>NC_133658.1:513232102-513844980 GCF_037893015.1 Macrotis lagotis | reverse complement strand
AATTCTATGATTATTTCATATACAACTCTACTTGGTCACAAATAGCAGTGTCCATTTAGTACATATTTTGCAAGGGAATTTTAGTAGAGGAAACCACTGTATACTTTCAAATGAACTGAATTAAACAGGATAGAGATCTGAACCTTGGTCCAATGTACTAGACTTTCTTTTTTGCCTTCTTTTCTTTCCTTCCTTCCTTCCTTCATTTCTCTCTCTCTTTCTTTTTTCTTTCTTTTTTCCCTTTCTCTCTCTTTCCTTCCCCCCTCTCTCTTTCTTTCTTTCTGTCTGTGTGTCTGTCTGTCTGTTTGTCTTAATGTCTGTCTGTCTGTCTGTCTTTCCTTCTTTCCTCCCAAATAATGAAATAGGTGAACCAATCCCTAGTCTTTAGAATCATGAGTAAGTAAGACTCAGCTAGTTGAATATGAACAGATTGGGGGCTAGCTAAGAGAGCAATTCTTTCTGACTTTCAATTTCCCTTACATATCCTAGATCTCAAAATCTGGGTGAATATCCTTAAATTCACATTATGTTATCAATTGAAAAACTCCCTGCTAACTCTGTTAGAGAGATGAATCAGTTTATTGATATTACTGTAAATATTTAGGATTTCTGGTGAAAAAAATGAATCAGCAATAGTTAGGGGGAAAAGCACTTTTTATAATAATAAGAGCATATATTTCCTCTTAACTTTTAGCTATTATAATCATTGTCTGTAGTTTTACAAAGAAGTAGGTTCCAAATTCTCCTAGGTATTGGAGCTAGTTAATATTTAGGCAGTATGTTGGTAAACTTTGATATATATTCATAGGGAAATATAGATGTTTGTTCAGTAAGTTAATTTCCTAATATTCATGCAAAGTTCATGCCATTATCTTTTTAGAAAGTCTTCTGAGGGAACAGAAATTAGCCAAGATGGCAAAATAGGAGGAAGCAATACAGATCAGTTCCCTCTTCTTCATTACTCCAAAAAGATCTAGAAAAGCACCAGATTGAGTCATGGTTACAAAATGCAAGAAAAAAAATCACAAATGATTTTTTCTAGCATAAGGAGTCTGCATAGAGGGAGTATTCTATGGGCCTTAAGCAATAGGATCTAATAAGGAGGGTGCCACAATAAAGTCTTCCAGAGTAGGGACTGAAGTATGGCCTACAGTTGTGCAGTAGGGCAACCAGAGGTCCTAAACCATCTTGATGCTATGGAGAAAGCAGGAATGGGTACCAATTGGCAGCTTGGTAATTCATAACCCAGAACAAGGTTGCAGATTCTGAGTGGAAGAGTATCTGTGACTAGGGATGGCAGACAAGGACACAGTAGTCCTAGTGCTATGAGCCTGTTCAAGACAAGGAGGAGCTCTAGACAAAGGGAAGACTGGGCTGAATCCTGAAGATCAAGTCATTGTAGGAAATTCAGATGAAGATGGAGGCTGGAATTTTCTCATTTGGAATCTCCAGAAACTTTGAATTGGCTGAGAGCAGCTAAGGATAGCAATAGTCTACCAGAGGTCAAATCAAGAACAAGCACATAGAAGTATTACCTTAGACCTGAACACTCAAATCCGATGGGCAGTGATCAGATCTTGCCCTGGATTTGACAGCTCCTTTTTCTTCACATTACAATTATGTATAATCATGCAAAACAAATTCTTGCATAAGTCATGAGAAGAAGAGGAAGAAGGATGAGGAAGAGGAAGAGAAGTAGAAGAAGAAGTAGAAGAAGAAGGAGGAGGGGGGAGGGGTAGGAGGGGAGGAGGGGAGGGGGAGGGGGAGGAGGAAGAGGAGAAAAGGAGAAGAAAGAAGAAAGAAGAATAGTAAAAGTGTCAGTCTTTGGAATTGTGCTTGGATGTATTGATCAGAGGCAATTTCTTATAATATTATTTTCATCATATTAATTGTACTCCTGCTTCTGCTCACTTCATTCTATATAAGTTCATAGAAATCTTCCATAGTTTTTTTTTCCTGAAACCATCCCCTTTATTATTTCTTATAGCACAGTAGTGTTCCATGACACTCATATACTAACTTACATACATACACATATAACTTGTTCAGTCATTTCCTAATTTATGAATATCCTCTTAGTTTCCAATCCTTTGTACTATAAGAAAATTATTATTAATACTTTTATACGTGTGGGTCCTTTCTCCCTTTGATCTCTTTGGATTATAAACATGGTAGTGGAATCATGGAGACAATGTATATGGACAGTGTAATAACTTTTTAAATATAGTTCTAAATTGCTTTCCAAAATTCTTTTAACTAGTTAAGCTCCAATAATAATAATAATAAATTAAATTTCCTACAATCTCTCTGACATTTGCAATTTTTTGTTTCTGTCAGTTTAGCCAACTTGATAAGTGTGAAGTAATAGGTCAGAATAGATTTACTTTTAATTTCTCTAATTATTAGTATTTTTAAAATGGTATTTTTTCAATTACATGTAAAGTTTGTTTTCAATATTCATTCACATAAGTTTTGAGTTCTAAAATTTTCTCCTTCCCTAAGAAAGCAAATAATTTGATATAGGTTATATTTGTGCAATCATGTTAAACATATTTCCACATTAGTTAGGTTTTGAATGGAAAATCAGGGATAGCTAGGTTTATAGTGGATAGAACACTGGCCTTGGAGTCAAGAGGACCTGAGTTCAAATCCAGCCTCAGACACCTAATAATTACCTAGCTGTGTGACCTTGGGCAGGTCACTTAGCCCCACTGCCTTCCAAAAACCAAAAACAAAAAAAAAGAAAAATCAGAATGGAAGAGGAAAAGTGGAAGAAAGAAAAAAGAGAAAATAGTATGCTCTGATCTATATTCAAACTTCATAGTTCTTTTTCTGCATGGGGAATAAAATTTTCCATTATGAGTCTTTTGGGATTCTTTTGGATCATTGTTGCTGAGAAAAGCCAAGTCTATAATAGTTGATTGCCATTCAATGTTGCTGTTACTGTGTACAATGCTTTCCTGTTCTGCTCACTTTTCTCAGCTTCAGTTCATTTAAGTCTTTCCAGGATTTTTTAAAGAGCTAAAACTATTTTATAAATGAAATGAGTGCTAGAAGAAATAATTAAGTAAAAAGGAACTATAGAGAAAGACTTGAAAAAATTATTAACATAGAAAAAAGTACAAAATTTCATTCAAGCAACAGAATCCTTGAAATGAGTCTCTTCCTTTAAGGAGCATGAACAACAAAAGGGAGCTGAAAAGTAAGGGGGAGGGGCTTTAGGGAGGAAGTAGTGCTTAATTGATTGAAAATTAAAAAAAAAATAAAACCAATTCTATTCTATAATTGATTAAATTTTGTATCATAACCAACATTTCTATTCTCCTCACATTGGATGATTCCTCACTTCCTGTGACTTTTTCACCCTAGAACATCCTTCTGCCACACAATATAAGTTGTGTTTCATTTGTCTCTGAATTAAGTTTAGAAGTTCAGTTTTCCTGCTAGTCACTATTCTATTCTTATGTCAAGAAAATCTTTTATCATTAAATGTTACAGGTAGATACCAAGGAACTAACTGGTCTTATGTCTCTGCAATACTGACTTTCATTCAAGAAAATCTGTTCTATTATCACTGTGACACTAACTAGTCATTCATGTGGGCGCCACCAATGAATGTTCCATAGTGATAAGATGGGAAGAGGAGTTGTTGCTGGTTCTTCATTCCAAATTTCCAGCCAATCTTATTATCCCTCACAGCTCTGATGATTCTGACTTTGCAACCAGTAATATTGTTCCCCCATTTATGATTCTGACTTCTAGTTTTTGGATGTTCCTTCTTTTGTCCATGAAAATAATCTGTCAGTCTGTTCAGGTCTTAGTTATATGAGGAAGCTGAGACCCTGTTTAGTGCTAAATCATAATTTGCTAATAAATTGATCATGCTTAGAACTTCGTGCCTCAGTATATGTTAATTTCAATCACACTAGGGTCTGGTATTAAAGGAGAGAAAAATCAGAAGCAGTGCCATAAGGAGAGTCAAAGTTCTCGAATCCCTTTTCTAAATTCAAAGTCACCAATAGACGAAAGTGGAGATATATTCCAGGATGAGGTCAGGGCGGGAGGGAGGTATTTGACATTCAAGAGTGAAGAGACCCAAGTCAGAAATGATAAGATATGGTATGGAAAGTTTCAGGCAGAGTTAGGAGAGAAATGAAAATTGGTCAGTCTTCGTCCTCTAAATGGGAGAAACTCATAATGGGAGAAGATGGTCGGTGTGGCAGAAAGATGTTCTAGGTTGAGAAAGTCACAGGAGCCAACAAATCATCCAGTGTGAGGAGAATAGACTGAAAAGAATCTAATGAGACATAAATTTTTAAAACAATGTTTTAAAAATCGAATGAAGATAAAATCTCATAAAAACTCATCTTACCTGGAAAAACATATCAAGAAAAACAAATTAAAAATCAAAAAAGAAAAAGAGTCTGGATAACATATCTGAAAAAATCATGAACCACTCCTGTTAGAACCAGATGGAAAAAAGAATTGATGGGTTATTTCCTGAAAAAAATTCACCGAATTAAAACCTCTAGGAATTTCATAGTCAAAATTCAGAGTTTCCATATTAAAGAAAACTTTACTGCAAGTAGCCAAAATGAAAAAAAAATCAAGTACCAAGGAGATACCATTCAGATCACTCAAAATTTAGCACCAGTATAATAAATCAAGATCTTGTAATTCAATATTCCAAAAGGCAAAAGATGTCAGCTTATCACTGACAAAACATGTCACTTATCTAACCATTAAAACATATAAAAAGAAAATGAATTTATAAAGAAATAGAGGATTTCCAAGCATTACTTATGAAAGATCAGAACTGAATAGAAACTCTGATATGTACTCATAACTATAAGAGTCAAAGCAATGATGAAGTGTTTATATTCTTATGTAAAGAGCTAATGAAAGTTTCCCCTCACAACTTTAATAATATCAAGGGGTCCTGGGAAATATTTTATTATGTTTTGATAATTTTAAAATAAGAAAGAAAAGGAAGGTGAAATGAAAAATTTGGGTAATAAAACTAGAAGGAAGCATGGAACAAATTATCATATATAAGTGGGGCCTACAAACAGAAAACTATATTTTGAAAAAGGAGGAAAGGTTATTGAGAACATGGGACATTAATATCATTTCCTATGAAAATTCTCAAAGCAGAATAGAAAATGCATACACAGAAACATGTGTAAAAACAAATTTTACTCAACAGGGAAGAACAGAGTTACAGAAAAAGAAGTAAGAAAGAGGGCAGATTCAGGGAGAGATTAGATGCAAAATAAACTGTATTCTCATATAGAAGAATTAAAAGGAAAGAAAAATAGATAAAGATTTGTTATTAGAGTCTTGGCAAGGGAACAAGAAGGGAGGCAAAACAGTAGAAGTCATTTGCAAAAGACTACTAGTGCTGGGCACATTCCTCATTATTACCCTCTTTTTTTTTTTAAAGAGGAGGCAGTAAAGTGCGGAAAAACATAAGAGAATAAGAGAGAGGAAAGTACACAATTAATGATCATAACTGAATATAAATGCAATAAATTCACAGCAAATGGAAAAAAGAGAAGAATGTGTTAGAAATTGTGATTCATATTATTAAAAATACACTTAAGACATAGAGATTCATATACAATTAAAATAAGGTAATGAAGAAAAATCTATAATACTTCATCTAGGCTGAAATAGCAGTAATGATCTCAGAAAAATAAGTCAAAATACTTTATTAAAATAAATAGAGAGCCTACACTATATTTAAAAGGACCATGGACAATGAATTAATATCACTCCACACATAAGTACATTATAGGCACTAAATTTCATAGCATCTAAACACTTAAAAGAAATCATTTCACGGAGAAATAGAGAGTAAAACTATAATAATGGGGGACTATAATGTGACATTTTTCTGACTTGGACAAATATATCGAAAATCAAATAAGAAAGAAATAAAGGACCTGAATAGAATTTTAGAAAATTTAGATATGATAGCCCTCTAATAATTATTGAATGGAAATAGAAAGTATTATGCACATTTCTCATTGTACAAGAGTATACTTTTGTAAAAACCACACAAATGTAAAAAATAGGTAATATTAAGCATATTTCTTACTGATCACAATGCAAAACAAATCTATTAAGTAAAGGACCATTGAAGAAAGAATTAAAGATCAATTAGAGATTAAATAGCACAATTCTCAAGAATTCATGAAATTAAAAAAAATAGGAAAATGGATAATTTTATTACAAATTATAAATAATTTTATTATCTATAATTAAATAGTTCTATTCTCATTGGACAATATTCCATATTTTTGTAGATGTAGCCACATATCCTTAAGGAAAAATGTATATCTTTTTTTTAGGTTTTTGCAAGGCAAATGGAGTTACGTGGCTTGCCCAAGGTCACACAGCTAGGTAATTATTAAGTGTTTGAAGCCAGATTTTAACTCAGGTACTCCTGACTCCATGGCCAATGCTCTATCCACTGTGTCACTTAGCCACCACGAAAATTTATATCTTTAAGCACTTTCATCAACTAAATAAAGAACAGACCAACCAGTTGGGCATGTAACTAAAAGAAATATCAAAAACCAACAAATTAAAAAAATGTCAGAGCAGATACTCTGAAAATCCAATAAAAGATGAAAACATTAAAGTAAATTGAAATTATTGAATTACTACATAAGACAAGGAGCTTTTTAAAAAAAATTAACAAAGTATATAAAACATTAGGAAATTTGATTTAAAAGGATGAAGGAGAAAATCATATTACATTAGTAAAAAATTAAAATTTTAATTCAGCAATGTAGTCAAGGAAAGTATTAGAATTATTAGAAACTCTTTCCCAATTAAATATCAACAAAACTGATAACCTAAATGAATATCTACAAAAATATGCAATCTTCAGTAGTATATTTGTTAAATGACCCAGTTTTAGAGAGGAAGAAATTAAAGAGACCATAATTAAACTCCAGAAGAAAAAAAAATCCTACGGACAGATGAATTTATAACTGAATTCTATTAAATTTTAAAAGAACAATTATTTTCAATATTAAATGAACTGTTTGTAAACATAGGAAAAGGAGAGATTCTAACAAATTTTTATTGTTTAGTCAATTCAGTCATGCAAACTCTTCATGACCCCATTTGGAGTTTTCTTGGCAAAGATATAGGATTGGTTTGCAATTTCCTTCAGCAACTCATTTTACAGATGAGGAAACTGAGGCAAATGCCTTGACCAGGGCCACACAGCTAGTCAGTGTCTGAAGCAAGATTTGAACTCAGGAAAGTGAGTTTTCCTGATTCCAGTCTTGGTTTGACCTTTCCTTTGAATAGAAACAATCATTCCCCCAAAACTTGTAATTGTTGGAGAGATAGACATTCTAGTGATTCATTTTCAGGGACTTCTAATATTCCATGAACCCACATTTACCCCAAGGACCCCTATAGGTCTCTATTTTGATAGTATCACCCTAAGAGTTTAGACCCTTAACCTCCAAGAAGGAAACATACTGGGTGGTGCTATAAAGGGAAACTCCCTTTCCCATAAGTTTGTAACTATTTGAATTATTCAATACAATAGCAAAAGACAAAGACCACATTTTTGATCCTCTATATTGTTGCTCAGTACCTTGCTACTCTTCCAACTGTGGGTCCATATGCTTAATCTTCAAGTGTAGTAACACTTACTATTCCTCCAAAAAGCTCAGGCTCATTCTTCTAATCAATAACCATTTATTAAACATCCACTATTAAGCTAAGCAACTGTGTTAAGCACTGGGGATACTAAGAGGCAAAAGTTAGTCCCTATCCTCAAGTAAACAAACATATTCAAAGCAAGCTTTGTACAGGATAAATAGGTTTTAGGTCCTTCTACTAGCTATGTGACGTCCGACTTTTAGGGTGATGTGGTTTAAAGCATGGACAACTGCAAAGTGCCTCTGCCATTCTTCTCTAGAGTCCAGGGACCCCTATTCCTGCATCACTACCCTCATTTCTTCACCATTGGTGCTGAGAAACTCTGCTCTTATTTCTCCATGGTTGTCATCTCTAGGGCTAGGGAGAGGGTGGTTGGTCCCTGGAAGTCTATGCCTATATTTCTTCCTTCCCTTTCCCCACAGGTAAAAGTCTCTCTTAAAGCCTCTGATTAGTACTCAGCTATCTTAGCAACTCTTTGGAAAAAAGAAATAAGGATCAATTCTGCAATGGAGACTTCTTTTTATAAATCTAGCAAGAAGTGTTGACTTTAATCTATTAATAGTCCAAGCCAATTAATTAATCCTCAACCATGGAAACTCAATTACTAACTTCAATGAGGTATGACTTGGTCAACAAGTGACTGGCCTTAGGTGGTATCCTTAATAAGGTGCCAAATCAATTAATTAACAAGCATCTTTTAAGTATTAAGGATATGTCAAACATTTTTTAAATCACTGTAACTACAAAATCAAAAGTGGAAAAAAATCTGTGCCCTAAAAAATTTATACAGAAGAAAACACACACACACACACACACACACACACACACACACACACACACACACACACACTCACAAACATCTATGTATCAACTACTAAGGAGATCAAAAAGGTTTTACGTAAATGGTAGCGTGATAATTTAATCTTATTTCTTATTTATCCTCTGTAGAGCCTGCTTTGTATAAATTTGCTGTCTCTCTCCCATTAGATTTTAAGTGTTCTGAGGGCAGGGATTATCTTTTGCCTTTCTCTATCCCCAGGGGTTGGTATATGGTAATCACTTATTAGAATTAAAAATAAGAAAAGAAAATTAAAAAAAATAATCTTCAATTTTAAATATTTAAAAGTCCCCAAATAAACTAATAAACATATAGCAATAAATAATACTGATAATTAACAAAGAAAATAAATAAATTTAAAAACATAGAAAGGGCAATTCTACTCCTTTTTCCCTTTCGTTTCTCTCTTTAGCTTGGATAATGTTATTTTGAGCATCAAAACAGGTCCTTTTTTAAAATACTAGTCAAATAGAAATCTTTGATAATAGAAATTGTGAAATATGTTTTTGTATGTTGAATCTCATAGTTCTGTCTTTGAGACAGTAGTGATTTTCTTCCTTATATAAGATACCATATAAAATCTATTCCACATTCACTTTTGAAATTTTTTCCTATATGATACTGAGTAAGCAAATGAAAGGACAATGCTTATCACTAGCCCAAGACTCCTTAGAACCCTTCTGGATTCCTAATTATTTCTATGAAACCAATATGGTACTGTTACCTAAACCAGGAAGAGTTAATACAGAGAAAGAAAATTATAAAATTATAGACCTATTTCCCTGATGAATATAGATGCAAAAATCCTAAATAAAATCTTAGCAAAACGATTACAACAAGTCATCACTAAGATAATACATTATGATCAAGTAGGATTTATTCCAGGAATGCAGGGTTGGTTCAATATTAGGAAAACTGTTAGTATACTCAATTATATCAACAACAAACCTATCAGAAATCATATGATCATATCAATAGATGCTGAAAAAGCTTTTGACAAAATACAGCATCCATTCCTATTAAAAACACTAGAGAGAGTGTAGGAATAAATGGACTGTTCCTTTAAATGATTAGCAGTATCTATTTGAAACCATCAACAAGCATTATATTCAATGGGGAGAGGCTAGAGGCATTCCCAATAAGATCAGGGGTGAAACAAGGGTGCCCATTATCACCACTACTGTTCAATATTGTATTAGAAATGTTAGCATCAGCAATTAGAGAAGAAAAAGAAATTGATTGAATTAGAATTGGGAAGGAAGAGACAAAACTCTCACTCTTTGCAGATGACATGGTGGTCTACCTAGAGAATCCCAAGAAAGCATCCAAAAAACTACTGGAAACAATTAGAAATTTTAGCAAAGTTGCAGGTTATAAAATAAACCCTCATAAATCCTCAACTTTTCTATAATATTGTCTAGCAAGAAACAGCAGGAAGAGCTAGAAAGAGAAATCCCATTCAAAGGAACCTCAGAAAATATAAAATATTTTGGAGTCTATTTGCCCAAGACAGACACAGAATCTTTTTGAAAACAATTATAAAATACTTCTCACACAAATTAAATCAGATTTAAATAACTGGGCAAATATCAACTGCTCATGGATAGGTAGAGCTAATATAATAAAAATGACAATTCTACCAAAACTAAACTATCTGTTTAGTGCCCTACCAATCAAAATTCCAAAAAAATACTTTAATGAGTTAGAAAAAATTGTAAGTAAATTCATATGGAGAAATAAAAAGTCAAGAATTGCCAGGAGCTTAATGAAAAAAAGTACAAAAGAAGGAGGCTTAGCTCTACCTGATATAAAATTATATTATAAAGCATCAGTCATCAAAACTGTTTGGTATTGGCTAAAAAATAGAGTGGTGGACCAGTGGAATTGACTAGGTGTAAAAGCAGGAGATAATTATAGTGATCTGTTGTTTGATAAACCCAAAGAGTCTGGCCATTGGGATAAAAACTCCCTCTTTGATAAAAATTGCTGGGACAATTGGAAATTAGTATGGAAGAAACTTAGATTAGACCAACACCTCACACCCTTTACCAAGATTAGATCCAAATGGTTACAGGACATAGACATAAAAAAACAATACGACAAGCAAATTAGAAGATCAAGGACTAGTCTACCTGTAAGATCTATGGAAAGGGGAGCAGTTTATGACTAAGGAAGAGTTGGAGAACATCACCAAAAACCAATTAGATGATTTTGATTACATTAAATTAAAAAGCTTTTGCACAGATAAAACCCATGTAACCAAGATCAAAAGAAATGTAGTAAATTGGGAAGCAATCTTTACATCTAATGATTCTGACAAAAGACTCATTTCTAAAATATACAGAGAACTGAGTCATATTTTTAAAACAAAAAGCCATTCCCCAATTGACAAATGGTCAAAGGATATGCAAAGGCAATTTACAGATGACGAGATCAAAGTAATCCATAGTCATATGAAAAAAGTGCTCTAAATCATTAATTATTAGAGAAATGCAAATTAAAGCTTCTCTGAGGTACCACCTCACACCTCTCAGATTGGCCAGTATGACCAGGAAGGATAATGATCATTGTTGGAAGGGATGTGGGAAACCTGGTACACTATTACATTGTTGGTGGAGCTGTGCACTCATCCAACCTTTCTGGAGAGCTATTTGGAACTATGCCCAAAGGGCAACAAAAATGTGCATACCCTTTGACCCAGCAATACCACTACTGGGTCTATACCCTGAAGAGATGAGGAAAAAGGGTAAAAACATTACTTGTACAAAAATATTTATAGTAGCCTTGTTTGTGGTGGCAAAGAATTGCAAATCAAGTAAATGTCCTTCAATTGGGGAATGGCTTAGCAAACTGTGGTATATGTATGTCATGGAACACTATTGTTCTATTAGGAACCAGGAGGGATGGGATTTCAGGGAAGCCTGGAGGGATTTGCATGAACTGATGCTGAGTGAGATGAGCAGAACCAAAAAAACACTGTACACCCTAACAGCAACATGGGAGTGATGTTCAACCTTGAAGGACTTGCTCTTTCGATCAGTGCAACAATTGGGAAAAATTTTGTCCTGTCTGCAAAGGAGAGTGCCATCTGTATCCAGATAAGGAGCTGTGGAGCTTGAAGAAAGTACAAGAACTATTCTGTTTAATTTAGGAAAAAACAGATATCTGTCTGATCTTGTTACCTCTTAGACTTCTCTTCTTTAAGGATATGATTTCTCTCTCATCACACCCAATTTGGATCAATGTACAACATGGAAACAAAGTAAAGACTGACAGAGTGCTTTCCATGGGGGGGTGGGGGGAAGGAAGCAAGATTGGGGGGGGGATTGTAAAACTCAGATAATATCTTTAATAAAAATAAATTTTAAAAAAAGTTTAAGGGGAAAAAAGAACCCTTTTGGATTGAAAACATCATGGATCTGCCTAACATAATAAATTGTTTTTAATAGGGGAGAATGTTAGAAAGGCCTGACCAATGAGAGCCATACTTGAATGAGCATGTACTATGTGGTCAGGCTAATGTAATCTCCATATGAACTTTGAAGATTATCGACATGTTCTATATTTGTTTTCTCCACTTATCAATTTGTAAAGAAATGGATTTTTGCTTAGTTGTTGAGATGAAACTGGGAGTCCATAAAAAAGATTCCCATAGGGACAAATCAGTCACTTTTCTTCCCTATTTTGCAGAGAAGTGAAAAATCTAGGGTCGGTCTCCAGAGGGGGACTTCAATAAGCATGAAACCCCCACAATCACCCTATTATTCCTAGGAGTAGTAACTCCAGTACCAGTGACCTGTTCTCTTAACTGTAGCTACCATAAAATGACAAACTCATGACCCTGGTGTTACTTCTATCCTTGTTGCCTATCCTTAGTTACTGCTGTTGTTGTTCCTTTGTTCTTGAAAAGGACCAAGACATCTGGGAGAGGATGCCATCACATGCAAGTGTGAATTGGATTTAAGTGAGGGGTGCTGTGCAAAGTGACCAGTCTCGCTTTCTCCTCTAGAGCCATGTGGGTCCAGTGGCCAGATAAAGATTAGGATGACTTGAGATGACCCCTATAGCTCAGCCACTCCATTATCACTTTGAATTTTTGCAAACTTGAGATATGAATATTGTCAGAAGGAAAATAATCGTCAAATTCAATTCACAATCACCCAAAACAAAACAACTCAAAGACTGGAGCTATTTTAAGATAGAACCACATCAGTCATATTTATTTTCCTTAGCTGATTTGTTTTCTACAAAGTTTAAAATGGTTTCTCTCTTCCCAGAAGGAATATTGGAGGTATGACAGATTAGGCTCTGATCTTGCAGATCTTGACAAGTCAGGAGAACTAGGGGATGTCTAAGAGTTGGAATCTATGTCAGCATTTTGTAGGGCCCTGTTAGGTGACTAGGGACTCTATCTGGATATAATAGTTGATTGACCCCAATGTTGAGATGCAGAGTGGTAAAGAGGAAGAGACTCATCCATCAGTGTTCATAAGTTATGCTACCACAGTCAGAAGTGATCTTGGTGGGAGCACATCATCAAAGCTAGCATTTATATAATTCCAGTGTATACTATGTATTATAGAATATTACTAATTTGTCTTCTCTTATTTGGGGTGGTTTTTTTTGCTTCAGTTTCCTAAATTATAAAATGAGAATAACAGTAGTTCCTAACTTACAGGATTGTTATGAGAATCAAATTGGATAATATTTTAAAGTTGCTTAACACAGTGCCTACACAAAGACAATAAATTCTTTTATCTTTCCTTCTATTTTTGAATTATAGTACTTGGAGGACCTTGCCTTGAAATAGGGTATCATTGGGGTGGCTAGGTGGTACAGTGGATAAACCACTGGCCCTGGAGTCAGGAGTACCTGGGTTCAAATCCAATTTCAGACACTTGATAATTACCTAGCTGTGTGGCCTTGGGCAAGCCACTTAACCTAAAAAATAGAAATAGGTTATCATTTTCCCATTTGAAGTCTATTTTATGGTATTGACAAGCATTGGAAAAAATACTTTCTTTTTTTTTTTTTTTGCAAGACAATGGGGTTAAGTGGCTTGCCCAAGGCCACAGAGCTAGGTAATTATCAAGTGTCTGAGACTGGATTTGAACCCAGGTACTCCTGACTCCAGGGATGATGCTTTATCCACTGCGCCACCTAGCCAACCCCCCTTTTTTAAAATACTTTCTTCTTTTACAAATTATTAGATGTCAGTATATAGACAGTTTTGGTTTTAGCAAATCCCCAAATATATAAAAAGTCAAAAGGCAACCTCAATTCACAGAGAAGATTTTGTATAATTGTTTGATGATGATAAAGATGGGAGTCCTGGGAACCATCATGATAATGATTGCACCTCTTTGAGACCACGCACCTTGGATTCACAATTGGGAGAGGTTAGAAGGATATCTCTTAACTGTATTGCCAGACTTTCAGATGGATCCTGAAGACCATTTAGAACTAAGCAGTTGAGTAAAGTAAATCACAAAGAAACTTCCATTTTTCCCCCTCTTTAATCCACTTTTTTGACTGCTACCATCTTGAGTAGTTTTACCTAAGAGGCTTCCTATACTATTCATCCTGTATAAACAAACTCAGAAATCCTTTAACCAAAAACTCCTTGTCTACAGACAGGAAACTCAGTACTTATTTTTTTCTTGTTTTCATGAGTTCTTCCTTTTGCACTCAAGGACTGCTTCTTGATTAAACAGAGCAGGTAATTGACTAGTACAAGTTTCCCAGGGATTTATCACATAGTAAGGTGAATAGAACTGGCGGCTTCTACTTTGTGAAGGATGCTTTCCAATCATCAAGGCTTAATCCCATTCATGCTCCTGCCGTTCTTCTCGTTTCACTAAATTAGACAGATTGTGTTGGTGTCTTACTCACCATCTCTGGCACAGAGTGGAAACACTCTGTAATAATATTGAATGAGCCAATATTCAAGGAAAATTTTATAAGCCAAAATAGGCAAATAGGAGGAATATTTAAAGCAGAATTTTTAAAAGCAAACACAAACTAAACATTTAAAAATGCAACCCAACATCATAGAATCTAAAAAGAATCTAGTTTAACCCTATCATTTTGTCAATGAGGAAACTGAGACTCAAATAGTGAAGGAGTTAGCCCACGTGAATAAGTTGTAAATATGAGGTAGAAACCTTTCCCCTTCAAAGTTAGTTTACTCAAAAAATGATATATTTATTTGTGGTGTTGTCATTTTTCCAGTCATTTTTGGATAATTTCATTCAATAAGGTGAAGGTCACAATACATAGAAGACTGGACCTAGATTCAGGAGGATTCATCTTCTTGAGTTAAAATCTAACCTCAGATACTTATTAGTTGTATGGACAAGTCCACTTAACCCTGATTACCTCAGTTTTTTCATCTATAAAATGAACTGAAAAAAGAAATGGTAAGCCATTCCAGTCTCTCTATCCAAAAAACAAAAAACCAAACCAAACCCAAGTGAGGTCGTGAAAGGTCAGACATGATTGAAAAATAGACAAAACAATTTAATAAATTATTTAGTCATTAAATATAACATAAAATGGGCTCTAAAGATAATTCTCAAAGAGATTCTTCCAAAATGTTTGGAGAACTGGTAGCCTTATTTTAATAATCACTAAGGTGATAATTTTAAATGAGAGAATCTTTTTGAGCTTATAAATATTGGCTTCTTTATTCCAATAGTCTGATAACCTTTTATGGTAAATTAAGAATTGGATCTGAAAATTTTTAAATGAGAAAGTTACATTCATTTTTGTTTTCATGGAATATCCCTTCATAAACTCAATTTGAAACTCAATACTTAAGAGATTTTCTTTAGTATTGAAAAGTTAAATCACTGGTCCATAATCATAAAGCAAGTACTTGTTAAATGTGGTACTTGAACCCAAGTCTCCTGGTTTCTGTGTGTTAATTCCATAGTGGAAGACTAGCCAATATGTCCAGTCCTTTTGAGTTCATGCAGTGCCCCTATTTGAACCTTGTGTAAAAATTCTGTACCTAGTTCTGATCTGCTTATTCTATGGTGAAGAAGATCCTTCTTGAATGACTTTGAATTCAGAGCTATCCAGAGTGTATTCAAAAGGCATTGACCAGATTCTTTTTCTCTTTAGGTGACTTCTTCCGGCCTTGTGTCATTCTGATGAGGAAAGACAAAGCTGTAAGGATAAAGGCCCTGAATCTTTCACAGCTAAAGTTGGCATCTGGTCATGAACATGGGCCTTGATTATTTGCCTCAGTATTTATCCTATATTTTTTAAGTAAACAAGATTGGGGGCTATGCCTTTTTTTGAGTTTCAAAGAATAAGAAAAAAAACAAGCCATTAAGATATTTAGAACTGGAATCTCTAACCTGGTTTTACAGGAAGGTGGTTTAGCTTTGAGGTCATGAAAAGGGAAAGTAACCTTTGGAATCCAGTGAAATGAAGTTGAAATGAGCATTCATCTAATATCAATGATGAATTTTGATATGAACTTTTTGGAACCAATGCTTCATTAATGTATTAAATCCAAGTGTACTCCTCTTTGAGGTCTAGGTGATATAATGATATAATAATCTTCTAGATATTAGGAGTAAATGTTTGCAATTCTTTTCTTGCTGTGTCTTCATAGAGAATATTCTTATGTAAATGCTAATTGATGCAAATTGCTTAAGGAAATTTGAATGCTAATCACTAGCTATTAACTATCTGGGTAACACATCAGAATAAAGGCTTGAGCTGTTAATATTTGGAAAAGACACTCCCCAGACTAGAAGAATGTCCACTGACCTAAGTCCATTAGAGTTAGCACTAAGTACCACTTAGTCCATGACACCATGTAAATATTCCCACTAACAAGCAAATTTAAAACTAATCTACAAAAACTCTAAAATAAAGAAAACTCTTGTTGTATACAATTGTTATATCATGTATCTTTGACATATCTTCTTTCTTTCTGGCAGTGTGTAGTCTTTTATTAAATTATAAGGATTTTGCTTGTTAAATTGAGTTTAGTGTTTATTTTTTTAAATGAAGCCATTATTTCCTTGGGGAAGAAAACCAATGATAGCATTGCTTTCAAAATACAATCTAGAAATGGGCTCAATAGATTCTGACCTCTTCTATATTTCCACAGTTAGATTTTTGGGGATACATTTATTTTTTAAACTTGTCATAGATAAGAAAAAATAATTTTAATTGGCATCTTAGGGAAGAAAAGAAAGCAAACTGAAGAGAAAAGCAGAATCAGTTATTTGGCAGAAGGACATGATTTTTCTTTCTGTCAAATGTTTGGATAGAATTACTTTATTTCATAAGTTAATCAACAAATCAAGGCAATGAAATAGATCTGCTGATTTTTCTTTGAAAAAATATATTTGTTCATTTCACCACAAAGGCATATTTGAAGAAGGCATTACTTATGAAATTCTTAATGTCACAACTATTAGAAGAATATTAAAAATCCCTATAATACTCATAAAAGTAAAAAAAGAGCTTGAGGAAGGTTTCCATTTTGGCATTTTTTTTATCATCTTAATGAACCTACCAAACATCCCTTTCTGTGAAAAAATTAGCATCTTTTTGACAAGCAAATCCCAGGCATATTTCCAAATCTTTACTTATTTGGGTTAGGTAAGTACCAAACAGCAGGAAAAAAATGCATTGTATTTTTTTTATTTTTTAGGGTTTTTCTGCATTGTATTTTTTGACTTTTAGACTATCTTTTCCTTCCAGAGGGATACAGAAAAAAACCTATTTTTGAAAAATGTTTTATTTTTAAAATATGGAATAAAGCAAGCATTTCTAAAACATAATATAATAAAAAGATGATTGCACATGAAACTATATATCTACTATGCATATATATATAACAAAGTCATCATGTAAATTTCTTTTTTATTTTTTCTTTTCTTATTCTTCTGTCCTCAGAGGGAATAAAGGCCCTCTCTTTAGAGATGGCCACCATTAGACATAAATAGGTATACATGTAAAATTATTTTACATATATACTTCTATTTATCAGTTCTTTCTCTGAATGCAGAAGTCATTTTCATATGATCTTTTAATTTGGGTATTTATAAGTTGAAGTAACATCAGATAATGGTCTCATATCTAAAATACATAAAGAAGCTTGTCAAATCTTTAAGAATATGAATCATTACCCAATTGATGAATGATCAAAAGATATAAACAGGCAGTTTTCCAATGAAGAAATGAAAACAATTTATAGTCATAAGAAAATTCTTAAAGATTTTTCAGAGAAGAGTTCAAGAGGTTTAGAAAGATAGAAAATAAGAAATGAAAATAGTAAAAAATATTTTAACCTGAAAAAGGGAAAATTATGCATGGATGAGGCTCTCAAGTAAATTTTGGGTTATCACAGAATTATGTGTCATCTGCTGTTGCTGGTGGAATTTTTCTTCTTTACTATTATGTCCTGTTTTGGGAGCTACACTTTAAGGGAGAACAGGGAAAAGCTAAAGTGACAAAGGAATGTGATTAAGATGGTAAAGGGACTTAAAACCATTCCACATCAATATGGGTTAAATAAATGTTGTGGATATTTATCCTGGAAAAGAGAAAACTTAAGGGGACAATGCATTCTGCCAAAAATAATCTGGGGGGCAGCATGGACAGCAGGGTGGAGCAATGGATAAAACACAGGCTCTGGTGTCAGGAGGACCTGAGGTCAAATGTGCCTGAAGAAAATACTTACTTAGCTGTGATCTTGGGCAAATTACTCAACCCCGTTGCCTTGCAAAAAAAATAATAATCTGCATACAACAGGTTATGCTACTCCTTGCTCAAAAACATTCCATGGTATTCTATTTGGTTATGAAACAATCTATAAGCTTCTCAGCCTAGAATTTAAGGAAGATCCTCTACTGTCTCATTCCAACTTACTGTTCCAGTATTATTTGATATTATTCTACTTCTTATATTATATTCTGTGTAATTTAAACTATACAACTATCTCTTTAAATTTTTTTCTTCAAGACCTTCCACTATGAAGCCTTCCCTAGTTCCTCTACTATACAAATTATTGTTTTTAACTAAAATACTTTTGTCGGGCCTTGCCCTCCTTTGCTTCCCATTCTACCTCAAATCATATTAATATGTTGTGTATATTCTCTCTCGCTCCCCAGACCAAAAGAGGACAAGGATAATATTTTATTCTTATTTTTTATTTACATATCCTCAGGGATATGCATAATATCTCACACAAAGTAAATGATTAATAAATATTTGATAAACCTAATTGAATGTTAACCATTTGAGAAACCACAAAATAATGATGATTAAATAATAAAACACAATAAAAAATCCAAACCTTTGAAAATTATGAGCACTGAGAAGAAACCAAGTTTGCTTAATTCAGTAAAGAAAGTTTCATAAAATAGCATCCAAAATTCTAGGAATTACTGACATTTATACATCCCTTATAAGATTTGCAAAACTCTTTGCATACATTATCTCATCTAAGCCTCCCAACAATACTGTGTGTGAGAGAGATACTACAAGTACAGTTCTATTATCTTCAAGTTTTAGATACATTTTGGGAAGGGACCTCACTTGCTCAGGTATTCATAGATCAGTATTAAAAACAGGATTGGAACCCAGAAGCCTTGCTACCTCCCAAGAAATGAAATGGAGAGAATCCTGGTGGTGGAGTCTGAAGACTTGGATTCAGGATCTGCTGCTAACTTTACACTAACTGTGGAATTTTGAAAATGTTCTTTCTCTGGGTCACCATCTTGTAAATCTGCAAAGTTATTAGCCTGGATGAAATGCTTTCAGTAAAACAACTTTTAGCTCTGTCATCTTTCTCTCATCTGTGTGATTCTCAGTGACAATTGAAGGACTTTCATTTTCTAAAAGAATAGTCTTCTGAAGATTTCTTAATCTAGGTGATATAGAACACCTGATGGCAGTTGTTGAGGCAGTTAGATGGTACAGTGGATAGACCTCTAGATTTGAACTCAGGAAGACCTGAGTTAAATTTAGTCACTTACTGGTTGAATGACTGTATATGATAATTAACCTCTATCTTTCTCAGTTCCCACATCTATAAAATGATTAATAATAATACCTAATAATAATAGCCCCAAACCTCCAGGGTTGTTGTGAGAATAAAATATTTGTAAAGTACTTTGCAAAATTTAAATTTATTACTATTATTATTTATACTAAAGAAAATATATTTAGACTGAATGACTGATATGTCTTCCACTGGAATATGGACAAATATATCTATCATTGCATTCTGCAAGATACAGTCAAGATACAGTCAGAAACTTGAAATATTAATTGTTGGGGGGGGGGGGGAATAGAGCTAAGATGGTGGCATGAAGGCAGCATTTCCCAGAAATTCCTTCCACCCCAAACTCCAAAAGCCAAAAAAATTATGACTCTAGCCAAAATTTAGAGGGGGCAGAACCCACAGAAAGACTGAGTGATTCATTTTCCAAGTCCAAGATAAGTCAGAAGTTCCTCAAGAAAGGTATGTTTCACCAGGACCCAGGGTTGGGATAAAAGCCTCAATTGCAGTGCAACCCAGCCAAGTCCAGCCCAGGGATCACTAGCAACAGGTTGAAGGGATTGTGAGAGAACTTTGCTACACCAGAATGAGTGTGGAGTGAGGAGCACTGGCTGTAGTACCTGCAGCGAGAATGGGGGAAAACAACCTGCACCTCCAGAGCACAGTCCACAGATGGTAAGGGGATCAGGGGAGACTGAAGAAATATTTCTGCTCTCCCTGGGGCATGACTCTGCTATTTGCCCACACGCAGATCTAGATTTCAGTTTGACCTTCCATACTAAAATAGCAGGGATCCTCCTTACAGTTCCAGGACAGAGGGGAGTACCTGTGGTCATCGATATATCAAAGTACAGACAAGAGAGCATATGCCCTTGGAGGAATAAAGGTCCAAGTGGGGTGTACCAAAAACAAACCAAAGCAAGTGTCCCAATAGTACTCAAAAGCCCAGGAAGAATCCTTAAACCAGTCAAAGGCTGGAGAAATAAGTAAACACAGAAAAAAGAGGAGCACCATTGAGAAATACATTGTCTATGATCCCAAGAATCCTCCTCAAACTGAAAATGAGAAAGTACAATCTCCTGCATCTAAAAACTCCATGAAAAAAATGGAAGTTAGGCTCAGGCTATAACAGAGCTCAAAAAAGATTTTGAAAATCAAGTAAAGGAGATAGAAGAAAAATTGGGAAAAGAAATGAGAGAGATACAGAAAAAATGTGAAAAAGAAGTCAGCAGCTTAGTCAAGGGGATCTAAAAGAATGCTGAAGAAAACAACATGTTAAAAACCAGCATAAGACAAATGGATAAAACAGTTCAAAAAGTTATTGAGGAGAAGAATGCTTTAAAAAGCAGAATTGGCCAGATGGAAAAGGAGATAAGAAAGCTCTCTGAGGAAAACACAACCTTCAGTTGTAGAATGGAGCTAAAGGAAGCTGATGACTTTACAAGAAGTCAAGACAATACTTCAACAACAAAAGAATGAAAAATTAGAAGAAAATGTAAAACATCTCATTGAAAAAACAACTGATTGGGAAAACAGATTCAGGAAAGATAATTTAAAAATTATTGGATACCTGAAAGTCATGATCAGGAAAATAGCCTTGCTTTAAATTTTAAAGAAATACTACAGGAAATTCCCCTGATATCCTAGAAGCAGAGGGCAAAATAGACACTGAGAGAATCCATTGATCTCCTGTGGAAAGAGATCTAAATAAAAACAACCTCCAGAATATTATAACCAAGTTCCAGAACTCCCAAGTGAAAGAGAAAATATTACAAGCAGCCAGAAGGACACAATTCAAATATCATGAAATTGCAGTCAGGATCACACAGGACTTAGCATCGACTACATTAAGGATTTGTAGGGATTGTAATATCATATTCTGGAAGGCAAAAGAGCTCAGAATGCAACCAAGAATCAACTACCCAGTAAAAGTGAACATCCTCTTCCAGGAGAAAAGATGAACTTTCAGTGAACCAGGGGAATTTCAAATGTTCCTGTTGAAATGACCAGAGCTGAACAGAAAGTTTGACCTTCAAATACAGGACTCAGGTGAAGCATAGAGAGTAGAGAGAAGGGTAAAAATATGAGGGACTTAATGATGATGATGAACTGCATGTATTCTCGCATTCAAAAATTAATACTGATAATACTCATATGAAACTACTCATTTAATAGAGTAGGTAGAAGGAGTTTTTATAAATGAAGCACAGGAGAGAGCTGAATCTGAAGATATAGCATGTTGTAAAAAAAGGAGTTAATGGCTAAAAGGGAAATTCACTGGGAGTAAGAGAAAGGAGAGGTGGAATAGGCTAAGATATTTCATATAAAAGATTTTTTTTCTTCTTTTTTACAATGAGCTATTGCAATGATACGGGAGGGGGGAAGGTGAGGGGGAATGAGGGAACCTTCACTCTAATCAGAAATGGCTCAGAGAGGAAACAGCATCCAAACTCAATAGGATATAGACATCTAGAGTAAAAAGGAGAGGAGTAAAGGGGGAAGCCGGTATGTGGGTGATAGAGGAGAGGGTAGATCATAGGAGAGAAGAGTGAGATATAATACATTTTCTTTTTTTTTACTTCTTGCAAGGTGTCTGGGTTTGGGTGGCCTGTCTGGTACCACAGGGTTGGGTGGTTGCTGGGTCTCAGGGGTGGTATGTGGGCTCGGGACCTCTTGGTCCAAGGGCCAATTATCAGTCCACTGCACCATTCAGCTACCCTACAGCACATTTTAGAAGAGGGACACAGTGAAAGGAGAGAGAAAATATAGTATATGGTACTGGGGAGGTATGAATGAAGGGAGTTGCGATCAGCAACAGCAGTGGTGGAAAAATATGGAAGTAGCTTTTGTGATGGACTTATGATAAAGAATGTGATCCACCTGAGACAGAGTTGATGGTATCAGAACATAGACTGAAACACATTTTTTTCTCTTCACTTTATTTCTCATGAGCATCTATAGTTTTTTTGGGGAGAGGTATTAAGTTTACTCTCAAACAAGAATATTTTAGCAATGTATAAAAACAAGATCATTTGTACAAAAATATTCATAGCAGCCCTGTTTGTGGTGGGAAAGAATTGGAAATTAATGTAAATGTCCTTCATTTGGTGAATGGCTGAACAAAACATGGTATATGTATGTGATGGAACACTATTATTCCATTAGAAGCCAGGAAGGATGGGAATTCAAGGAACTCTGGAAAGATTTGCATGGACTGATGCTGAGCAAGATGAGCAGAACCAGAGGAACATTGTGCACTCTAGCAGCATCATGGGGATGATGACCAAACTTGATGGATTGATCATTCAATTAGTGCAACAATCAGGCACAATACTTTATTTTTCTTCCTTAGGGATATGATTTCTCTCTTATCACACTAAATTTAGATCAATGTATACCATGGAAACAATGTAAAGACTAACAGACTGCTTTCTGTGGGGGGGGGGGGGAAGGGAACAAGATAAGCAGAAAAATTGTAAAAAATAAAAAAATGTTAATTGTTGGGAAAATTGGAAAACACAATGGCAAAAACTAGGCATAGACCCACATCTCACATCATATACCAAAATAAGGTCAAAATGGGTACAGGATTTAGATGTCAAGTGTAACACCATAGATAAAGTAATAGACCAAGAAATACTTTGTCTATCAGATTTGTGGGAAGGGGACAAATTGATAACCAAACAAGAAATAGAGCATAAATTGCAAAATGCATGATTTTGATGATATTAAATTAAAATATTTTTGTGCTAATAAAATTAGTGCTGACAAAATTAGAAGGAAAGCAGAAAGTTGGGAAATAATCTTCACAACTAGGTGTTTTGATAAAGATCTCATTTCTAAAACATATAGAGAATTGCATCAAATTCATAAAATTGCAAGTAATATCCCAATTGATAAATAGTCAAAGGATATGAATGGACAGTTTTCAAATGAAGAAATTGAAGCTAAATATATAATCACACGAAAAATGCTCCAAATCGTTATTGATTAGAGAATTGCAAATCAAAACAACTATGAGCTATCACCTCAAACTTATCAGATTGGTTAAGATGACAAAAAAGGAAAATGATCAATATTAGAGAGGTTGTGGGAGGATTGGTCCACATTGTTGGTGGAGTTGTGAACTGATGTGAACTGATGCAACTGGAGAGCATTTTGGAATTATGTAGCAAGAGCAATAAAACTGTTCATTTCCTTTGACCTAGCAATTTCAGTGGTAAGGTCTATAACCAAAATAAATCATAAAAAAATGGGAAAAGTCCCACATGTTCCAAAATATTCATACCAGCTCTTTTGGTACTTGCAAAGAACTGGAAACTGAAGAGATACCCATCAATTGGGAAATGGTTAACCATTATGGTATGGTACACAAATATTATAGTAAATGGTATATGAATATTATACATATATGATATTATATATATTATATATTATTTATTATATATTATTAATACTATTGTTCTATAAGGAATCATAAATGGTCAAACACTAGAGAAGCATGGAATTTACAAAATCTGATGTTGAGCAAAGGGAGCAGAACCAAGAGAACATTGTACACATTAACAACATTGTGAGTTGATCAATCCTGATGGAAGCAACTCTTCTCAACAGTTCAAAGAGCTAGTTCAACCCTGTTAGACTGGCTATGGATAATGCTATCCCCATCCAGAGGAAGAAAAAAAACCAAAACAAAGCAAAAAACCTCTCAGAATCTGATGAACACTACATTCACTTTTTTTTTCTTAGCAAGGTAATGGGGTTAAGTGATTTGACCAAGGTCAGACACTAGGTAATTGTTAAGTGTCTGAGATTAGATTTGAACTCAGCTCCTCCTGACTACAAGGCCAGTGCTCTAGCCTATATTCACTTATTAAAAAAACTCTTATGTATTTCTTTTTCTTAATCCTAATTCCTCATACCAAAAATGGCTAATCTGTAAACCTGTTTAACACAAATGTTTATGTACAATATTAACCTGACTACTGCTAAGGTGGGGGGGGGAGGGGAGGGTGGAAGGAAATTTTGTAACTTAAAAACATACATAGGTATATGGATGAATGTTGAAAAACTTTTATAACATATATTTGGAAAATAAAATATCAATAAAAAAAGAAATTAGAAGGATAGAGGTTCAGATCTCACTCTTGATCCTGGCTATGTGATCTTGATCAGGTAAATCACTGATCTGAAAAATAAAGCAAATAATATACCTTAAAGGAATGTTGGGAGGCTCAAAAGGGATAATGTTAGTAAAGCATTTGGCCAAATTTTAAGTGCTATATAAGTATCAGTTATTAGAATGCTATGAGTTCAGTTTCTATAATGGATTAGGTGCTGATCAAAATACGAACTGAACTTCTGGGGAGGTTATTTCAAATAAATTGAAATAAGTTAGTAAAATCATTCCGTGGCACTATCTTCTTATTTCTTATCCTTCTAACTAAGGATCAAAGAAAGGTCTCTCCCTTTCTCAAGAAGTATGCCTTGGCAGATAATAAATGCTTTTAAGAAGCAGAATAATCCCACACAAGTCATTTAATCTTTCTAGCCTTGGAGATTCAGGATTTAAATAATTTATTCTTGATTAAGATGGAGATAATAATACTTATCTTGCCAACTTCTTAGAGGTGATATGAGGCTCTAATTAATTAATTTAATTATGTTGCAGCTAGGTGGAGCAGTGGATAGAAGCTGGGGTCTGGAGTTAGGAAAACCTGAGTTTAGGTATGTAACCCTAGGCAAGTAACTTAACCTGGTTTTCTTCAGTTTCCTCCTTTGTAAAAATAACCTGGAGAAGGAAATGGCAAAGCACCTCCAGTATTCTTGCCAAGAAAGTTCCAAATGGAGTCACAAAGAGTCAGACATGATTCAAAACTACAACAAATTCTCTTCTCTATATAGAGATGTAAAAATACAAAGCAATACAAAACCCTATGAAAATGCATTCAAAGTGAAGCATAGGATCAGAAATATAACTTTTTTTACCTTCAGAAACAGATTCAGAACCTGTGTGAGGCTATGATTTCCTTGAATTGAATTTCCTTCAAATCCAGAATGCTTCCCACTAGCCCCACTCCCCCTACACCTTATTATTCTAAACTTCAAACATTATCGCTTTATCAACTTCACTCTGTGTACATACATTGGCCTTCATATAACAAGATAATGCCACCAACTCCATAGAAAAGGTCATGTATTTTGGTGTTGTTTTTCTAATGTGGGTGTCAGATTTGTGTTGAGTCGCTGAACAGTATGACTGGCTGCCACTCACCTGGGAGGGATGTCAGCAACAACTTATATTTCAGTGATGATTCCAAAAAAATCAATGAAAATAAAATAATTGAAATAGAATTTAGTAACTCAAATAACTGCCTGAAACAACAGTTAAGACAAGCCAATGTTAAGTCGAATGGAATTGCATAGAATTAAAGATCGAGAGACTGAGATTCTGCCATGAAAAATAAAATAGTCATGTTATTTAAAATTAACCTGGTCAAGATAACAGCTAATGAAAAACCATTCAGGTTCAGAGTGGTCCTTTCTTAATTATTCTACTATGGAAGTCCCCCAAGATGGGCTCTCACTTTACTAGAGGGCTGAGAGCAGGGGCCCAGTTCTGCTTCTGCAATAAGCTTATATAACATAGAGCAGGTTTCTCTCTCTCTCTCTCTCTCTCTCTCTCTCTCTCTCTCTCTCTCTCTCTCTCTCTCTCCCCCCCTTTACCCCATTGGACTTGAATGAAAACTGGGGAGTGACTTTGGGCTCGAATGATCTCTGAAAGTTATCTGATCTCTTCCTGTCCCTTTGGATTGTGAGTTTCAATCACTCTCTACAAGCTCATCTTTATCCCCTACCTTCCAGATTACCACATGCCACTGGCAAGTCCTAGGCATCCTTGGAGAATGAACTGTGAACTAGAGCAATGACTAGAAATTAAAAACTCCACTATCTTCACCTGTTTATCTTGGATCAGCATCTCACAGTATAAGAGGCATAGACATTTTGGACCTTATTTCATTATCTTTCCCACAAATCCATTCATCTTTCAAAGTTCTATTTCTATCTAGGATACCATCATCCTACATTGCACAATCTCCAAGTCAACTTTAACTCTCCATTTATCCTCACCCTATATATTCAATCAATTTCCAAATCTGGTCATTTTTACTCTAACAGCCTATGTTTTATTTGTCCCCTTCTGTCTCTTCACACGACCCTCATCCTAGTTCACCTACTCATTGCCTCTTGTTTGGAGTATGGATATAATCTCCTAATTGGGCTCTCTGCCTTGAGGTTTCCCCCTTCTAACTCTTTCTAATCCACTCTCCACGTAGCTGACATGTGATTTTCCTAAAATGCAGTTCTGATTACATCATACCTCTATTAGGTAAATTCCAGTATATGTACTATATTCTGAATCATTTATGTACATTACAAAACAAAAAATAGAAAATTAAAACGATAAGATGAAGTAAAAATTGATCCTATAGTCTATATATCATTGTTTTCAAAGTACATATTGTGTAAATTTTATCTCATATATAATGATTAATACATTAATACACACACACACACACACACACACACACACACACACACACACACATATATATATATATATATATATATATATATATATATATATTTACAAATATCTGTATGCTTTTTTTTGCAAGGCAAGTGGGGTTAAGTGGCTTGCCCAAGGCCACACACAGCTAGATACTTATTAAGTGTCTGAGACCGGATTTGAACCCAGGTACTCCTGACTCCAGGGCCAATGCTTTATCCACTACACCACCTAACTGCCCCAATCTGTACACTTTTGTAAGGCATTGCAAGAGATAATGGGGGAATGCAAAGACAAGTAAGAAACAGCCTCTACCATGAAGGAACTTGCATTTTACTGGAGGAGAGATGCAACATTTTTTTTAACAAGTCAGTAAGTCTATGATAATTTGAAAGGGAGAAAACACTAAATAATAGGGGAGGGAGGGAAAAAACTTTTGTAGTTAAATTTTGAAGCAAGCTAAACATGCCAGGAAGCAGAGGTCAGGAGAGAGCATGTTTTAGACAAGGACAAGGATTTATGCAAATGAACAGAGTTAAGCGATGAAACTGACATCTAAGAGATGGAACTAGCATTATATGTCTGTCCCTCTAAATATTGCTAATCTAGAAGAAATATTTTTTTTATTTAAGGCTGAATTCCTGACTGTCAACCCTAAATGTGAAAGGAGTATTCTTATCTATCTATCTATCTATCTATCTATCTATCTATCATCTATCTATCTATCATCTATCTATCTATCTATCTATAGATCTTTCATCATTTCCAAACTCACCACCATGCTGCAAACTCAAGTCCTGGATGATAGCACCTCCCTCAGCCTCCTGTCATTTTTAAATGAAGGGTGGGAGGGTTTAATAGCAAACTTTCTCATCCTCCTTTCTCTAAAAAAGGGCAGAAATTAAATTCTCTTAGCTCTCTCCAACTTGCATTTGTTTCACTGCCTGGTTTCAATGCCACACAACAAGATGTCCCAGAGTCAGATACCAATTGGTCTCCTATTTCACCCTCACCCTATATTCTATTGGGTGTTGTCTCCTCATTTATATTATGAGCTCTTTGAGGGCAGAGACTGTCTAACTTGACTCTTCCTAGTACAAAGCAATTCCACAAAGATCTCACAAAGACAATAGCAAGTAAAGCCATTTATTCAAGCCAAGAGGAAACAGAAAACAGAGATATGCTGATGAAAACAACAGGCAATACATAGAATAAATGAGCTCTTCTACTGGATCCAAGATAACAATTTAAAGTCCTAGATCTCTCCTAAAGGGATTGAAATTTCCTAAGGTCTGAAATGGAGTAAGTTGGGGATAGGTACATGATTGATTCTAACTTTTCTACATCAGTTTCTTTCCAGAATCTCTCTCCCTTCAGGGACCTCAAGAGAATTTGGAAACTGGGTCTTCTCCCTTGAAGCTGGAAACCAGAAGAACAGATTCTTCCTTCTCTTAAGAGTTCACTAACTCCACCCCTCATATAGACTCAGAGATTTGAGTAGTGAATCTTTACTAAGGCAGAGAGTTGTATACAAATAGGCTTTGAACTTATTTATAGAAACAAATGAAGATTGTTTAGCACTATGCAGGTTTTTGTCAGTATTACTGACAACAAACACTGTCATACAATTTCATAATGCTTCTCTAGTGGACATATTGCTTCTTATTGAGTTGAGAGAGGAGCTTGTATATCTTTATAATATCTATTAGTAAAACCATGGGCTTATTTTTTTCTTCCTTTTTGGTATTGGGAAGTAGGTCTTCAACTTTGGAAAGGATTTGAGAACTGAATTTAAGACTTTTTCAACAACTTAAGAAAATGTGAAGTTAAAGGTAAGATTGTAATTGTCATAATACAGACTTTATTGTCAATAATTACCCCCTACTCAAATATTAGGGAATCAAATTACTATAGTTACACACACACACACACACACACACACACACACACACACATATATATGTATATATACGTATGTATGCATGTATGAA
Source organism: Macrotis lagotis (assembly GCF_037893015.1). Classification (NCBI taxonomy): domain Eukaryota; kingdom Metazoa; phylum Chordata; class Mammalia; order Peramelemorphia; family Peramelidae; genus Macrotis; species Macrotis lagotis. The sequence goes on along the minus strand of NC_133658.1, from coordinate 513,815,860 downwards.
TGTGTATTTTTGAGAGGCAGTGTCATACACTGGATAGAGCTATAACCCACAACTCTCTATAACTGTATGTTGTCCTCACTATTGAATTCCCTACCCCTCCTCACCTCCCAAAATGAAAATCCCAGAGATTCAAACCAAAAAACAATCAGTATCTATTCACTACCAAGTGGTTATGTTGTGAAATAGAGAAATTGTTGGAGCCTTTTGTTTAGAACCTTTTGTTCATCCTTTGTTCTCAGAGGACCAATGACATCAAAATAGTGATGAATCAACTTGCACTTGTGCTTGAATTAGATATGTGAGGCAGAGCTGTGCAAAGTCATTAGTCTTATTTTCTCCTCTAGAGTCATGAAAGTCCAGTGACAAGACAAAGGTCAATAAGACTGGTGATGTCCCAGGATGTCCCTTGGATTTTCTACATTATGGAGCTTGCTGCCTTCATGTCATACTTCCTGTGAAAATGTTTTTTGTTTTTATATTTTATTTTTATTGATATCTTTTATTTTAATATCATATTTATTTCCAACTATATTCCTCCCCCTCCCCTATCCAACAAATCACATGAATATATTTTGCAAGCTCCCCATGCAAAATATTCATTTGTTAGTATGGAAGGTCCCCAGAGATACTATTTCTTGTCAGACAGGTATCTGACATTCACCTATTCAAGCCCTTTTGGAGTCATTTGACTGTATTTGTGTTTGAGAAGATAATCTGAAAGGAAGTGTCTAACATGATATTCTTTCATCTGAAATTAATATTTCTTGATCTATATATTTCTGATCATGTTAGTTTCTTAATCTTTAATCAATAGTTATAAAATGTCAATCTAATATGTAAGGCCTGTCTCCTACAATGCTGACTTTATCAGTGTCAATACTATCTGGTCCTCTCAATACTAGCCTTACCTGATCAACAAATTTCAACATAAGAGACATCCTGGATGAGCAGAGAGAAAATCCTATTGTTATTTATAAACATTTACTCTTCAGCATAAGTTCTTGTCAATAGGAATTTTAAGTAAATGTTATAAGATTTGAGAAAATGTCATCTATGTGAAATCTCATTGTCTGACTGCCAAAAGTTTTATGATTCTTTGTTCATTTTGTATAAAATGCTCCCCAAATTTTGTATCAAGATTGGCATTTGCAAGAATGCCATCCACCTGCGGGTTATGGTAAAATCCTAGAGAACTAAACTTCATAGATAAAACTAACATTATTGTTTCATTTTTAGCCTAAGGAAATTATGGTTAACAGAAGAAAGAATTGAAATCTCTCAAAAGGTGAGATATGTGCAAGTGCACTGATGGGAGTGACCACCTCACCAATGATCTATGAAGGCAAGCAGGTACCTGCCTTTCAGTCCAAAACCGAAGTCTCTGCCATGATGACCCAACCTCTGTATCAAAAATTTTCAACAAGGAGGGAAGAAATAGGATGGGAGGGGACATGCTAGGTGAGTGCTTCAGAGCACTACTATTGTCATTCCTGACATTGCTTATACATGAGTGAGATTTTGAACCTCCCAGAGCAACAGTAGAAATAATGTTGCTGTCTTTTTTTTGATGTTATCAATATTAGTCACACCTGTGGAGTTTTTCTCAGGAGCTTTCTCTCCCCTCTCCCTTCTAAAACTTATCTCTATTTCTTTAAATTCCATTTTGGATTTGTTTTCCTCTAGTCCCCAACAGATCCATTAAAATTGCACTGTGTTTAACTCATTGTATGACTTATGAACTTTGTTCAAAAAGAGGTGAAAGGGAAGAGAATATCATCAGATAATGGCATAGAGAAAGATTCTCTTTCCAGTTGCAGGGTTTTTCTATCCTCTGGGGGTTTTTGTTTGTTTGTTTATCTATATCAAAGGTCTTCAATTGAGGCAATGGAATTAAGTACTGGCATACTCTTTGCTGTCCCTTCTCCCCCCCTCCCACCCCCACCTGCTTTTTTTTTCTTTTGATTTATGCAACTTTTATTGAAGAAAAATCAATTACTAACAGGGTTATTAGCTGATCACTCATTCATTGTCAACTTGGATCTTTTATTCAAGACTATATTAAACAGTGTGTTGTAAAACAGATTAACTAATAGTTCTAAGCCTCCTAACAAATTTTAAGTGAAAATTACAAAAAAGTTCAAACCCTATTTTAGAAAATAAAGTGTCTGACTTCCATTCTCCAGTCTTTGTAGAACAAGAACAGTTTATTCCTTACATAATATGCATCAACCAAAGAGATTCACACCTATTATCAAAATTCCCCAAAGCAGGAAAACTTCTTTTATACTTTATTTTTCCCAATTACATGTAAAAATTGTTGTCAACATTCATTTTTTGTAAGATTTTTTAGTTCCACATTTTTCTTCTTCCTTCCGCAAGACAGCAAGTAATGTGATATAGGTTATTCGTATACAATTGTATTAAACATATTTTCATATATATTAGTCAAGTTGTGAAAGAAGAATCAGAACAAAAGAAAAAATCCACAAGAAAGGAAAAAAATCAAAAACATTTTTAAAAAGTGAAAATAGTATGCTTTGGTCTGTATTTATTTTTAGTTTTCTGAAATCTTCTTGCTCATGATTTCTTACAATAGTATTCCATCACATTCATGTTCAGCTATTCACCAGTTGATGGGCATCCCCTTAGTTTCTAATTCTTTGTCACCACAAAAAGAGCTGCTATGAATATTTTGGAATGTGTGGAACTTTTCCCATTTTTTTCTGGAGCCTTTTGGATCCAAACTACTCAGCAATATTCTTGAGGGAAGAGACAGCTTAATAAGAAATATCATTTGGGTAGCTTTCCCTTTCTACTATACCTTTCAGTAAAAACATACAAGTAACCACAGCACACATACATAGACATACTCTTTGTCTCTCTGTCTCAAACACACACACACATACACACACACACACACACACACACACACACACACACACACGCACACAGAGGCTTCCTCAAGAGGGGAGGAAAATTAAAGACTAGAATTAAAGGGAATGTCAGTCCAGAGGAGGAAGACTAGTAGACATCAAAAGATGATGGGGGCCAAGGAGGGAATACCTAATGATATTCTCAGCCAAATACCTTTTCACCATGATCTTCCTGCCCTTGGCACAGCAAGCAAAAAAAAATAGAATCTTCTTACAGAGGTAGGTTGGAATGTAAAGTGGTTAGCATTAATGATGTATGAAATGAAGCCAATGATAATGCCCACAGCTGTGGTCAGATTTGTCTGTTTTATTTTTCTCACATTTGAAACTTACAAAATTTATTTGGTGTTACACTTGTTATACTTCAGAGGGAAAGCAAATTCCCTTGTCTATTAGCTGTCCATAATGTCATTTTCTTTCTTTTTAATAGCTAAATATTTTAATTTAATTTAATTTTCTCAATTATATGTAAAATATTTTAAAATATTTATTGACTTAAAAAATCTGAGTTCCAAATTCATTATCTCCCTTCCCTCCCTCCCACCCCACCTTGAAAATGTATACATGTGAATTTACACAAGAAATATTGCCATATTAGCCATATTGCACAAGAAACCACAAACCAAAATAAGTAAATAAAAACACTAAGAAAAAATATAGTTAAAAAAGTTTCCATCTGCATTTAGATTCCATCAATCCTTTTTCTGGAGGTAGTCAGCATATTTTAGTGATATTCAAGTATTTTGATCTGCTTTACATTTAGTGTAAAGTGTTTAAGGTATGTATGGGAGTGCAAAGAAGGACTAGTAGTTACAGTATGAGGGCTTGACAAACCTTTTCTATGACTGCTTTTCCACCTTTGGTATCCAACTAGCACTCAGCTCTCACAAGCAGTTGTATCATGCAGAGTGGTCACACCCAAGTAAACCATCTCAGAAGATGGTTTGAAAGTAAACATCAGATTCAAACCTGTTGGTTAGTAAGGGGGATGTCTACCCCTAGTATGGGAAGACTTCTCCCTGTGGAATGAACAGATGAGAACAATTTGTTCCAACATCCATGAAGGCAGTTGAAATAGGCATTGTAGTGTTCTTAGAGCTTGGTCAGACTTTGAAGATGCCAAGGACATCCACTGCATCCCAGACCATTACCAATTGTCATGATTTTTATCTTGCCACTGGACTTTGGTGATCATGGGAGAGAGTAAGTCTGACAACTTTTTGCAATTCTGCCTCACTTAAATTCAATTCACACATGAGTCATGACATTGGTCCTCTTCAAAAATGAAGGACAAACAGCGAAGTGTGTAAAGTGTAACTATGATTTCTCCATGATAATAGTAAGAGTTGAATCTATACAACACTTTAAGATTTGCAAGGAGCTTTATATACATGTTATATCCTGCAATGTATCCTTATAACAGTCATGTTATATAGATATCATTATTTCTACCATTGTATAGATGAAAGAACTGAGATTTAAGAAAATGTTAAATGACTCTTCCAGGATCACATGGCTAATCAATATATGATATGGGACTCAAACCTAGTCTTTCTAACTTCTATTCACTATACTGTGTTGCCTTTCTATTGATGGCTTTGTCTAAGTGATTAATTGGCCTTTGTTCTTTATGAAAGGTTTTTCAGCATTCATCTATATGCATATGTATATTTTTAAATTATAAAATTTCCTTCCACCCTCCCTTCTCTTCCCCTTCCACAGCAGCAAACAGCCAGGTTAATACTGTATCTACATATTTTAAATAAACATGTTTACGGATTAGTCATTTTTGGTATAAGGAATTAGGATTAAGGGAAAGAGATACATAATAGATAATTTTATAGTGTTCATCAGATTCTGAAGGGTTTTTTTGTTTTATTTTTCTTCCTCTGGATGGGAAAAACATTGTCCAGTCTAATAGGGTTGTCCTAGCTCTCTGAACTGCTGAGAGGAGTTGCTTCCATCAAGGTAGATCATTTAACAATGCTATTGTTAATGTGTACATTATTCTCTTGGTTCTGCTCCCTTTGAATATCATCAGATTCAGATTCCATGCTTCTCTATAGTCTGACCATTTATGTTTCCTTCTGAAAATCATATTCCATAATATGTATGTACCATAACCTGTTTAGCCATTCCCTAATTGATGGCATTGGCCTTTGTTATTAACTATATCCTCCTATTTATCTTGTTGCTTCTATTGAACTGATTTTCTTTGTAAAAAAATAAATTAATATAAATATTAGAGAAGGTTGGTCCACCCCACAATGTTTTGATTTTGGATTGTTTCCCATTTGTTGTTCTTGCCCTCTTCCTATTGTACATTCTCCAAATTGCATGCCTACTTGATGGGATAGTGTGATTTGGACTTTAGAATGTCTTCATTATTGAAAGCAGTGCCACTATGCTTGGGACAAAATTAGTTCAAGATTGTATATGTATTACATATCAGATTACTCACTGTCATGGAGAGAGGGGAAGAAAGATAGGGAAATAGAATAATGTGGGACTCAAAAGCTTACAAAAAGATAAATGTTGAAAATTATCTTTGTATACAATTGAAAAAATAAAATAACATTTAAACTTAGTTGAAAGGGGGACCTAGTATGCACTTTGCCTTCCTAGGGAGAAAAAGGGGAAAGGAAAATTCTAGAAGGGAGTGGGAACAATGAAACCCTAGTGTTGTGTCTAGGGATATTTGTACTCCTTTGAGAAGACTGGGAAGTGAGGTGTGAGATAACAGTCATCAGTAGTGAATTTCACTTGCCCTTGGGGAGGCAGCAAGGGTACTAAACAATAGGACTCTGGTACAAATCCCTAGGACAAAAATCTGTTGCAAATCTGTTTAAATATATGTTAAATATGACTCATTTTAGAAGAACCCTATATTAAGAAAAGAAAGCTAATTAAAATGTTTGTATTGCAAAACTTAATTTAAAAGTGATAGATTTCAAAAAAATAAAAAAACTATTCCATTTAAAATGTGTCAATTGACATGTTTCTATATATACCATGAGAATGGCACTGTGAGACTTATCTCTAGTCTCTTTTCTCTCCACCCTTTTCTAAGGGATATTTTTTATTTCTTGCTAAGAGGAGAAGCAAGAGTTTTGTGCTAGGATAGAATTCTATTTATGTGTTTCCTTAAATAGCTAGGAGTTCTTCTGGTTTTCATGTTTAAGCTAACTGGTGATCACAATTTCATCAATGGGGAACGAGGGGAATCCTCATAGTTAAGGCTTGAATCCCTCCTCAACTACCAGTTCCATAAGGAAAAAAGCATATGAAGTAGCAAGGAAACTCATTTATCTAATTGGAGAGCAAAAAAGAAATCAGAGGCAGTATACATAAAAGAATATATATCAGCCAATACAGCACTTGAGAGTGAAATAATTCATTTCACATAAGAGAGAGTCCTAGACTTCATTCGAGGGAAAGATTAGAGTCTCTAGGATAGCTAGCTATAGATAGGGCCATGATGGAATGGTCAGAATCTGATGAACACTATAAATGTACACATTAACAATAGCATTGTTAAATGATTCTACCTTGATGGAAGCAACTCCTCTCAGCAGTTCAGAGAGCTAGGACAACCCTATTAGACCGGACAATGTTATTCCCATCCAGAGGAAGAAAAATAAAACAAAAATAAACCCCTTCAGAATCTGATGAACATTATAAAATTATGTATTATGTATCTCTTTCCCTTAATCCTAATTTCTTATACCAAAAATGACTGAGCTTCTTTTCAGTATTTTCCTTTAGCAACCTAAAGTGAAGCTGACATCTTCCATCTTTGTTCTCAATACTAGAAATCAGAAACACCTCCCAAATAATTATAGTGCTGAGAGTGCTAGAAGAAAATGGTACTCTCCCTTCATATAGGTGTAGTACCTTATCTCCACAAACAAGGAGAGAGTCCTACAGCAACAGACTTTGACACATGGATTATACATTTATTATACATTTTTGCATGTTCTGCTACAGAATAAAAATGAAATATTCCTCAGAAATGGTGAGGTTCCTCTCATGCACTCATTTGTGATGAGTATGATGATTATAGCAACCCCCAGACATTGCAGAGCATACTCAGTGAGATCCATCATTAGGGAAGCTCAAAACTTGAAAAGGTTTGCAAATAACTCATACATGTGAAAAATCATGAATGAGATTAATCAAGGAAAGAACAATGTCCATGCCATAGCAATTGGTTTTGTTCCTGTATCTTTCTCCATCCCATGGATTTTCAGAAGAAAGTCAAAGATCTTAAGGGCTCTAGAACTTTTTTTTTTTAACAAGGCAGTGGGGTTAAGTAGCTCACCCATGGCCACACGGCTAGGTCATTATTAAGTGTCTGAGGGCGGATTTGAACTCAGGTACTCCTGACTCCAGGGCCTGTGCTCTATCCATTGTGCCACCTAGCCACCCCAGGGCTCTAGAACTTGAAGAGCTTTTAGGAGATTTCTGGAAGGGGAGATTCAAATATATGCTGAATGAAAGCAGTTTAGAAAGTGATCTTAGAGTTTCATAACCTTTGTAACCAAGAAATGCAATTTAAAATGCCAATTCAAACCTAAGTAGGTTCTAGTGAGTTGGGACTACTCTGTGTTCTAGAATCTTATTACAAGGGGCGAGAAGATTTCTGGAGAAGAAGGTTCTATTCCTGAGAATAATATAGACTCAACTTTTATAAGAGGAAAAATCATTAGAATATATTTTTCCAGTGAGTTAGGTCTTTTGTCTTTTTAAAAGAAGCATCAAAAAAGTTTCTGAGCTCTGAGTTAAAAGAGCAATGGCAAAGACCCCTCTTGCCAAGAGTTAGAATGCAATCTGAGGATTCTGATTAAAGTCAGAAACTAAAAACAGAAGTTCCCCAGCATTGGTGGCTAGCAGATCCACACTTGTAAGTGAATAGGAGAGACCCTAGAAACAAAATTATAAATTTGACCACTGGTCACTGGAGAAGAAGAGGTTTTAACTCTTGGCAGAGATCACATGCCATGTCCTTGTGGCCAGCTGTTCATGCAGCAGAAATCAAATACTCCAAAGATACATCATTGCTTAATATGAGTATGGAGCAGTCCAATTGGAAGCAATATTATGACATGCACTACAATGCCAGTCATATTTCCCCTTCACTTGAGAAGTTTGATACCAACATTTCTGTCTTTCCATGCATGCTCCTTATGTGCTTTAATTTTCCCACTGAGGTTATTGATATTTGACTTTTAATATAATTTTATTAAAAGCCTTTGATTTACTAATTTTGCCCTCTGGTTGCCTTACAAAATTAATATGTAAATGCATAAACATATCCCCCTTTCTGTGACAGATACTAGGCCTTTTGGTCCTTATTAGCTAATTAAGATAGGACAATTATCTACCATGGTACCCCATACCTTAGTCCTTACAACAATATAGGTAAAGCCAAAAGTCAACAAACCCCAATGTGATTGACTTGAAAGAATGGAACAAGTTCAAACTTAACCTCCTTTGCTGAAACCTCTTGGTAGTTTCTGGTTGCACTGATATAGCTTTTTATTCACCAAAGGACATAAAAGGTCTCACCCACATCTGGTAAGTATTTTTTAAGTCACCACAGTGATCCTGATAAATAAAAAGAGGTTTTTTTCCTGGAGAAGGCTAAGTGCCATTGTGTTCTTATTGCCTATCTTTTCTATATTAGTACAAAGTAAATCTTTTGTTAACTGTTCAATGACTTTTGAGTGCCTTATTTCACTCCAGTATTGACCCAGAAATAATTTAGCAAGTGCTATCAATATCCACAAACAAACAACTCTCCCAAGCCATTACCACTTTGATTACATATGCTAACATTTTGTCCACACAGAGGCTGACTGAGTTACATACTGACAAAGGGCCTAAAGAATTGGGTCATAGATTTATGCATTTTTTTTAAACAAAAAGACAAATGTCTCAAATTTTCTGACCTTTTCTGTGATGACAAGGGCTTATCAGTATTATGATATCTTGTAAATTATTTCAAGAAATAAACATACAATCTGTTTCTTCAAGGTAAAGGTGGTATTTTTAAAATATTGATTTTTTTTGTTTTTATATAATCTTCATTTCTCAACATGCCTCTTCCCTGCCTCTATCCCCAAGATATCCCTTATTACCAAGAACAAAAAAAATGAGGAGAAAAAAAGTTTACCAAAATTAACAAAGACACAAATCAAATCCAACTTCACATCTACTGTGATTTACCTCTGCAAATAAAGGAAGTACATTCTTATATCTCTTCATGTTTTGATTTTATATTTTTTTCATTTAAATTATTTGGTCATTACTTATATAGCTTGTATATTGCAGTTTCTATTTACTTTGCCATCAGTTTATATAAATCTTCATGTACCTCTCTGTAATCTTCAGTTATTTTTCTCAAAGTATTTGAATATTCTTCATATTAAATTATCAGTCTACTTAACTAATCTCTAAACAATGTACCTTTTGATATTTTATTTTCTGTTACAAAATTTTTTTTACTATAAATATTTTGTTATGCTACATTGAACCTTTCTAGTTTTAATATCGCCAGAGCAATAAATACAATTTTATTTTATAGAATAGAAAATATAACTACATTCATCTGGCAGAGTAAAAGATTAGGAATATCAAAAAAATTAATGAAAAAATGAAAAGGAAGATTTAGCCATATAAGATCTGAAATCATATATATATATTTTAAAGCGGTAATCATCAAAATTATTCAAATAGAATGGTAGAACAGTGGAATAGTTTAGGTGCGAAAGACACAGTAGTAAATGTGTCTTAGTAATCTACTTTTTGATAAACTCTACTACTAGCTTCTGAGATAAGAACTCACTATTTGACACAAAATGCTGGGGAAAATGAAAAACAGTATGTCAGAAACTGCGAACAGATCGATATCTCACACCATATACCAAGATGAGCTCAAGATGATTTGAACATAAAGGGTGATGCCTTAAGCAAATCAGGAGAGAAAGGAAGACTTTATCTGTCAGATCTTTGGGAAAAGGAAGAATTTCTGATCAAAAAAGAGATAGTAGTTTTGTTGTGGCAAAGAAGTGGAAATTGAGGGGAATGTCCATCTCTTGAGGAGTGGTTGAACAAGTAGTGGTATGTGAATGTAATGGAATACTATTTCTATGAAAAATAATGAACACAATGCATTTTAGAAAAACCTGGAAAGACTTATATGAACTGATGTTGAATGAAGTGAGCCAAACCAGGAGAACCATTGTATACAGTAACAGCAGCATTGTGCAGTGATCAACTATGATAGATTTGGATCTTCTCAGCAAAGATGATCCAACATAGTTACAAAAGACTCATGTTGGAAATTGCTATCCAAATCCAGAGCAAGAACGATGGAGTCTGAAACAGATCAATGAACACTATTTTTGCATTTTGTACTTTGTTCTTATTTTTCTTTTATAACATGTCTAATGTGGAAATAGCTTCAACATGCTTGCACATGTATAAACCTATATCAGATTCCTTGCCATCTTGGGGAAGGAGGAGGTAAGGGAGTATGGAGAAAAATTTGAAGCTCAAAACCTTATTAAAAAATGAATGTTGAAAATTATCTTTAAGTGTAATTGGAAAAAATAAAGTACAATTTACCAAAATTTAAAATAAAAAGGTACGGTCATTTTAGCCATCCAATTGCTCTCTAAAATGATTGGATCAGTTAACATCTAGGCATACTAACACCTGTCCCTCAACTATTCCAACATTAACTATTTTAATCTTTTGTTAATTTCATTTTGTTTTTGTTTTTTTTTTCTTGTTCTTTTATAGGTTTTTGCAAGGCAAATGGGGTTAAGTGCTTTGCCCAAGGCCACACAGCTAGATAATTATTAAGTGTCTGAGGCCAGATTTGAACTTGGGTACTCCTGACTCCAGGGCTGGTGCTCTATGTTAAATTTCATTTTGACTAGGCCTTAATCACATTTTCTGGGTATGAGGTTTTAGATACACACATACATTATCTCATCATTTTTCTTGATTTAAAGCATTCTTTCATACTGTTTCTAATAGTTTGCAAAGTATTTTTGAATTTTTTTATTCATATTTTTGACCAAAGATATAGGGAAATGGATTTTTGTTTTTATGTATTTATGCTTTGATGTTGTTGTCACTCAGTTTTGTCCAAATCTACAAGATCCTGTGGAGTGTAGCAAACCAATACTGGCCATGACATTTTATTTGAAAGATATTAGAATGATTTGACATTTTCCACTCTAGCAAATTAAGGCAAACATAGGTTAAGTGACTTGCCAAGAGTCATACAGCTAGTTATTTTCTGAGGTTGAACTGTATTCGATCTTCTTAACCCTGGGCCCAGAGCTCTGAGTCATCTAATTGCCTGCGTATTTTGTTAATACCCTATATATTTTGAATATTAGACTATAGTGACATTTTAGCATTAAATTAAAACCTAACTGCTTCTTGAAAGAAAAAGAGAATCTACTAGTCATGCTTCATTTGCATAATTGGCAGATGATGTGACTGAAAAATTCACATCACAATTTAGTAAAGCACAACTCATGATACATTTTCTATTTTTTTTTAGGTTTTTGCAAGGCAAATGGTGTTAAGTGGCTTGCCCAAGACCACATAGCTAGATAATTAGTAAGTGTCTGAGGCTGGATTTGAACTCAGGTACTCCTCACTCCAGGGCTGGTGCTCTATCCACTGTGGTACCTAGCCACCTCATGATATATTTTAAAAATTGGTTTTGAAGCTACATATTATTAAGACATTCCATTTTTAACTATGAAAGTCAGTGAAGGTATTAAACAAATTGAACTTATCTAAATATATAAAGTATATATATATGCATATACATATATATATACTCAAGAATATAAGTATATAATGTAGAAATTGATACACACATACATACACACCTACATACACATATGTGTGCATAATCATTTTTTGCTCATATAATAGGATGGCCAATCCATTAAATTAGTACATTAATACCTGTTCCAAGGATTGATACTGCAAATAGACAATGGATTAGGCTCAGAATTGATTAAGAAAAAAATAGATTATACTGCATTTCAGAAAATATTAACTTAATTGATGTTCCCAAGCTTCAGTCTTTCAAGAAAAAAAACAAAAAGCACAAAACTCTTTTCTTTTGTTGATACTATATCATTGTGAATCTTAGAAACCCAGAATTCAATAAACATTTGAACAATGAATACACACACAAATATATATATATATATATATATATATATATATATATATATATATACGTGCATATATATATATATATATATACATATATATATATATATATATATATATACATATAAAATCAAAGAATCAACTTGAAGTTGTCAGCTATCAACTAGGAGGGAAATAAGTCAGCCTAGCAGAAACAAAAAGGTATGTCTTCGGAAGAGACAGGTGGTTTGTGTCAGCAAATCAAGTCATAGCCACCCCTACCATTTTGACTTCTACTGTCTCCCATGAATTGCCATGTTAGCAATAGTACAGGACCTATGTTGAAGAACATTGGAAAGTGAGCAATCCAGTCAACCTCAACTCTATTCCAGACCACTGGTCCCATTCCCAGCTTAGTCACTATAGATGCTACCAAGCAATCATTCTGCAAGTGTTACATACCTTGCCTCACTAGCTGTAGGAGCCACATTAAAGAAGAATCATTGGCATCTGCTTTACTATTTTATTCTAAGGACCATGGGGCATTTCCAATGACTTGTACCTACAATATGTACATAGAATGTGAGCTCTTTGAGAGTAGGAGCTATTTTTCTTTTTAGTTCATATCTCCAATGCTTGCTATAATCCTTTGTGTAGAGTAAGAAACTAATGCTTTTTCACTCATTTGTTCATTCATTCCATCAAAATTGAGAGTGACACAAAGGGCAATGAAGAAGAGACATGTGATGAACATAAGTAGATCAGCACATATCTAATAATGCCAAATACAAATGATGGCATAAAAATGTTAGTCAGGAATTATACAATTACGAATCACTATTACTTGGTACTGTTTGTATTGAGCAATGGTTCTTCTGTCTTGTTGTTTTAATGATGGGGAAAATTTTCATCAGCCACCTTATTAGCTAAGTTATTGATGATCTTAAAAATAACATGTTCAGTTTTCATCTCCATTCTTCACCTCTTTTTTCTTATAGTTGGCAATTGATTAGAGGAATTAGAATTTTTGTTCTAGAGAAGGCGACATTTAAGTGTACACTGTAATTGTTTTCTAATATTTATGGACCTGTTTCATGGAGGAGAATAGAATTTTTCTATATGGTCCCTATATGGTTCTATATGGTTCTATAAGGCAGTTATAGGAGCCATGTGTAGAAATCATAAAAGGAAATATTTAGGATTGATTTTGGGTTGATGATGGGGAAACCTTCTTGATCATAGACCTATCCAAAAGAATATTGGCTACTTTCTGAGGAATTTGAATTTCCTCTCCCTGTAGATCTTCAAACAATAGGTGGAAGACCACTTATTAGGTATGTTTGTAATAGCAAAGGTAAATATCTGTCCTTCTGAGAGCATTCTAAGTTCATCTTATTCACAAAGTTAGTGAGAATAAGAAGGACAAAAGGATATGTGGCATAATTTGATCACTAGGTTTAAAAAGTAGAGTCTAAATAATCCTAAAATTTCTGGGTTCCGAACAGCTTATAAGTACTTGTATAAGGACTGTTTGGTCTAAAAGACTTGTGGGTTTACAACTGAGCTTAGCTATTGTGTTATATATTATTTATTATTTTTATTGATTCCATGTCAAGAAGAAAGCATTGCCTATAGTTAAGCATGTCTTGTCTCTTTTTTTTGTAGGGAATGATTTCATTATATCAAGGTCATATGAGTAAGGTCCAGTAAAATCTCCCAAGTTTGAGAAAATCTCAGGGTTTGCCAGTGGCATAGCTGAATTATATCCACTTTACATAAGATGCCTAAGATCTTGGCTTAGATTTTGAAAGTTTACCTGTTGATTCTAGGATCAGCTGAAGAAAATTAGATGATGTTTTTTTCCTCAGTCCCCTCTTTTATTTTAGCAAAGTTATATAGTTTTAGAAATTCTTATTCCTTTACTTTCATTTTCTTTCTCCCTTTCTGAACTTTGTCTCTTTTATCACACTGGGGGAAGAAATCTCACTAATGAACAAGTCTTTCTCTTCTGCACCCAGTTAAGATCCTGTATGATGACAAACTGTAAGTTTCATTGTAGTCAGGAAGTTTTTTTTTAAACATAGATTATCCAAGATTTAATTTCTATAGACATTGTACTTATTTTTAAAAAACATGTTTCCTGTCCATGCATGTGGAAATAGATGACCAGTGATTATTTTTTCTTAATAAAAAGTATTTATGCAGTGATTCATGTGTCTAATGTGGTGTCATTATTCTGTGCCTGACTGTGGTAACTGTGGAGGAAGAGTTGTTTATAGTCACAGACTGAGCGTCAGACTGAGACTAAGGAGTTATTCCAAGAATGGTGCTAAGAACACCATGTGTTAGAAGAAGCTGCCCAGCTGGGAGATGGATTGTGTGAAGTATGAAATAACCTAAATATGCCTTCCATTAGTTGCTGTTTTTTTTTCCTGTCCTCAAAGGGAATTTTCTTTTACCTGGTCTTAACAGAGCCCCCCTGGCTCCTTTTGAAAGTTGACTTTTCTTTCATATCATAGATTAGAACATTGCAGAGCTGTCTAAGAACTTACACAGTGTGACGAGTTGCCATAGTTATTTTGAAGGTTGACTCTGATAAGCTCAGCTTTTTAGAATCATAGAATCTGAGATCTTATAGGTCCCTTCCATGCTCTCAGAGATCGTCTATTATAACCTATATTTGCCCAGGAATCCTTTCTATTTCATCTCCAATAGTCATTCTGCCTTTACTAAAGGACCTCAAACAAGGAGAGATCCTCAGCTTCCTAAGGAATTTCATTTCATTTTTAGATATTTAGTTTTTAAGAAGCTCTCATGTTAAACCAATATTTGATGGGAGGCATCATGGGTGCTCTAATAACTCTCTTATCCACTCTAAATTTTAAGTTCTTCCAACCAATCTGAAAAGGTAATATTATACAGTCTTCTAACTTCTAAATTCTAAGAGGCTATCCTCTTTTATATAAGTTTCATCTAAAAAATATGCTACCTAGAATTGGACAAAATGCTCTAAATATGACCAGAATGGGACCCAGTATTTTGGAATAATGACTTCCCTCAATCTAAATACACCATGCTTCCCTTAAAGCATGCTGAGACTGTTAGGCTTTGACTGTCATATCACACTATTAAATTTGCAGCCCACCAAAAACACCAGATCATTATGATTTCTGGTCACATCTTCTTAATGCTATATTTGGGAAATTTCTGTTCAGAATCCAAATGTGGAATTTTATATTTATCTCTATTTAATATAATCCTTTAAAAATTGTTCATCACTCTAGTTGGTGGAAAGCTTTTTAGATTTGCACTTTCATCTAAAATAGTAGCTGGCTGTCCCTCCAAGCTTCTTATTGTCTGCAGATTTAAAGAGAATACCTTCTTTGCATGTTGTTAAATAAAATGGGACCAAACACAGATCCTTGGAATTCTAAAGACTCCTTCCAAGTTGATACTGACTAATGATTAAACTTTCTATCCTGTCATTTAGCCAATTTTGAATCTTTCTTTCTATACTATTACCTAATCTATATATTTACAAGTAATACACAAACATAGCATAAGAAGCTTTCAAATGCTTTACTGAAATATAGATATGCTAAGTCTATAAAATTCCCTTCATCTACCAATCTAACTACCCTATCAAAAAAAGATAGCATAGTTTGGCACAATTTTTCTTGAAACTATACTAGCTTTTCATGTTATTTGCTTTTCTTGCTGTGAGTTCAAATAGTATTTGTAATATTCCAAAGTAGTTTGGACTTTTTTTGAGGAATTTAAGTCACTAACCTGTTAAAGACTCCATTGTCTTTCCCCTCTTCTTTTTCAATTTTTACTTTTTGAAAATTGGAACAATATTGCTTATTTTCTCTTGGATACTTTGAACATCAATGACAGGCTTCTCAATCTTTGTTTGGGACTGGAGGTTTGAACTCATTGAGATAAACTAGATGTTGTTTTACTATTTCTCCACTTAATCCATTCTAAACATTTTTGTTCTTTTCTTTTCAGATCAAAGATCATTCTCCTTGGAAGAGGAAGCAGGAGCAAATAAATAGAAGCCTTCTCCCTACTATCCATTTTCATCTCATCTACCCTGAGCATTTATCACATTTCTTCTTTGACCCTTCTCTTAAACCTAAGGCAGACAAAAAATTATATAGCCACTTATCCTCAGTCTAAGTTCATTCTGAGCTTTTGCAATCTTGACTTGGTTTTTACAGTACTGTGCTATGATGATATTCTTGCTTTGATATTTGATAATTATTTTAAAAAATTGGATCCTTGTGTTTATGAACTCCCAAAGTATCCACACCATCTTCTTTTAAGTTTTTTCTTCTTCACTGAAATAATTTCTGCTTGTGAATTAAGAATTTCATTCTTGAAGGCTTCCCATTGCTCTTGGCTAACTTTCTCTTAAAAATATTAGGCTATTGAATCCCACTTACACTTTTCCTATACATTTTTGAAATCTAATCTTCCAAAATGTAGGATGCAGATATTAAACTATGCCTGGTCATATATTCCCTTTATATCAAGAACTATATTATGGCTTGCTCCCAAGATTTTTGTCATTCCTAGCTCTTTAATCAGTCCTCCTTGTTGGTGAGAATTAGATCCAGAATGGCATTTTTCTTTGGTGTTTATTTTACCTTTTAAAGGATTAAATTTTCATTAGGGGAAGTTTCACATTTCTCAACTAGTTTTCTTTTCGAAATGAGGTTGGGGAGGAGAGAGAGAGAGAGAGAGAGAGAGAGAGAGAGAGAGACTGAGAGACAGAAACAAAGAGAGACACTGAGAGACAGAGAGACAGAGATAGGAGAGAGAGAAAAGAGAGAAAAGAGAGACAGAGAGATAAAGACAGAGAAACAGAGAAGGAGAGAGGGAAATAACCAGCCAGAATCATAAACACAAAGAGAGACAGAGACAGAGACAAAGACAAAGAGACACAAAAGTAACAGAAATAGAGAAACAGAGACACAGAGACAGACTCAGAGAGAACAACAGAAGAGATGCTCAGTTGAAATGTCTCATAATTATAATATCAAGCTTCTGTGTTAAGCTTTTCAGTTTTTCCTCCAGAAACGCTTCATCTAGCCTCATCTCTTCTGCTGTATATATAGCCTTACAATAAATTAAATTTGTTTGTTTCTCCAAAGAGTCTTTTCAAAATACTTTCCCTCATCCCCCGTTAAGTTTCGATAGCTCTTTATACTATAGATAATGTTCTTATTATGTGATACTATATAACCCTAGCCCAGTCAATTTATCCTGTTCTTTTAAAATAAAAGATATAACTCCAGGGTAAAATTCAGTTTATGAGTCCAATCCCATTTCACTACAGTGATACTTTTGAGATCAAATTTGACTCTTTGCTTGCAATTTTGAAGATTGTCTTTTTAATTTAGGGGTAACATGGCATAGTGGACAAAGGGCTAGCCTCAGAGTCAGGACAATCTTGGATTCAAGTTTCACCTCTGACACATAAAAGATCATGTGACCATGGGAAAGCTGCTGAATTTTCAGAACCTAAAAACTGCAGAAATGGTTCATCTGTTTAGTGGCAGAGGGAGTATCCTCACCCAGAGCTCCATAGGCTAGTGGTTTAACTGCTGTATTTCTTCTTGAATATTATTTTCTGTGAATTAGTCCTCTTTTCTGCTATAGTTAATGTTAATCTCAGTGGTGCCAGGAAAATCAGAGCTTCTCTTACTTGCTCCCAATTAAGCTGAAAATTCTCCTGATTAAAGTTATGAAATCCTAAACAATTTTTTAAAAATCTGTAATTTTCCAGGGCATTCCATTAATTGCCAAGATTCTGTCATTTGGAATTGCTAAACCATGGTCTAGAAATTCAAATTCTAAATTATCCATTTCAAATATTTTTTTTAGATTTTTCAAGGCAATGGGGTTAAATGGCTTGCCCAAGGCTACACGGCTAGGTAATTATTAAGTGTCTGAGGTTGGATTTGAGCCCAGGTACTCCTGACTCCAAGGCCAGTGCTCTATCCACTGCACCACCCAGCTGCCCTATTGTGCCACCTAGCTGCCTCCATTTCAATGTTCTTAATTCATCCTGCAAATACTTATCAAAATAAGCATTGAGGTCTGACCATGTCATTTCCCTTTTCAAAAATCTTCAGTGAGTCCCTATTGCTTCTAGAATAAAATATACTCTCCTCAATACCTTAAAAGGCCTTCAAGGTCTGATTAAAATTCATTTACAGATTTTCACATGACCTCCCTTTATACATTCTGTATTCTACACAAATTGATGTCTTTGTTCTTCCTCAAAGTCAACATTTCATTTGCTGTCTGGAATATACTCCTTTCTCATATTTAAAATCTTGAGTTTCCTTCAACCCAAATTCTCTTATAAGAAACTATTTTTTTATCCTTTTAGTCATAAGTAGATGTTCCTAGGAAAAATTATCTTACAGTATTTATTTTTCCACATATATTATACTGCCTTTCCCATGTAACACCCCCCCCCAAGAGAATGTAAGCTCCTTGAGAACAGGGGTTATCTTTCATTTGTTTCTGTTAAATATTTTATTTTTCCACCAGTTACTTTTATAGAAAATTTTCTACATCCATTTTTAAAACTTTGAGTTCCAAGTTCCTGGCCTTTCTCCCTTCCCATCCTCTTCCACTATCTAGAAGATTAGTAATTTGATATAGATTATAAATTTGAATTCAAGCAAAAAAATCATTTTATGAAAAAATAGATTAAAAAACCTTAAGAAAAATAAAAAAATAAAAATATGCTTCAATCAGTATTCAGACATCATCAGTTCTTTCTTGGGGATGGACAGCATTTTTTTTTATCATAAATCCTTCAGAGTTATCTTTGTATCATTGTAAATGTTGGGATAGTTAAATCATTCACAACTAAACATCTTACAATATTGCTGTTACTTTGTACACAGTACTTGTCACTTTGCATCAGCTCACATAAGTCTTTCCAGGTTTTTCTAAGAGAACCTTGATTATTTCCCATGCAGAATTCTATTATAATCACATAGAGCAATTTAATCAGTCATTCCCCAATTGATGGGCATCTCTTCAATTTCCAATTCCGTGATACTGGAAAAGAGCTGCTATACATATTGTATACATATAGGTTCTTTTCCTTTTTTATCTCTTTTGGAATAAAGAGCTAGTAGTAACTGCTAGGTTTTGAAAGAGTATGCATGGTTTCACAGTACAGTGAGCATAGTTCCAAATTGCTCTATAGAATGGTTGAATCAATTCATAACCCCACCAACAATGCATTAGTGACTTATTTTTCCTACATCCTCTCTAATATTTCTCATTTTGTCTTTTCTATTCTATTAGCTAATATAAAAGGTATGAAATAGTATCTCAGAATTGTTTTTATGTGCATATCTCCAAGCAATAGTGAGTTAGAGAATTATTTCATATGGCTACTATAGAAAGGGTGGATTACTTCATATTAAAACTGTTCAGATCTTTTGATCATTTATCAATTGGGAAATGCCTCTTATTTTTATAAATTTTACTCACTTCTCTATATGTTTGAGAAATAAAGTCTTCATGAGAGAAATATACTTCAAAGTTTTCTCACATTTTCTATTGCTATTTCTCTTCATCCTATTACCCCTCTTGTTTATTCTTTCTCTCTCTTACCCTGAACCTCCTCTAAAGTATTTAGCTTCTGACTACCCCTTCCCCACATCAGTCCTCCCTTCGATAACTGCCCCCTCATCTATTATCCCCTTGCCTCCTACTTACTTGTGGGGTAAGATAGATTTCTGTGCTTAATTGAGTATGTATTAGTCAATTTACTCACTCATTTACTTTGAGACAATTTACTCATTCCCCCTCAAGTCCACCCTCTTCCCCTTCACTGCAAAACCTTTTTCTTACCTCTTTTATGAGAGATAATTTATCCCTTACTACCTCTTTCTTTTTTCCAGTACATTCCTCTCTCTTCTTAATTTATCTATCTATCTATCTATCTATCTATCTATCTATCTATCTATCTCTCTATCTATCAATCTATCTACTCATTCTAAATGCCCTAATAATGAAAAAGTTAATATGAGTTACAAGTATCCCCTTCCATAAAGGATTGTAAACAGTATATCCTTATTAAGTCCCTTAGGATTTCCTTTTCCTGTTTACCTTTTTATGCCTCTTTTGAGTAGTAGAAAGTCAGATTTTATGTTCAGCTTTGATCTTTTCATCAGGAAAGTTTAAAAGTTCCCTATTTCATTGATTTCCCATCTTTTTTCTCCTAAAAGAATATGATCTAATTTTGTGATTGTTTGTAATACAACTTCCACCCCAAGCTTTGAGGGCGATGTTTTCAGAGCTCTAACTTTTCAGGTCTTCCAAGGTGGTATGATCTAAGGAAAGGTGATTACTACTTTCTTGCCTTGTGCTGATTTGTGATTGACTGCAAGTACTTTATTCTTCCCTGGAACTGTGATGAAGATCCCTCTATCTATCCTAGCTGCCACTGATTCAGCAGCTATCAAGGACTGCTCCTAGTTTGTAGTGACCTGGTCTTCTTGGGGTGTTCCGTGCTGGTCTGCCCTCTTATTTCATCCTGGTGCAACAGACTTTTCCTTGTTAGTTTTCAAGTCGCCTTGGGCTAGAAAATTGTTTCACTTCATCTTTTTATGGGTTCTGATGCTCTAGAAAGTGTTTAGATCATTACTACTTGAAGGGCTTGTGGGAGAGCTTAGGTGAATCTTGGCTCTACCCCTTGCTAGCTTTCTTTATGTCTTTGTGATCCTATACATTGCACAAGGAATTGCACATTGTTGATATTTAACAATATCCCTTGAATTAAATTGAGGAAATAATTGTTGAACATTAAAATTGTTGAACATTAAGCATGAATTTATGATTCTGAGTAATTTTATAAGTGAATAAAATATCTTGTTCTATTTTTAGAAAGAAATATCACTAGGAATTAATATTTGCTCAGCTAACACTTTATAGGTAGAACTGGAGTCTGTTTCTCTACAGATGCAATAAAGGTATATATGTGAAAAGGAGATTAGGGAGAGCACAGCCCAATGTTACCTGTCTGACATCCTCCATGAAGTAGAGGAACTCTGGGCAGAGAGAGATATTACAATCTTTTTTCCCCTTTTTTGTATTAGAGACAAAAATTGTAATTCTGACAAATACTATAATCCTTTTTTCTGTATTGTTGTATTACTTTCCTTCCAAACAAAGCCCTTTAAATAAAGAATCTACTAGCAAATAAGCACTCTGCTAAAATAGTTAATCTTTTAAAACTGTTAAACCTTTTCCATTCTTTATATTGACTCTGAATTAGATTTGTATGTAATCCTAGCTAAACCAGGATCTCCAAGTTATCTTATCCTAGTTATATATCATAAATTCCTCTACTCTACCTTGTGTAAACTAAAGCTCTAACTCCTTCCTAAGATTAAATTACAAACCAAAACCCCCTCCAGACATGCCAGGGACACTACCTTATGTCTTGTGGTTTTTTTGAGAAAAGGTTTTATTTATTTTGAGTTTTACAATTTTTTTCTCAGATATCCCAAAATTGTGCCTGATTGTTGCCCTGTTGGTATGAACAAGTCCATTAAGGCTGATCATCATGCCCATGTTGCTGTTAGGGTATGCTATGTTCTTCTGGTTCTGCTCATCTTGCTCAACATCAGTTCATGCAAAACCTTCCAGGCTTCCCTGAATTCCCATCCCTCCTGGCTGCTAATAGAACAATAGTGTTCCATCCACCACAGTTTGTTTAGCCATTCCCCAATTGCTGAACATTCCCACAAATAGAGCTGCTATGAACATTTTTATACAGGTTACGTTTTTACCCTTTTTCATCATCTCTCCAAAGTATAGAACCAGTAGTGGTATTGCTGGTTCAAATGGCCTTTTGGCCATAATTCCAAATTACTCTCCAGAAGGTTTCATGATTTCACAGCTCCACCAAAAATGTATTAGTGTCCTAGATTTCCTGCATTTCTTCCAACATTGTCTATTGTCCATTCTGGTCATATTGGCCAGTCTGAGAGGTGTGAGGTGCTACCTCAGAGATGTTTCAATTTGCATTAGTGCCTCCCTGGCACCACCCTAACACCTTCCCCCAAGAATTTCTTTAAAAGTTTATCTTTCTCTCTTTAAACAGTTGATATCTGCTGTGTAGCTGTACTCTTTTTTTCATGGCCCATCCCCAGCCTCCTTGCTACTCATGATTGCTGCTGCCCCTTCTTTTCTTAATTTTACTATTTTCTTAAAAACTCTCTTTACTTTGCTTTCTCCCTATTGTATATTGGCTTGTAACTTTTTGCAGTAACTGGTGAATTAAAATTTAGGACTTTTTTTTTACACTCCTGAGTCAGAAAGCCTTGCAATTTCTTCATTTTTAAATGAACCCCCATAGATCCTTTTGAGACCCCTTCCCCCAATAAACTCCCCAGTCATCATTTATTGGTGCCTAATGTGGAGACAATGGGGCATCACCCAGGCACTCTGCATCACCCATGATATTTGAACCAGGATAGCAATTGCTCATTGGGACCCAAATTTTATTGTGAAACTCAAACAGGAAATAATCTGTCATGAGAAAAAAAGTGGAAACCCTGGAAGAGTCAGGAGGAAGATGTCATTCAGGACCTCAGAGGACTTAATATAGTCCTAAAATCTGTTGAATATAGGGATTGAAAAAAGGAAGTTCTGAGCTACTGTGGGTAGGGAGATGAAATGGAATGGGGATATTTTTAGTGGAATGTATCTTGCTGAGCAAGTATTATAGATTATATTTATCATGTTCTAGTTTCAGAATCTTGAGGGGGAAAGGGAACTCAAGATCTTCTATGTGGAAGAAGCTAACATCTCATACAGAAATGAATCCTGTTCTTTCCGGCCAAGATGGAGGAGAGAAGACAAACACAGTTCTAAAGTCTCCTGATCTCTTCCCCATCTATCACATGAAACAAACCTCTTAAATGAAATCTGACCCACAAAACCCAGAAAGAAAAGCCAGGAGAAAGAACATATGCCTCAGGATTTGTCTCCCGCAGCAGCTTTGGCCGAATTCCAGTGGGTGAGTCTGGGCTCAGAGGGAGGATCAGCCCCGATCAGCCAGATTAACAGCTGAATTGGAACCGGGAGACTGAGGGCCAGAGAGCAGGACCTGATGGATCAGCGGTGGGGCTGGACGAAAGGGGCTTGGGTCCAGGGGAAGCAGAGGTGCTGGTGTTGGTGCTGTACCTCTGGAGCTCTGGGACCAGGCTGAGGGGAGAGTTCTGGTGCAGGAGAGCTGCAAACACCATCCCGAGGCTCCTCAGGTCTGAGAAACTCTGAGGGCATGCCTCCATTGCACAGAGGCCTCTCCCCAAACAAAGGCAAACTACTTCGGCCTCAGGCCCAGGTGGTTGAGCAGAAGAACCAGCCCAGCTGAGGAACGACCTCAGGCCAGGGTAAAGCCCACCATTGATTAAAGGCAAAAGAATTCAATAGTTCCAACTCCGCCCTTCAGGCAAAGGGAGAAGGCCTCTCAACCAAGGTCAGAGAAACTCCAGAGAGGGCAACCACCTCCTCCTACTGGCCAGCCAGAGAAACTGCACTCAGTAAAGCCTTTAGTGATCTCAAGCCCAGGTGAACCAGCCCAGCCCCCAACTCAAGGTCTTAGCATAATGAAGAAGGGTCAGCGGAAAGGTGGATCCATAGAAAAATTCCTAGAAGGGAAAGACCCCAATTCAGAGAGACTTGGAACCTCTGAGGAGAATACAATCTGGTTTCCAGTACAGAAAGACTTCCTTGAAGAAATAAGGAAGGAGCTTAAAAATTTGGGAGGGAAAATTAATAACTTGCAACAAGAAAACAAAACCTTAGAAAGTACAATTGTACAAACACAAAAGGAGAATAAATCTCTCAGATCATCAAATGGACAATTACAAAATGAGAATAAATCTCTCAGATCATCAATTGGACCCATACAAAATGAGAATAATTCTCTCAGATCCTCAAATGAGCAAATGCAAAAAATAAAATAATTCTCTCAAAACCTCAATTGGTCAAATGGAAAGCTCTTTCAAAAGTAGAATTGACCAACTGGAAAAGGAGTTGCCAAAGGTTAATGAAGAAAACTCCCCCCAAAAAAAGAATGGAGTCTACAGAAACGAATGACTCCACGAGACAGCAAGAGTCAGTTGAACAAAATCAAATAATAGAAAAAATGGAAGCAAATGTAAAATACCTCATCAACAAAACTACTGACCTCGAGAATAGATTGAGGAGTGGCAACCTGAAAATTATAGGACTTCCTGAAAACATTGAAGAGAAAAAAACCCTGGACGTAATATTACAGGATCTAGTGATGGAAAACTGCTCTGATATTATGGAATTGGAGGGCAAAATAGTTATTAAAAGAGTACATCAATCCCCACCAGAATAAGATCCTAAAATGAAAACACCAAGGAATGTTGCGGCCAAACTCCAGAACTATCAGATAAAAGAGAAAATCCTGCAAGAAGCAAGAAAGAAACAATTTAAATATCAAGGAGCCACAGTAGGGATCACGCAGGACCTGGCTGCATCAACTTTAAGGCATCGAAGGGCCTGGAACGAGATATTTCGAAGAGCACAGGAGCTTGGAATGTACCCAAGAATCTACTTTCCTGCAAAGCTGAGCCTTCTCTTCCAGGGGAAAAAAGATGGTCATTTAATGAAATGGAAGAATTCCAAAAATTTCTGATGAAAAGACCAGAGCTAAATAGAAAATTTGGACATCAAACAGGAGGTTCAAGAGACACATGAAAAGGTAAAAAAAAGGGTGGCCGGTAAAAGGAAAAAAAAATGCAATCCAGCAAGTTGAAACTGGCTATATCCCAGCATTGGTGGTGGTGGGGGGAAGAGTCTCATAAATCTTGAGAAATGTAACTCTATCAGAGAGAATAAACCTAGCCAGAAATGATGGACATTCATGACCTATCTATGAGACTACTATCTAATGGGATATAACTGGCTTTAACCCCACTTGGGAGAAAGACTCTAATAACTTTGAGGAATTTTGACTCTATTTGATAGAATATACTGAACTAGAAGAGACAGACACTCAGAATTTTCTATGACATAGATAGAATGATCTAAAAAAAACACTACCTCCCTAAAAAGGGGGACAGGAAAGAGACAGGAGGAGGGAGGGGATTGAATGGGGAAAATCTCATTACACTAAGAGATACAAAAAACCTATGTGGAAGAAGGGAGCAGAGGAGAAACACCTGAATCTTCTCATCAGACTTGGCTTAAAGTCAACCTACACATACTCAGTTAACTTATAAAACATCTAAACTTTCAAGTATTAAAAGGGGAAAAGGGGATGGGTGGATGGAGGAAGGGAAGGGGAGTGGGGAAAATAAGGGGAAATAACAAAATGAAAGGAAGGGAAAAGGGAAAAAGGGAAAGGGGAAAGAAAAGGGAGGGTGTGATATAGGAGGGCAAATACACAAAAGGGGTGGTATTCAGAAACAAAAGACTGGGGAATATCGAAAAAAGGGGGGAAGGGGGGAAAAATAGAAACAGAGTGAAGATAGCAGGGAGGGCAATAAAGAATTTGTAATCATAAACTTGAATGTGAATGGGATGAACTCTCACTTAAAACATAAGCAAATAGCAGAGTGGATTAAAAACCAGAATCCTACAATATGCTGCTTACAAGAAAGTCATTTGAAGCAGAGAAATACATATAGAGTAAAGGTAAAAGGGTGGAGCAAAATATAGTTTGCTTCAGCTGAAGTTAAAAAAGCAGCGGTAGCAATTCTTATCTCAAACAAAGCAGCAGCAAAAATTGATAGCAGTAAAAGAGATAAGGAAGGAAACTATCCTCCTAAAAGGTACCATAGACAATAAAGTCATTTCAATATTGAATATATATCCACCCAGTGCGACAGCACCCAAATTCTTAGAGGAGAAGCTGAAAGAACTACAGGAAGACAGAGAGAGCAAAACTCTACTAGTGGGAGACCTCAACCTCCCACTCTCAGATCTAGATAAATCAAATCATAAAAGAAACAAGAAAGAAGTTACGGAGGTAAATAGATTGTTAGAAAAATTAGATATGGTAGACTTATGGAGGAAACTGAATGGGGATAGAAAGGAATATAGCTTTTTCTCTTCAGTATATGGAACCTATACAAAAATTGACCATGTACTAGGACATAAAAAACCTAATGTTCAATTGCAGAAAGGCAGAAATAGTGAATACATCTTTCTCAGATCACAATTCAGTAAAAGTCATATGCAATACTGGGCCAAGGAGATGTAGACCCAGAACAAATTGGAAACTGAATGACCTCATTTTAAAAAATGAATGGATCAAAAAACAAATTATAGAAAGAATTAACCATTTTATCCTAGATAATGATAATGAAACAACATGCCAAAAACTATGGGATTCATTCATAGCGACTCTCAGGGGATATATTATAGCTCTAAATGCTTATATGAATAAATTGTAGAAATAGGAAATCAATGAACTAAACATGCAACTAAAAAATTAGAGAAAGAACAAATCAAAAATCCCCAATTAAATACCAAATTAGAAATTCTAAAAATTAAAGGAGAAATTAATAAAATTGAAAGCAAAAAAAACCCCATTGAATTAATAAATAAAAACAAAAGTTGGTATTATGGAAAAACCAATACAATTGACAAACCTCTGGTTAATGTGATTAAAAAAAAGAAAGAAGAAAACCAAATTGCTAGTATCATAAATGAAAAAGGTGAACTCACCACCAATGAGGAGGAAATTAAAGTAATAATTCGAGATTATTTTGCCCAACTCTATGCCAATAAATCTGATGATCTAAGTGAATTTGACAGATACTTACAACAATATAAGTTGCCCAGGTTAAATGAAGAAGAGAATAAATATCTAAACAACCCTATCTCAGAAAAAGAAATTTAACAAGCCATTATTGAACTCCCTAAAAAACATCTCCAGGGCCTGATGGAATCACAAGTGAATTCTACCAAACATTGAAGGAACAATTGGTTCCATTCCTGTATAAACTCTTTGGAAAAATAGGGAAAGATCGAACTCTGCCTAACTCTTTCTATGAAACCAATATGGTACTGTTACCTAAACCAGGAAGAGTTAAAACAGGAAAAGAAAATTGTAGACCTATTTCCCTGATGAATATAGATACAAAAATCCTAAATAAAATCTTAGCAAAATGATTACAAGTCATCACTAGGATAATACATTATGATGAAGTAGAATTTATTCCAGGAATGCAGTGTTGGTTCAATATTAGGAAAACTGCTAGTATACTCAATTATATCAACAACAAACCTATCAGAAATCATATGATCATATCAATAGATGCTGAAAAAGCTTTTGAAAAAATACAGCATCCATTCCTATTAAAAACACTAGAGAGTGTAGGAATAAATAGACTGTTCCTTAAAATAATTAGCAGTATCTATCTGATACCATCAACAAGCATTATATTCAATGGGGAGAGGCTAGAGGCATTCCCAATAAGATCAGGGGTGAAACAAGGGTGCCCATTATCACCACTACAATTCAATATTGTATTAGAAATGTATTAGAAATGTTAGCATCAGCAATTAGAGAAGAAAAAGAAATTGATTGAATTAGAATTGGGAAGGAAGAGACAAAACTCTCACTCTTTGCAGATGACATGATGGTCTACCTAGAGAATCCCAAGAAATCATCCAAAAAACTACTGGAAACAATTAGAAATTTTAGCAAAGTTGCAGGTTATAAAATAAACCCTCACATATCCTCAACTTTTCTATATATGTCTAGCAAAAATCAGCAGTAAGAGCTAGAAAGAGAAATAACATTCAAAGTAACCTCAGACAATATAAAATATTTGGGAGTCTATTTGCCAAGACAGACTCAGAATTTTTTTTGAAAACAATTATAAAACACTTCTCACACAAATTAAATCAGATTTAAATAACTGGGCAAATATCAACTTCTCATGGATAGGTAGAGCTAATATAATAAAAATGACAATTCTAACAAAACTAAACTATCAGGCGGCTAGGTGGTGTAGTGAATACAGCACCGGCCTTGGAGTCAGGAGTACCTGGGTTCAAATCCAGTCTCAGACACTTAATAATCACCTAGATGTGTGGCCTTGAGCAAGCCACTTAACCCCATTGCCTTGAAAAATCTAAAAACAAACAAAAAAACTAAACTAAACTAAACTATCTGTTTAGTGCCCTCCCAATCAAAATTCCAAAAAATTACTTTAATGAGTTAGAAAAAATTGTAAGTAAATTCATAGGGAGAAATAAAAAGTCAAGAATTGCCAGGAGCTTAATGAAAAAAGTGCAAAAGAAGGTGACTTAGCCCTACCTGATCTAAAATTATATTATAAAGCATCAGTCATCCAAACTGTTTGGTATTGGCTAAGAAATAGAGTGGTGGACCAGTGGAATAGACTAGGTGTAAAAGCAGCAGTAGTGATCTGCTGTTTGATAAACCCAAAGAGTCTGGCCATTGGGATAAAAACTCCCTCTTTGATAAAAATTGCTGGGAAAATTGGAAGTTAGTATGGAAGAAACTTAGATTAGACCAACACCTCACACCCTTTACCAAGATAAGATCCAAATGGTTACAGGACTTAGACATAAAAAACAATACTATAAGAAAACTAGAAGATCAAGGACTAGTCTACCTGTCAGATCTATGGAAAGGGGAACAGTTTATGACTAAGGAAGAGTTGGAGAACATCACCAAAAACCAATTAGATGATTTTGATTACATTAAATTAAAAAGCTTTTGCACAGATAAAACCAATGTAACCAAGATCAAAAGAAATGTAGTAAATTGGGAAGCAATCTTTACAACTAATGATTCTGATAAAGGACTCATTTCTAAAATATACAGAGAACTGAGTCATATTTTTAAAACACAAAGCCGTTCCCCAATTGACAAATGGTCAAAGGATATGCAAAGGCAATTTACAGATGAGGAGATCAAAGTAATCTATAGCCATATGAAAAAATGCCCTAAATCATTAATTATTAGAGAAATGCAAATTAAAGTTTCTCTGAGGTACCACCTCACACCTCTCAGATTGGCCAGTATGACCAGGAAGGATAATGATCATTGCTGGAAGGGATGTGGGAAATCTGGGACACTATTACACTATTGCTAGAGCTATGAACTCATTCAACCCTTCTGGAGAACTATTTGAAACTATGCCCAAAGGGCAACAAAAATGTGCATACCCTTTGATCCAGCAATACCACTACTGGGTCTATATCCTGAAGAGATGAGGAAAAAGGGTAAAAACATTACTTGTACAAAAATATTTATAGCAGCCTTGTTTGTGGTGGCAAAGAATTGGAAATCCAGTAAATGTCCTTCAATTGGGGAATGGCTTAGCAAATTGTGGTATATGTACGTCATGGAATACTATTATTTTATTAGAAACTGGGAGGGATATGATTTCAGGGAAACCTGGAGGGATTTGCATGAACTGATGCTGAGTGAGATGAGCAGAACCAGAAAAACACTGTACACCGTAACAGCAACATGGGAGTGATGTTAAACCTTGAAGGACTTGCTCATTCTATTAGTACAACAATCGGGAAGAATTTTGGGCAGTCTGCAAAGGACAGTACCATCTGTATCCAGATAAGGAGCTGTGGACTTTGAACAAAGTGCAAGGACTATGCCCTTTAATTTAGAAAAAAAAAAAAGCAGATATCTTATTGTCTGATCTTGTTACGTCTTAGACTTCTCTTCTCTTTAAGGATATGATTTCTCTCTCATCACACCCAATTTGGATCAAGGTACAACATGGAAACAAAGTAAAGTCTGACAGAGTGCTTTCTCTGGGGGGGAGGGGGAGGGAAACAAGATTGGGGGAAAAATGTAAAACTCAAATCATACCTTTAATAAAAATAAATTTAAATTAAAACAAACATAAAAAAAGAATTGAATGCTACTATGATATGGGATCTTTGTGGCCTACCAAGGCACACTGCAAATGATGAAATCTTCCACCTCAGAGTATAAGGAACAACCTTCTCAAAATTTTTGTGAGAATACTATCCCTTTTTCACTTCTTGCCAAGATGGTGGAGAGGAGACAGGCACAGTTCCAAAATCTCCTGATCTTTCCCCATATATGATATGAAACAAACCTCTTAACAGAAATCTAGAAGTGATGGATGCTCAGAATTTTCTATGATTCAGATAGAATGATTCAAAAACACCTCCTCATAAAGGGGGACAGGAAGGAGATGGGAGGAGGGAGGGAATTGAATGGGGGGTAAATCTCTTTATTTTAAGAAGTACAAAAGACCTATGGTAACAGAGGGGAAGAAGGGAGGAGATGAGAAACAGCTGAATCTTCCTCTCATCAGACCTCACTTAAAGTTAGCCTATACACATACTGAGTTAACTTGAAAAATATCTTACCTTTCAAGTATTAAAAGGGGAAAAGGGGAGGGGGGACAGAGACATGGAGGAGAGAAGGGGGAACTAACAGAAGGAATGGAAGGGGAAAGGGGAAAAAGAGAAAGGGGAAAGAAAGGGGAGGAGGTTGGATATAGGAGGGCAAACACACTGCAGGGGGTAATATTCAGAAACAAATACTGGGGAATACCGATAAAGGGAAAAAGGGGGTAAAATACAAACAGAGGAAAGATAGCATGGAGGGCAATAAAGAGTTAGTAATTATAACTTTGAATGTGAATGGAATGAACTCTTCCTTAAAACATAAGCAAATAGCAGAGTGAATTAAAACCAGAATCCTACAATATGCTGCTTACAAGAAAATCATTTAAAACAGAGAGATACATATAGATTAAAGGTAAAAGGTTGGAGCAAAATATATTTTGCTTCAGCTGAAGTGAAAAAAGAAGGGATAGCAATCTTTACTTCAGACAAAGCAGCTGCAAAAATAGATAATGTTAAAAGAAACAAGGAAGGAAACTATATCCTCCTAAAAGCTGGCATAGACAATAAAGTGATTTCAATACTGAACATATATGTACCCAATAGGATAGCATCCAAATTCTTAGAGGAGAGGCTGAAAACCATAGAAAGATATAGACAGAAAAACTCTACTAGTGGGAGACCTCAACCTCTCACTCTCAGATCAAGATAAATTGAATCATAAAATAAACAAGAAAGAAGTTAAGGAGGTATATAGATTATAGAAAAACTAAATATGACAGACCTATGAGGAAATTGAATGGGATAGAAAGGAATATACTTTTTTCTCTGTAGTACATGGCATTTATACAAAAATTGACCATGTTCTAGGACATAAAAACCTAATGATGAACTGCAGAAAGGCAGAAATATCGAGTGCATCTATCTCAGATCACAATGCAATAAAACTCATATTGGGCTAGGTGTATATAAATCCAGAACAAATTGGAAATTGAATAATCTTATTTTAAAGAATGAGTGGATCAAACAACAAATTATAGAAAGAACTATAGAAATAATTAATTATTTAATCCTATATAATGAAAATAATAAAATAACATACCAAAACGTATGGGTTTCACTCAAAGCGACTGTCAGGGGATATATTATATCTTTAAATGCTTACGTGAATAAATTGGAGAAAGAGGAAATCAATGAACTAAGTATGCAAGTAAAAAATTAGAGAAAGAACAAATTAAAAATCCCCAATTAAATACCAAGTTAGAAATTCTAAAAATTAAGTGAGAAATTAGTAAAATTGAAAGCAAAAAACTATCAAATTAATAAATAAAACCAAGAGTTGGTTTTGTGAAAAAAACCCCAATAAAATTGATAAATCTCTGGTCAATCTGATTAAAAAAAGATAGAAGAAAATGAAATTGCAAGTATCATAAATGAAAAATATGAAATCATCACCAATGAGGAGGAACTAAAGTAATAATTCAGAATTATTTTGCCTATCTCTATGCCAATAAATTTGACAATCTAAGTGAAATGGATGAATATTTACAAAAATCTAAGTTGCCCAGTTTAAATGAAAAGGAGAGTAAATACCTAAGCAACCCTATCTCAGAAAAAGACATTCAACAAGTCATCATTGAACTCCATAAGAAAAAATCTCCAGGGCCTGATGGATTCACATGTGAATTTGACCAAACATTTAAAGAACAATTGCTTCTAATTCTATATAAACTCTTTGGAAAAATAGGGAAGATGGAACTCTGTCTAACTTTTTCTATGAAACCAATATGGTGCTGTTACCTAAACCAGGAAGAGTTAAAATAGAGAAACAAAATTGTAGGACTATCTCCCTGATGAATATAGATGCACAAATCTTAAAGAAAATCTTAGCAAAACAATTACAATAAGTTATCACAAGGATAATACATTTTGACCAAGTAGGATTCATCCCAGCAATGCAGGGTTGGTTCAATATTAAGAAAATTGTTAGTATAATTAATTATATCAACAACAAATCTATCTGAAATTATATGATTACATCAATAGATGCTGAAAAAGCTTTTGACAAAATACAACACCCATTCCTACTAAAAACACTAGAGAGTGTAGCAATAAATGGAGTGTTCCTTAGAATAATAAGCAGTATCTATCTGAAACCATCAATAAACATTGTAATCAATGGGGAGAAGCTAGAGGCATACCCAATAAGATCAGGGGTGAAATAAGGATACCTATTATCATGACTACTATTCAATATTATATTATAAATGTTAGCTTCAGCAATTAGAGAAGAAAAAGAAATTGAAGGAATTAGAATTGGGAAGGAAGAGACAAAACTCTTACTCTTTGCAGATGACATGATGGTCTACCTAGAGAATCCTAAGAAATCATCCAAAAATCTACTGGAAACAATTAGCAATTTTAGCAAAGTTGCAGGATATAAAATAAATCCTCATAAATCCTCAACTTTCTATATATGACTAAGCAAGATACAGCAGGGAGAGCTAGAAAGAGAATCCCATTCAAAGTAACCAAAGAAAATATAAAATACCTGGGAGTCTATTTGCAAAGGCAGACTCAGGAACTTTTTGAAAACAATTATAAAATACTTCTCGAGGCAGCTAGGTGGTGCAGTGGAGAGAGCAGCAACTCTGGAGTCAGGAGTACCTGAGTTCAAATCCAGCCTCAGACACTTTATAATTACCTATGTGGCCTTGGGCAAGCCACTTAACCCCATTGCCTTGCAAAAACTAATAAAAAACCAAACCTACTTCTCACACAAATTAAATCAGATTTAAATAACTGGGTAAGCACCAACTGCTCATGGATAAGTCAAGCTAATATAATAAAAATGACAATTCTACCCAAACTAAACTACTTGTTTAGTGCCCTACCAATCAAAATTCCATAAAATTATTTTAATGAGTTAGAAAAAGTTGTATGTAAATTCATATGAGAAATAAAATGACAAGAATTTCCAAGAATTTAATGAAAAAAGTCCAAAAGAAGGTGGCTTAGCTGTACCTGATCTAAAATTATAAGACATCAGTCATCAAAACTGTCTTGTATTGGCTAAGAAATAGAGTGGTGGACCAGTAGAATAGATTGGTGCAATAGCAGGAAATGATTATAGTAATCTGCTGTTTGATAAACCCAAAGAGTCCAGCTATTGGGATAAAAACTCTCTCTTCAATAAAAAACAGCTGGGAGAATTGGTAGTTACTATGGAAGAAACTTAGATTAGACCAACACCTAATACCCTTTACCAAGATAAGGTCCAAATGGATACAGGATTTAGACATAAAAAACAATACTATAAGCAAACTAGAAGATCAAGGACTAGTTTACCTGTCAGATCTATGGAAAGGGAAGCAGTTTATGGCTAATGAAAAGATGGAGCACATCACGAAAAACAAACTAGATGAGTTTGATTGTATTAAATTAAAAAGCCTTTGCACAGACAAAACCACTGTAACCAAGATCAAAAGAAATGTAGTAAACTGGGAAACAAGCTTTACAACTAATGTTTCTGACCAAGGACTCATTTCTTAAAATATACAGACAATTTAGTCATTTTTTTTTAAAAAAGCCATTCCCCAATTGACAAATGGTCAAAGGATATGCAAAGGCAATTTACATATGAGGAGATCAAATCAATCCATAGTCATATAAAAAAAATTGCTCTAAATCATTACTTATTAGAGAAATACAAATTAAAGTTTCTCTGAGGTACCACCTCACACCTCTCAGATTGGCCAGTATGACCAGGAAGGATAATGATCATTGTTGGAAGGGTTGTGGGAAATCTGGTACACTATTACATTTTTGGTAGTGCTGTGAACTCATCTAACCTTTCTGGAGAGAAATTTTGAACTATGCCCAAAGAGCAACAAAAATGTGCATACCCTTTGATCCAGCAATACCACTACTGGGTCTAAACCCTGAAGAGATGATGAAAAAAAGTTAAAAACATCACTTATACAAAAATATTCATAGCAGCCCGGTTTGTGGTGGCAAAGAATTGGAAATCAAGCAAATGTCTTTCAACTGGGGAATGGCTTAGCAAACTGTGGTATATGAACGTCATAGAACACTATTGTTCTATTAGAAACCAGGAGGGATGGAAATTCAGGGAAACCTGGAGGGATTTGCATGAACTGATACTTAGTGAGATGAATAGAATCAGAAAAACACTGTACACCCTAACAGCAACATGGGTGCAATGATCAACCTTGATGGACTTGTTCATTCCATCAGTGCAACAATCAGGGACAATTTAGGGCTTTCTGCAATGGAGAATACCATCTATATCCAGATAAAGAACTGTGGAGTTTGAACAAAGACCAAGGTCTATTACCTTTAGTTTAGAAAAAAAAAAACTGATGTCTCATTGTCTGATGTTGCTATCTTTTGCGGTTTATGTTTCTTCCTTAAAGATTTGATTTTTCTCTCTCATCACATTCAATTTGAATCAGTGTATATCATGGAAACAATGTAAAAACTGGCAAATTGCCTTCTGTTGGGGGTTGGAGGTGGGAAGTAAGATTGGGGAAAAATTGTAAAACTCAAAATAAATAAAATCTTTAAAAAAAAGAAAGAAATTGGAAACAAAAAAATTTCCTGTAAAAAAGAATACTATCCCTTTTTTATCTTCACTGTTTTTGATGATTAATGAAAATGGTGGTATGGGATTAAATTGTAATTCTTCAGTAATATATGTGAGATTGTTTTTCTATTTCTTTGCTAATTGTTTTAATCCTGATTAAATATTTTACATTTAAAATGCATGTCTTTGTCCTCTTAGATGCTGTAACTGTATTCTGGAGGTTCTCAATATATCTGAAGTTTATACATCACCTAAAGTACCCTGATATTAAACTTAGTAATCAGTGGCAATTCCATAATGAATGAAAGTAATTTGAGTCTCTGGGCTTCTGATTGGTAAGACTTCATCATTTCTTGCCTGATCCAACTCCCCATTCTCCAATTCCCTAGCAATCTTCATTCCATGAAGTACATCTTCTCCCCTTGCCTTCACTGACCCTTCTTCCACATCTACATGGGGGTTCATCAATTTTATGTGACTCCTCTTACTATCTCTGTGCTTTCCCTGATCAAAATAAACTTCCCTAATGATCATCCCCCTATAGTATTGTCTTCCCCTCTTAGAATATAAATTCCTTTAGGGGAGGGTAAGTCTTTGCATTTACAGCAAATATTTAATAATGTTTTTTCATTCATTTATTCAATCATAGGTTTTACAACCGTTATTTGTATATAATTATTGTAGTGGAAATTTCTTTTTTTTTATTCACCACAAAGATTCATTTTGCTTCTTGTCCTCTTACCCTTGCCATATACACTCTACTTGATTCTCTATTAGTTATTTCTCATGAAAAATAAGTATGTAATTTTCTTTTTCCAATATTTCATTGATATGTGAACTTTAAATGATGAGTTACAATGAGTGTTAATAAGAATCTCATACAGTCTTTATAACCCAATAGAATCAAATGTCCATTTCTTGGACATTCAATAAATATGGAGGTGGGAGTCAGACTAGCAGATATCATCTATTCTCACTACTCTAATTTAAACTTACCAACTTGTAAATGCTGGAAATTAGAACAGAGATTCAGCTGAAGAAAATAATGTATTAATCAGAGTGAACTTTTCCTCTCCCTTATTTCTGTTTTATATATAGAACAAAGGAGAAGAGGAAAATTTTCAAGTTCTAAAATACAATCCTATTAATTCTAACAATCGTTTATTAATTGTTCTCTAGTATGTAGCATTCTGCTAGATGCCAGGAAATATATATTTTAGTTAAGACATAGTTTCTTCTCTTTAAGAGTTTACAATCTAATGGAAAGTATGACACATATCATGTTAGGTAATCTGTGCATATTTCAAGTTCAATTTCAAATATGCACAGATTACCTAACATATGAGAACTGAAGGGAAGGCAGTGAAAGAAAGTCTGAGATCTAAAGGATGTCCAAAAGATCACTGCCTTGGGACATCAGGGGAAAGCTTCCTGTCAGAAGTCCCATTTGAGCTGAAGATGACTATAGAATTTCCAGGCAGACAGAATAGTTGCTGAGAAACTTTCTTGAAGGCCAATGTATTCTTTGCCCCCTTTGATGATGATATGTTTTTCCTCAAACATGTCTTTTCCTGGTTTTTTTGGTACTTTGAGGCTTATGGATATCATGTTTTAGCTTAGTTATTAGCAGTTTTATCCTCAGAGTTTGATATAGTGCTTAGCCTATGGTAAATATTTGATAATTTTTCTATTTATTCATTTATCCATTCACCCTTGTCAAATGTTCTGAGAGTGTGCTTAGATTTTCTTAGATTCTACTCTCATGTCTTCAAGTCTTTTTTTTTTTATTTTAAATTTGCAAGCAACTGGACAGAGACTATTCTTGGTCAGTGAGTAGACACACCAGTGAATGGAAAAATATAAGCTCTCAACTTTCGTATATCATCTTGATAAAGGATAAATAACAAGGGGAATATTATCTGTGCTAATCTGGCATGTTCTGTGGATGCTTGATTTCCTTCTCATTTTTATCTAGCACTTAGACCTACTGAAAATGTAAAAGTCTTAATTCCTTCCAATGTAAATGTTTTAGCTTCTTTTCCAAACTCACCCTAGGACTTTCCTATAGAAACTGAGTGCTGAAATGATGAGAGTCACCTTAACTCTTTCTGAGGTATAAATTCTCTGAGATAATAGAAACAACCTCAACCCTACCCCCAAACATCTCCCTTATCTTGCTCCTAAATCATATCACATGACCTGCCCACCTCACCTAGATATATGCCTGAGCCCAGTCATGTTCAGATGTCGTCTACTCCTTGGAACCTACCCTGGCTCCTCCTCACAGCCAGACTCCTTTATAAGCTCTGTACTCCCTCTTTGCAAGTTTGATTTTCTCACCCCATCTGCAAGCCTCTTATAGGGTGTTCCTACTTTTTCTTCATACTTCTCTCCCTCTCTGTGCTTCTAATGGCAGATGATGTGGCTACTGGTGCTGCCACTGCTATTGGTTCTTCTCCTTTTTAACTGTCCTTTTGCTCATCTTTCCCATTTCCCATCAGGGGATCAGACCATTGCCTTTATCTCCTTTCTCCTCTAGCTTCTGCTAACCACAGTAATACTTAAATAAACCTCTTTTGTCCCTAAATACTTTGGGTCAGTGCTTGTCCTTTAGTGAATTCATCATATTCAAACCTGAAACTGGACCATCATAAAAACATTTTCAAAAAGCAATTTTAAAACCTCATTTTCATACTTCTACAAATAGCCATTGACAAGTTCAACAGGTTTGGGACACTTTAAAGTTTATCAAGGACATTTCTGAATGTAACTGAACTTTCTTCTAAAGTTGAGAGTGTTCTCTTCTCCTGTAGGATCTTTCTGGTCCTCTTAATTATATATTCTTATGTGGTTATTTTATATGAATACACTAAACTGCTTTTTAAAAATATATATATATTATTATGAATTTGACAAACATTCACAAACATGAATATTTCTTGTACCAAGAACAGAGAGGATTTTATATCACAAATTTTCATTATATATAGCTTGATTTTTATTCTAGAAGGTACTAAATTTTATTTATTTTTCTCCCAGCTCCATGCAAAAAACAAATTTCAACATTTTCTTCCAAAACCTTGAGTTCCCAATTCTCTCCCTTCCTCCACCCCCACACCCCCTCATTGGGAAAGCAAGTTACTTGATGTAGGTTAGAAATGTGTAGTCAGTGAAAAACATTATTACAACAGTCATGTTGTAAAAGTAAACATAACTCCTCCCCAACTCAAAAAAGAGAAAATTCAAGTAATATAAAGTGAAAAAAAATCATACTTCAATCTGTATTTAAACATCATCAGCTCTGT
The DNA here is from genome assembly GCF_037893015.1 of Macrotis lagotis. Classification (NCBI taxonomy): domain Eukaryota; kingdom Metazoa; phylum Chordata; class Mammalia; order Peramelemorphia; family Peramelidae; genus Macrotis; species Macrotis lagotis. Next base: position 513,777,419 of record NC_133658.1, on the reverse strand, counting down.
TTTAGGGATGGATAATATTCCTTATGGTAAGGCCTTCAGAGTTCTCTTGAGTTTCTCTGAATTGCTGACAAAAGGTAAATCATTCACTGTTGATCATCCTGCAACATTAATGTTTGTATAAGATACATTACCATTTCATCTGCTCATGTAATTTTTTACTGAGAGCATCCTATAACAGAAAAGCATTTCATCTCAATCACATACCACAATTTGTTCAGTCATTCCCCAACCGTGCCTTCCCCTCAAACTCCAGTTCCCAGTCACCAAAAAAGAGCTACTATAAATACATATAGATTCTTTTCTTCCCATATTTCATCTCTTCTGGAATATTGAATTAGCAGTGGCACAGCTAGGTTAAAGGGTGTTTCTAAATTGCTCTATTGAATTGTTGAATCATTTTACAGCTCCTCCAACAATACATCAATTTTTCAATTTTCCTACATCCCTTCCTACATTGTAATTTTTCTGTCTTATTAGCCAGTCCTATAGGTATAAGATAGTTCTCAGAAATTGTTCCTATGCACAATTCTACTATCAATAATGAATTAGGACATTAAAAAAATTTAAATAGATGGCATTGATAACCTCATCTGAAAACTGTTCATATCAATTGAGAAATGGATCTTATTTTTTTTAAATCTGACAGTTCTCTGTTTGAGAAATGAGGCCTTTATCAAAGAAACTTGTTTCAATATTTCCCTCCACAGTTGCTGTTGCTAACTATATTTCATTACATCCTATTACTCCACCCCAATTTATTCTACTCTCTCCCTCCTTTCACCCTGTCCCTCTTCAAAAGTGTATTGCATATGACTACTCCTACCTATGATTTTTCCCTCTCTTCTGTCACCTACATACCCTTCCACACCCCTGTCTTTTTGCTCCCATCCCTTTCTTCTCCTATTTTTTCTCTAGGATAAGATAAATTTCTACACCCAATTGAGTGTGTTTGTTATTCTCTCCTATATTAAGGCTCATTCACTCCCTCTCACCTTCCCTCCCTTTCACTTCATTGCAAAAGCTTTTTCTTGCCTCTTTTATGTAAAATACACCATTCTACCTCTTCTTTCCCTTTTCCCCTGTACATTTCTTTCTTCCCCATTAACTCTTTCTTTTTAATATAGTATACCTTCAATTTCAACTACTAGCCATGCCTTGTCTATGTATGCTACTTCTAACTATCCTTATAAATGAGAGGGTTCATAGGAGCAGGAATATAAGCAGGTCAACAACATTAAATCCCTTTCAATTTGTCTATCTTGTTTACTTTTTTATGCTTCACTTGAGTCTTGTATTTGAAAAGAAAACTTTCCATTCAGCTTTGGCCATTTCATCAGGAATGTTTGAAATTGTCCTATTTCATTAAATATCCATCTTTTCCCCTGAAAGTGTATGTTCAGTTATGCTGTGTAATTCATTCTTGGCTGTAATCCAAGTTCTTTTGCTTTTCAGAGTATCATCTTCCAAGCCCTATGATTTATTTTAATGTAGATCCTTTTTATAATTTTAATTTTTTATTAAAAATACTATTTGAGTTTTACAATTTCCCCCCCATCTTACTTCCCTCCCCCCCAGAGAAAGCAATCTGTAATTCTTTACTTTGTTTCCATGTTGTAATGTAGATCCTTTAATGTAAATTTTGTGTTATCCTAGTTTCACAATATTTGAATTGTTTCTTTCTGGGTACTTGCAATATTTTCTCCTGGACCTGGGAGTTCTGAAATTTGGCTATAATATTCCTGGAAGTTTTCATTTTGGGATCTCTCTCAGGAGGTGATCAGTGAATTTTTATTTTCAATTTCTATTTTATTCTCTGTGTCTAGGATTTCAGAGCAGTTTTCCTGAATAGTTTCTTGAAAAAATGATGCATAAGCTTTTTTATTCGTGGCTTTCAAGTAGTTCAATAATTTTTAAATGATTTCTCCCAGATCTGTTTTCCAGGGCAGTTGTCTTTCCAATGGGTTATTTCACATTTTCTTCTAATTTTTCATTCTATTGGTTTTGTTTTATTGTTTCTTGATTTCTCATAAAGTCATCAGCTTCCCTTAGCTTCATTCTTCATTTGAAGGAATTATTTTCTTTTGGTTTGTTTGTTTTAGTTTTTGCAAGTCAATGAGGTTAAGTGGCTTGCCCAAGGCCACACAGTTAGATAATTAGCAAGTGTCTGAGGCCACTTTTGAACTCAGGTACTTCTGACTCCAGGGCCAGTGTTCTTTCCATTGTGTCAACTAGCTGCCCCAGGAATTATTTTCTTCAGAGAGCTTTTGTAGCTCCTTTTCCATTTGGTCATTTCTGCTTTTTAAGGTGTTCTCCTCACTGGCCTTTTGGACTGCTTTTTCCATTTGACTGAAACTGGTTTTTAAGATGTTATTTTCTTCAGTACTTTTTTGTATCTCCTTCACCAAGCTGCTGGCTCAGTTTTAATGATTTTCCTGTATCATTCTCATTTCTTTTCTTAATTTTTTGCATCTCTTCCATGATGTTCAAAATTTTTTGGAGCTCTTCCATAGCTTGAGACCAATTCATATTTTTCTTGGAGGTTTTGGATGCAGATTACTTGCCAATGTTACCTTCTTATGAATATGTATTTTGAACTTCTGTAGGACTAAAGTAATTTTCTATGGTTGGATTTTTTTCTCCTGTTGTTTGCTCATTTCCCCAGTCTATGACTTGATTTTTAACTCTTTGATAATGTTCTCACCTATGCTGCCAGGGTGGACAATGCTTTCCCAAGCTTTTGAGAGTTTTGCAGCTATTTTCAAGGACACCTTTCATAGCCCTGAAAGTTCTGAATTCCTGCAAAGTCTTATGATTGACTCTGACTGCTCTCCTGGTTTGTAGATGACCACAAGCCCTTCCCTCTGCCCTGGAACTGTGAGAAGAGTTCCTGATCAACTGCAATCTGTAAGCTCTATTGTGCTTCTGATCTTTTTTCTGAGACTGTGGCCCCAGATTTCAACCTGGAACAGAGTATAGGCAAAACCACAGAGTCCTGCCTTAGAGATAGTAAAGAGACCCCTGTGTTCTCCTTCTGACTGCCTTAGCAGCTGTGGGCTGTCTCTGGAAGCAACTGTTGGCTGGCTCCCTGTCAGTTATCTCCCCAGGTCTGCTCCTGGTCCCCAGCGGGTTGGATCTGCTCTGAGGCCTGAGTTGGACTGGGCTTCACTCTCACTCTGGTGTGGGAGAGTCTTCCTGCTGACCTTTCCAGTTGCCCTTGGAAATCCCTGTGCTTAGACCTCTGCCATGGACCCAGGCACTCCAAGGTCTGTTCCAGCATGGCCAGGACTGCACTGTGCGTCTTTTCTAACTCCTATGTAACAGATCCTTCCTGTAGATCTTCTTAGTTGTCATGGACTGGAAAATTGTTTAACTTATCCTTTTGTGGGGTCTGTCACTCTAGAATTTGGTTAGAATCATTATTTAAAGGTATTTGGAGTGGCTTGGGGGAGAGCACATGGGACCCCCAGCCTTTACTTACCATTTTGGCTCTGCCTCTCTTTAAGCATGTATTAAATTCGACTTGATAGTTCCAATCCTGCCCTTTTTGAATTTGTCCCCCCAAACTTCCTCTACTTTATCTATGTATTTTTAAACATTCACTGACATTGTTTTAGTGTCACTCAATAAACAATCTTTTCCTCAAAAATTCTGTAGACCTCTGACCAAAAAAGTATCCCCCTCTTATAACAAATAAGCATAGTCAAGCCAAATATAAAAAAGTATGTTTCATTCTGTATCTCTAGTTTTCTATCTCTCTTCTAAGATGTGGGAAGTATGGCTCATCATCTGTCTTCTAAAATAATGATTCAACATTGAATTGATCATAATTTTTAATTATTTCTGGGTTATTTCTCTTTTTAAAAATATTTAATCATTATATATAGTGCTATCTAGGTTCTATCCCCTTCACTTTGCGTTAGTTTATAATCCTCTTAGGTTTCTGTGAACCCATCTTTTTTATCATTTTTAAAGGCAAAATAATATTTCATTATATTTATGTCATAATTTTTTCAACAAAACCTCAATTGATGGATGCCTACTTTGTTTCTAATTCTTTGCTATAACAAAAAGTGCTACCATAAATATGCTTGGTCATATAGGTCTTTCTCCTTTTAATTTGATCTTTTTATCATAGTAATAGGGGTGATGGTGGAAATGAGCACTTATATAGAGCCTGCTATATGCTAAGCACTATATTAGGCATTTTTAGAAATGTAAACTCATTTGATTTTCACAACAATTCCATAAGGTAGGTGCTATTATTTCCATTTTACTGTTGAGGATTATGGTTGAAAGAACAAGTGATTTGTCCTTGGCCACATAATTAAAAAATGTCTGAGGTTATATTTGAACTCAGATTCTCCTGATTCCGAAAACTTTATCCAGTATACCCACCAGATGCCTCTATTATATGTTTACGTAACTAGTAACAGTATTGCTGAATCAAATGGCATGTCTATTTTAGTAACTTTTGGGATATGGTTCAAAATTGTTTTCTGAAATGGGTGATCAAAGTTCACAGCTATACCAACAGTGCATTAGTATATTTGTTCTCCCAAAATCTTTACAACACATGTCATTTTCCATTGTTTTTGTCATCTCTGTCAATCAACTGGAATCTCAGATTTGTATTATTCTTCATTTATCTTAGTAATTTAGATATTGTTATTTATTTTAGATATCTTTATTAGTTTCCTATTTTGAGAATTGAGTATTCATATCCTTTAACCATTTGTCTATTAAAGAATATTGTTATGAATTTCTTCAATTCCCTTTATTTTTTTGGATATTAGATGTTTATTGGATTAAATTTCCCTGTTAATTATTTCCCTTGTAATTCTAACTGCATTTTTTTTTTGTTTGGAGAGAAACTTTTTTTGCAGTTTTGTCTAATTTAAATTTTCCAGTTTGTTTCCTCTGAAATTTTCTATCCTATTCGGTCAAGAACTCTTGCTGGTCCATAGTTATGAAAAGTTTCTGTTTTCATACTATTCTAATTTATCAGTGAGTTAAGTATTATTTTTTGTACTTTATTTTTTCCAACTACATGCAATGGTGGTTTTCAAGATTCATTTTTGGGAAGAGAAAGGTCAAAAGGTGAACCCTCATTAAAAAGGAAGATGGCATTATAAATGGAAGTAAATACAAAGCTGTTTATTGAAGGAAGGAACAGCAAACTGAGTCCAAGCAGACTACAGCAGAAGATAATGTGAAGAGCAAGTCTTTTATAGGGTACTGGATTTAGGAGGCAGGGTAGTATGGATTTCTGTAAGGACTGAAAGCCATTGGGTCTCCATGGAGGTTGTATTTTGTTTGAGGGTTCACCAGGGAGAGATTTTGCATTGTTTGGAGTTTCTATGGAAGTTGGGTTCATGTCCTTAGGAAAGGATAATCAGTGGGGCTTTACTAGACAACAATGAAACTCAGGCCTGGATCTAACAGTAATATTTTGAGTTCCAAATTTTTCTCCCTCCCTTTTCTTCCCCTTCTCCAGAATTAATCTGATATAGGTCGTATATATTCAGTCATGTCAAAGATATCTCCATGTTAATCATGTTGTGGAAGAAAAATCAGAACAAAAGGGAAAAACACAATAAAGAAGAAAAACAAAAAATAATTTAATTGAAAATAGTTTGCTTTGATCTGCATTCAGACTCCATATTTCTTTCTTTGGATGTGGATGGCATTTTCCATCAAAAAGTCTTTTAGAATTGTCTTTGATCACTATATTGCTGAGAAGATCTAACTCTATCATAGTTGATCATCTCACAATCCAACAAGTATTTTGTATTTGACAGGTCCTTTGCTCATTTCTAAGTAAATAAGAGTATATAAGACCCCTAAAGGAGCCCACATTCTAATAGGGGAGACAATATGCAAATTATCTTTTCTATCTAGGTCATGTCAATGCATTTGGAACTCATTATGATATTAAGTCTGAGATTTTGGTTTGACCCAAATTTCTACCAAACTCCTTCCTGGTTTTCCCAACAGCTTTTTTAATCTTCATACCTCCTGTGTCCCCTCCTCTGCCATAATCATAATCCTTGAGTTTACTGAATGCCGTATCATACTACTACTAGGATTTCTTCTCAGTCTTGGACTGCTAATCTGTTTTATCCAACAGTTTTTATTTTTGGAAACTGGTACCAAATAATTTTGATGATTGCTCCCTTTTTAGTATCTTTTGCCATTTTGACTATTGTTCATGTAAGATAGATTTACTGTAATCCTCTCCCATGTAATGTTAAAATGTGACTAGTCAATTTGGACCTCTGTACTATGCCTATTTGAATTTGTTCTTTAATTTTTAGCTAAAAGAATATTGGAGACCCCCTTGGCTTTGTGAACCTTGAAAGGTAAAATGATCAATGACTTTAAATATAGAAACTAGGGTCCTTGATGGAATAGGTAGCAAGCTATGAGGATCAGAGTCTCAAATTACATATTTGAATCAGTATAGATCAGAAGCAGACAAGAGAGAGCTATAGGGATTAAATCATTGACATCACATACAGAAGTAAAAATGGTGGAACAAATAGTCATACCTATTACATTATAGTCCACCCTCCTCAGGGACTAAGATGGTACAGGGAGGATGTGTCCCTAGTAGAAAATGCTTGAAATTTCTCCTCTGCTGTAAAAACCCCTTTGTAAAAGTTAATTGATGCTAATTTTATTAAATGAAACTGGGGTGCTAATTGCTTCCAATTACCACTGGGAGAATACAGACTTGATCAATTGCATTAGAGAATAAAAACTGTTCTTCACCTCAATGATATCTGTGGAACCACAAAAGGATAATTTAATCAGCTTTGCTTTGAGAGTGTTGCCAGAGAGTTTTTATACTTTTTAAAAATGCCATTGAGAATCTATATCTCCATCAAAATATTTGCAGCATATTTTTTTGTCAGAGCAAATAATTTAAAATTTAAATGAGAAATGACTAAACAAATTGTGGAGCATGAATGTAAAGAAAAATTATTGTTTTGTTAAGAAATTATGTATATAATGAATACAGAGAGATATAGAAAGATCTATATGAACTGATGCAGAGTTTAGAAGACTATGCACAATAATTACAACAATATAAATGGAAAACAATAACCATGAAGCAAAAGCAAAACAAGAAGTTAATGTAACAAAATTATGAACATCAAATGTGACTAGAATGAAGAGATATGATAGGATAGTTTCAACTCATCTTTGTGGATGTAGAAAGTACACAGGTAGTATAACAATGCACATGCTTATTGAAATTTTTCCAATATATTGATCATGTGTGTTTGCTTTTTTCTTCTTAAAAATAAAAATACATTTTATTATATTAGATATCTGCAAGGGTAATGGGGAGAGATATTAAGGAAAACTATGATAATGTAAGAAACAGAGTATATCAATAAAAATATACCTTTTACAAAAGTCTATATTTCCTAAAAACTTAGCAATGAGAATTCTTTTTTTGCTTCCTTTTTCCCAAAGAAATCAAAAATTGTTTACAATATCACAAATGTAGTTTCATAGCAAAGATCTATAATGACAGGGGAGCAGTATGACTTAAGAAGGATTATGAGAGTTCTATGATTTTTGAGAAGCACAAAGAAATTAAAAGAAAGGAATACAACACCCCCTTGTTAATATGTGTGTGTGTGTGTGTGTGTGTGTGTGTGTGTGTGTGTGTGTGTATAAATATATATATATATATATATATATATATATATATATATATATATATATATATAGTAACCAACCAGGAAAAAAAGAAACAAAAATTGCTTTAATTTGGGCTATACAGTGATCTCATTTTTACTAAAGTAATAGGATGCAAAGGCAATTTACAGAGAAATCTGATAATACAAGGTTGAAAACTTGTCTCTGGTGCATACTGTGGACTCAGAGAAAATCGCTTAACCTCCCAGGGCTCTAAGCAACATTGCTTTTTGTTTTTTTCTTTAATTTTGTTTTTTTTCAATTAATGAAAATCATTTTCTCCATCTTATTCATTGAAAAAGAAAGAAAAACAAAACCATTCTAACAAACATATATAGTCAAACAAGGCAAATACCTGCATTGGTCATGGGGAAAATTTTATTGATCTGAAGTCTGAATTCATTATCTTTCTGTCAAGTATGCAATTCATTTCATTATGAATCCTCTGATAGCATGGGTGATCATCTTGATAATCCAAGTTCTTAAGTCTTCCATAGTGGTTGTCTTCACATTGTTGTTATTATACAAATTGTTTTCCTGAATCTGTTTGCTTAATTCTATATCATTTCATTTAAATCTTCTTAGGTTTCTTTGAAACTGTTCCATAATCATTGCTTACAGCACAATAGAATTCTGTAACATTTATACTTAATGATTGTTCAGTTGTTCCCTATTGATGATCACCCCCTTAGCTATGAGTTCTGTGCCGCCTCAAATAAGAACTGCTAAAAATAATTTTATATACATGGAATTTTTCCTCTTTCTTTGAAGGTTTTTTTTGTATATTCACATAGGTGCTGAGTCTAGAGTTAGGAGGACCTGAGTTCAGATCCAGCCTTAGATTCTTACTGGTTGTGTGTTCCTGGGCAAATCACTTAATCTGGTTGGCCTCAGTTTCCTCTTCTGTAAAAAGAGCTGGAGAAGAAAATTTCAAACCATTCCAATTTTGTTAAGAAAACATGAAATGGTTTCATTAAGAGTCACACATGACTGAATTCACTAAAGAACAGCAAATACACATAGTAGTGATACTATTAGATCAGAAGGTATACCCAGTTTAATAACCTTTTAGTCATAGTTCCAATTTTCTTTCCAGAATATCTGAACCAGTTGACATTTTTACCAACAATGCATTTATGTATATATTTTCTCATAGTTCCTCCAGCATCATTTTCCTTTTTTTAGTTAATTTTGCTAATCTGAATGGATATAAGGTAAAACTTCAGAATTGCTTTTATTTGTATTTCTTTAATAATTCATCATGTGGAACATTTTTATATGATTATTGCTGTTGGTGTTTGTTCTTAAAGAAAACCATGACATCAAGGAGGTGATATCATGGGAGGTAAGTGAATTGGACTTAAGTGAAGGGATGCTATACAAAGTCACCAAAATCACTTTTTCCTATGAAGCCAAACTGGTGATGGCTCTGGATGCAGTGAGAGACCTTGACCTTTTAAAGCTAGATCTTTCCCAGGTCACAATTAGACTGAGGCAACACCCATTCTTTCATTAAGTTTAAATAAAGAGACAAGGCAAAGAGATCAAGAATCAATACTTTCAAAAAAAGAAAAAAAATTGTTGGGAGGGTAAGACCCTCTCAATAATTAAAGCAGTTATTTATAGCCTTCCAGAATTGCTGTTCATAGCCCTTTTATTTTGTTCATAGCCTTTGATCATTTGTCAGTTGTACAATTCTCTGCAGATTTCTAAATGTTTCAGAAGACGAACTGATCTGAATTGATAGAAGTGCCAATGACTTCCTTATACCAAGCAAATCAAAGGGCATAGATCCCTATAACCAGTAGTGGAATTCAGCTGGTTTGCATCGGCAGAACCAATACCTAATTTTATGTTGAATTTGGCAAACCAGTTAAAATAGCACTTGTAATCAGGGTTCTCTCTAAGGTAGGTGCCTTAGTATCTGCCTAATGTGGAAATCACAAATTTATATCCTTACTTTCTTTTATTCTTCATCTGCACAACAGTGTTTTCTAAGTATCTGTGATAATGTTCATTCTGTCCATAGATGAAAAAAAATTGATGGAACTATGCTTGTAATATTTGTTTATTTATTTCTAAAAACTCATTTTACCTTTGATGAAATACTACATTTTAATTCCCTTGGTTTTTGTTACTTCAGTAAACACATATATAACGTAAAGAGGAAAAAGTACCAAACAACCAAGGGGCGACAAGCTGTCACTTGTTTCTTCTTTGTGTTATGCCCCAAATTTCCCTAAGATATCGTGAGCACAATGGTGTCCCCTGAACAGTGAAATCAATAAAAGCTGTAAATCACGGGGCAGCTAGGCGGCGCAGTGGATAGAGCACCAGCCCTGAAGTCAGGCGTACCTGAGTTCAAATCTGACCTCAGACTCTTAATAATTACCTAGCTGTGTGGCCTTGGGCAAGCCACTTAACCCCATTGCCTTGCAAAAACCTAAAAAAAAAAGCTGGGATACAATGAACCAATAGAAATATAGATTTCAACGGTTATCTTCTAATTTATTTTAGAAATCATGTAAGTAGAAGAAAAAAAGATTTAGACTAGGTAGAATGAGTTTTGATTCTACATATATTCCAACATTGATTGCTGTGGTCACATGGCTGCTTTCGCTCCATAGGGATATGTTTCCTTACTGTGAGTAATATTGTATAATTTAATTTGGTATACTGGTACATTTTGTTTTTTCAATTAATGAAAATCCTTCTTGCTTCTTTTTTCCCAATGAAATAAAAAAATTGCTTACAATATCACAAATGAAATATTAAATATTTCAGCATATATCTTTTTGCATACTTAAAATGGTCATTAATGCAGAGAATTGGTTGTTAATTTATTTGAATTCCACAGCTGCCTATAACGACACAGTTGAGAATTTGTTTTTGTGAGTAAGTTAAGACAAACTGAAGAGAAGACCTATTCACATCCTACAATAGTTATAAGGAAATGCAATTTTATTATTTCCATATTAGTAATTAGATTTAACTAGTAGAGGTTCTGTTTTTATGAATGAGGAAAATTTATTTAGAATTAGAATATCAAAGAATTAGCCTAGGCAAGGAGAGCTCTATTTATGTAGTGGTTGTACAGTTAATATGCAAACACTTTGTTTCCAAATTACTTGGGCAGTTTATTTCCCTAACTTTATTAAACGCTTTATCATAGAATTTTTCCCCACTACTCATTTGCTTAGCAAGTCACTTATTCTTTCAAAAATTAGGTTAAGAAAACCCATTCAGAGCAACTATTCCAATTTTTGTAAAACTTTTACTCTTACAATGTTTACAGAGTCCAATCTTATTTGATTCTCATAGCACTCTTGTGAGATGGATAAGGCAAAGGTCAGTTATTTCCAGAGTCAGAATTATTATCTTTTCACTGTAAAACCTCTTTTTTCCTTTCTTTTAGTGGGGTTATATTTGGTAGAATGATGAAATTCTATTTTTATGTAATAACGCTCTTCTCAACTATAGCAGATTATATGTTTATAGATACATAATTATATATACATATATATATATATATATATAATATGATTATATAAACACACATATATCTAGAGAACTCCTGGTAAGGAAGATTCCTTCATCAATGCTGATTGGTCCATGCTCTGCAATTAACATCTTAGAGAGTTGACTGAGCACTGAGAAGTTAAAGTTTTTGCCCTGTATCACATAACCAGTATGTATCAGACATAGAATTTGATCTCATCTTCTGCCATCTCCCTTTATTTGCCTTCAATCTTGCACATCAGATTTTTTCCATTGCATCTTGTCTTTTCATTATACTGCCAAGCTTCAGTTTCAGAATTTGACCTTACAATGAATAACCTGAATTAATTTCTCTCAATATTGACTGATTTGGTCTCCTTGCTGTCCAAGGGACTCTTAAAAGTCTTCTTTAGTTCCACAATTCAGAAAAGTATTGATTTTATGAGATTTAGATTTCCTTCTATTATAACGTTCACAGTCATACATGCTACTGGAATAACCAAGCTTTGACTACACAGACCTTTGTCAGTAAGGTGATGTCCAAATTTGTCCTATCTTTCTTTTTAAAGATCAAGTGTCTTTTAAATCCATAGTTTCAGTTGCTGTCTGCAGTGATCTTTGAGTCTCCAAATATAAAATCTAACAGTATTTCCATTTTTTCCTTCCTATATTTGCTAGGATTGATGTTAACAGTTGCCAAGGACTTAATTTTTTGGTTTTTTTTTTTGGATTTTTTTGTTGTTGTTAGGCTTAAAGCCAGCTTTTACACTCTCCTCTTTCTCCCTCATCAAGAGGTTTCTTGCATATACATATATGTCTAGCTCACAAAAGTTATCATTTGTTATTATGGTAACAAAGAGATAACCAGTGAATTTTGAACACTATTAAGAATAGAAAGGATTGGAGAAAATTCTACGGACAAATTTAAAATGTTACTGCCCATCCATTGTCTTATTCACTGTCATTTCCATCATCCTCTGCCACCAGACTTCAGAAAAAACCTTCTGGGCTCTTTCTCATCCCTAGAATGAACCTTGAAACTCTAATGCTTCTTGCTTTTGGTACACTCTTAGAAACTTATAGATGCTCTTACTTAATATTTAAAAGCAAAATGGAATTTCAGGAAAAGTTTTTGCTGTTAGTTAGAAATTGGTTTAAAATGTCATGTTATAAGTTACTTCTATCTATGGAGTCAGTGATATTATATTGGGTTAGCTTTGAACTGTGAGGCATTCTGAGGTGAAACCAGAGGGAAAGAAATCTAGGATGGACTTAAGTGTTACATTATGAAGAAAATCCTATAAAGAGAAGTATATAAAGAGAATTTTATGAAAAATCTTCAAGAAACTAGCAAGTACAGTGTATTTTGAAAATATTTCTATCTGTGATATCTGTGAAGAGGAAGGAAAGAAGACATTACCCTGTTTTTAAGAGACTAGATTTAACTTTCATTTTGAGAAATATAAAGATTTGGGGCAGCTAGGTCGCACAGTAGATATAACACCAACCCTGGAGTTAGGAGGACCTAAATTCAAATCTGACTTTAGATGCTTAGTAGCTGTGTGTGACCTGGGTAAGTCACTTAATCCCAATTGCCTCAGAAAAAGAAGCAAAATGAAGATTTTAAAATTCTTTAATCAGTATCTTGAATGAACTAAACGGTATAGACCTGAGTCTTCATAAGTGAAAAATAAGCATATATTGTTATGATGAGACTGTATAGAGATTCTTATTGTGATTCCTTATAGTCAAAATATTATACATAATACCTGTCTTTGCTTTATTACTGATTTCATTTGTTAATATATTTACATCAATAAATAATATTGGGAAAGGAGATTTTTACAAGCTCTTTTAATCATTAATGGAACAGGGTGAGGGTTTAAGTTAATGAATTGGAATGGTTGAAATTTTTGTTATTTAAAAATAAACTCTTCAATTATACCACTGGAATACTTTAGACCTCAGAATGATATAATTTATATAACAACAAGTTAAATAGCAGGTTGAAGGGTTAGCATATAAATGACTGAGTCAACCTCAAATTCCTTTTAATAACCTCCTATATAAGAGAGAGGGAAGAGTAGATAGAGAAGCCCTGAAGTCAGGAAGAACTGAGTTCAAATCTCACCTCAGACATTTACTTTTTGTATGACCTTGAGAAAGTCACTTAAACTTCTTTGCCTCAGTTTCCTTAGCTATAAAAATGAGGTGGAGAAGAAACTGGCAAACAAATCCCATATCTTTGCCAAGAAAACCCCTAATAAGGTCATGTAGAGGAGGGACATGACTGAAATGACTGAAAAAAAATAAGACAAGAATTTTACTGGAGCAGGTTATAGATGGATTTTTGTCTAGAGCTTCCTGATCCCTATGTAATGGAGAGGAGTGTTCCTGAGTATATTCATGAGGGACTTTACCCTCATCCACTGTTTTTCATAGAAAGCAATATTAATGACAATAATATTGCCATAGAAGAGACTAACCAAGGAGAACAGTATAATGTCTAAAAAGTTTGAGATCGTAAAATGAGAGATATTCTGGATAATAAGTCACTTTTATTAATAATGCTAGAGGTCAGTGGCACTCCTGAATGCCAAAGACCTCTCCATGGCTATGCGCTCTCACAGTTTATGTGCCCTTGGAGGAGTGGATATTTCTGAGGGTGGCAATCAACTCTTATTGGTTAACAATGAATGAGAATTGAATATTACAATGAGAAATATACATCTTGTCATTCTTGGTCATAGAGACTACTGCTAAACCTAGACTACCCCCCCCAAACTTTGGGCAATCTATTCAAAGATTTATCCCTACCAGAACCAGAATATAACACAATGGGCTTCCCTACTTTAGGTTAAATTCTTTGTAAGGCTGGGTGCAGTTTGTGAATTAGGCAAATTAATTCAATCTCATTATTAATATTCAAGAAACTGAACTTTAAAATGAGGACTATAGAAAAAGGGGAAACCCTGAATCTCCCCATACCAGTGGTTTGGTTATATTCTTTGCAAGGTAATTGGGCTAAGTAACTTGCCCAAGATCACAAAGTTATTAAGTATCAAGTGTCTGAGGTCACATTTGAACTCAAGACCTCCTGACTCTAGTACTGGTACTCTATCCACTGTGCTACCTAGCTGCCCCAAAACATTTGGTTATTAATAATCATTTCTCTCAAGGAGCTGGTCTAGAGTTTGGACCACAACAGCTTTAGTGGAACATAATAAGAGACCACAGTATCACTATTTGGGGTGAGTTTTTTCCTTTTTCCCCCTAAGTGATATAGTTTGCCTTGTGTTTTCTTAGGTTTATAACTATTTAAAACACTTAAATCTTTTCTAAGTATGCTTTCTTCTGAGTAGATGCAAATTTCTCAAGGACAGAATTTGTGTCAATTACCATTAAAACCAATTTTCTCTAGTATGATATGCCTCAATACAATGGCCATTTGAGAAATACTTAGTGATGATTAGCGTAATGGTAGATTGGCAGCTAATCTTATGCAGATTAATTGACATGATTCTACCTAAACTATGGAAGCATATAAGCAATTTCTGTTACCTTCATACTACTTTGACCGTCTCCTTTGTTTTACTATAGCAAAAATCAGTATAAAATCCAGAGGGAATAAAAGTTAGTAAGAATTTCTCATAAAATAACTTCCAGTCCCCTGGCAATGAAATCACTACCTAAGCTATATAAAAGAGAGAATGTTAATAATCCACAAAACTCCAGAGATTTTAGTTTTTCTTGATGAGATGCTTCTGGGATTCAACAAGGTCATGGCTGTTGTGAATGCAAGAATACACATTATGAATCACAAGTTATCTGTGTTTTTTTTCATTGAAAATTAAGTCTAGAGAGATTCAAATTACTTTACAGTGCTGGTATAGTTTTTATCAAATCAGCAAATGTATTTTGAACATCTATATATGAATGGTAAGATATAATCTTAGGTTAAAAATGAACAAAGAAAAGAAAAACAACATAATAACATTTAATCCCTTTAGCAACTCTCATCCTCTTTTATGCTTTATCAGAAAATTCATATTTGAACCATGATTCTGGATATTCTAGTGGGAAGGGAGTATCTTGCTTTCTTATATCTGTGGCCCCAGAAGTTAGTCAGATGTGAATCAGGATGATTGGAGATGTCCCTGGATGTGAGACAATCAAAATTAAAAGTTCACACAGCTAGTAACTATCAAGTGTCTGGGCAGGGATTTGAACCCATGTCCTCCTGACTCTAAGGTCAGTGCTCTATCCACTGCATCATCTAGCTGTCCCTTAGAACTACCTCATAGATGATTTATAAAGATTAAATGAGAAAATGTACACAAAATTGTTTTGCAAGATTTAAAGCTCCCTACAAATTTATCATTGTAGTTATTTTTTATTTCTCAATTAATAACTACTCCAAAGGAATCATATTAAGTGTATGAATCACAAAATTGTAAAAATCTTTCTTTAGATTCACTTTAGATTCAGTTCTATTCCATGTTTTCAGAGGTTCTAATAAAATGGATCATACAGTACAAGGATGTCATGGTATGTTTTGGGAACATTACACAAGAAGATTAGGCATAATCTTTTTCCTACAAGCACTATGAGCACAATGAGTAATGCTGCAGCAATAGGCAGGACATTTGATTTTATTTTAGTAACATAGTGAAAAAAACACTGTACTTTTGAAAAGGAGAATGGGGTTCTAATCAAAACTATATGACTTTTGTAATTAATATAAAACTCTCTGGATTTTAGTTTCCTAACCTATAAATCAAATGTATTAGAATTTTGCATAAAATTAAATAAGGGATATATAATTTCAGGGTGAAAAGGAATCCTTTGAGGTCCCTCAAATCTCAACCTTTTGTTTCATGAGAGGTATATTTGTTTACTTGATAGTATATTGGATTTGGAGTCAGGAAGATCTGAGTTAAAATCCTGCCTTTGACATGCTGTTCTATTAAGCTATGCAATTATAGGTATTAATTAAAATCTTATTTTCACATCTATAAAATAGGAATAATAGTGACTAAAATATCTGATTCATGAGGATGCTCAAGCAAGATAAATTATTTAGAGTGGTATACAAATATCTGATTTTTAAAAATAAACTAGGAAATTAAGGCCTATGTAGGCTAAACGACCTACCCAAATTTATATGAATTATTAGTTGGCAGAACTAATCTAGAATGGGAATTGACTTGAATCCACTTATCTGACCAAATTTCACATTTTCACACAATTTCACAATCTCTATTCAAACAAGAATTCCGGTTGTTGTCTGAATATAACAATCTATCTATCCCCAACCTCTACATATTTGTGCAAGCTATTGCTCATACTGAACTATATTCCCTCCATTTCTGCCTCCATCTTCCCTCAAGATAGTTCAGGTGGCATCTCTTTTATGGATCCTTTCTCCTTTGAATTGTTTTGTACTATCAGTGTAAACGTTTGTGTGATTAATGGTTTTAGTTTGGATTCATACCTACAGTAAGACACACTGCAAAGGAGGAAAAGCACAAAGTGGTTTTTATTATTATTGACAAACAACAATAACTAATGATTCCTAATGGTATTATAAGTATAACAAATACAATTAAGATAATGAAAGAGATAGGAAATATTATCAAAGATAATGTAAAGAGATAGAAAGTTTTATCAAAGATAATGAATGGGGCAGCTAGGTGGTGCAGTGAATCAAGCAACCAGCCCTGGAGTCAGGAGTACCTGAGTTCAAATCTAGTCTCAATAATTACCTAGCTGTGTGACCTTGGGTAAGCCACTTAACTCCATTGCCTTGCAAAAAAAAAAACTAAAAAGAAAGATAATCAAGTTACCAGTCAGACAACCAAACAAGCAGGGTCCAGAAAGCACCAACTCATGAAAGATACCTCAGACTGGGTAACTCCAGTTTTCAACAGCCCCTTCCATAGTCAAAAGCAGAAGAGTCCTAGGCAGAGCATCCTCTTCATGGGTGAGATTCCAAAAGGGTCTGAGCAAGACTTGTGTAATTGTAGGACTCTAAACAAAGGAGGCATGGTGTCAAGTATCTATGTGACTGTGGACTCAGAAAGTCCATCCCGAAACTGGCCAGGTTTCAGGAGAGATGTTTCTTCTCCAGATAATTGGGGAAGGGGGTGTGTGTACAGGATTGGCCAAGTTCCCAGTAAATACTCCCCTCCTTATTAGGGACTGGCCAGGTTCCCAATTACAGGAGTGTTTTACTACAAAGTCACCATGCCTCTGACTTGTTTTCCTTATTTTTTGTCCAGATTATACTAAGAACCTGGAAGAGCTTCATTGTTGAATCATTCAATGTATTATCTTTCCATAAGAATAAGAGGATATTTTTTTCTTTGCAACCCCAACATCACAATAAATATGTACTGGAATAAATGGATGTAATGTATCAATTTTAAATTAATTTTTGCATGCAAAAGGTGTCTAAGAGTTTGTCAGCTTGATAGAAATGAAAGTTATGTTTCCAAAGCTTGAAAAGAATAATGATGTAGACCATCCACAAAACAAAAATAATCCCTTGTATCATATGTAATTTTTATTCAATCACAATGAATGTATGCCTTGACACTTCAAAACATCTATGATCCTATCAATATAGGTACATCTTCCAATGATGTATAACATAATTATCAATATTTATTTTTTGGAACTGTCATCTATGCCTTTACATAAATCCTTCATGAGGAACCTCCCAACTTGCTCAAAGTCTTCCTATGGTTCGTTAATATAATGTGGATACCAGTGCCCATTCAAAGTCTCTATCTATTATTCTTTTTTTTTTTTTTAGTTTTTGCAAGGCAAATGGGGTTAAGCGGCTTGCCCAAGGCCACACAGCTAGGTAATTATTAAGTGTCTGGGACCAGATTTGAACCCAGGTACTCCTGACTGCAGGGCCGATGCTTTATCCACTGCACCACCTAGCTGCGCCACCTAGCCGCCCCTCTATCTATTATTCTTTCTTCTTGCTACAAGACAGACATTTCAAATTCTGCTGTTTGCATCTTTTGTATTTCTAAGTACAAATAAATTCTCATTGACAATAGCAGCTTGTTTATGTCTTCCATTAACCTCTCTTTTGCCCTTTAACTCATTCACAATTTTAATTCTTCGAGGATTATGATGTCTTATTACATATATTCATATAGTATTCTTAGAAAACAATTATTTAAAAATACATTTGGGTGCCAGGTTGCAGCTTATTTGTGATATATAATTTGCTAAAGGCCAGCCCACTTGATAACTATTCAATTCTGGCTTCAGATCATTATTTGTCTGTAGTGTCAGTTCCAACTATATTAACCAATATACCAGTTCAATAAGTTCTCATCTAACAGTATATTATCATTTGAAAACATCCAGTTGGTTTTCCATTGATCTCATTTCATGGCTTATTCTAGGACTTGGTACATTATCCACAATACTGCAGACAGAAATTTAACTATCTATAGGAAATTTCTCTTTGGACTTTACATCCGGTAACCCCCATGATGGACAACCAACTTTGACAAATATATGCATGTTCATTGACTACTTCACTTAATTAAGATGAATATTATTTCTATTATTTTTTCAAAAAAATCATGTTTGATTAGTGTATATATATGTGTGTGTATATATATATACATACATACAGAGAGAGAGAGAGAGATTATTTTGTTCGAATAAAAACTTTAAGGTTTTATTTTGTCTACAAAATCAATTCCAATTTTTGTAATTAAAAAAGAACTTGATGGGATCTTACTTTTGCTTCAATTCAAATGAATAACTATTAAAAGTATAGGTTGCCAAAGAATATAGTTTGAAAAATCTTACTTTTTCCCTTCTCACAGTATTAACAAGGATGCTCTGAATAGTATTCTCATAAAATTTCTCATTTAGCTAGCTTTTTCCTTTTCCCTATCCATCTCAAACCACCAAACCAATGTTCCACTAGATTTGCCTGCAACTTTCACAGTACCCTCTAAAATGACTACCTCATAATTATCAGACTCCCTTTCTTCTGTAATCTCCCCTTCTTCCATCTATAACAATCACTGAGACTTGGTTCCTTCTTAATGACACTGCTTTCCTTGTCTTTCTTCCTACTTTTCTCTCCTACCCTCTGATTCATTGCTCATACTGGAAGAGTTGGATTACTACTTATTCCTTATTGCCACTTCCAGAATCTTCCAGAAAATGTAAGATATTTTATACACCCTCTTTTCTAAATCAACTGTCCTTTTTAGAGGTTCATAATATCCTAATTTATCATCCAATCTAGATCTTCATGATTGTATTGTATCATTATCTTTTATCAAGGAGTTCAATGCTAAACTCCTAGTCTTTTTTCCCTCCTCATTTCTTACCTATATAACCTGGGGACTTCAACAAATATATTGACCTTCCTTAAATACTGTGACTTCCTAATTTACTCAATTCTGTGATTTACTCCTCTAATCCACAACTTTAGTAATACTCATCAGTAATAACATTGATGTGATGTTGCCATCACCAGCAAGTGTTCTATTGCTTAGATTGTAAACATTGAATTTTATCTGATCATAATCTTTTTTTAATCATTCCTTCTTTCTAGATGCCTTATGACCTATATCTGAGCTCTTCATCCTCATCATGCCATCCATTCTCTCCAGTCCTCAATTCTTTCCCAGGTTATCACCTAATTCACTGGTTACTCTATCCATCCCCATCCTTCCCCCTTATTAAACCAATTCAACTAGTCATTACCCTTTATCTTAGATTTCAGTATCCAATCTTGCCTTACCAGATTCAGATATTGGATTTCCCCCTCATAATATGCCTTCTTTTCCCAATGCTTCTTTTAAAAATTTGTGTTAGTTAATCTCGACCAGGTCCTCATTGCATCAAAGCAAATATTGTCTTCCTCCCTGATTGATATACTGTCCTATTCTCCATAATGTCTGTTCTAAGCTTTGTCATCTTTCCTCAAGTCTCCCTAATAACTCAGTTCTCAGCCCTCTTAGTAGAAAACTCTGCCTCATGTTTCATCAAATCAAATAATGACCAGTAGCAATGAAAACCAGAAAAGGAATATTACTACAGGAGCCAGAAAGAATGTTCCCCTTTGTGGGAAGTCGTCAGGCACTTCTGGGATAATCCCAGTAAGGTGAGATCTAGTCCATGCCTTCACTAATGGGTGGTGATATGGGATATAAAAGAGATTCTTATCAAGAAAGCCTCAAGAAGTACAGAAAAGCCTGATAGAGTCAGCCAATTATAGAACTTGGACAAGTAACATTAAAGACTACTGGTCCTCTGAACACAAGTACACTAAAGGACATAGAAGTCAGTAGTAAGAACCAGGAAAATGAGATCAGAACCAAATAAGGACTAACCCTTTTGGATCTATCATCCCAGAGTATAGGAGAGGTTCAAACTTGACCCTAAGCCTAAATTTCAAATCAAGAAATGACACTAGATATATAAGTAAAGAGAAAATGACATCATACACTATGAAGAAATATGGGTCAAGAATCATTCAATATGAAAACATGAGAATAATTATAAAAATAACCACAAGAAACTCAGAAAAATATCTTGCTACAAAAAAGAAACAGAATACCTTGAAGAAATAAAGAAATTATAAATGATATAAAAACTATGGAAGGAAGACTTAGGAAGGATAATTAAACTCTTACAGTTGAAGGTATTAGATCTCAACCAAGAAAGAGGCTCCTTGAAAATTGGAATGGTAAGTTAAATGGTTCCATGAGAAAAAAAGAAAAGAAAAGAAATATTAGAACAAAATAAAAAGTAAAAAAAATGTTCAAATGGAAGAAAATGTAAGGTATTTTATACAAAAATTTTATTTTTTTGAACTCATTCAGAAAAACATCAAAAACTGATAATCTAGGAATTACAAGGGTACTTGAAAAGCAGAATCATTGATAAGCTTGTATATATTATGTTTGAAGAGAGTATCAACAAAAACTGTGTAATTAGAGGGAAACATTAAATAGAAAGAATCATTTAAGGTGGGGGACAAGATGCAAACCCAGGACTATCATTTCCAAAATCCAGATCTTTTAGGTCAAAGAAAAAATATTGCAAGTGGCCAGAAAGAATGAATACCTTAATACTGAGCAAAAAATTTATATATATTTGACCCCAATTTTACATTTTACATATATATGAACTTCTAACCAAGAACAACTTCTAAAAAGCAAATTATACTCCTTTGGGGAATAGGAGGGATGAATCTATACAGGGATAGAGGACTTTCCTGAAGGAAATATCAAAAGTGAGCAACAGCTTTGAAATAGAGGCACAGAAGTCAAGAGAAAAACTAGAAAGTTACTGCATTTTCCCATGTATCAGATGCACCCTTTTCTGAAAAAAATTGGGGTCAAAAACTGGGAGCATCTTATACAGTGGTTGCAGATATTTTTTAACTTGCATTTCCTGCTTTTTCACACATGTTGTCTTTGTGCTCGTCTTTCACATTTGTTACTGGTATATTAGGTTACATTTTCTGCCCAGAAATGATTCAGAAAAGATTTTTGTACAGTGCTGAATTCAAGTTCCAAGTGATCTACTTTGCAAAAATGAATGGAAATCATGCTGCTAAACATCACTTTGGTCCTTCTCCATCTGAGAAAACAATCCGAGACAGGTTATGGGAAGAGGGAACCCTACTGAAAACACTACCACAGAGGAAGATCATGAGAGGCAAGTCAACCAAATGGCTGAATTTAGAGAGGGAATTGAAGAGCAAAAGGCCATTGGAATTCCTGTGTCTACTAAGATGGGTCAGCAGGAGGCAAGAAGAATTGTTGATGAAAAAGAAATGACTGATTTCAAAGGGGAACATGATTGGTGCTTCAGGTCCCCGAAACAGAAAGGACTAAGCATGCATCCACCAGATTTGCCCAAAAGATACCTGAAAGCTATGAGCAGAAGGTCCTTGAGTTTCATGATGAATAAAACTTGAGTTCAATAACTTTATGTAATACATTTCCCCCCAAATTTAGGGTCCCAAAATTAAGGTACATCTTATTCATGGGAAAATAATAGTAAATACATTTGAACATTTGGAAGGAACCATAGGATGATGAAGTACTTATATTCTAATAATGGAAGAAGAAAAGTCATCCTTCAGAACTGTATTTAAAGGTCATAAGGGAAGCTAAATATGACAACATCAGATGACTTTGCTGTAGTTTTGTTCTGTTTTGGCAGTCTTAAGAAAAGAAAGAAGAGAGATAAAAGTGAATATTCTAAAGATGAAAGAAGAAACTCACACAATGAGAATGAATAAGATAAACAGTGCACAAACATTGATGAAGGGGAAACTGGCCTCATATGAGCCTCTCTTTCATCAAAACTGGACAAGAGAGGATACATCCATGTATACATGTAGAGCTTGATGTAAAAATACATCAAACTCAGTAAGGAAATAAACAGAAATAGGGAGGGAGAAAACTGAAGAAGTACGGCACGATCAGTGTGGGACAAATTATAAGCAAAAAGTTTTAATGTTGGAAGATGGATTGTGAAAATAAGGTTAAAAGTAAAGAAAAACAGGGCAGCCAAGTGGCTCAGTAAATAAAGCAGAAGCATTGGAGTCAGGAGAACCTGAGTTCAAATCCAGACTCAGACACTTAATTACATAGCTGTGTGACCTTGGGCAAGTCAAAAACAAGTTAAAATAAAAAAGATGGAGCAAAATCTATTTCAGGTTTGCTCAAAAATGCAGAGTAGCAATCATAAACTCAAACAAGACAGCAATAAGGAAAAATGATGAAAAGAAATAAAGTAAGCAGTAAGCAGACTCAAGAGAACACTTTTACATACTAGCAACAACATTGTCAAGTAAAACTCTTCTGAAAACTGTTCAGTGCAGTAACTTATAAGATTATATAGTTATGTTGATGAAGCAGAGTATAGATCTCTTGACAGAGAGGACAGATTAAATCAAGTTACAGAATGAGATATTTTCAGAAAAGGGGTATGTAATGGTTTTGTTTGACTATACATATTTATTATAAGAGATTTTTTTCTTTTTAATTTGGAAGAGGGTTTTTGAGGAGAGAGGGGATTGTCAAAAAGGGTTGTCCAAAAAATGAAAGGAAAATAGTGAAAAGAGTGTTTGTGATTTTTTTTAATGTACCAAAGGAAACAGAAAGAAGTCCAGGATTAAAGACAAACAAGCAGCGCAACTTTGAAAGTTACATGATGAATTTATTATGTATTTAAAAATTTATTTAAAAAGAAAAGCAAGTATACATGACTAATGTGGAAATATTTCCAACATGATTGTACATGTATAAACTAAATCAGATTACTTGCTGTCTTGGGTGGGGAGAGAAATGAGGGATGGAGAAAAATGTGAAACTCAAAATCTAAAAAAAATGAATATTGAAAACTATCTATACATGCAATTGGAAAGAATTTTTTTTAAGAATTACAAAAAAAGGGGCAGCTAGGTGGCACAGTGGAAAAAGCACCGGCTTGGAGTCAGGAGTACCTGGGTTCAAATCCGGTCTCAGACACTTAATAATTACCTAGCTGTGTGGCCTTGGGCAAGCCACTTAACCCCGTTTGCCTTACAAAAAAAAAAGAATTACAAAAAAGAAAAGCAAGTTGTATATAGCAGGACATTGTTGGCTTTATGTACAATCCTCTTCTGTCTTACTTTGGATAATTGAAATTCTTCTTTTGAATGTTTCTTAAGTTCAGAATAAAAATAGGCACATTAAAATAATATTCATCAGTTTAGGATGAGTTTTAGGAGATCTTTCATTCTTTTCATTGTGATGACTGATATATCTTGGTTAAATTGCGATAGGATATAGTGAATCCAATGTCATTTCCTCTATTCAGTTATCTTTCTTACTTTCTTACTTTTCTTATTTTTGGGCTTATATGGTTTAAGATCAGTTTTCATTATAGGAGACAGATACCTTCTCATCTTCTTATTTTCCAATAATGTATTCTTTTTGATATACTCTGTAATCATGTGATGCACTAAATGACCTGAATATGCCATAGGAATATCTCAGTATGTTTAAAATTACACATTTTAAGGTCAAAGATTCAGAACTAAAGATCTTAGAAATGATGTAGTATAATCTAGGTAAAACTCTGTGTCTTAATATAAATCACAATGCATTTGAATCTTATCTTTATGACTCCATCAGTATTAATGACAGTAAAATAATTCTGAATATCATTAGAGATAATAAGCACTTTTGCACTAACCAGTTTAATGATATAATGAAAAGAGAGGGTGAGGGTCAGTTGATTTAGAGAAACCAGAATTTTTTTTAATTGCAGGAAAAGCTTTGGGACAAGCTTCGAGTAGAGCAAGCAGGGTAAATGTATTTAAACAATCATAACAAAAAAGGTAAAACAAGTATATATAACACATATGGAAATATGTCCAACATGTTTATATATAGAACCTATATCAGATTACTTGCTGTCTTGAGGAGGTGGGGAGAGAAGTAAGGGATGGAGAAAAATGTAGAACTGAAAATCTTAGAAAAAATGAATGTTGAAAATTAACTTCACATGTAATTGGAAAAAAAATTTATTTTAAAACGTTGAGTTTACAGGGACAACTAGGTAGTGCAGTGGATAGAGTACTGGCTCTGGAGTCAGGAGCACCTGAGTTCAAATCTGACCTCAGACACTTAATAATTACCAACTGTGTGGCCTTGGGCAAGCCATTTAACCCCATTGCCTTAAAAAAAAAACCATAAAAAAATTGAGTTGAAAAAAAGAAAAGTCGTAATTTCTTATTGGTTAGAAAAGGGTGCTAATTGAACTCTTTAAGGATTATTGACATTCTAGGCTCTTAATTCCTAGAATTTTTACCTTGTTTATATTATTTTTGCCATATGATTCAGCTGAAATTGCTCTATAACTGTCACCTAATTTCTCTGTAGGGGAAATTTTGAGAGTTAATTAAATCTGAAAGATATATATACATATATATATATATATATATATATATATATATATATATATATATATATATATACACACACACACACACCTGCATATTGCTACCATTTTATGGATTGTTATGTGAAAATTCCAATACCCTTTTATTTTGAATCAGAACCATACTTATATATACTATTATGATAGTTTTTAACTGACTATACATCATAAGAACACAATTTGGTTCCTCTTTTTTTCTCCAGTCAGGCAAAGAATTTGAATATACCATTTTATGCTGAGCTGTATCAGCACCAAGACTGTTGTGTCATTTCATGTGTCATTTGTGATTCTTTTTTTTAAATTTTATTTTCAATTCATGAGCAATGCAAGCATTTTATAATAAAAAAGACAATTGCATTTAAAGCTGCAAATCTATCATGTACAACTTGCTCTTCCCTCCAAGTAGACAACAAAGTTATCATGCAAATTTCTTTTTTGTTTTTCTTTTTTTTCTTCTCCCCATCCACCCTAAAGAGGGTTACCATTAGACAGAAATTATGTGTGTGTGTGTGTGTGTCTGTGTCCGTGTCTGTGTCTGTGTCTCTGGACAGTATCTTTCTTCTTATGTCCTTTATTTTTCATTTGTGTACTTAGAATAGGGAAAATGACTTAGTCACTCAAAGTCGTTCTTAAAACTATTATTGTTGCCGTATACAATGTTCAATTGCTTCTAGTCACTTTGCTCTTCATCATCTCATTCAAGTATTTCCATACTGTTCTAAGATCATTGAATTTTTAAGACATTCCCTTTTAGAATCTTTGTAACTTAGAATATGAGGCTTTCTTTTAAAAAGGAGTTAGATTGACATCACCTCCCAGAGAATGTTTATATGCCTAGCTATACGTTTGTTTTTTCTTCTGTCCCATCAAGCAAATATAAAATTCCCCATTATATACAGCACTAAGCAAAAATTCCTAAATGAATTTTAATCTTTTTGTTGAACTTAAAGGATGTGAGAGAATCTGGAGACAGACAGTATCTGGAGACTTAGGAGAATTGAATCAAATCAGAATTCAGATCCTGAACAAACCTGGTGCCAGTTTTGATCTTTGTTTTATCATTAAAACCTATTTGAGCGTGTGGTCCACCTGCAAAAAAGGGATGAAGCAATGGGACTTTGAGTCACTTAGACAACCACTAGAAGTTGATCTTGAGATGAAATCTGGAAATCACCCTTTCCCACAAGATACTTTGTTCAGTGCTCCATCCTCAGCTATATCCTTCAACAGTCAAGACTTTAAGTCTTGATAGTTCAAATAACTTAAAAGTACATTAAACTTTGGTACACCCTATATAAAAGGCACTTACTCAATCATTGTTGCATATTCACCCCAAAGCATTTTAATAATGAACATTTCCACTATCTATAGTTGTCGTCATTCACAGTTAAAGTTTGAGTGTTGCTTGCGGAGAAGAAAGTCTGGTGAAATTTGTGTGTCCTTTTTAAAGAAAAAAAGTCTGTTAAGATGACTCAAGTCATTTGAAGAATGATTATTTCTGCAGAGCACATTGATTGAAAGAAGCAATTTAAGCACAAGACCTAAACATAAGACTCGATCTTCTAACCTTTCTAGAATTTTTATTTTAGACTCAGAACTAGGGTCTTTCTCCAAAGATTGTTATGACTTACAAAATAAACCGATTTCTTAAAAGCAATGATTTTCCTTGCAAGTAAGGGAAAGAATCAATAATGAATATACTTTGTAACCTCTGTACTTACTGATTTATCTTCTATTATATTTGTCATAAAACCAATTGTAGTGGAAAGTTACCCAAACTAGTTTACTCCTTATTCAGTATTAGTGCTATTCTTAGTGAGCCAAACATGTGTGCTATAGATTTTCTCCAAAGAAAAATTCCCTGAGATCTTAAATTATCCATATACATTTTCTTTCCACATTTTAGTTTTAGAGAGGATAAATTGAAAAAGAAACTAAAAGAGATTGATTTTAATGTTATTTTCATCAATTACATAAGCTTAATAAATGAACCAGTACTTCGCTATCATTGATGAAATATTAAGGTGCCCTTTTCTAAGATTGGAAAAGTTCTTAAGATGATTGACTAACAGCCTCTGGGTCTGCTCTGAACAATATTTTGAAAAAGGAGGGATTTATTCTGATTAAAGTTCTAGTACTATTTTTCAGATCTTTTCTCTCCTTAGTGAAAACCCATGTGTCTACACCTTTTTTCTAGAAATGGCTATGAGGGTATTTGCATTTTAATGGAAGACTTCAAGAGACTGAAAAGAATTCCAGATTCAAAAGAGACTTTTTTTTTTGGCAAGGCAATGGGGGTTAAGTGATTTGCCCAACCAAGGTCACACAGTTAAGTATTAAGTGTCTGAGACTGAATATGAACTCAGATCCTTCTGACTCCAAAGCCAGTGCTCTTTCTATTCTATCCACTATATCCTCTGTCCCAGCATAGACTTTTTTTTTTTTAAGATTTTTCAAGGCAATGGGGTTAAGTGGCTTGCCCAAGGCCACATGGCTAGGTAATTATTAAGTGTCTGAAGTCAGATTTGAACCCAGGTACTCCTGACTCCAAGGCCAGTGCTCTATCCACTGTGCCACCTAGCTGCCCTCCAACATAGAGTCTTAAAGTGGAATTATAAGTGTTTTGATAAGCACTTGTGGTTTAACTAGTGGTTTAAAAAATGTTGGATTTGAAATCAAAGCATCTGAATTCCAACTATTCATGAACTTGCAGATGAAGCTCCTTTTTTCTTTTCTTAAATGCTTAACTGAGAGCATTACATATGGTAAAATGAGGAAATTTCTCTTCACTTTTAGACACTGTTGTTCCCCAGTATTTGATTAGTTGCTAAGGGGATTGATTCTACCTCATCATTGTCTATCACATCTCTTCTCTCTATTCACACCCCAAATTCCCTAGCTCAGACCCTCAAATACCCTTTCTTTGGATTATTGCATTTGACTTGTAGTGTATCTCCTTGCATCTAGTATCTCAATCCATTAGTATTCCAATTCATTCTTTATACATATTCCAAATGAATATTCCTAAAGTCCAGGACTGACCATGTCAATCCTCCCCTCAAGAAGCATCAGTGGGTCTCCATGGCTTTTAAAAAAATAAAATTCTTTTATTTGGTATTTGAAGCCCCTCACAGTCTGAATCTAACCTTTCCAGATTAATTATATGTTACTCCCATTCACATATTCTACACCAGTGGTGTCAAACTCAAATGTGGAGGTCACTAGACCACTAAAAAATAGGTCATAAAGTAACTTAGAAAACTACATTTTAACATAACCTGTTTTATTGTAATTTTATCTATCTTTTTTTTTTTTGAGAGTCTCTGATTTCAATTCTATCTGGTTTAGGTTTCATTAATGAGTGAGCTGCACATATACTAGGATCAAATTAACATTCTTACTGTTCCCTGAATCTGACTATCTTTTCTGGTCTCTGGTTCACACAGGTTGTCCCTCATACTTGGAAGATGATCTCAGTTCTCTCTTATTCTTTTGGAAATTTTTGACATCCTTCAGAATTTATCTTAAATGTCATCTCCTTCAAGAGTTCTTTCCTAAATCCTCTAATCTTCAATATACCCCTCAGTTCCTTTGAATTTTTCTGAGTGTTCATGTTATCTTTTCTTATCAGTGAACATATCCCAATAGAATGTAAATGGAATATAAGGACAGTCGCACTTTTGTAATTAGCACAGTGATACAAGTATGTAAAAGAACTTTGTTGATGGAATGATTGACTGAGGGGATTGGACTAGATGATTGCTACATTCTATTGTCGCTTTTCCTTTGTTATAGAAGATGATCATGGCATCAGGAAGATAATACCATGTCATGCAAGTGAACTGGATTTAATTGAGGGGGTGCTGTGCAAAGTCACCACCTCCACTTTCTCTTCTACTATCATCTGGGTCCAGATGATGAGTCAGTACAACTGGAGATGGCCCTGGATGTAGTGAGAGATCTTGACTTTTTAAACTAGGTCTTTCTCAGGTTATAGTTTGACTGTGTAATGCACATTCAGTCATTATGGTTAGCTAAGAGAGAGGTAAGGCAAAGAGACCAAAAATGACCACTTCCAAAAAAGAAGTGTAAAAAGGTGTTGGTATCATAAGACCCTCAGGGTATCCCAGTGATTAAGGCAGGTGAGAAAGAAAAGAAGCTAGATTTATGGCCAAAACAGAGTTTATTCCTAATCTATGCTCCTATTTTGAGGATCACTGCTTTTTCCTATCATCACATCACAAGGAATATTTCTTACTCCACCTACTGATAATGTCCATCCAAATCATTTCCCATGTTTCAAAAAATGAGAGGCATTTTGAGTATAGTCAGAGCACTGGCCTGGGAGGCCAGTGACATGGAGGATTGGCTCTTTCACTAACTCACTCTGTGATCTTGGTACCTTCTTGTACTTGTGTGTCACATTGCCTCTGTGGGTAATTTGCTATGAATTAATCACCAAGGCTGGAAACGTTATTCTAAAGATCATTAGTCTCTGATCTGGGCTGATGAAATGAAGAAAACAGCTAGGAGCTGGCAGTGCAATAAGTTCACCTGGCTAATAAATTCATATTGGATAATTGCAAAGTTCTTCTCCAGGAAGCCACATTTTTTTTTTTATTCTAGGAGGTTGAAATAAGCTCTAGGGACTCTAGAAGGAGAAATTTGTTGAGGAATTAATGCTAAACTCTATTCTGGAACTTGAGAGAAAAAATGAACTGAAAAGGAAAAGGGTAAAAACATAAAATAAGAAGGATTGTTTTACAGTTCACTCTTATAGAATCCCATCCTCTTAATCTTCCATCAGCTAATCATCAGAAAGCTTGCTCCAATCACTGGAAAGTAGCCTTCTGACAAAGATCTATGCATCATATTATTATCAAGTGAACTGTGGGACTCTTCATTAAATTAGCCCACAAGCATTTATTAAGCTTCTATTATGTTTTGGACAGCTAGGTGGTACAGTAGATAGAGCACTGGCCTTGGAGTCATTGGGATGGGAGGTCAAATCCAGACTCAGACACTTGTTTTTTACTAACTGTGTGACCTTGGACAAGTTACTTAACCTGGATTGCCTCACATCTAGAGTCATCTCCAGTTATCATGAGACTCAGATGATTCTGAGGGAGAAAGTGAGGCGTGACTTAGTACAGCACCCCTCACTCAAATCCAATTCACTTGCATGTCATGGCATCACTTCCCTGATGTCATGTTCTTTTTCAAAAATGAAGGATGAGGCGGCTAGGTGGCACAGTGGATAGAACACCAGCCCTGGAGTCAGGAATACCTGAGTTCAAATCTGGCCTCAGAAACTTAATAATTACCTAACTGTATGGCCTTGGGCAAGCCACTTAACCCCATTGCCTTGCAAAAAAACAATGAAGGACAAACATCATCACTATTTGCCAGACACTGATAATCTTTGCAGACACAAAGGCAAAAATAGTGTTTCTTCCTTTAAATAGCTCACCTTCTGAAGGGGAAGTATAACATGTAAATGATTATGAACACACACAAGATATATGTAGAGAAGTTGGAAAATCTGCTCAAAGAGATCAAACTTATAGCTTTCCAGGTCTAGGGAAATAAAGGTCTCTAGGAGATAATGAAATTTGAACTGGGTCTTGAAGGAAAACAGGGAAGATAAGTGATGAAAGTATAGGGTCATAACATTCTAAGAAGAGGGCTCATCCAGTGCAAAGGCATTAAATATCAATGGACAGTTATTTGTAAGAAACAGCAATTAGACCATCATAGCTGGGTCATAGATTTTAAGTAAGGTGAAGATAGATTGAAATAAAAGAAAGACTCAGGTTGTTAAGGCTTTAATGACAAAAGGAGGACTTTATATGAATCTTGGAATTATTAGGGAACCACTGGATTTATCAAGTAGAAGGGTCATGTTCTTGGTTCAGGAAAATCACTTTGACAGTTGAGTGGAGGATGGATTCCAGTGGGGAGAGACTTGAGGCAGAGAGATCTGGAATAGTCCAAATAAGAGGAGATGTGAACTTGTACTAGGGTGGTGGTTACATGGATGGAAAGAAGGGGGCTTTGGGAGAGATGAACTGAAGGTAGAAATTATAAAATTTTGCATTGGAATGGATTTGTAGAATTTATAAGAGTAAGATACCTAAGATATGAAGCAAGTTGTTTAACACTGATTACTTCTCATCCAGGGCCATCTCCAGTCATCCTGATCCATATCTGGCCACTGGACTTAGATAACTATGGAGGAGAAAGTGAGAATTGTGACTTAGCACAGCACTACCCTGCTCAAATCCAATTCACACGCATGTCATGGCATCACCTCCCTGATGTCATGATCTTTTTTAAGAAAGAAGGACAAACATCATCATCATCATCATCATCTTCATCATCTAGGATGAGATTATGGTTGGGAGCCTTTCCTGATAACCCCAGTTACTCTTTAATCAGAATTTAAATATCAGTTCATCTATGTGCATATACACATGCATGTATGCATATGTTACATGACTATATATGTATATACACATAGGCATGTTTACACAAACATATAAATACTCAATTCAATTCAGTAAGTGTGAACACCTTCAGACCTCTATCAACTATTTCACTTAGTTGACTTTTCTAAAAAAAAAGAAAAAACTGGTCTTGGGATCTGATTGGCTCCAACTTCTGATGCAGCTTCTTGGTCTTCAAAAGTCCCAGCCTTTAAAAGACCCAGCTACCAGAGTCTAGGCTTCTCAGACTTGAAAGATTTCTGAAGTCCATATGAATTACTATTTCCTTTTCCATATCTTGCCTAAATGACCAGATACTTTTTAATATGGAGACAAGAGAATGAAACACAGAGAAACTGGATATCACTGTACTCTTATCAAATCTCCTTGCAGTGTAAGGGCAAAGTAAACCTGCTTTGGTTAACTCTTCAATGACTTTCCAGTATCTTATAACTTCCCAAAATCGAACCTGAACTACGAGAGTGTTGTTAGAACTGCAGCCAGTTGTTACCAACTCCCCAAAATTTTTTCCATTAGTTTGTCACAGTACTTGAAATTCTCTTTATTACTTCCATTTTTATTCTATTCCAATGTGTCTCTTTAAGGACCTTGTTATTTTGCTACAGCAATTCAACAAATCCAATCCTAATAATTCAGTTAACATTGAGAGAAATGATTATTTCTCTATTATATTAATAACCAATTAATATTGGGAATTCTTTTTTTTTATTTCTTCATTCAAAATAAAATCTCTGAAGGACATTGCTAATAGATAAGATAATCCTATCTCTCACTATAATATTCATTCTCTCATTAATTGTTAACCAATAAGAACTGATTTCCATCCGTCCAAGGACATATAAGTGTTGATTGGACTCCTTGATTCTTCTTTGGTTTTACAAGAGAAAGCCAAATAATCATGCTTTTATTAATTATTCACTAACCACAATTAATAAAGTGATTGTTAATTAGCCAGAAATTTTGTTTTTTGGACTTCTCATATGTCTCAACTCATATGTCTCAAGTTTCTACTATGTGAGGATACTTGTGCTGGTACCTGGGAGAAGTTTAAAAAGGAGAAAAGATTTGGCCCCTGCCCCTATGGTTGACTCTATTATTGTACTTTCCTGAAAGCATGCAACACCCTATATACTCCCTATTTCTCTCAGGAAATGGCCTCATGTAACTTATTGAAAAAAAGGGTTTTCTTTTCTCTCTTGTTCCATATCTCAAATCCATTCTATCTTTACCTTCCTCTTCCTTTGCTGTAGTCTTAGTTAACTTAGTTAATTTCCTTTACTTTATCTTAGTTAACCCCTTTATTTTGCTCTCAATTTCCTTTCCTCCCATATTCTTAGGCTTTTCCTTAATTGACTATTTTCCTCCTTTCATTCAGTCCTTTCTCACTACTTCTTACAGGTTTTTCCTGCTACTTACAGACCTATTCATATATATTCTCTAAGTTTATGGAGTCTTTTGGTTGCCTTTCCCCTACTCCCTTTGAAGAAAGTTCAGTTGCCATTTATGATAATCTTATGAAAGTGTTGGGGAGGGCAACTTCGATATTACCATAATTAACAATGTTAATTTTAGTGAAGTTGAGGTAAGAGTGATGGGTCAATGAATGTGAGAAACCAGTCAGATTTAATTTATCCTATGTATCACTCGCCTGATTGGTTGCTGAGTAAAAGAACCGAGGAAGCAGGAGTTGTTTAAAAAAAGGTTCTGGCTAGCTTTCTCCTTTGGCTACAATTACCAAGTGACAAGATATAATTTTAATAAGGGATGGAAAAGAATGGCTCTTCTCTGTCTTAATGAAATGACAACAAGGGATCACTTCATGGTATATGGATTCAACTAGCTGGCACTTGTACCAGTATTCCTGGGTCTGCCCTTTGACTTTCTCTTGAGAATTTCCTTTGTCCAGCAAAAACTTTTTGGGCCAGTAAATCTTGAAAGTGCTGATGAGATGAAAAAAAGTATCCCCTGGAGCAATTGTATATAATAACAGCAGTGCAGCAGCAGGAATGGATTAGTGCCAGGAGAAGAAAAGACATTGGAGAGAGACCTCAGGAAAGAGGATCTGCTTCGTGTTCCATCAGTCTGTTGTCACTAAAGATGAAAAGTAAAACAGTCTTGTAAAAACTATTTATGGTCCAACAAGGTTTAAATATTAGTATTCCTACTCATTATATTAATTGTGATAAATTAATCACTATAATATACACTATCATTCTTTTGTGTTTATCAGTACCTTTTCTATGTGGGAGCAGATGTGTTCCATATCTAATTCATATTTGTATACTGAGTACCTTTTTACTGCTCCCAATTCCCCTCTTTTTTGGGGAAAGGGTATCCTTAACTTAGAACCAAAGTAACATTACAACAATTAACAATATTAGTTTTGGGGAAACTGAGGTAAGAGTGATAAGCCAATGAATGTGAGGAACCAGGCATCTACTAAAGCTGAATGTTGGACAAACCATGATGTTAAGTAAAAGATTGGAATTGGTACTTATTGCTGGATTCCATGATGTCAGCCCAATGATATCTAATTAACTACTATGGTAGATGCTTCCTCATTCCTTCACATTTCCCCTCCCCAACTACTAAATATTTACTGTAGGGGCAGCTAGGTGGCACAGTGGATAGAGTACCAGGCCCTGAAGTCAGGAGGACCTGAGTTCAAATTTGACCTCAGACACTTAATAATTACCTAGCTATGTGGCCTTGGGCAGGTCATGTCATCCCATTGCTTTGAAAAAATTACTGTAACAGAAAATTGACTTTGGTGTGTTTTGAATTCTTTGCTCATATCCCCAATTAAGAAAAGTCTTTTCTGGACTTCTGCAGATACCCAAGCATTCATTGTCTATTACTAATGCCATATATGACAGTCTCAGAATAATCTTTGTGCAAAGATCTAATACAAAGCAGAAATCAAAATTCCTCCTCAAATACAATTTTGTGAATTCAATTCAAAGGGTAATTTATAAGATTATTAAAAGCTTTCTTTGTGCTTGAAAAAGGCATGTGCCATTAAAAATGAAAACTGGAAGAAACAGCAATTAACAAAAGATAAAAATACTGAAAAGTAAAAACCGAGCTTCTTGCTCAGAGAAATTATAATTCCAACCTAGTACTCCTCTCCTCCCCTCCCCCCAAATATGTGTAGCTCTCTATAACCTTTCAGGACCTGGAGCAGACTGGAAGCAACTCCTTCATCATTCAAATGAGAAACAAAACTGCTTTGGCCTAAACAATTCCTCTGGATTGCTGCAGCCCTTTTATAAATTAAGCTTCAGTATGCTTGGCACGTGGCACCAGGAAGCAAAGCATCCAATACACATCACTGTATAATAGATCAAGGATGCTTATCCCAGTGCTCCTGGTGATGCCCTTAGAATGCCATGGCAAAAACACATCAATAACACATAGACACAGCAATATACAAAGTATGTATGCTTCCATGACTGCAGGTCTAAATTACAAGCAGAATCCATTTTAGGCATCTAGCATTAGTTTATATTTAGTCACAAAACAAAAGCAAATATGTATAATGCCAATATATAATTATTAACAATAGTAGGCCTATAAAATGAGTAAACCAGTTAAAACTATGTACATAGAGCTAACAGGAAAGTTAAGAAACTATAGCTACAAAAGAAGCATCATACCAAATGATCATAATCAGAAAATAATGATAAAACAGAAGCATGTATAATTAACACACGTATAAACATAGGACACTACTACAGATATTAATAACAATGCATTCAAACAAAATTATCTCAGAAAATTGACCTGGATTGAAATGAAATGAACATTTTCACTAGAAGATCCTTAAGAAATAGGGAACACAAGAACAAGAATCTTGAATATATTTATCTTTCCAGTGAGTTTCTGCAATTTTAAAGGGCACCCAAATGTATTTTAAGCAAGATTCCCATATCTAGCATAGGATCTAGAGACAACCACTTTGCTAAAGCCCTATAGCTGTTAGTTCCTCAATTTCACATTAATTGAATGGAAAAGGATTGAAGTGAGGACAGACAACAGAAGGAGATGGAGTTTTGGGAGAGCACTGGCTTGCTATTAAACAGTTATTAAACAAATGACTTTGTGATTACCCAATCACAGTGATTTAAGGAGCCTTGGAGCAGGAAGTACAATTATAAGATCATTGCAACATCCAGGAGAGGGTTGATGAAGTTCTGAATTGTGGCTTTATTCTTACTCATCTTCAAATAAATTTTTCTCTAAAAAATTTGTTTTGAATTTTAAAAGGGAATCAGACAATAGTAAGATGCATGCCTTTTTTCATTTACTCTGCCTCTCTTGTTGAATTTTGAGTAAGATTTCTGCACAATTTTTTGGATAAGAAACTTGAACATGCTGCTAAATTGTTTGTAGCCTTTTTGTTGAATGACATTGTCCTCTAACATCCCAAAATGGAGGTGTAAGACTACAGTTGCTTTCACTTGTATGATTAATATGGGTTGTGACCAGACTTGTAAAAATAGTTCCTCAACTTTGTAATTTGGGAGTGATGCAAATTTCTGGTGTTAATTCCTCCTCTTCTATTTCTTTTGTTGGATAGATAGAGCTCATTTACAGCTTCTAAGTGATACTTTCTACACATTTACCCAATCAGGGATGGAAGGAGATGTTTATACATGTGTTTCATGAACCTAGTTTGGAAATGAACAAACATAAATGCTGTGTTAAGCAGAAAAAAAAAAATCACAGAGCTGACTTTTAGTCTCAGCTCATTAATAATATTAGACAAGTCATTTAACCTTTTCAAAGCCTTAGGTCCTCCATCTATTTAGTTTACTTATTCCCTGGGATTGCCATGATGATCTAATTATAGCTCATATTCCTGTAGCACTACAAAATTTGTAGCAAATTTTACATACTTATCTCTTTGAATCATATAAGAAAATGTATGGAGAAAGGTTCTGGAAAATTCAAAGAAAAATGCAAATGTAGGAAATATTTCCAGAACCTCTAAATAGAAAGTAACTGATGACATCATGTACCTTTACCCTGGTTGCAGCAGTTTATAATCTTTTCTCTTTCTTCTTTAGAGTAGCCATGATTACTTTTCTGTTATTGTCCAGGAGGAGTAAACCTGAGGCTAAGTGGTGGGTGAATCAATCAGCTCTTCCCTCCTGAGTCCCCATCTCTGTTATTTGCCATCCATTGTCTCCCAGCCAGTCTCCCCTTCCCTGAAAATGCTTATTGCTGAAATATTTCACAGGGAATGATGTGATCACCAGGTCTTAAGATATTGCTACCTTTCTGAAACAAACACTATTATCACTGGAGAAAAAAATTCTGGCATTTTAGGTGATGGGAATAAATGTGTCTTTGCCACAGTCTCTCAGCTTCTTCGATTTCCTACCTATAAATCAGTTGAAGATATAATTTGAACTTGACTGCTTAGAAAGACATGAAGACAGAGAGGATGAGCTGTTCTTCAACATTTAATATTGAAGGACAAGCTTACCCTAATAGCTAGACTACTCTTTTTATTTGATTCATTGGTTTTAAATATATTTTCCTGCAGAGGTGCTAGACAGTAGCATGATTACAAGGCTGGTCCTAATAAGAACGTCTTTTCTGCATTCTTGATTTGTACCTAACATAATAATTGAGAATTTTTTTAATATAAAGCAGTACAACAGTCAGTTCCTTTATTTGAATGCTAATTATAATCTCAATGTATGAATTAATTATAACTCCTATTGACTATGCTGATATTGTTTAGAGAAATTATCTCTCAGGTCAGATGAAAAGTTTTGACTGCACATGAAAGACTCAAATGATTTGTTCTGGCAAAGGTATTAATATTCCTTAGTGTAAGCTTTATGAAGAATTAAAACCAAATTAAACCTAGAAAAGGGGATAGCCCTGCTGACTTATTCATTTAAAATTGAAAGTGGAAAGCTCATTCTTAGCATATATTTGGCAGATGTAGAACCACATCTGACCTACTCTTTCTCTGGGATTTTATGAAATCCACTCAGGATGAATTCCTTATCAAACTAGGGTTTATTAGGATCAAACTAACTTAAGGTTTTGTGTAAAGGCAATGATTGTGTACGGGTGGAGACCCTACTCTTATATAAGCAAGATTATAGTCTTCTCAGTTTAATCAACCCATCCCAGAGTTTCCAAAAAATCCTTAATCAAATTTGGAGGAGTGATGTGCTTTGATCAGTAGATAAAAGTCAGATGGTATCACACAGAAATTGTCTTGTGATTGGCTGAAGGCATAGGATATAGCTTTGCTCCTATGCTTAGAATCACATATTCAGCAGTGTATAGGAAAATGAGGAGACAGCAGACCATGAGATGGATAGTGTCATAGAAACAGCAAATGTGAACTTGGACAGACCTTGAAAAGAGGACAGAAAGACCTGGCAGGCTGTGGTCCATGTGGTCATGGAGAGTTAGACATGACAAAATGATTGAACATCAATTTTCATCAGTCAATAGAATGCTAGGCTTGGGGTCAAGAAGAAGTTCAAATATAATCTCAAATACTTAATAGCTGTGTGCTCTGGGCAAGTCACCTAATCCTGTTTGCCTAAGTTTTCTCATCTGTAAAATGGACTGGAGAAGGAAACAATAAATTACTTCAGTATCTTTGCCAAGAAAACCCCAAATGGGGTCGTGAAGAGTCAGACAGGATTTAAATAATTAATTATCTTTGTCATCAACAACAACACTTTTCATTGCAAGGCATTGGGATTAAATGACTTGCCCAAGGTCACAGAGCTAGGTAATTATTAAGTATCTGAGGTCATATTTGAATCTAGGATCCTCCTGAGTTCAGGGCCGGTGCTTTATCCACTGTGCCACCTAGCTGCCTCTAATAACACTACTTTTTTTTTAGAAGAATATAAAGAGGTCAGGGAGAGATCAATTTTTGTCTTTGTACTCAGTCCTTAGCACAGGTCTGGCCCATTGTAGGCACTTAATAAATTCTTGCTGATTGATAAATGGACTGAATGAATCTCCCTCCCCCACTATGCCTAGCATAATGACTCATATAGTAGATGTTTAATAAATAATAATTCAATAGGATTGAATTAGTATCTCCTTAAGACATATATGACTACTAGCAGCTAGGTGATGCAGTGGATAGAGCACTGGCCCTGGAGTCAGGAGCTCCTGAGTTCAAATTTGATTTCAGACACTTAATAATTGCCTAGCTGTGTGACCTTGGGCAAGTCACTTAACCCTATTGCCTTAAATAAAAGAAATTGTTTTTTGAAAGGACATACATGGCTGTTAGGGGAATGTCTGCCTCAAGTATGTTAAGACTTTCCTCCACAGATTGGTGGATGAGAACAATTTGTTCCAATGGGTCATGAAGGCGATTAACCTAAAGCTGGTGCTGAGGAGAGATAAGATATCTGAGATTGACGAGCATCCACTACATCCTGGTCCATCACCAGTCATCCTGATTTTTGGCTTGCCATTGGTCTTCAATGACTGTGGAAGAGAGAGATGATTCTGAAAAGTTTTGCTTCATTTAAATCCAATACATGCACAAGTCAAGACATTACCACATGAAACAAAGGATGAAGAACAATATCAATTCAGCCATAGATATAATGTAGACCTTTATCACCTTCCTCTCCTTTGGTATTGGTATTTGGTACAAATTAGTTATAGAACCTCTAATACTAAGTCATCACTTTCATAACAGGAATAATACTATTTAGACCACTTATTTTCATGATATTAGGGATTATTGTAACTCCTTCATCTTATTTCTAGAACATGTCTATTTACTTTGAGATATGGAGGATATATATATATATAATATAATATTATATTATATAATATTATATTATATTATATTATATTATATCATATATATATATATATATATATATATATATATATATATATATAGTAACTGGATAGCATCCAAGTCACAAATGAGGCTCATACTTTGATCTGAAATTTCTAGAAGTTTGAAGGGATTAAGCATCTCCACTTCACTTTTATTGGATTTAATTCAGCATTTAGGCCAGCAGATGGGACAAACAGATCATGAAGTATTATAACATATTTTTTTTGAGTCTACAGACTGACATGAGATTTGGAGTTTATTGTCTCTTCTTGGAAGAATATAGGCTAAAAAGCAGGCATGTGCTTGTGAAAACTTCCAGGTGATTCTGTATGACCATAGTGTAGCATTTACTAGAATTTTTAATGCATCCTGGAGCCTGATGCTTTTGGCCCCTTGCCATTAAAACTCAGGCAGCTATATCCCAATTAAGAATCATTTAAAGTAACCTACCTGATTTGTGATGACAATCAGATGATACATTTCCTTTTTTTTTTTTTTTGGTCCAGGATGAATTTACTAAAGTTCATATCTTTATCTTACTTTGCTGCTCCACCATCATTTTAATGACTTTTGGGACTTGAATCATCTGGCTTTGTGAGGTAACTGTCACAAATGTTCTCACATCTTAACTCAATCTGACACTTGAAAGGTGAAAAGCAATTGAGGAATTGTAAGCCAAATTCTCCTCTCTCAATTGGACTGCTTTCTCAGTTAGGAGGTATAGCCAATAAGATGCTGGTCCTGGAGTCAGGAATGTCAGTTCAAATGCCCAGATCATGAGGGATTGTACAGAGGTGAGGCATAGCTCCACCAAAGATGCTAGCTGTGGGGTGACCCGAAATGGATTACTGTATCTAAGCTGAGGCTTAAAGGAAGATAGGGAAAGTCAGCCAGCTGAGAGATGGGGAGGGTGAGGATGTCAGACCTGGGGGACAGCTGGTGAAGAATCTTGAAGAAAGGGTCTGTATCACAGTATTTAGTAAATTGCCAGCAAGAGACTGTCTGAGGAGGGAATAAATGTCTCTAGTGTTCTCCTGGGTCACTGAACTTGTATCCTCAGCTCTTTTTCTACATGTCTGAATACTTGATTATGCAGACTGACTTCCGCCTCCACCTGGAAAAGAGAGAGAAAAACTCCAAGGGTTGGCATTGCTGGTGTGAACACTGGACTCCAATTCCATCAGTTCTTTGATAAGGCAGTAACTGTTCCTTTTCAGCAACGGAAGAGAGGGAAATGCTGTTTGTTGCAATGTGGAAAACAAAATAATTCCATGACTGTGGAAATGCCAAATGCAACATCAGTTAGATGTATTTGGGAAAGGGAGAAAAGTGGGCGGGGAGGAGTTTGTAAGGGAAGTGGCCAGGAGGAAAGACAACCAAGACACAATTCCTAGGGATGAAAATAAATGAACTCTTTTCTTCTCATTCTCCAGCTGCTATCAAAAGACACACACACTTCTTATAACCTGAATTCCAAGTCCTGAATGCGGAGGATGGCAGCTTTAATGGTTCAATTTGAGTGCTTCTTTTTCCTTCTAGTGTTCCCTGTATCAGCTGTTTGGAAATGAGTTAATAATGTCAAATTGAGTTGAAATTAATTTATTTAATTGTTTTGTCAATTCTTGGCCATTCATACAATTTTTTTAAAAGAAAAAAGAGATCTCAAAATCCTGAAGGTGTCTTACTGCTCTGTGGAAAAAAAGTATAGTGGAGCTAGTAGATCTGAATGGGGTTACTTATCTGTTGCTATTGTTCTATTGCAACCTCTATCATTGTACTCAGAAGAAAGAAATATGAGATTTCTTTTGTATGTTCTCTATGTGGCAATTAGTGCAGTGAAAGATCTGGGGGGTGTGCTTCCTAAGTCAGTCAAAGCAGCAACATGATGCAGCATCATATGGAAAGCTGTAAGCGATAAAATATGAAGAAGAAAGAGGAAAAACCCAGTTTCCATAGCAACTTAGCATATTTTAGCTAGGAAGATGAATGTTAAAAAAAAAAAGTTCCACTTAGAAACCAATTAGCTACCTTGTCATCAATGGCTTCCACACATGTTTAAAATGTAACTATGTGAGCTAACTCTTTAAAATGGTCTCTTTTGAATCTCATTTTCCACACTGCTATGAAAAACATTGGTGTTTAATTCATGCAAGTGGTGTAAACTTCAGTGTGGAGGCTTAAAGATTCTCTTCTGAGGAATAGCAAGAAGCAATATCTCAATTAATTAGGCATTTGTGTGTGCAAGAAACTTTTCTATTAATGATTTGACTTTAATATGGAGGATCAAAATATTAGATCTAAAAAGAACCTTACAGATCAATCATAGGTGAAGAGAGTGAGGTCCAAGGAGATGAGAACAGTGGTCCAAATACATGTACTTAGTGAGTGGTAAAGCATGGACCTGACTACAAGTCTCCTGATTCCTGGAACTTGGGTGTTTAAGAAGTTCAAAGAAATGGGCATAAAAACGACTATAATTGTTAAAAAAAAAAAAAAAAGAAATTTAAAATGTTTTTGAGCTTATGATTTTTGTACAGGAGATGTCATTCAGTGATTTATTAATGAATTTATCATGAAAGGATATTAAAATATCAGGTATGAAGGTCCATTGAGCCAATTAACTCTTCATTCATTGAGGTGGATGAGCAATGATTGTGATCATTGGAGTTGCTGTCACTATTTTGTTTTAGGTTACCAGAGACAGTTTCCTGAATATCTGGAGCTAAATGAGAACTAGTTGACTCCACAGAGAAAAACTGATCTTCAGATAGTCTCAGTTGGGTCAAGTAGATGAGGTTGAGCTTGACAACTGTTCTTTACATCTTCTGCAGGATCAATCTTTAATGTTGTCTTAACATCTCTTTTTGAGATGTTGCCATTATGTGTAGAAAGGTGATTCTGAAATTAAGTTTTAGAATAATAGAACTTTTTTGCAACCAAGGAAGTAGTATGTGTAGGATGCTTCTGGGAAAGGCTATGCTTTGTGGTGATAAAGCTGTCCTGGGTGACTGAAAGCAATCCTGCAGCTATTTATTTCACATTAGTATTGAAGATCCTCATGTTTTTGTTTGTGGTACTGTGTATCTGCACCAGGAGCTTCCAAAAATTTGCTTACTCTCAGTAGTCTATTAAAAGACATAATTAGTTCAGGGCAAAGTCATTTAGTAAAATGACATTGTAAGAAAAGTACCAATAAACATTTGTCTCATAGATATTTGGTGCATTGTCCCCCTTTGGTGTATCAGTGGAAAGAGTGATCACAAATAGAAACTGGATAGAAATGTACTTATTCTCAATCATCAATAAAAATTACTACTGTGATCCAAATACTGTGCTAAGTGCTAAAGATGAAAATATATAAAAAAGA
Organism: Macrotis lagotis; assembly: GCF_037893015.1. NCBI lineage: Eukaryota > Metazoa > Chordata > Mammalia > Peramelemorphia > Peramelidae > Macrotis > Macrotis lagotis. The sequence goes on along the minus strand of NC_133658.1, from coordinate 513,734,491 downwards.
GAGATAGTCCCAAATCTCAGAGAGGTTTCAATCTAATGAGGGACACATCATAAAAATATCTGCAAAGCAAAGTTGGAATGGGAGGTGCTCGGCATGGAAGCTTAGTAGAAAAAATTTAAAAGGAGTGTAGCTGGGTAGGAAATGAAGATGTTTGTCCTTTGCCCCTCCTTAAAGTAGGAGTCTTGACTCTACTCTGTAATCAGAAGGGCAGAGAATCCTGATGAAGTAATAAAGCTTTATGGGTCTTATAGGATGATGAGATATCCTGTTATGACTAAGGAAAGCATGGGAGAGATAACTGTTTTTTTTTTTAGAATTTTAGGATCATGGGGGCAGCTAGGTGGTGCAGTGGATAAAGCACCAGCCCTGGAGTCAGGAATACCTGGGTTCAAATCCGGTCTCAGACACTTAATAATTACCTAGCTGTGTGGCCTTGGGCAAGCCACTTAACCCCATTTGCCTTGCAAAAACCCCCTAAAAATAATTTTAGGATCTTTGATTGATGTCTTTCATTGCTTCCATTGGTTCATACCAGTATAGTAATCTGAATCCTCACTAGTCCCATTGCTTCAGTTGACAATATTCCATAGGAGTCAGAAGGATATTGTTCCATTAGACATTGTCAAACAGTGTCTACCACCACTAGCTCCTTGCTAAGATGAAATCTTTGGATGGAGTGTGTCCATACTTTCTTATTTGACTCTTTAAAAAGACAGGGAAAAAAAGATGGAGAAGTAAAGGCAAGAAATTCCAGAAGCTCTGCCCCCCACTCCAAATGCCTTTAACTTCTGTCTCTAACCAAATTCTATAGAGGCCAAAACCAAAGAAAGACTGAGTGAAGCAATTTTATGGCCCAATACAACTTAGAAGATTCACAGGAAGAGTCTCTTTCACTGGGGTTGAAAAGGACCATGTCAGCCACCTGAGCAAAATGGCTCCAGCCATTCAGGAACAGTCTGGGGGGGGCACATGGGTCCATGACAGCAGGGTGGTTTCCAGAGCTCCTAGTCCATGGATTGCCAAGGACAACTTGGAAGGTCAGCAGGAAAATTGGGCCACACCAAAGTGAGTGGGGAACCCAGGCCAGAACAGGCCTCAGCACAGCTCTGTTCCCTGGATCCAGAAGCAGGCTTACAGAATCACCCAGAAACTGCTTCTAGAGTTCTCAATTCATGGATGGGAAGGGGATCAGGAGAGACTGCATAGTCTCTCTGCTATCCCTGGGGCAGGACTCTATTGATTTGCCCATACTCAGGTACAGGTCACAGTCTGGGGCCCTATACTGTCATAGCAGAGCCAGGACCCTTTTCAGGACCCAGGGCGGGCGGGGGGGGGGGGAGAAGGGGGGGTGCTTGTGATCTCCACAGACCAGAACACTCAGGAGAGCAGTCAGCGACTCTCATAAAACCTTAAAACAACTGAGGTCCCTGGGGAGGGGGTGAAGAGGGGGGAAATGTCCCTGAAACAGTTGCAAAAACCCTCAAAAACTTGGGAAAGTATGTCCTCCACCATGGAAGCAAAGCCTCACCTTAACAAAGAGTTAAAATCAAGTCATAGGCTGGGGAAATGAACAAACAACAGAAGAAAAAGAATCCGACTATAAACAATTACTTTCGTCCCATGAAGGATCAGAACACACACTCAGAAGATGATAGTCAAAGCCTGTGTATCTAAAACCTCCAAGAAAAATATGAATTGGTCTCAGGCCATGGGAGAGTTCAAAAAAGATTTTGAAAATCAAGTAAGGGAAGTAGAAGAAAAATTAAGAAGAGAAATGAGAGCAATTAAGGAAAAATCATGAAAGAATCAAGTCAGTAACTTGGTGAAGGAGAAACAAAAAAACACTGAAGAAAATAATATCTTAAAAGACTGTTTAGGTCAAAAGGAAAAAACAGTCCAAAAGGTCAATGAGAAGAAAAATGCCTTTAAAAAGCAGAATTAACTAGATGGAAAAGGAGATTTAAAAAAAACTCTCTGAAGAAAATAATTCCTTCAAATGTAGAATGGAACTAAGGGAAGCCAATGACTCTTTTAGAAATCAAGAAATGGGGGTAGCTAGGTGGCACATTGGATAGAGCACCTGCCCTGGAGTCAGGAGTACCTGATTTCAAATCCAGTTTCAGACACTTAATAATTGAAAGACACTTACCTAGCTGTGTGGCCTTGGGCAAGCCACTTAACTCCATTGACTTGCCAAAAGAAAAAACCCTAAAAAAAAAAGAAATCAAGAAACAATAAATCAAAACTAAAGAATGAAAAACTAGAAGAAAATGTGAATTATCTCATTAGAAAAACAACTGACTGGAAAACAAATCCAGGAGAGATAATGTAAAAATTATTTGACTAACAAAATCATGAAAAAGAAAAGAGCCTAGACTTCATTTTTAATCTCCAGGAAATTGCCCTAATATCCTAGAAACAGAAGGTAAAATAGAAATTAAGGGAATTCACTGATCACATCCTGAAAGAGTTTCCAAAATAAAAACTCCCAGGAATATTATAGACAAATTTGAGAATTACCAAGTCAAGAAGAAAATATTCTATGCTGCTTGAAAGAAACAATTCAAATACCATGGAGCTACAGTCAGGATTACACAGAATTTAGCAGTGTCTAAATTAAGTGCTCAAAGATCTTGGAATATGATATTCTAGAAGGCAAAAGAGCTTTGTTTACAACTGAGAGTCAACTACCCAGCAAAACTGAACATCTTCTTTCAGGGGGGAAAAAATGGACATTCAGTGAAATAGGGAACTTTCAAACTTTTCTGTTGAAATGACCAGAGCTGAACAGAAAGTTTAATCTTCAAGTACAGGAATCAGGTGAAATATGGAGAGGGTGGACAAGAAGGGCAAATTATGAGGAATTTAATGATGTTGAGCTGCTTGTATTCCTGCATGGGAAGATGATGCTGATAACTCATAGGAACCTTCTCATTTATCAGAGAAGTTAAAAGGAGCATATATATAGAAAAGGCATGGGAGAGAGCTGAATATGAAAGTATAATATAAAAATAGAGTCAATGGGTGAAAAAGGAATGTACTGGGGGAAAAGGGAAAGGAGAGGTAAATTTGGTTAAGATATTTCACACGAAAGAGTGAATATATAGGTTTTGCAATGGAATGAAAGGAGGGAAGCTGAGGGGGATGAGTGAGCCTTCATTCTCATTGGAAGTGGCTCAGAGAGGAAATAGTACACACACTAAATAACTCAGAGAAATATATCTTATCTCAGAGGAAAAATGGACAGGAAAGGAATGGGAGAAAGGGGGTGGTGGAGGGGGTTGATAGAAGGTGATAGAAGAGAGGGGAGTTTGCAGGAGAGGGTAGTCAGATACAGCACACATTTGATGAGGACCCGGATGAAAGGGGAGAGAGAATAGAATAAATGGGAGTGGGAGGAATAGGATGAAAGTAACACTAACTAGCAATAGCAACTATGGGAAAAAATATTGAAGCAATTTCTCTGATGAACTTATGATAAGGAATGTGATCCATCCCAAAGACAGAACTGTTGGTATCTGAATACAGACTGAAACACACTTTTTTTTCCTCTTACTTTCTTTTTCTTGAGGTTTCTCTATCTTTGTGGGGAGGGGGGAGGGGAATTGTGTTTATTTTTTACAACAAGACTATTGTAGTGATGTGAAAAAATAAATAAGTAATGATTTTTTTTTTAAAAAATACAGAAAAAATCTTTACCTTTTCCTCTCAGAGTCTGACCTATGAGGTGTAGGTACCAAAATCTTTAGAATAAAGGACTAAAAAATCCTAGCTATTTAGTGCCCATAGGTTTATACTTTCTCTATCCCTGCTCCTCCAAAACAAAACAAAAATCACAATCAACCCTCTTTCTTGGTCTCCTCAGAGATTTTGCAGGTACAATTAAATATACTTTCAAAATTTTCATTTCTGAAGATTATGATCTAAACCTGATGACAGTTTTTTTTTTGACAACTACCAAAATAGTTCAGGAGAATTGGAGTTCCCCGTTCTTATATGCTGAATCTCTCATGTAGATGAGGCATGAGGCAATCTAAGGCAATCTAAACCCTGATTGTTTTGCATGAAAATGAGGCTTCTCCATGTCTGAAAAGGCTTTTACTCGCATGCTTCCATAATTAAATGCTAATTCATAATCTAGCATCTAGATTACAGATAGTGTTTTCATTACTGTCTTTTCTAGTCTATGTACATCAAAATATTCTTCCTTGACTTCTCTGCTCCTCAATTCCCTGCAATCCATATTGTATCAATTGCCAAGTCTTTCCATTCTCCCTCTATAACATCTCTTAAATCAATACCCTTCTCTCTATTCACATGACCTTGACTCTGTTCATAACTGTATACCTTTGTTCTGAATGATGGCAATAAAGTCCTGACTTATAATTTTAATTTTTCTTTCTCCAATCTATTCTCTACATAGTTGTCAAAATTATCTTCCCCAATCCCCAGATCTGATATCATCATTCTTTTGCTCAAAAATTTTCAGTAACTTCCCATTTCCTATAGGATAAAAAAAAACCAATCTTTTCAACTTGGTATTTAAAGAACTTCACTGTTTGGCTCCAACCTTCCTTTCAAATCTCTTACTAAACTTTGTTTCAGTCAAAATGCATTACTGTTCTCCCTACTTAATATTTCCACTTCTAATTTACATGCATTTGCACAAGCTATTTACCTTTCTTGAAATATGTACCCTTCTTAGCTTCAACTTTAAGAACCCTTATCTTCTTTAAAGATGCCTTACATTATTCCCCACTTGTCAGTACTTTTCTTCTCCTCAACTTATCTTGAATTTACTTTATTGTTTGTCCTTCCTTCTGGAAGAAGACAAATGACATCAGAAGGGTGATGTCTTGACTTACAAATGAATTGGATTAAAGTGAAGGAGAATTGTGCAAAGACATCAGCCTCACTCTCTCCTCCAGCATCATTGGATTACAGTGGCAAGATCAACTGGTGATGGCCCTGCATGCAGTGGGGTACCTTGGTCTTTCCTAGGGCTTGGTTTACCTGGCAAGAATTGAAGCAAAAGAGGGTCTAGGTTTTCTTCATAAGGGAATCAATCTGGGAGGGGAAGACCCTCATAATTTGTGATTAGAACAGATACAATTTGTATTTACATTCAATGAGCAAGTGAGGCTTGGGCTGTGCCCTGTTATTGGCCAATCAGTAAGAGATAGAGCAATTTGGGTTTAAAGACAAAGTTAAGTAGCTCTATTTGAATAACAATGGACTTTAACAAAGTCTGGTTTTTCAGCCTTATGCTTCAAGAAATAAAAAATGAAAACTACATGAGACAAAAGAATTAATTGTCTCAATTTTTCTAGGGGGGAAGATAGAATAAACAGAGAAAAAAAATCTAGCTTCTAAAGTCCAAGATTCTTTGCAAAATATAAGCAATCAAAATTTATATTCTTTTGTACAGAACACCCATGTATAAGGGTGTGATTCTCCATATGGACAGGGGGAGAATATGAAGAGGAAGAGGATTAAGAGAAGGAGAAAGAAATAGCAGCAAGGTCCAGGAACTGGATCTTTGAGTCCTCAGGGGACAATTACTATTATTCACAGATTGTTGTTCTTCTTTTCTTCTACAAGAGGACCAATGACATTAGGAGGGTATATCTTGACTTACAATTGAATGGAATTTAAGGGAGGCAGGGTTGTGTAAAGTCATCAACCTCAAGCTCTTCTAGAGTCATTGGAGTTGAATGGCAAGACATAAATCAAGATGATTGGGGCTGACCCCTACAATGGCTTAGCAACATATGTATGGACTCCTCCTAGTAAGAGGACAACTTCTAGAGGGGCAAGGCTGCTTCATTTATGTTTCTATACTCCCAGATCAGGCCTGATCCATAGAATGTGACTGACAAATATTTGTCAAATTGAATTAAATTGAAAATATTCCCATTTGTCCTGAATTTTAAAAGTACCATAAATAGGAATTTTTGCCCTCTAGTCTAGCAATACAAGCTATGGTCAGCTCAAAGATCACAAAAAAAAAACACCCTCACTGGGAGTAAGGGGAGGAAGATAATGCCTGGATGTGAATAGAGAGACCCAAGGGCACCCCACAAGGCCATTGCTAGGAGGCTGATATTGATAGCTTCCTAATATAATTATTTTTTTCTTGATAACTAGATCCTAAGATTAGTTATTTCTTTATACTTGGCATCCAAATAATTTGTTACTCAAGGCTAGGGATAGATTAATAAGCTTTACACAAAATAAACTTTATACATGCAAAAATCTTTAAGTAACATGTCAGAAATTAGAACTGGAAAGTACCCTTATTTTGTCCATTCACCTCATTTTACAGAAGAAGAAAAAGAGACCCAGAGTCAGTATCAGACTGAATGACCAAGATGAATTCTGAATCAGATTGAATGAATCAGATGAATCCAGGTTTTCTGACTGATTGATTGTTACATTGTTTGATTATTCAAGCTGATTATTGTTTCATCCAGATTAACATTGGGTTTTTGTGTGAAATTGCCTTTCTTGGCCACAAATCTCACTGTTAGGATAAACAACTGAATAGGAAAAGTGTCACCAAGATCATCTCTCCCAGGGAGATGTGAAAAAAATGGTTTCTGGGGAGGGTGAAACAGTGGCTTACTTCAAGGACAATGGGAATCTGAACCTGGGCCTGATCCAGCCTTTTGTAGGCTGATGTGGAACATGAGCAGGTGATGATTTTCTTTCTTCTCTTCTATTTATGTCTCCATGTTAGCACTGGGATCACAGCACTCACTAGAGCTGAAGCAGGGGCTAAACTGGGCTTCCCTCCTTTCTTTCCCTTCTTCCCTTATCCCTGAGAAAGAGCTTGGAATGTCCTCTTCCTTCTCTCTCCCCTCAGAGGCCATTAGAGCTTTGGCTTGGAAGTTTATGTTTCCTCGTCATACTCTCAAACACCTCTACTGGCCAACAAGATGCCTTCTTCTTTAAAGGACTCCAAATGCACTGGTAGTGACCTCTAAAATTCCTGCCCTAGTGAAGGATGAAGTGCTAATGATCTATGAAATTTTGCTCTGGAGGTTTAGAGAAAGCATGATATAGCAAGTCAGAATCAAAAGACCTGAACTCAAGTTCTGGTGCTGTCTGCTTAAGATGTTAAACAAGTCAATTCATCTCTATGTATTTCAACATCTTCAATTTTTCAATGTCTCAATTTTTACAGAAAAGTACTCAAGTCTACATTAAATTAATTATGTTCACTGTCCATGGTGTCCACTTGATACCTGGGCAAATTCTGGATCTGAATACATACTTAATAATAATACATTTTCCAAAAACTGCACCTGCTTTCCACTCAAACCTCTGGAAATGATCTTTCTATTAATTTCACATTTGAGAAGCCCTCCTTGGAAAATCTGATTTATAGCACTCATGAGGGGCTGGGTGGTTCAATCTTTCCTCTGGCAAAACTCACCATTCAATGAAGCTTAAAGCATGCAGATGCTCCTAATAAAATGGAAAATGCTTTTCTATTAATAATGCGGCACACTCCTCTTTGTCTCCAGATCCCTTTGCTGACTCAAAAAGAAAGTATTGTATTGTGTTTTCGTATAAATCTAACATGTCTCTAGGGAGAAGATTATATTTCAGTCAATGATAAAAAAAATGGAATTTGAGATAAGGGATTTGAGAAGGATTTTATATACCCTCCCTGATGTTTCTTATATTCTCCTTCCAGCACTGTCCTGCCTTCTTCCATCCTTTCTTGAGAATTTCAAAGCTGAATGTGCTGGCAATGACACTTAAACCCTGGGTGAATTCTTGGCAAATAGAATAACCCAATTTCCATCAATGGTCATGATTGTGTCCAAACTAAACTTTGTCCTATGTGAAAAGGAAGGAAGGTGAATGGCAGCTGACCTTAAGATGAGATATCCATAAGACCAAGGATAAGTATTCATGTCCATTTAAAGGGGACCTAACGTTTACAGTCACCTATTCACAATGATTGTTTTTGGCTCTTCATCATCTCTCACCCACCACAATTGCCAGGATTTTTTGATTCTTGCCTCTTATATTTATCATCCCTGTCACTTTCTCTCCACTCAAATGACCCTCAGATCTCTTACTATGAATGAATGAATTAAAAATTGTGTTTACCATGTACTAGAATTGACTACTAGTCACCCAATTTTTCCTCCTGACTCAAGAATCTCCCTTCTCTAATCTGTTGTCAACACAACTGACAAAAATGGTAATAAAGATCTGGCTATGTCACTATTGTCCTCAAGGAAATCCACTCATTCTATAATTGTTTCAAGAATTAACTATGAACAACTTTATGTGACATTTGATGATATTCACAACAGAACTCCAACCTATACATATTTCCAGGTTTGTTATATGACATTGCTTCTCCTCATACACCCTATGTTTAACTGGCCTGCTTTCTTATAAATTGTAAATGGTATTTCATCTCCTTTCAGTGTAGAAAGATTGACCCCTTTCTGATAATGCCTGTCATGGAAGAGCCAATCTCCTTCCTTGGACATAATGAATTTTCTCTTTATTTCTATCTCTTAGATTCTCTAACCTCCTCCAAATTTCAGAACAAATGTCACCTCTTTCAAGAGACTCTACCTGATTCCCCAAATGTTAATTTCCTCTTTCATTACCATTACTTTTCTTTGCATATATTATTGCATATATTTTGTTTTTAGTTGCATTCATGTTTTTCCTGCAATTAGAATATAAAGAAACAAAAAAGAATGTAAACTCATAAAGAGTAGGGACTATTTCCTTTTTGTTTTTGTATTCCTCAAAGCTTAAAACAGTGACTGGCTTGCAGTGGACATTCAACACTGACTGATGTATCACTTATGTTTTTAGGAATGGTTCTTGCTAAAGTGATAGAAAAATCATTAGGAAAGAGAGAATTATGCCTACAAAGTATGATACTATCTCATCTTTAATAGTGTTTGATAATTATGTGGTATTTGAAAATACAGAGTGCTTTATATATATATATATATATATATATATATATATATCATCTCATGTGATGATTTCAACAACTTGTGAAGAGAGTACTTTAGGTATTATTATTATTATTATTATTATTATTATTATTATTATTTTCATAATTAAATCGAGGCAGAAGTAGTTACCAGTCCATGATCAGAGAGTTAATGAGTATTAAAGATAGAATGCAAAAATAAGCCTCTCATGCTTCCATGTCCTTCAATTCTCTTGTTAGCTTTTTTGGCTCCAGAATAAAGAATGTGTTTTGACTGGGAGATTCCATGTGCTAAAGGAAAAGAGAAAACTATTGATAATGAGAATAACCACTCCATGGCAGTTATTCCTCTTAGATCTACTCCTTAAAGCCCAATAACATCTGGTGACCTGGCCAAATAACCATTAATCCACTTTCTTTAGTTGGATTCCAAATCTTTCTAAAAACATCTTGTTTTCACTAAAAGAATTACTTGGTTCCCAAAGAACAGGGACTTTGTTGAAGTCAAATATTTTACCTCGAATAAGTTAATTAGAAGAATTTTATATGTTTATATAGATAGTATGTGGGTTTTATAATTATATAAATGTATTATATTTTAAAGATATATTCATCTATATGTATATAGGATTTATATATCTATATGTACACAAATGCATACAGACACAACCCTATATGTAGCACACCCATATATATATGCATATATGCATATATATATACATGCACACATACACACACATACACAAACACATACAATCAAATCTAATCCCCAAAATAGCCTTCTCTCAAGGTTTTTTCTTTTTCTTTAAATCACCTTCCACAGAGTCATCTTCTTGTTCATTACTGCACTGTGTTCATTTTAATGCCAGCAGTATTAATAACATCTGTGATTACTATCTCATTAATATGATGTACCACAGAGACTTCTTTGCTAACTTATATACAAGCATACCTCATTTCATTGAGCTTTGCCTTGTTGCACTTCACAGATATTTTTTTGTATTTTACAAATTGAAAGTTGTGGTAATCACAAACATATCAGTGACATTTTTCCAGCAGCATATGCTCACTGTGTCTTTGTGTCATAGTTTGGCAATTCTCACAATAGTTCAAACTTTTTCATTACAATTGATATATATATACATATATATATATGTGTGTATATATATATACATATATATATTATATAGTTGACATGTGATTGGTGATCTTTGATGTTATTATTACAATTGTTTTGGGCTTCACACACAGTACCCCCAAAAGACAACAAATTTAATTGATAAATGTGCATTCTGATCTCTTCAATGTTGGACTGTCCCCTGACTCCCTCTCCTTGGGCTTCCCTATTCCCTGAGATAAACAATGTTGAAATTAGGCCAATTAATAAACTTACAATAAACTCTGAATATTAAGTGAAAGAAAGAGTCCATCTATGTGACAAACTTCATTGTTTCTAATTTTGAGAAACTGTCACAGTCACTCCAACATTCAGTAATCACCACCCAGATCAGCCAGCAGCAAAAATAATAGGGCAAAACCCTCCACTAGCAAAATGATTATGATTCATTGAAGGCTCAAATGATGATTCGCATTTTTTAATAATGAAGTATTTTTAATTAAGATATGTTGTTTTAGAGATAATACTATTGCACATTTAATAGATTTGCTTTATTTGCAATAGAAATGAAAAAAATCATATTGCTTTATTGTAAAATTTACTTTATAGTTGTGGTCTGGAATCAAACCTTCAGTATCTCTGAAGTATGCCTGTATATTCTTCTTTCACATTTGCATTGTTTGCTTAGGGGTGCAAATGAAATATCTCTTACCTTTTAAGATTAAATTCTCCAAGAGTCTTTACTGGTCCTTCCTCTTCTTTTCCCCTCTTTTTTTCTCTCCCACTCCACTGCTAATACATCCTTCTGAGATTACTTTCCACATAGAGAATGTAGAACAGAAAAACTCAGGGTGGGATAGAGGAAGGAACATATAGAGGAAGTCTAGAGTACAGCCTGAAGAAGAATAAGATTTGGGTAGTCTGGATGCCCTCCCTAATTAGAGGTTATGGTTAGAAGGCACCACCATATGGGAAGGGTATATTTCTAATTTTATAAATTCCAAAACTGGAGTGAGACTTGATGAAAAGCTAGATCATAACTCTAGACTTCAGGTTGGTGGAGCAAATCCCAAGTATATCATAGAAATGAATAAGAATCATAGCATACACATAGCCCAAATAATGGTACTTATTTGTAAAAAGCTTTTCAGTTATCATTTGTTCAATATGGAGGCATGGCACAATTAAATCTTTTCACTGAGAATCACTGGATTAGTCATTTTGGGTGAGGTGTTGCTATGGAATATTAAATCATTTGGAATCTGCAAAGAATATCCACACATGCCTTTTCTAAACTCTGCTAACCTAAAAGATAGCTATTAACATTGTATTAATTCAAGTCAACAGTTATGTACCTACTGTGTATAACTCATTAAGGATATAAAAATAAAATATAATTCTCTATTCTCATGGAGCAAGCATAACCTCATAGTCCATAGGAATTAGGAAATATTTGACTTAAAATGGAAAACTACAGTACTCTATCTCTCAAAATGTGCTAGTGAAACCCTAGGTATTTGTGTGACCTTTTCAAGGAGTCTGCAAAGTGAAATTATTTTTATAATAATGCCAAGCATTTCAATTTCTAATAAGGTACATAGGAATAAATATATAAAACCCACATAAACAAAAAAGGTGAGTCATTTTTCCTTTGTACCCCTAAACAATCAATGCACATGTGAAAGAAAAATATACAGGCATACCTCAGAGATATTGAGGGTTTGCTTCTAGACCACAGCAGTAAAGTAAATTTTATAATAAAGCTAGTAACATGATTTTTTTTCATTTCTATTGCATATAAAGTAACATTTGCACTGTACTGTAATCTATTAAGTGTACTATAGTATATGTCTATAACAACAGTATAGCTTAATTAAAAATACTTCATTATTTTAAAAAAAATGCTAACCATCATTTGAGCCTTCAGTGAGTCCACCTTCATGTGCATGGGGTCACTCTTTTCTAGCCCCTACCTTCAGTTGTCCTTGAGGCACATGACTTTCTTCTAATCTAGTGGTCTTCAAAACATGCCTGGGGGACCCTAGGTATTTATGTGACTTTTTTCAAGGACTCGGAAAGGAGAAATTATTTTTATACCAATACCAAGGAACTTTAATTTCTAATGAAGTTCATAGTATTAAATATATAAAACCCACATAAACAAAAAAATCTTTGACTTATACTGTATTGATAGGATATCATATATGACTTAAATAACATAAACCATTATTTTGCTCTCCTCCCTACATACAAGCAAAAGATACATTTCATAGATCATGGTGTCAGAACAAGAAAGTACCTTAAAATTCATTTAAGTTTTGCTAGAATCATGAATCATTCTCTGAACATCACAAAAAATCTTCATATAATCTTCAATTGAAGATGTCCAATAACAAGGAATTGGATTCCACCTAAGGAATTCCATTCCCTTTTTGGACAGATTTAATTGTTAGGAAGTAATTTCTTATGTTAAAACCAAATCCGCTACAGTGTGATGCACTCTCACTGCTCTTATTTCTTCCTTCTAGGACTGAAAAACAAGTACAGATACTCTTTCATTTTTTAAATAGTTGGGGAAAAAATTGTCAAAGATGGGTTTTGGCATATTTAGAACCTCAACCAAAATGTGTACCTAGACAGGAAGTTTTCATTATGGATAGATGTGTCAACCATGGTAATAAAAACTTGAAGTCTTTAAAATCCAAGTTAACACCAAGTGAATATCACTCTAGCTCTTTGCTGAAATTTCCCAGGAGGCTAGGGATTGTCAAATGCAAGCAGGCAATGCTTATTTAAAATGTCTTCATTTGTAGTTTGACTGACATTGACAATTCCTGCCTACACATTAATGCTTATGATTTACCCTCACTTGGTTACCACAGAGAATAAAATTCTAAGTACTCCTGTATGTATAGGCAGGATCACTTTCTTCAGAGACCTGTCAATGAAACAATGTCCATTTTCACAAACCGAGTTTCACTTGGAAGTTGAGAAGTAACATATTATATATTTAATATCAAATATGAAAACACACTCATTTTGTAGCTTTAGGTTATTAATATTTTTATAAGATTGGACTATAAAAATATTATGGATATAGGACTTGCTTCTTTAAATAATTAGTCTTTTTTCCCCCAAAATGTTACAGATACAGGGAATCTTAAACTTAAAAAAGACCTTAAGTCATCCTATCCATTTAAATTTAAATCATTTTATACTAAGAAGAATGCCATTTTAAAGGTCTTCCGAGAAAAACATTCTATAATTCCCCAATAATCCATTTTGTTATTTACAAATATACACTTTAACTTTACTAGTCCTTAGTCTTATCCCTCTAACACTGTCGGATTAATCTACCTAAAACACTGTTTTCATTTGTCATATATTGGTTCAGTTCTTAACATCATTTATTCACAAATCTTGAATTACTGACTTTTGTGCATAGATGAGAGGCCCAATTCTTCAGTCTACTATTATTTAAGGTTCTGTGCAACAAACTCTGTCCCTACCAATTTTGCATTCACTTTTGCATGCCTCATTTAAAGAAAGCTATTGACAAACTGTAGCATAACCAGAGAAAGGTGAGTAGAATGTCCTCTCCCCAGGGGACTTGAAACCATGCTAAAATAGAATAGATTGAAGGAACTGGGATCAACAAGTCTGGATAGGAGAGGTTTAGTGGGAGCAGGATGAATATCTGAAGGTCTGTGAAAGATAAATTAGGCTTCTTGGGTACAGAGGATAAGGACTAGAGGCAGTGAATAGAAGGCATAAAGAAGCAAATTTTATTTTGATATAATTTATTGTTATATTAAAATTACATAAAATAACAATTATAATTATATAAAATTATGCAAAAAATTATAATTTATAAAATTTCATGTCAAAAGTGAAATAGTATATGGTGAGTACCCATTCCTGGATGTCTTCAAGTAGAGAGTAGATGAGATGCCATGATATAGAGATTTCCTAGTAAAGTACAAATGGACTAGATAACCTCTGAACTATTTTCCAACTTTGAGATTCTTTGAACTTGTGAAATGGCATTTTTTATTTTCCTTTGCTCACCAGCATAAGAAATATCTCTACCAGACTGGTCTCCTAGGTTTTCCTCAAATACAACTTGCTTATTCCCAACTTTTTGTGTTTTGTTCAGCAATTGTTTGCCATCAAAAGGATATTCTCTTCTCCCTTCTGCCTTTCAAATCTTATCTATTGTCTAATGTTTAGATTCAATCAATTGTCCCATGAATTTTTTTCTCAATCTCAGTTGTTTATATTAACCACTTCCTTCTCTGAATTGCTAAAGCAAAAAAAGTTATATTTAACCATATAAGATCTTGGCTTAATATATAAGATTATGGAAATGTTAAAGTCAAAAACACATTTTTTGTGTACCTGCAACAGAAATTTCTTGAGATCAGAGATCAACTCTTATTCTTTTTGTATACCTGGTAGATTAGATACTCAGTACATATTTTTAAAATTTTAATTCAGCAATTATTCACTTAAATTATACATTTATTATAGTCTTTTATGTGCAAGACATTTTTTATTTTCTTTGTGTAAAATACAATATCTATATTTGTATTTCCATAAATTATCTCCTTGTAGCTTCCTAATTGCAGTGCTATTTTCTTGACTTGTTAGTAACTTTTTATCCAACACCCCTGGAAGTTTTGATGTCATAGTAACAGTTCTTCCCATCGTATCTTGTGCTCCAAGGTTTTGTTTACCCCCCCTAACAAATTTTATTTTATTTCTCTCTGACTACTCACAAATTTATTGAAACTATCTTGAATCCAAATCTTATTTATCTTATTTTTACTTTGTTTGATGATTTTAGTATTCCCTTCAGAACGGGTAGATAAAGGCTAATCCTAAAGGGATTTGTTAGATATTCTCTAGGCGATAACATTCTTCATTTTTTTTGCCAGGAGTAATTCAATTTTAGGGAAAATAGTGTATAAATTATTTGAGACAAGCAACAGTTTTGATATGTTTTTTTTTGTGACAGCAAAGGCTGAGTGTATATTTTTCTACTGGCCTAAGGCTGACTCAAAATGTATAATCTTGATCAGATAATGCCAAGTTGAACTAGTTTCCCCATTTCATCTAGTTCCCTGCTAGATGATCCCTGGCTTTCATGACATACTCACGTGTTTCATTGCATTTTTGATTCTGTAGTTTTAAGAATTGATAATACTCCAAAGAAATGTGCAAAATTTGTAGCTTCAAAAAGCAGCCTTCAATAACTGTTATAAATATGACAGCAGCTACTGCTATAGGAAAGTCAAGCATTTTAAGTATAACACCTTCTGGTAATACCTCCCTTAGGGGGTGAGTGTTAGAAATACTATCATAAATGCCCAAATTAACAATAAAGTACATATGAAGAGAAATATTATCTACATCCAGAGAAAGGACTGATTAAGAACTGATAAATAGAAGTATATGCAGAATAATTATATATACCTATATATTATAACATAATATATATATACATTTTGATACACATAAAGATACAAATACATAGATACATATGGATATATACACCTATGTGTGTGTATACCTATTTGTGTCTAATTGTAGCCATTTCTTGGGGTGGGAGTACAGAGGGAAAAAAAGGAATATTAATCATAAGTTTGTTATATGTTTAAAGGAATAGCAAGTTGTACAAAAGAGATTCATAGGTTCATATGAAATCATTTAAAAAATTATATATGTTATGGACATTCTTGTTTTATTCCATAAAATAAAAATAAAAGAAATACTATAGTTGCTGTGGATGAGAAAAAGTATAGCACTCTTTAGAGTAATCTTCCTTAGAGCATTGCAGTCAAGTATATGTATTTTTCTCCTTTCTTTGGAGCATACACTGTTCCCTAGAAATTAAGTACATGTATTTTTCTCCTTTTTTTTGGAGCATACACTGTTCCCTAGAAATTGATTGGAGATTTGATTATGCATGAATATCCTTTGTTCATTTGTATTACTCATATTACTCATATCACATGTATTACTCATTACTGAAATGAGTCTACCACCCCACCCCCAACCAGTTACTGAACCTGGAAAGTTGATAACATTCAACAGCAGGAGAAGTACCTTCTGCCTGATGGATGTCTTGAAGGTAATCATCAAGGTAAGATGAGACTTTGGTGAAGTTGAAAGAAGAGTCTTTCCCACTCACAAGATGGCAAAACTGGAGTCGTCTAAGGGTCACATTCTCCAAGTGCAGCTAGACCCCAGATAGCATTATTTAAGGGACAATTAGCTCTATTTTCCCTTGTCTTCTCCATTAGCATTGACTGGGGATGCAGAAATGTCCTGTAAGGTCTGCATATATTAGGAATAAACATTTCTCAGAATGGTTGTGGTGGCAGCAGCAGCAGTGGCAGGACTGGGTTTGCAGCAAAGAAAAGACTGGAAAGAGGGAGAAGGGCAGGAAAGATGATTCCAGCTGGTATTTGACTGGACTGTGGTCAATAGAGGTGAAATATAAAATGCCTAATTTTCTGGCTTTCGTAGATAACTGAGACTCAACATAAGTGATTGAACTAGTAATTTGTTCTGATTCTTATAGGATTTACTTTATTCACATTTGCTTTTCTGTGTGGGAATAAACTACTTGTCCATAATTCACTTTTATTGTTTTTTTTTTTTTTTTGGTATTTCCTTTACTTAATCCACTGAGATGTGAGAGGAAATGCTAGACTAGGGTCAAACGTGGAACTGTTCTATGAGTAACTATTCTATGAGTACTTAGAGAAGGGATGAGGAGGCAATGAATGTGAGAATTAGGAAGTCTATTTACCCAATTAAAGAATCAGGAAATCTCAGGGTCAGCTATTTGGGTAGATAAAAGTTTAGCCTCCTAGTCTTTAAAAAAAAAAACTTCCTGGGAATCTGATTTTATTGACATAAAAATAAAAACAAGTCAAAGGGCAAAAATTGCAATTAAGATTACAAAGATTAGAGTACTGAAGTTTGAAAAAGTATAATTTTACTGATGAAAGACTTTTTTCATTCAAGGGGATATCCTAATCATTGTCAGAACAAATTCCTAGCAATTAAATCATACTATAAAACATCCACCAAAGAAAGAGTTTGAGTTATTTTGTACTTCCTAAAATCTTGTCAACATTGAAGAAATAATGAACTCTGGTTTATCTGTTGACATCACTGGAAGCACACCTGCTCTGGAATTAGAAAAATTCCCAAGTGAGGATGGAACACTTCCACGTGTCTTTAATACTATGTCACATAGCACAAAAGTGTAAGAAATTAATCAAAGAGAAAAATATGTCAAAATGACCTGTTTCATTTGTTTCATTTCAGATGTGTTTTGCCTTGGAGGTCACTTTGTAAGTTTGAAGGTGCATGGTTCAATGAAAAAGGAATGGTTCATTATGATAAAATATGCAAGAATGGTTTGATTGTGACAGTGGCTGAGATAAAAATTCAGAGATTTGGGTTTAGAGTGGTGTAATAGTATGCAGGTGAGGCAAAATGTAAAATATCTAATCAATCACTAAGTATTCCCCAAAACTTCTTTATGTCCTGATTAAATCTAAGCAGCATCTTTCCATAAGATTGTAATAGAAATATGTTAAGTTCTCAAGACTTTTACTGTTAATGTGCAATTATAGGTTTTTTTAAATTTTTTGTGTATAGGAATAAATTACTTATCTCATATTTGATTCATGTTCTGCACTGAATATTTTTTTTTAATTCCTCCTTTTGGAAGAGCCTCTAGATGTGTACAATTAAATAAAATAGTCTCTGGCAAGCGGGGGTGAGAAACTTAATGAATCAATGAGTATGAAAAAGGGAGACTCACTCCTATCATTAGACATCTTGTCCCAAACTGATCAGTCCAGTTGTATGTGTAGGTGTAGAAAACAGAATGGATTGTTGAACGGAGAAAGAAGAGTAAGAAAGATATTACAGAAGAGGAGACAGATTTGAAAGATGTTTCTGAGAAGAAATTTCAGAATCTTGTAACTGAGGAGAGTCAAAGAAAAGTTCGAAATTATGAACATAGGAAAGTGCGTGAATATCATCTAGAGGCCAGAGGGAAGAGCAGGCCTTATGCAGGCTTCTGTCTAAGTTTAGGACCAACTACTGAGAAATAACACTGATACCACCCTGGGCCTTTTAATTACACTTTCCTTCTTTCAGGTCGGGCTGATGATTGTGATAGAATGTTTTAATCAAGTGTTGTGCTTGAGGCAGAGTACTATTCTCCAATAGGGTTGATTTACAGTTAATAGGATATTTAATGTCTGATTATGCTAGTCCAAACAATCTTTTAATTTAGATATTTGCACAATGTACAAGGTTGTCTACCTTTGTATCCTGGAAGTAAAGTATGGGTTCAACATATTTAGAAATCAACCTATCAATAAATGTATTTTAAGAAGTGTCTAGTGGTGGCTAGGTGGCACAGTAGTTAGAGCACCAGCCCTGGAGTCAGGTGTACCTGAGTTCAAATCTGGCCTCAGACATCTAATAATTACCTATCTGTGTGGCCTTGGGCAAGCCACTTAACCCCATTGTCTTGCCAAAAAAAAAACCCACCAACACCTAAAAAAATTTATAAAGCATCTATCATGTACCAAGCATTTTCAATGAACTGGAGATATCAAAAAAGAGGTAAAAAGACAGTGCCCATCCTCAAGGAACTTACAATTGAATGAAGAGACAACATTCAAACAATATATAATAAATAAGCTATATATATAGGGTAAATAGGAAATTATTACCAAAGGAAAGGCATGGAATCAAGGGGGTTGGCAAACCCCCTTTGGAGATTTGTGTTGGGGCTTAAAGGAAGTCAGAGAAAACCAGTAGACAGAATTGAGATGGTCCAGCATTCCAGGGATGAGGGATAGTCAGAGAAAATGCAGAGTTCCTCATTTAGTTTGCTCAGAAGGACAGATCTTTCATTTCAGAAACTCTGGCCTGTCTTCTCTGATAACCACTGTACCTCTCAACTCTCATTTACCAAATCAGTCAGAGGATCAAAGAATTGACAAAGTTGTGTCCATTGATTATCTACTTAAATAGGAATGACTTCTAAAAAATCATCTCTAAGGAAATCATTCAGTCTTTTCTTAAAGACACACAGTGAGTGGAAACACAGAGGGTTTTACTTTGACATAGCTCTAATTGTTGGGAAGTTCTTTAATTGAAGTCTAAAGTTGTCTGTGTCTTGGCAATTTCCACCCATTGCTCTAAGTTCAGTAAATTAGTCAATGACTGTTTTGCTCCCAATTCAAGCAGTGAGTCAATCAACATGTATTTATTAAGTGTCTAATACTGGCATGGTGCTAGGGACTGGGCATACAAATGCAAAAAAGTGAAACAAATTTTACATAAAAGAAACTATTCCTTTTATGGAGTAAAAGAGAATAAACCATTTTCACATTTATATAACAGTTCAGGTTTTTAAAAATTGCCTTCTTTATAATATCTCTGTTGGTATTAGCATTATCACTTCAATTTGATGTATTAAGAAACTGAGGCTCAGAGAGATTGAGTGAATTTTTAAAGGCCACATAACTCTTAAATGTAGAGAATGGAATTTTTTAACTCAGGTCCTTTGGCTGCAGGGACTATGTTCTTTCTCCCCTTTCATAATGTTTATCCTTTTCTGGTGAGTCCATTCTCCTGTAAAAACATTGAGACTAGCAAAATACAGAACCTGGACAGGTAAATATCTTGTCAATATAGATATTAACTTGAAGAGAAAATTGTGGCTTTATTGTTTCCAAACAAGTATTTGAAATTGTCAATACAACATCCCTCCTTTAAGGAAAATTCTTATTCCAGTGCTAAAATTAAAGCATCTCTTAAATCAAAATATTCTACAAGGAAAGTTTGCTAATGAGTATAACTGGAGACAATTTAGGTGAGAGAAGAAAATGGCATATGTGTTTTATATACTAACTCTGATTTGCCAATTTCCATGCCTTTAAAAAAGTTCATTTTCAAAACATCAGTGCTCTATCACTTGACAGCTTTCTGCATCTGAAATTCTAAATTTCTGGTGAACTGCAGTATGCAGTTAATGTATGTAAATTTAGAAAATAGTGTATCTGAATTCATATGCATGCAACCCTAAATGATACTCAGCTTTTAGATACTAACTTGTATGGTTGATGGTTTTAATATTATTATTTGCATCTCAATAAATTATGCTTGCAAAAGGAAAAAAATAGAAAAATCCAGGTTTTATTAATAGATATACTAATCATAATGTGGAAAGCAAAATTGATAGGAAATTCAATTGCATGATTTCATAACATCATGCATTTCTGTGTATTCTGTATCCAAATGTAGGATGTGAGCAGCACAGTGAAACAGGCATGGCTGTTCTGAGAAAACACCTGACTAGAATTCATGAACAAAATCTAAGTATCTTTTATGATTTTCAGTGTTTTTTCAGACTGTTTCAAAAATTAAACCCAATAATGTTTCCCCTCTAAGTCAGTCCTTTTTAACCCTCAAAATGTTTAAGGGTACTATTATCCATAATTTAAGATTGCAAAACTAAAAACAGAAAAAACATACTTAAATACAGTGGATATTTCCACTATGGATTTCACCTACAAGAGCATGCACAGTGAATTCCCTGCAGTTGTAAAACAGTGAGATAATAGATCCCTGGCCATTTATTTTCTTTTATTTGTATCTATGTGTGATCTAAATGTGTATTGTGTGTTCAAGAGGGAGAAGGAATTGGTAATAGAAGAGGTATTAGCAATAGGATTTAGCTTGAACTTAGTAGTGGGCAAGCTAATGGAGGACAGAGGAAGAAACAGAAATCACAGGGATAACAGAGCTAGGCTGTCTTTAATGGGCGTCATATGGCGAAGATTCAAATCCTCAAAATCCTGAAGCAAGGAAGTTACTCCCCATGGGGAAAAATTTCAGGATTACAGAATACGGGAGATTATACCTGGATTTTATAAATTTGGAAGACAAAGTAAAGACAGGGTAAAATCCTAGGGAAAAGAGATAGAAGAAAGGAAGGAAGATGGAGTGACACTTGGAATATTAAATATGAAGGCATCCCCAAGCAGTTGTGAGCAGAGAAGTGAACTATATGGGTTTTCCCCCCAATCAGTAAGAAATTCTGGTGTTGCAACTAGACATGGGAGACAGGAAATAAATAATAACGGGAAGTAGACTTGGCATAGTGAAAAGAATGTATCATTGAACTATGAATTCCATGGAAAGGGTTGATCACCTAGAGTAGGAGTCAAGCTGAATTCACCACCTCAAGGGGATATAATAATAGATCTTTATTTTGATCCCTGAGAACTTGATTAAGGAGGAATAACTGACTGAAATTTCATCATCTTATTCAACTATGCTGAGGAAGAATTTCCTTATTCCTTATGAATTTTTTCCTGAAACATTTTTATAAAATCTGTCTTTTAAAGAGTTTCATCCTTTTAAGTAGGGGACAAAGAATGATTCTACCATGTAATTGTTTCATTATATGTATTTATTTTATGTCTTTTTTTGTTTTTCTATTTCTTTTTCTATTACATTGATTTATCTTACACATCAGGTAACACTGAGGGGGACTTGAGACATAATTTGCATAAAATTATTAGTTATAGTTATAATGACCCTGGGAAACATAAGACAGACTCCAGTACAAGAGTTTTCAAAGATTTCAAGAACCTTGTTAATGAAGAGAGGAACAGGAAGTCAATGAGAATTGCATCAAAATTGCATCAAAACCAGACCACTGGTGCTGAGTTTTCTCACCACTCTCTTTTTCTTTATAAAGAGTATATAATTAGAGAAAAATAAATAAAAGAATAGGATGTTAGAAAATAAATAATGTGATCATAACTCTGAATGTGAATGAAATGAAATTATCCATAAAACAATATGTTTAAAAGAAACAGAGCTGAAAAATAAAGAGTAAAGTCTATACCTTAGCTAATTTTTTTTAAAGCAAGGGTAAGAGGAAGCTAGGTGGTGTGGTGTATAGAGCACTGGCCCTGGAGTCAGGAGGACCTGAGTTCAAATCTGCCTTCAGATAGGTAATATTTACCTAGCTGTGTGACTTTGGGCAAATCTCTTAAACCTCATTGCCTTGCAAAAACAAAATAAATAAATAAATAAAATCATGGATAGAACTCATGATCTCAGATAAGAAATAAAAAATACATTTAATTAAAATTAAGCCAAAAATTAAATTTTACTTAAACTATCATAGACAGTGAACTAATATCAAGTCTGTACATATATGCACCAAATGGTATGCCATCTAAGTACTTAAATGAAAGATTCAACTAATCAAAAAGAGCAGTTGTTAAATAAAAGTAGATAATAAAATTATAATAGTGGGGGGTATATCAATATTCCCCTTTCAGACCTAGATTGATCTAACCAAGAAAACAAACAAAAAAAAAGTTAAGGACCTCACTAGAATTTTGGAAAAATTAAATTTGAGAGAGCTCTGAAGATTACTGAATGGTAATAGAAAATGATAACAATCACTCAGTCAATAAACAATAAATACCTACTATGTACCAGCCATAATACTAAGAATTAGTGAGAAATACAAAAAGAGACAAAATGGAGTCCTCCTTTGAAGGACTTTGTCATATAATGGAGGAGACAGCATGCAAATATATACAAAATAAACTAGAGAACCCTTACTTCCTCAGTTCAAACTTCCACTACTTGCTAGTGGTGTGACCCTGAACTAGTTATTTAGCCCTGTTTGCCTCAGCCTCCTAATTTGTAAAGTAATCTGGAAAAGGAAACGGCAAACAACTTTAGTATCTTTGCCAAGAAAACCCCAAAGAAGATCATGAAATGTAGGACATGACCGAAATAACTGAATAATAATGATAGGATATGAAAGACTACTGTTGGTGGCTTACCAGGTGTTCCATCAATTTTGAAATGCCGTTTGGAAGTATGTCCAAAAAAGTTATTTTAAACCCCATTCCAAAGAAAGCAGAGAAAGGGAGAAAAATGACAAATATAAAAATATTTATAGCAACTCTTTATGGTGAAACTATAATAGTAACTGTAAACTCAGAAAAGACCTATAAATTGAATCTGAATGAGATGTGAAGGAAGACTCTTTTGCTGTAAAAATGAAAGAAAATGGTTTCAGAGAAACCTGGAAAGATTGATGCAAACTGATGCAGGGTGAAGTAGATAGAACTAGGACAAGAATTTATATAATGATGATAATATATATTATATATTATAAGAAACAACCCAACCATGGTGAACCATATAACCCACCTCCTGACAAAAAGGTAATGGAACCAGAAGGCATATTGCTACATTTATACATATATGCACATACATTTTTGTAAATGAGCAGTGTCAGAATTTGTTTTGTTTGTTTATACATATTTATTATGGGAGGGGAGAATAATTCTGTTGTAAGATTAGGTGAGTAAAATCTTAAAGGTATAGTACATAGGATGAGCCTGTGTTCACGATGGAATAGTTCAGAAAATTGCCCAAAATTCTAAAGGCAACTATTGTGCCACCATTAGGCAAGACTTGATTTGAAATTTCTCTTTTAATTAATTTTTATTAAAGATATTATTTGAGTTTTACAATTTTCCCCCAATCTTGCTTCCCTCCCCCTACCCCCCCCCACAGAAAACACTCTGTCAGTCTTTACTTTGTTTCCATGTTGTACCTTGATCCAAATGGGGTGTGATGAGAGAGAAATCATATCCTTAAAGAGAAGAGAAGACTAAGAGGTAACAAGATCAGACAATAAGATATCTGGTTTTTTTCTAAATTAAAGGGAATAGTCCTTGCACTTTGTTCAAACTCCACAGCTCCTTATCTGGATACAGATGGTACTCTCCTTTGCAGACAGCCCAAAATTGTTCCCGAATGTTGCACTGATGGAATGAGCAAGTCCTTCAAGGTTGAACATCACTCCCATGTTGCAGTTAGGGTGTACAGTGTTGTTCTGGTTCTGTTCATCTCACTCAGCATCAGTTCATGCAAATCCCTCCAGGTTTCCCTGAAATCCCGTCCCTCCTGGCTTCTAATAGAACAATAGTGTTCCATGACATACATATACCAGTTTGCTAAGTCATTCCCCAATTGAAGGACATTGACTGGATTTCCAATACTTTGCCACCACAAACAGGGCTGCTATAAATATTTTTGTACAAGGAATGTTTTTACCCTTTTTCCTCATCTCTTCAGGGTATAGACCCAGTAGTGGTATTGCTGGGTCAAAGGGTATGCACATTTTTGTTGCCCTTTGGGCATAGTTCCAAATAGCTCTCCAGAAAGTTGGATGAGTTCACAGCTCCACCAACATTGTAATAGTGTACCAGGTTTCCCACATCCCTTCCAACAATGATCATTATCCTTCCTGGTCATACTGGCCAATCTGAGAAGTGTGAGGTGGTACCTCAGAGAAGCTTTAATTTGCATTTCTCTAATAATTAATGATTTAGAGAATTTTTTCATATGGCTATGGATTACTTTGATTTCCTCATCTGTAAATTACCTTTGCATATCCTTTGACCATTTGTCAATTGGGGAATGGCTTTTTGTTTTAAAAATATGACTCAGTTTTTTGTATATTTTAGAAATGAGTCCTTTGTCAGAATCATTAGTTGTAAAGATCATTTCCCAATTTACTACATTTCTTTTGATCTTGGTTACATTGGTTTTATCTGTGCAAAAGCTTTTTAATTTAATGTAATCAAAATCATCTAATTGGTTTTTGGTGATGTTCTCCAACTCTTCCTTAGTCATAAACTGTTCCCCTTTCCATAGATCTGACAGGTAGACTAGTTGTTGATCTTCTAGTTTTCTTATAGTATTATTTTTTATGTCTAAGTCCTGTAACCATTTGGATCTTATCTTGGTAAAGGGTGTTATGTGTTGGTCTAATCTAAGTTTCTTCCATACTAACTTCCAATTATCCCAGCAATTTTTATCAAAGAGGGAATTTTTATCCCAATGGCCAGACTCTTTGGGTATATCAAACAGCAGATCACTATAATCATCTCCTGCTTTTACACCTAGTCTATTCCACTGGTCCACCACTCTATTTCTTAGCCAATACCAAACAGTTTGGATGACTGATGCTTTATAATATAATTTTAGATTGGGTGGGGCTAAGCCACCTTCTTTTGCCCTTTTTATCATTAAGCTCCTGGCAATTCTTGACTTTTTATTTCTCCCTATGAATTTACTTACAATTTTTTCTAACTTGTTAAAGTAATTTTTTGGAATTTTGATTGGTAGGGCACTAAACAGATAGTTTAGTTTTGGTAGAATTGTCATTTTTATTATATTAGCTCTACCTATCCATGAGCAGTTGATATTTGCCCAGTTATTTAAATCTAATCTAATTTGTGTGAGAAGTGTTTTATAATTGTTTTTTAAAAAATTCTGAATCTGTCTTGGTAAATAGACTCCCAAATATTTTATGTTGTCTGAGGTTACTTTCTAGCTCTTCCTGCTGTTTCTTGCTAGACATATATAGAAAAGTTGAGGATTTATGAGGGTTTATTTTATAACCTGCAACTTTGCTAAAATTTCTAATTGTTTCCAGTAGTTTTTTGGATGATTTCTTGGGATTCTCTAGGTAGACCACCATGTCATCTGCAAAGAGTGAGAGTTTTGTCTCTTCCTTCCTAATTCTAATTCAATCAATTTCTTTTACTTCTCTAATTGCTGATGGTAGCATTTCTAATACAATATTGAATAGTAGTGGTGATAATGGGCACCCTTGTTTCACCCCTGATCTTATTGGGAATGCCTCTAGCCTCTCCCCATTGAATATAATGCTTGTTGATGGTTTCATATAGATACTGCTAATTATTTCAAAGGAACAGTCCATTTATTCCTACACTATCTAGTGTTTTTAAAAGGAATGGATGCTGTATTTTGTCAAAAGCTTTTTCAGCATTTATTGTTATGATCATATGATTTCTGATAGGTTTGTTGTTGATATAATTGAGTATACTGTTTTCCTAATATTGAACCAACCCTGCAATCCTGGAATAAATCCTACGTGATCATAATGTATTATCCTAGTGATGACTTGTTGTAATTGTTTTGCTAAGATTTTATTTAGGATTTTGGTATCTATATTCATCAGGGAAATAGGTCTGTAATTTTCTTTTTCTGTTTTAACTCTTCCTGGTTTAGGTAACAGTACCACATTGGTTTCATAGAAAGAGTTAGGGAGAGTTCCATCTTGCCTTATTTTTTCCAAAGAGTTTATACAGGAATGGAACCAATTGTTCCTTAAATGTTTGGTAGAATTCTTAATCTCTTCCTCATTTAACCTGGGCAACTTATATTTTTGTAAATATTCATCCATTTCACTTAGATTATCAAATTTATTGTTATAGAGTTGGGCAAAATAATTTCTAATTATTACTTTAATTTCCTGCTCATTGGTGGTGAGTTCACCTTTTTCATTTATGATACTAGCAATTTGGTTTTCTTCTTTCTTTTTTTTAATCAAATTGACCAGAGCTTTATCAATTATATTTGTTTTTTCATAATATCAACTTTTGGTTTTATTTATTAATTCAATAGATTTTTTTGCTTTCAATTTTATTAATTTCTCCTTTAATTTTTAGAATTTCTAACTTGGTATTTAATTGGGGATTTTTTATTTATTCTTTCTCTAATTTTTTTAGTTGCATGTTTAGTTCATTGATTTCCTATTTCTACAATTTATTCATGTAAGCATTTAGAGCTATAATATATCCCCTGAGAGTTGCTTTAAATGAATCCCATAGGTTTTGGTGTGTTGTTTCATTATTATCATTAGCTAGGATAAAATGGTTAATTCTTTCTATAATTTCTTTTTTGGTCCACTCATTTTTTAAAATGAGGTTATTCAGTTTCCATTTTGTTCCGGGTCTATATCTCCTTGGCCCAGTATTGCATATGATTTTTATTGCATTGTGATCTGAGAAAGATGTATTCACTATTTCTGCCTTTCTGAAGATGATCATTATGTTTTTAGGTCCTAGTACATTGTCAATTTTTGTATAAGTTCTATGTACTGCAGAGAAAAAGGTATATTCATTTCTATCCCCATTCAGTTTCCTTCATAAGTCTACCATATCTAATTTTTCTAACAATCTATTTACCTCCGTAACTTCTTTCTTGCTTATTTTATGATTCGATTTATCTAGATCTGAGAGTGGGAGGTTGAGGTCTCCCACTAGTAGAGTTTTGCTGTCTCTGTCTTCCTGTAGTTCTTTCAGCTTCTCCTCTAAGAATTTGGGTGCTGTCCCACTGGGTGGATATATATTCAATATTGAAATGACTTTATTGTCTATGGTACCTTTTAGGAGGAAAAAGTTTCCTTCCTTATCTCTTTTACTGCTATCTATTTTTGCTGCTGCTTTGGCTGACATAAGAATTGCTACCCCTGCTTTTTTTACTTCAGCTGAAGCAAACTATATTTTGCTCTAGCCTTTTACCTTTACTCTTTATGTATCTCTGCTTCAAATGACTTTCTTGTAAGCAGCATATTGTAGGATTCTGGTTTTTAATCCACTCTGCTATTTGCTTATGTTTTAAGGGAGAGTTCATCCCATTCACATTCAAGGTTATGATAACAAATTCTTTATTGCCCTCCATGCTATCTTCCCTCTGTTTGTATTTTCTCCCCTTTCCCCTGCTTTTTTCCATATTCCCCATTCTTTTGTTTCTGAATACCACCCCCTTCAGTGTGTTTGCCCTCCTATATCACACCCTCCCTTTTCTTTCCCTTTTCCCTTTTTCCCTTTTCCCTTCCCTTCCTTTTGTTATTTCCCCTTATTTCCCCCACTCCCCTTCCCTTTCTCCATCCACCCCTCCCCTTTTCCCCTTTTAATACTTGAAAGGTTAGATGTTTTATAAGTTAGCTGAGTATGTGTAGGTTGACTTTAAGCCAAGTGTGATGAGAAGATTCAGGTGTTTCTCCTCTGCTCCCTTCTTCCCCATAGGTTTTTTTTTACCTCTTAGTGTAATTAGATTTACCTCATTTAATCCCCTCCCTCCTCTCGTCTCATTCCTGTCCCCCTTTTTAGGGAGATAGTGTTTTTTTTAGATTATTCTACCTAAGTCATAGAAAATTCTGAGTGTCTTTCCCTTCTAGTTCAGTATATTCTATCAAATAGAGTCAAAATTCTTGAGAGTTATTAGAGTCTTTCTCCCAAGTGGGGTTAAAGCCAGTTATATCCCATTAGATAGTAGTCTCATGGATAGGTCATGAAAGTCCATCATTTCTGGCTAGGTGTATTCTCTCTGTTAGAGTTACATTTCTCCAGATTTATGAGAATCCCCCCCCCCATGCTGGGTTATACCCAGTTTCAACTTGCTGAATTGAATTTTTATCTTTTACTGCCCCCCCCCCTTTTAACCTTTTCATGTGTCTCTTGAACCTCCTGTTTGATGTCCAAATTTTCTATTTAGCTCTGGTCTTTTCATCAGAAATTTTTGGAATTCTTTCATTTGTTAAATGTCCATCTTTTTCCCTGGAAGAGAAGGCTCAGCTTTGCAGGGAAGTAGATTCTTGGCTGCATTCCAAGCTCCCGTGCTCTTTGAAATATCTCATTCCAGCCCCTTCCATCCCTTAGAGTTGATTCATCCAGGTCCTGGTGTGATCCTTACTGTGGCTCCTTGATAGTTAAATTGTTTCTTTCTGGCTGCTTGCAGGATTTTCTCTTTTATCTGATAGTTCTGGAGTTTGGCCACAATATTCCTTGGTGTTTTCATTTTAGGATCTTTTTCTGGTGGGGATCGATGTACTCTTTCAATAACTACTTTGCCCACTGATTCAGTAATATCAGGGCAATTTTCCATCACTAGATCCTGTAATATTAAGTCCAGGCTTTTTTTCTCTTCAATGTTTTCAGGAAGTCCTATAATTTTCAGGTTGCCCCTTCTCGATCTATTCTTGAGGTCCGTGGTTTTGTTGATGAGGTATTTTACATTTGCTTCTTTTTTTTCTATTTTTTGATTTCGTTTAACTGACTCTTGCTGTCTCATGGAGTCATTAGTTTCTGTAGACTCCATTCTTTTTTTGGGGGGAGGGGTTTTCGTCATTAACCTTTTGCAGCTCCTTTTCCAATTGGTCAATTCTACTTTTGAAAGAACTTTCCATTTGACCAATTGAGGTTTTGAGAGAATTAATTTCTTTTTGCATTTGCTCATTTGAGGATATGAGAGAATTATTCTCATTTTGTTTTGGTCCAATTGATGATCTGAGAGATATATTCTCATTTTGTAATTGTCCAATTGATGATCTGAGAGATTTATTCTCCTTTTGTGTTTGTCCAATTTTACTTTCTAAGGTTTTGCTTTCTTGTTGCATGGTATTGTCTCTCCCAAATTTTTAAGCTCCTTCCTTATTTCTTCTTTCTGTGTTGGAGACCAGATTGTATTCTCCTCAGAGGTTCCAGGTCTCTCTGGGTTGGGGTCTTTCCCTTCCAGGAATTTTTCTATGGATCCACCTTTCCACTGACCCTTCTTCATTATACTAAGACCTTGAGTTGGGCGTGGGCTAGTTCACCTGGGCTTGGGATCACTAAAGGCACTCACTGAGTGCAGTTTCTATGGCTGGCCAGTAGGAGATGCTGGTTGCTTTCTCTGGAGTGCCTGTGACCTTGATTGAGGCCTTCTCCCTTTGCTTGAAGGGAGGAGTTGGAGCTATTGAACTCTTTTGCCTTCAATCAATGGTGGGCTTTACCCTGGCCTGAGGTCATTCCTCAGCTGGACTTGTTCTTCTGCTCACACATCTGGGCCTGAGGCAGAAGTAGTTTGCATTTGTTTGTTTGGAAAGAGGCCTCAGTGCAATAGAGGCGTGGACTCAGAGTTTCTCAGACCGGAGGAGCCCAGGGATGGTGTCCGCAGCTCTTCTGCACTAGAACTCTCCCCACAGCCTGGTCCCCAATCTCCAGGGGGACAGCACCAACACCAGCGCCACTGCTTCCCCACGGACCCAAGCCCCTTTTGTCCAGCCCCACCGCTGATCCAGCAGGTCTGGCTCTCCGGCCCTCAGACTTGCAGTTCCAGGTCAGCTGTTAATCTGGCTGATCCAGGGCTGATCCTCCTTCTGAGCCCAGACTCACCCACCGGAATTCGGCCAAAGCTGCTGTGGGAGACAAATCCTGAGGTAGATGTTCTTTCTCCTGGCTTTTCTTTCTGGGTTTTGTGGGTTGAATTTCTTTTAAGAGGTTTGTTTCATGTGATAGATGGGGAAGAGATCAGGAGACTTTAGAACTGTGCCTGTTTTGTCTCCACCATCTTGGCCGGAAGTCGATTTGAAATTTCAATCTTTGAACACTGGGATGCTGGAGTGCCCTGAAGACAAACTTCATTTACTTCACACCTACTCTTAAATAGTTTTTTCTCATAAAATATTCCATCATCTCCTTCTATTTCTTTGCCTTAATTGTCCCCCCCCATCTTCACTTGGAATATTCTTTCTCCTCACATCCACCTGTTGTAATCACTGGTTTCTTTCAAGACCAAACTCAAGTACCATCTAATATAAGAAGTCTTTTCTGATTCCTCATCAAATGTTAATAATGTCTTTTCCAATGCATTTTGCATTTAATTTGTAAATAATCTGCATTTACTTATAACATATACATTTCCTCTCCCCTGTTGGATATAAGCTCCTTGAAGAAAAGGATTGTTTCATTTTTGTCTTTCTATCCCCAGCTCATATCAAAGTGCTTAGCACATTATAGGCATTTAAATAAATCTTGAAATATGAGATACATAATTTTGAGAACTGCTTCTGTTTCTTATGCCAACCTTTAGCTACTCATGAGAAAGGTTAAGGGAAATACCAATATAGTGCAATGGAAAGAATACCCGAATTAGGACCAGCTGCATTTTGCCACATGCTTAGTAAACATTAACTGTGGGCAATGATGGTCATAGAATAACATTCATATGTTCAGTTCTTTCTGTTGATGACCTGAATGCAGTTGCACTGATGAGGATTTTCTATTGTAAAATGGAGAACAGACAATATAATTTTAAAGAAAGATTGCATTTTGCAACCCATCTGATGCATGGCATTTGACAACAGGAAGGTTTGAAGAAACTTTATTTACAAGGTGATGAAACTACAAGTTAAGAAGTGAAATGTATTTTAAGTGGAATCCAGAGAATATGGAAAAATGATCTTGAACCATGAAATGGAATTTTTATCCTTTTTGTTCAGACTTATGAGTTCATTGGTGTGATGCCTATAAAAACTCAGCTCAGTCCAGTGATTTAGGCTTGGGTGAGATTACAATGTAACAATACATTTTTAGATCCTAAAGTACAATGAAAATAATTTTATTCATTATAAAACATTTTTAAAAGATATAATTCTCCATAGTATTTTGAAAAATAGCAATTCAGATAAAACAACTCCCCCCCCACCTCTGCCTTTACCAAAGCAACTGTCCATAGTAGATCAAAATATTGTTCCCCACAAGACCATGGGTATTCTATTAAAACCTTCAGTGCCAACTACTCATGAGTTTTTAGCTAATTTTTGCTTGTTTTTTGTCTATTTGTTTTGCCTCAGGAGGCAAGGAAATAAAACCAAGATGTTTCCAGGAACATCTCACTGCCATAAAAGGAAAACACCCCATCTACATAAAATAAGTGCCACTCTTCAAATGGGGAACTCAGTATCATAATTCTCTCCACTGGTTTCTTTTGACAATTTGTCTAAAATTTAATGTCTTGGAAAGTTGGATGGGTCATTCAATGAATTGGAAGTGAATCAATTGAACTGGTGGAAAAATTTCTCTAAGTAGGAATTAAAATTATACTACTGAAACTAAACTTTCCTGGAACACACTGGACTTGTGAGAAATGAATGAGAACTTGTCCTAATTATCTGAGCTGAAATACAGAAAATGTACTATATTTGGAAACCATTTCTATAAAACTTTACTTCTATTATATCTATAACCATATCTTTGTGAAATTCTCCCTTCTTACCTTCCCCTTCATCATCCTCCCCACCAAAAATCTGGACAAAAGTACTACAGATCATACAGATTATTAAAAATAGAACTAAAGTATTTTTAAAAATATTTTTAATTATTGAGAAATCCATGGGGAAAGTCTATGTCAAACAAAAGAGGCAGAGGAGAATACTTAAATCAATTTCGGTTAGTAGTTAATATATATATATATATATATATATATATATATATATATATATATGTTTTAATTAAGTCAATTCAACACAATTAAATGCCTACCAAGAGTGAAATACAGAATTACGCAAAGGAGATAACAAGATTGAAAACAAAAATAGTACCTCCTCCTCAAGAAGATTTCAGTCTAATGCTATGTGACTGTGTTTATGTTTGGGGGGGGGTTGATGTGATATACAGATAAACAAATATACTTCTAGGTAGAATGCAATATGGACAAAAGAGAAAATCATATTCAGTGGGCGTTCAATCTACAAAATGCCTATGAATATTGTATATATACTAACTGTATCATGAACTACTCAAGATGTGGAAAACACCCTATCTGACCACCGGATATAGGAGCTTGAACCAAAAGCATAAGAAAAACTTCAGTGCCCCTTTAGGGTACCCCTAGATCTCTAAGTAAAAGATGTAGCCAGCAATAATCTGAGGATTTGATCTGTTGAACTGCTTGTGGATTGAGAAGACAAGTCTAGATTCCTGATATATTTAAGTAATTTTCTCCACCACCAGTCGCTTTTTAAAAAAAAATTTAATTTAGTTAAGGCAATGAGATTAAATGACTTGCCTAAGGTCACACAGCTAGCCAATTATTAAGTGTCTGAGGTCAGATTTGAACTCAGGTCCTCCTGACTCCAAGGCTAGTGCTCTAGCCACTGTACTACCTAAATGCCCCCCCACTACCTTTTTAGGTCTTTCATTTGAAGGTCTTCTGATTACATGATGTAGACTCATAGATATCAATTCACTCTAACCTTAAGTGTACAATTAGTTAGGTTCATATTTGTGTTACTTCATGATAAAATTCTGAATTTTCATTGTCTATTTTCTAAAGAATTTAGTCATTCCATTTGTTTTGTACTTATTTGTTTTGAATCATCTCTCATGACTCTGGGTAAGTCACTGAACCTTTCTCAACCCCAGTTTCCACATTAACAAAGTAGTAATTATAATAGTAATTATGTCAAGGAGTGAGGAATATGGATTATTCTAAAAGGAGTAGCACCTCTGGTGTGAGGATTTGCCAAGACCTTTTCAGGATTAGGTACTACATAATTAACTATTATTAGTAACAATATATTAAATAGTAGTGGATCATTCTAATACCTTGTTATTAAATATTATAAAGCCACAAAACAAAAAGTGTGCTATTGCAGGTATCATATTAAAAAGGTTGCATTTCAGCAAAGAAAACTTCCTACAGATGTGCCAAAATTATTCTAGATTCTTTGCAAAGTATAACAAGAATCTAAGAATCCTCTGATCATTAATATCAAGTCATGAGAAGTGTATCTGCCAAAGATATTCAATCCCATCATAGGGTTCAATCAAAAGGGGATTCCCAAAAGAAGATGGCACTTTCAAGAAGTCCTGTGAAAGTCACTGTACTGATTCATTGAGCCTGGGAATGTGCTATAGTCTCCTCGATTCAATCTGTAAATATTTGATCTAAGACATAGGAAAAATGAATTGGAGGAAGGAAAAAATTCTATTACACACACAATGATAGACAGTTGAATAGACAACCATAGAGAAAATCTATATTGTCATATTTAATTTCTATGCAAATAAAAAATTAATCATTCAATGAGCATCTGTTAAACATCTGGTATGTCCCAAAAACTATGTCAGGTTCTGAGGATAAAGAGATTAAAAAAATTAAATACTCCTTCTCTGCGGGGAACTTACATTCTATAAGGTTAAGAACATCTTACTATGCTATATCAAATATGTACATACTAGGTAATTTTTACTGGAGAAGGCATTACTAGTTGGGACTATCAAGAAAGACCTAAGAGAGAAAGCAACAGTTGAGTTGAATTTAGAAGTAAACTAGGAATTATATTTAAGAGGTGTGAATGAGGAGGGAGTTCATTCCAAGCATAGGAAATATTCTATGCAGCCGAAGAAACTGAAATACAATTTGGCTGGGAAACAATATTTAACAAGCTTGGAAAATAGAATAAAGCCAAATTTTGCATAAATGCAAAATGAAGGATTTTGCTTTGGATACTTGGACCATTAGAGTCTCCTGAATGTAGGAGTCACATCATCAGATATATGTTTAAGAAATGTCACTTTGGCAGCACTGTGGAGGATTACCTGGAGAAGGGATAAGCTTCAATGAGACATCTGGGAGGTCTATTGCAATAGCAATTGTCTGAGAGAGGGGATAAAAGGCTGAACTAGGATTGTTCCCATAAAAGATGAGAGAAGTTGACTGATGTGAATGCTAGAATGGAGAGAGAATGGATGACTTGGCCAATGATTGTATAAAGATAATGGTATTGATTGGAATAGAAAAGCATTTATGTGTCATTTATTATGGAAATAAGAATGGAAAATGAGACGGTATCAGCTTCCAAAGAATTTACTTTCAGATTGGCACAAACAACCCATCAAGAAGAAGAATTTAACTGTTAGATGAATGGAAACTTCCCTTGTTCTTTTGTATATGTTTACAGAACTGATGGTAAGTTCTAGGGATCTTTAGGTTGTCTTTGTTAGGAGCGAGAGGTGCTGGCAACATCTGGATAGGCAGGGTTCAGAGTTGAACTATTGGTAGGTGAAGGGGAAGGGTGATGCTAAGGTTGTGAAATGGGATTATTGAGAAGATGGTATTATACCTAATTAAAATGGAAGTTGGAAAGAGGGAAGATTTGAGAGGAAAGATGAGTTCTGTTTTTGACATGCTGAATTTGAAATATTTACAGAGCATCCTATAAAAAATATCTAAAGGCCTAGGAGTAATGGAACTTGCATGTATTTCCTACTATTGGGCAATCTGAGACTGATACAACATCTGAGAATGTTGGGCTAAAACCAATCAGATATCAACTCAATCCAATGTAAGCTCCTAGAGGGGAAAGAGGCACCAATATGGTAACTTCCTGGGAATGAGAGGCCACCAAGAGGTCTAAGAAAGGATAAAGAAGATCAGGCTGGAAATGGATCAGGTCAGTCTTTGGGAATATTCAACAGTGGAATTGAATATATGGCTTGGTGGCAGTTCTGGCCTGGACAAGATATGGAGTCTCAGTCTTGAAAATAAACAAATATAATGCCAACCACTCTAAAAAGAAATATCTCTTAGGAAGTTGTTGTTAAAGGTATGCCTAGATATATAACTCAATTTCAGAGGGATGATAATTGATCCCAGGAGAGCTTATGACATCTCTGAAAGTATACAAAGAAAGAAGACTGTCTAGTATACGGCCTTAGGTCTAGAAATAAATGTGTATAACTGCATAGTATCAATCACCTTAGGAAAATGGAAAAGTTCTTTTAATGATTTGAAACTTTTCCTTTTTTAATAACAAAATTCTTCTAGTGATAATATCAAGTCATGTAATACTTTCTCTGAAGAGTTTAAGTTGAGGATCACCCAAGGCACAATGGAACAAAGCATGGTGGGCATGAGCAACCTATGATACAATATAAATTATGAAAATGAATCTTAAGGATATCATCAAAGAACTATATGATCAAAAAAGAAGATAGACTGGTCATATAATAGTGAGCAAAAATTGAATATTGAGTAGCTCACATAATCTACTAGTAATCTTGTGATATCAAGAGAATGTGATGTAGACTTCTACAAGATAGATGACACAGGTTTGTGTCTGAACTCAGGAGTTCAGATCTTCAGGAAGATCTGGGTTCAAATCTAGTTTCAGATAGCTGTATAACCCTGGGCAAGTCACTTGAACACTGTATGCTTCTATTTCTTCAAATATAAAATATAGATAATAATAGTACCAACTTAGCAAGGTTGTTATGAAAATCAAATTAGATGAGATTCATAAAGTGCTTAGAGTAGTACTTGGTACATGCTTGGCATTTTATGAAATCTTGTTCTCTTCTCTTCCCCCACCATTTCTTTGGCAAACCTATGGGAGGAATGAGAACAAGAATTTCACAATATTGGCAGGTATGTAGAGGGATGGAGAGGAAATGTATCAATGAAATTATAAAGACATGTCAGGTTTTTAATTCATTATTTTTTTCAGTAGTTTCATTCATATCCAATTCTTTGTGACCCCCATTTAAATTTTTCTTTGCAAAGATACTAGAGTGGTCTGTTATTTTCTTCTCCAGCTCATTTCACAGATGAAGAACTAAGACAAGCAGGGTTAAGTGACTTTACCAGTTTCACATAGCTTGTAGGTATTTGAGGTCAGATTTGAACTCAGAAAGATGAGTCTTCCTGATTCCTGGTTGAGGTAACTTATCCACTATGCCTCCTTGCTGCTCTGC
This sequence comes from Macrotis lagotis, assembly GCF_037893015.1. NCBI lineage: Eukaryota > Metazoa > Chordata > Mammalia > Peramelemorphia > Peramelidae > Macrotis > Macrotis lagotis. The sequence goes on along the minus strand of NC_133658.1, from coordinate 513,697,914 downwards.
TTTAGAATATGATACAAAGAAAAAAACAATAGTGCTCATCTTATCAGAAGAATGAAATGCTGATTTAGGCCAATCCACTTAGATTTGGTTGTGTGGCATGACATAGAAACATTGAAAAATTGTAAAGGTTTAGCAGGGGCATGACAGCCATAGTCAATTGTTTAACCTATAGGACTACTGAGTCAGTTTCTCTTTACTTTAGATTTCTGTAATATTTTAAAATTTTGGTGAAGAACAAGAATGAAAGAATCACAATCTCAAGATCCTAACAACTCTAAAACTTTAATCTCTTTTATTAGAACAATAAAACATTGGCTTAAATTTGAACTCCCAAATCTGGTTATTCAGTAGAAAATAGATCTAATCAAGGACAATTCTAAAGGACTTGTGATGGAAATTACCTTTCACATCCAGAGAAAGAACTATGGAGTCTGAATGCAGGCCAAAACATACTATTTTCAATTTTTAAAATTTGCTCTATTCTTTATGAATTTTTTCCTCTCATAGATTTTTCCTTTTTGTTCTGATTCTTCTTTCACAACATAACTAATATGGAAATATGCTTAACATTCTTAGACATATACAATCTATATCAAATTATGCACTGTCAAGGGGAAGGGAGGAAAGGGGAGGAGGAAGAAGAAAAAAATCTTACAGGAAAAAAGAATGTTGAAAGCTATCTTTGCAAGTAATTGGAAAATAAATATATTTATTTTAAAAATTAAAAATTAGGGGCAGCAGTGGATAGAGCACTGGCCCTGGAGTCAGGAGTACCTTAGTTCAAATCTGGCCTCAAACACTTAATAATTACTTAGCTGTGTGACCTTGGGCAAGTCACTGAACCCCATTGCCTTGCAGAAAAAAGAAAAAATTAAAAATTAAAAAATTGGAAGAAAATAGATTTTTAACAAAATGGTACTGAGACCTCTGAGTCAGGTTCATGCAAGAGAATGGAGAAAGTCTCAAAAGTTGCTGTCAAGGATACAGTTGCCATTGTCCATATGATAAAGTCATCACTGCCTAAATCTTTGATGCATTTGATGTCCAATATCCAAATTGCATAGAGCAGAACACAATGAGTAAGGTTTTTCTCAGCTACATATCCAATATCTAAACAACCAAAACTTGATAAGGAGATTTTTCAAAGTTGTCTCACATTGAGGGTTCATTTAACTTTCTCTCTTTCCAACCTGATAGGCTTATATATACTTAGAGATATTGACTGAGGGAAACACAAGCTTTAAAGGATGAAGAGAGACAAATGTTCTCCTTATTGGTGACACTCATCATGCTGCCTTAGCTTAACCACCTGATTCCTGGTTGAAGTAACATCTATATCTCTTGTATTCTCAAAAGTGCTCTTCTTTTCTCTGAATTTTTCAGAAATCCACTTCTTTAGGGTCTAGGAGCCACATGAAATTATTTCTGGAGTTCTCTTCATCTGTGACAAAGATTCAAATTATAGAATTGAATGTCTCGGGACTGTCAGATAGGGGAATCTGTTTTGGCACCTCTCAAGTCCATCCCTAGCCACACAAAAAGAGAAATAGAACAGGCTAAGGAACAGGCACCCTGACTATAGCTGTCACTGTCTGTTGCCCTCTTTTGTGCTGGAGTGGAGTGAAGAAAACCATCAGCATCTTTACTCCTCTTCTCTTCCCTTCCTCCCAACCAGGATGAAAAGGGGAACATACCAGGGTCAAACAAGGCCCAGGCTCCCTAAAACACCAATTCCTATCTATTAAAATCCCATTACCTATTTCTTTGACTCTACCTGAATAACATATAGGGATGGTTACACACTGTCACTATTATCCACAAATACTTTACTTTATTCATCAAAAATTCTGAGCTATTTGATTGTTATTATTTCAGTTGTTGTGACTCCTTTTGGGGTTTTTTTAGAGTGGTTTGCTGTTTCCTTCTCTAATTTTATATACAAGGAAACTGAGTCAAATAGGTCTTGCCCGCAGTCTCACAGCAATTAAGCTTCAGAGGTTGGATCTGAACTCAGATCTTCCTGACTCCAGGTCTAGAGTTCTATCCATTGCACTGAGGAGTTGCCATATCTGACTATTATTCTATCTCTTCCTATGCCTTATCTCTTCTACATCTATTCTTAGTCATTATAGATATTTCTGCTGCCTTTATCTCTCACTACTTTGTTAGGCATTACTTCTCTTTTGATTTCATTATCTTCCTTATCTTTTAAATTATTTAGTTTTGCAAGGCAATGGGGTTAAGTGTCTTGCCCAAGATCACACAGCTAGGTAATTATTAAGTGTCTGAGACCAGATTTGAACTCAGGTCCTCCTGACTCCAGGGCCAGTGCTCTAGTCACTGCATCACCTAGTTGCCCCCTTCCTAACCTTTTGAAGGTCAACACTATACTTAGTCAATTCAACTCAATATTGTCCCCTACTTTCTAATAGTTTACTCCTTTATTCCATTATAACTCACTTCTTGCCAGACTTCAGTCTTGAATTACTCACGCCAGGGATTTCGAAAAGCTTAGTCTTGTCTGCTAGCAAAGCTATGACCTACTGGTCATAGTAGTCATCCTTACCTATGTCTTGCCATTGGACTCCAATGATCCTAGAGAAGATAATGAGGTTTATGACTTTGCATAGCTTTCCCTCACTTACATCCAATTCACTTGCAAGTGAAGACATTGTCCTACATTGTGATATCAATGATCCTCTTTGAGAACAAAGGACAAATAATAATAACCAACACAAATATACAACCAACACAAATAATAATAACCAACAACTCAGACCCAGTCCTACTTGTCTTATTGGCTCAATTCACTTCTAGAATGGGGTCCAGTTACCCATGGGGCTGCACTGATAGATGAAGTTCAGCTGTTTTGAAATCCTGATATGAAGCTCTGATGGTGCTCTGAACCCTTTGAAGTTCACAAGGTTACAACCTTGTCCTTTCCACCTCTGGTATTCTTTCACCTAGGGCAAGAAAGAAAACAAATGAGGACAGAAGCAATAGAAGAGCCATGTGTTCATGACTCCAATATGACTTGGGTGTGAAAGGTACTGGTACTAGTTCTCTCAATAACCATAGGATCATATCCTGGTATCATCACATCAGTCAAGACTACAGCAGCTCATCTTCAGAGGAGACTGGGAAAAAGGGGTGAAAAGGACCCAATTACTCCCTAGGGAGTCTTTTTATGTAAACCCAGACCTGACTTAACAAACAATCAAAGGGATTTCATTATGGTTGCTATACCCCAAGAAAAAACATAACTACACCAAAATAGGTTAAAAAAGGGGAATGGAGAAACTTCTACATCAAGAGATACAAAGCAGGTCTACAGTCTTAAATTTGGTTAAATGATGATTAGATAAATAAAATATGATAAAAACTCTTTAAAATTATGCTTTATAGATACATGTTGAGCCATAGCTAGGAATTCTGGTACCTGAGACAAAGGTGGTTGAGTTAGGTATAGGGGCTAAAAGATAGTTTAAAAAAAAGGAAAAGATGGGATGGAAGAACCCATTTCCCAATGGGAAGTCCCAAAATGCTGAGAATAGGGAAGTATAGGAATGTATAGTTTGGACCAGTAGGATGCATCCTGCCAAACAGCTCCTAGATGAAGAAAAGAAAATTGGCAGGCAGGGAATACAGTTATAGAATTTGATTCCATTGACAATGAATTAGGGTCCCAATTTGTTCACATCCCCTCCAACATTCATCTCTACCTATCTATTATTTTGACCTAGTGGAGGTTAAGAGATACTCAACATTGTTTTAATTTGCATTTTGCTAATCAGTACTTATTTTAAGCAGTTTTTATATATCTATAAATTAGATTTCTTGTTTGGAAAATTTACTGGTCATATCCTTGGACCATTTTTTCAATTGGGGAATGACTTGTATTCTTATGGATTTGACCATCTCCAGTTATCCCGATCCATTTCTGGCCTCTGGACCCAGATGACTCCGGAGAAGAAAGTCAGGCTACTGACTTTGCCCAACACCCTCTCATTTAAATTCAAATCATTTGCATGTCATGGCATCACCTCCTGTTATTATGATCTTCTTTGAGAACAAAGGACAAACAAAAAAAATTCAGATTTGAAAATTTCATTATATATTTTGGATATGAGTTCTTCATTTGATAAACTCACTATGAAATTGTTTCCCAATTTTCTGTTTTCCTTCTGATCTTGGCTATATTTGTTTTATTTGTACAAAACTTTCTAATTTATTATAAACAAAATTATCCATTTTACACTTAATTTTCTCTTTCCTTTTATTTTTTCAAAAATTGTTCACCTATCCATAAGTCCGATATGTGTTCTGTGTTCTTCTAATTTTTTCATAAAATTTCTCATTATATCTAGACCATATATCTATCTTTACTTTATCTAGATAAATGATTTAAGTTATTGGTTTATACCCAGTTTCTGCCATATTGCTTTTAAGATTTTACATTTTCCCAAATAATGAATTCTTATCCTCAAATCTTAAGGCTTTACACTTGCTGAATACAAAGTTGTTGTATATTATTATGTCATTATGATTTTTGTGAATTGATCCAATTACTTAAGATTGTTGATCCAATCATTTAGAATTTGGAATTATGACCAAAGAATTATTAAATTACCGATATATCATTTGTCTTGACAATGACAGTACTTGGTCTATTTCTGAATATAATTAGGGGAAAAAGGAAAAAACCTGTATGTTCAAAAAATTTTATAGCATCTCTCTTCATGGTGGCAAAGAACTGGAAATTATAGGGATGCTCATCAATTAGGGAATGCCTACATAAATTGCAATATATAATTGTGTTGAAATACTACTTTGCTATTAGAAATGAGGAGCTCAATAATTTTAGAAAAATATGAAAAGGTTCATGCAATAATAAATAGCGAAAGGAATAGAAGCAAGAGACCATTGTAATCAGTATCAGTAATATTGTTATATGAATGACTTTGAGTGAATAATTTATTTTGATTATTATAAATGCCAAAAGTAATTATAAAGGCCATAAGAAGAAAGATACAATCTACATCCAGAAAAGCGAACTTTTATAAAGGAGTATGTATAGAATAAATTTACAGATATATGCAGATATATGTATAAGTATGTGTGTGTGTGGTAAACACACACATTTGTGTCTGATGGTGGCCATTTCTGGCAGAGAGAGAAAAAAAAATTCATATAATGTCTATTTGGGTGGAATATCAGGTTGTGTATAGTATATTTTTAGTTTCATGTGCAGTCATCTTTTTTATTGCACTATGCTATGGAGATACTTTTTCCATAATTTTTTCCATAATTTTTTATTCCATGAATAAAAATAAAATTTTAAAATATCAAATAGAGTTAATCCCTAGTTTAGCATCAAAGTTAAAATTAAGAAATTTAAAAATGGCAATAGAGATAATTTAGTTTTAAACTTCATTTAACATTTTGCATTTATTTACTTGAGTACACATGTTTTCATTATTAGAATATATAAGCTCCTTGAAGTCAGGAGTTGTTTTATTTTTTCTCTTTGAGGAGAGAGAGCTGAAAACCTTCAGAAAATAACAACACTATTTATTCCAAGATTGTCATGGAGACAAAGACTCTTCTTTTTTAACCATTTTCCTTTTTTGTTATTATGAATATTTCCTTAAAACATGAACAGAAAAAGAGAATATTTTAATTTAAAAATATTCTGAGCTTAGCAAACAAAAAGAGCAATTCCGCATACAAAAATAGAACAAAAAGATTGTATATGAAAATGCTATGTGAATTTTTTTCATGTATATAGTAAATTCAGCAAATAAATGCAAATAGTCACTTGTTTCTTTGTGTTTCCTTCTACTATTTTTTTTGTCCTATACAACTAAAAATGCTTTGATGACTGTATTTGTTTCTTTTGGGGGGGCATGTTGGGGGCAACACTATAATTAAGCACAATGTCTTTACTACTTATTTTCATTTAAAAACAGGAAAAAAGAAAATCGTGGTAACATACACACAGAGAAGTAAAGCAAATTTCCATATTGTTATTTTTCTGAAAAACTGTATTATACAGCATCTGGAGCCCATCATCTCCTGTCATGCTTCAACTTAGTTCAGGAAAACTGCTTCTAAAGTAATGAATCTGGGGAACATAGCAATCTTCTAGGACACAGAATATCCCAGATCCCACATGCATTCTTAGAGACATAGCAATCTACCAGGCCATGGAAAAGATCACCTCCAGACCATCCAATTAAGAACTGAACAGAGGGACTCTAAAAATCCTGTAGAGATCACTGGATAAATAAGTTGCAACAAGTAGAAAATGCAGGGCAATGAACAGAGCACAGGCTCCGCAACTTGGAAGACAGGCCTAGCTTTCTTTGCCTGAGCTCCAATGTACCCAAATCTTCCATAATGCCCATGACTACAGGATAGTTGATCATTCTTTTCTTCTTCTTCTTCTTCTTCTTCTTCTTCTTCTTCTTCTTCTTCTTCTTTAGTTTTTGCAAGGCAATGGGGTTAAGTGGCTTGCCCAAGACCACACAGCTAGGTAATTATTAAGTGTCTGAGGTTTTATTTGAACTCAGGTACTCCTGACTCCAGGGTCGGCGCTCTCTCCACTGTACCACCTAAACACCCCTATCATTCTTTTCTTCAATGGTAGAAAAAAAAATTTTTTATTTCTTTTTTTGTAATGTGGGAGGAGAGTAGAATGGTGAGAAAATAGATTTCTGGCTATTTAAAAAACTAAAAAAAGTTGAGAGGTTATTAAAGATGTGGAATTTTGCATGTACTTTGAAATGAGGTCCTTGTATTATTAGTTTTATTTAACTTCTATTTTGTACTTGTATTTGTAAACCTCGTGAAGTGATAGTAATCTGTAAATATAATACAAAAACAAAAGACATCAATAAAACATTTTAAAAATTAAAAAATAATCATAAGGAGCAACCTAGCCTCTTGAGTCTAGGAGGATTAGGAGATTAAGTACGAGTTTTCAGTTGATCATTCCTGGAATGAGTGTGTCAAGGAATCCCTAATAATAAAGTTTGCTGTAAATTTTTACTAGGAAATGAGATTAGTCCTGACTTTTAATGAAAATCATATTGCAATATTAAGGAGATAAGAGAGTAACACATTTTCTTATTCCAGTTGTCATTACAAAATTCAGTCACCATAATGAAAAGGAGTAGCTCCTTATCCTATACTTCATTTACACCGATAATCTGTATCTGAGGCTAAATGATTGTTTAGGGTTATAGGAAAAGGAGGATCAAATGTTTAGATTCTACTGATGAGCTCATCTATTGATCCTATTTAATTTTCAACCTTATTCATAGTAACATAGATTTAGAGCTTGAAGAGTTCTTAGAGGCTATTAAGTCCAATCTTATACTTTTTACAGATAAGGAAACTGAATAGGAAACAAAGAGGTTAAGTGATTTGCCTAGGATCATGAAGTTGGTAATTAATTGGGGTGAGTTCAGAATCCACTACCTCATTTGCCCAAGATTAACCAATCCTCTACTACAAGCACTTACTAGCTTGTTTAATTAAGAGAGTGACCTGGGAACAAATTTTAAAATAAGATGCCTGTTTGGAGAAAGGTAATAAAATTAGAAAGATCTGAGTTCAAATTTTGTCTCCTACTCTTAGTAGTTGTGTGACCTTGGACAGGTCATTTAACTATATTTGCCTCAGTTTCCTCATCTATAAAATGAGCTGAAGAAGGAAATGTCAAACTAGTCCAGTATTTTTGCCAAGGAAATTCCAATTGGGGGTCACAAAGAATCAGGCATAATTAAACAACTACTGATTTCTCAAGATATCACACCACAGGAAGCTTTTATCTGAAGGCATCCTTCCACCTCAACAAACTTTGTTTATACAAAAGGTACAGGATAACAACCATCTTAGAAAGAGCAAGTTGGGGTGGCTAGGTAGCGCAGTGGATAAAGCACCGGCCCTGGAGTCAGGAGTACCTGGGTTCAAAATTGGTCTCAGACACTTAATAATTACCTAACTGTGTGGCCTTGGGCAAGCCACTTAACCCCATTTGCCTTGCAAAAAAAAAAACTAAAAAAAAAAGGAAAGAGCAAGTTACATATGGGGGGGCCGAAGAATGAAAAATAGTGGCATATTATGGTGATCCAGGGATCAAACCAGGTAAGGGTTGTATTGGTAAGGCATCAGAGGGGTTGACTCAGATCTAATGGTGTGAAGTAAGGTTCTTAATGCTATTTGTTTCAGAGAGAAGGTTCCTCAAAGGTATTTTCTGCTATATTTTAAGATATGCTAATATAACAAATTTATTATCTCAAGGATACAGACTGTTATAGACTTTTATAGACTATATGCAGATTACAGACTGTTAGCAATTGACCAGAGAGGAATAGCAGTAACCAGAAAAGAAGAGATGAGTGTGTAGGGTAAACCTTGATTATAGAAGAAAAAGGATGGGTAGGCAAGAGCTATATAAATATGTTCTAAATTATTATCATAAAAATAAATGGAAAGAAAGGTGACACATCTGTGACTAATGGTTGAATGGCACTTAGAGAGGTATGGGATAGAAGATCAGGGATGTGCAATTGAGGGGTGGTAGCTGAGGTACAGTTGAGCCTCACCTCTGCCTCACCTGGCACCCTCTCACTGTAAGTCCCTGGTAGAAGTGAAGCTGGTAGAGAGGAAAGAAAGAAAAGATGGGTTGGGAGGGAAGGGAAAGAGAGCAGTGTTATCCTTAATGAATACAATGCCCTTTGGCCCCAGATGAATCCAAAGTGGTCTTGGGCAACATACACATTGGGATCTCATTCCTTTAGTTTTCAGCTGAAGCTTTGCAGGTACATAGAAGCTTTTAGAATAATCATTCTTAATGTATGTGCCCATTTACTGATGCTAGCTGTGGCACAAATAACATATAACTTATGTTTGCCATTACTTGTATTGGTCTCCCAAGTCTCCCATAATGTTATCAAGTTAGATTTTTGGTGTGCCACAAATCTTCATTCAAATCAATGTGGTCTGTGATCAAATAGAAAAAAGTTTGAGAATCATTTAAATGATTTTAAATATCTTTTGAAATTTTTATTTATTTTTAATTTACAGAATTTAACAAGCATTTTCATAAATAATATAAAAAAGACAATTGCATATAAAACTATAAATATAATATACTACTTGCTATTCCTTTTAAATATACTAAGAAAATTATAGTACAAAATTTTTCTTTTTTTCTTCCCTCCCTCCCTACCCCCATATCCCCACACAGAGATGATTATCATTAGAAACAAATAAGTATATGTATATACATACATCAATCTATTGATATATATGGAATATGTGAGTAAAATTATTTTATCCATGCTTCTATTTATCAATTCTTCCTCTGGATTCAGATAGCATCTTTCTTTATATGTACTTTATGTTCATTTTATCCCTTTATTGTCCTGTGAAAGCAAGGAGAATGAGAAAATTACAGATGTCATCACTGTCTTCATGACTAAAATGCCATCTATGACATTTTGGAATCTTAACATTTCATTAGGTAGCCTGCATTTGCTTAGACACACCACTGAGCCTCCTTCATTGGTTTGTTTTTTCTTTTTTTCTTTTTTCTTTTCCTCCTGCTGGTGAGAAAGACTAAGCCTCCAAATACAAATTCTTACAAATTAACTTCCTTTCATTTATCCATCACCTATGTCCTTTTAATACCCACATCTGTTGCTCAGTATTGTGTAATCTTGGGTAAATCCCATAACATCTTTCTACAATGTTTGCCTTGTCCATAAAACGAGGGGCTAATCTAAATAGCCTCTCCAGTCCCTTTCAGTTCAAGATCTGTGGTCTTATAATTCCAAGAACTTTCTAGAGGCTGGGAGAAGAAATTGTAAATTTCTGTAATTTTTGTAAATGGTCTGGTGACATTGTTTATTATTAAAATTCTTAGAATGATGCTTTGACTTCAACTATAATATTTGGATAGCATAAGAGAACAGTAAAAAACAAATTATAGTTCTTCCTTCAATAAATAACAATAGCATTAATTAGCATCTTCCTATGACTGTGACTCAGTAATTATCTTAATCTTGAAATATTAGGGAGATAATATAAAAGATCATTTAATAACAAGAATTGCTATGTTTATTTTTTTAAATCAATATACAGATAAATACCTTGCATTTTTTATTTGCAGAGAGTATAAATTTTATTCAAATTGATTGCTAAAAAAATAATAATCCAAAGACACCAGATGTGGACACATGCACTAAAAATGTTTTTGTCATACTGAGATTTTGATGCAGAAAAATATTTGCTCATATACATTGATATTCTTTAAAGATTCTCAGATCAATAAAAATAAAACCAAAATATCATCCATAAGACCTATCACCTACTCTTTACAGTCCTTGGGCTGGGCAGTCCTCATGTTGGCTATTTGCATGTCTAGGTTGTGCTGAGGTCAGTGGAAATAATCTGAAGGTGAATGAAGGAATCCAATATTTACCTAAAAGCTGATAATATTATTGGTGCTAAAGATGAAACAGTAGATTTCCATAAACCCTCTCAGGTCTTTGCACCTTATTGAATGAAGCTCCTTTACAACATTCTTGCATTTCAGGGCCTTCTTCAAAGCTTCTGAATTCTGAGTAGGACATTGTCTTTAGGCAAGAAGCATGTTGTGAAAGCTGAACAAAACAAAATAAAACAAAGAAGCCATTCATTTGGCTTATTTCTCAAAAAGGTTGAGGAGTGTTGCAAATTGCTTGGACTTGTACTCCCAAATATGATGTGCTCATACAGATGTGAAGTGGCACTGTGAAAAGTTAGAATTTCACTCTGGCAATATGGAAGCAATTTTCATTCTCTGGGGACTATGGTGTATGTGTTTATAGTTCTGGCAATGTCATCTGGTAAGTCTAGCAACAGGAAACAGGTTTAGAAATTATCAACTGTCCTACAGTCTGATTATTTAGGAAGATGAAGAAACTTATAATTGTGTTCTTGGAAAATCATGGAGAATGGGAATAATCAAAAGGACACTATCAAAGGAAAGTTAGGAAGGAGGAAAATTGATTTCAGGGTTGACTTTTCATTGAAGAATTGAGAATTGAAGAAACTGAGGATCTTTTTACATACTGCAGAAAGGCAAAATTAAGTGCCATTAATCCTGAAAAAATCACTCTCCCTCTAGGTTACTTGTTACTTCTATTAATAAGTTTTCATTAAAAAAAAAAGAAAAAGATGAAAGAAGTTTTTACTGAATGTCCACTTTTTGCCAAATACCACACTAGATATTGGAGCACAAAGACAAAAATGAAATAGTGTCTGCCCTCAAGGAACTTATCGTCTGTTTCTAAGTACTATGAGTCTTTACTATGAGTCCAAGACTATGAATCTTCATTTTGTTCAGCCTTCTTTTATTTCAGGGAATTGAAGAATGAATTGACCACTAATTGTGATATTTTAAGATATTTTCAATTGTAAATTTAGATTAGAAATAAATCCCAAAATCTTCTTTTGGATGATCAACTTGGAGAAGAGTCCTAGATGTAGAATTCATGACCAGTGACTATCTAGACTCCCTTTGAAGACCTCCATTAAAAGGGAACTAACTCCCTGCTACATCTCATCAATTCTCCTTTGCAGTTACTAGACCACAACTTTGGAAGTTTTTTGTTTGTTTGTTTGTTTGTTTTTTTGAGGTAGAAAAGCTCAGGGTTTTTATTTTACAAGCCTGAAAAATTCAGAAATTAAACTTTTTCCTAGAGAAACAATAAACTGCTTGAGGACAAGCTGAAAAACAATGGTCTAGGCAAGAATGCCTGAGGGAAAGAGAGTAAGGAAAGCAGTCATAGGAGCTGTCTGGGTTTAGACTCCAGTGAGTCTGGCCATGAGGGGAGTTTAAGCCATATTGCTCCGGTGGCACAGGCTGGGAGCACATGGTTCTAGCTTAGAGAAATGGTCACCCTGAAAAGAAGAAGAGAGAGGGATATACTCTGGAAGACCTTATTTAAATGCATTTTCATAGTGGGTTGGACAAGGGTGGTACCTGGGGAGTGGTTTAGCACCTGACTCCAGGTGGTCTCTAATACTTATGTCATAGGGACAGTCCCCCAAGGAGTGGCTAAGACACAACTCATTGTGCATTGGTTGACTTTCTACCCACTAGTCTTTCCTGTCTCAATGATGTCACCTTCAAGTCCAACATGGTCATTTTCTTGGTTCATATTCCCCCCACAACATTTTGGGACCCAAATTCATCTGGGAATTGTGAAGGTGATGAGTCTTCTGTAATTTTTTCAAAGTTGAAAGGGGTCATCATGTTCACCCTACCTATCCTTTCAGAGCCAATTTAGAGGGGAATGTATTGCATTTGAGGCAAGGTCCACAGGATGGGGGTGGTCAGGATGGGGTACCAGTTGGTTGTTATCTAGTAGAGACCACTACTGGAGCTTCATAGCTCGGAGCCTGGAGAAACAAACCTCAGAAAAAAAGATTAAGCAAACAAAACCAAAGAGAGTAATTTAACAGAGGTCTCAGTAAGGAGAAAAGTCAGGAGGTCCATAGAGAACAAAGATCATTCTCCATGATATTAAGCCAGTATCAAAATACTTTAATAAGAACATAAATTATAATAATATAGCACAGATCCATTAATAGTTGCCACATTAAATTAAATTGTAACCAAAAGCTCAAGAATGGTATAAATAAAACCAATAAATGATTTGCAATAATTTTCTGTTTTAACTCTAGCCATGTTTAGAATGAATAAAAACCTTTAGCTGAAGAATGGATCTATTTATAAACATTTTAAAATGGATCAAAGGCCATCCTTCTAATATAACTAGTCAAGATGATATTTCTTTCCCTTAAAGAAATTTGTGATAAACAATCATATCCCGATGTCACAATTCTTTTTTTTTAAAAGGCCAAGACTAAATATTTGCTTGCTGTTAAGGATTTAGAGCATGGCAGATTCAAAGATTCATTCTTATACTTGATTAATGAATACCTGGAATGATTAAAATAATTTTTTCTAAATAGCATAAAGGGACATAAAAGGACATGTTCCGGTATGTATATAGATGTCTGTTCCAGGCAGAGGTCACATAGATAATCCTGTGCAATGAACTAGTCTCCAGTTCTGCCAGGTGAGGCATTTTTAAGAGAATCCTGTCTCAGTTGATGCTGATGATCATTCCCTCAAAGGTCACCCAACATGCAGTATTGAACATCAAACCCCTAGGGCTGGTAGTTTCTTTGGCATATTGTTGTATTTTTATTTAATATACCTGATGTCAGACAGACAAATTTTAGCAATATAGCAATTTATATGTATGTATATGTATATATTATATATTGTGTATATATACTTATATATATTCCCTATAATTAGAGCTTCAGGTAGCTTCAACTCCAAAGGAATCAAAGTGCAACATGCTGTAACTATGATCAATATAAGCAAAGAGATCCAGAGACAATTTATTTATTTATTTATTTCTCTATTTATTTATTTGTTTATTTATTTAGGGGTTTTTTTTGGCAAGGCAAATGGGGTTAAGTGGCTTGCCCAAGGCCACACAGGTAGGTAATTATTAAGTGTCTGAGACTGGATTTGAACCCAGGTACTCCTGTCTCCAGGACTGGTGCTTTATCCACTGTGCCACCTAGGAGCCCCTCAGAGACAATTTATAACTAATTCTATGAATCACTGAAAATGTACCTAAGGGTTATGCTGCAAATGAAATATAATAAACAAAACTCAGGATGTAAATATACAATAATACTGAATCACATTTAGAACTAGATTAAAAAAGCAAGTTTTGGGGCAGCTAGGTGACAGTGAATAGAGCACTGGCCCTGGAGACAGGAGGACCGAGTTCAAATCTGGCCCCAAAAACTTAATAATTGTCTAGCTGTGTGACCTTGGGCAAGTCACTTAATCACATTGCCTTAAAAAATTTAAAAAACTAAAAAAACACAAGTCTTTCCAATAAACCTGTTTAATTATTAACCATACTTAAAAGAGATATAAATACAAATCATTGCTTTCAAAACCATTTGAACATTTTAGGTAACTTTAAATTTTCAACATGTGTTATTAATTTCAAATGTAACAAAACAGTTGTAGGAACAACCAGATTGCCAATTAGAGTAATACAAGAATTATTATATTTTATTAAATATATTCTTTTCATTATTATTTTATATCTAAGCCTACTGATCTATAACAACATCAGTACATTGTTTAGAAATTTCAGGGATTCCAGAGAGAGGCCATGACTTTTGATACTTCTCATTATTCCTACAGATTAGCCAATTACTAATTTCAAGATTCAACATAATAGTAACTCCAAATCACTTATATTTTGACAGAAGATAATCAAATCATTGTAGGTGCAATACCTCGAAACCTTAAATGAAGGTGAAGGGAAATTAAGGCAGTTACAAGAATTGATAACATAATTGATAAAAACTTATAAATGTCAAAGAATAAGGGAGACTATTAACCTTCTTAATCAGTAAACTTACTGAGGGTCACACACTATGAAGTTCATTATATAGGCTAAGTATTACTAAGAGAAATTAACCCTTATTGCCAGGAACCAAGAAAATTAATATTACTTGAAACAAGAGCAATAACAACCAACTGACTTATGCCAGGCACTTTACCATCACATAGAGATGAAACAATAAATCACCCAATCCAGTTAAAAATTTCAAAAAAGATACATTTTCCCCCATTTTATCTTATTTTGAAAGCACATTGATACTCTAATCATGTATATACACATATACACAAATGTACATGCATACACATATATGCACACATGATCAAAGACAAAATTTTTGCAAATTGTTGACAATGTAAAATAATAAATACTATCTATCTAAAACCACCAACAAATATTATATGTAATGGGAATAAACTTGGAGCATTTCCAATAAAATCCATGGTGAAACAAGGATGCCTATTATCATTATTTCTATTCAATATAGTATTAGAAATGTTAGCAGTAGCAATAAGATAAGAAAAACAAATTGAAGGAAATCAGGACTGACAATAAGGAAGCAAAACTTTCACTCTTTGCAGATGATATGATGGTATACTTAGAAAACTTGAGAAAATCACCTAAAAAATTCCTTGAAACAATTAAATTCAGCAAAGTAGCAGGATATAAAATAAACCCACATAAATCATTTCTATAAATGAACAACAAAGCTGAAGAGCAAGAGGTAGAAAGAGAAATTCCATTTAAAATAACTATAGAAAACATTAAATACTTGGGAATCTACCTCCCAAAATAAACCCAGAAACTGTATGAACACAATTATAAAACACTTCTCACCCAAATAAAGTCAGATCTAAATGAATGGGGAAATGTCAAATGCTTATGGTTGGGTTGAGCTAATATAATGAAAAAAACAATTCTACTCAGTGTCATACCAATCAAACTACTTTACTGAGCTAGGAAAAACAAAATTCATCTGGAGCAACAAAAGGGCAAGAATAACAAGGGAACTGATGAACAGAAATATAAAGGAAGGTGGCCTAGATCTACCAGATATAAAACTATAATATAAAGCAGCAGTCATCCAAACTGCCTGGTACTGGTTAAGAAATAGAGTAATGGATCAGTGTATAGGTTCAAAAGAAACCATAGTTAGTAACTATAGCAATCTACTATTTGACAAGCCCAAAGACATCACCTTTTGACAAAAATTATTGGGAAAACTGGAAAATGGTATGTTGAAAACTAGGCATAGATCCACATCTCACACCCTATATCAAAATAAGATCAGAATGAGGACAGGATTTAGACATAAAGACATGATAGATAAATTAATAGATCGTGAAGTTATCTATCAGATCTTTGGAAAGGGGATAAATTTATGACCAAACTAGAATTAAAGTACATTATAAACTTCAAAATGAATGATTTTGACTATATTAAATTAACAGGGTTTGCACTAATAAAATCAGTGTTGTCAAAATTAGAAGGAAAGCAGAAAGCTGAGAAACAATCTTCACAACTAAGAGTGCTGATAAAGGTCTCAATTCTAAAATGTATAAAGAATTGCATCAAATTTATGAGGTCACAAGTCATTCCCCAATTGATTAATGGTCAAAGGATATGTACAGAGAGTTTTCAAATGAAGCTGTATATAATCAGATAAAAAATGCTTGCAATCATTTTTGATTAGAGAAATGAAAATTAAAACAACAATGAAGTATCATCTCACACCTATTAGATTAACCAAGATGAGAAAAAAGGAAGATAAGCAATGTTGCAGAGGATGTGGGAGGATTAGGAAATTGATGCATTGCTGTGGAGTTGTGAACTGATACAAGACTTTCTGGAGGGCAATGTGGAAATGTGCCCAAAGAACAATAAAAATATTCATATCTTTTGACTCAACAATTATAATTCTATGGCTATATCCAGAAGAAATTTTGAAAAAAGAGAAAAATCCTTCGTGTTTGAAAATATTCATAGCAACTCTTTTTGTAGTGGCAAAGAATTGGAAATTGAGGGGATGCCCATTAATTGGGGAATGGCTAAACAAGTCATAGTACATGAATACCATGGAATACTGTTGTTCTATAAGAAACCATAAATGGTCAGACTCTAGAGAAGCATGAAATGACTTACAGGATTTGAAGCTGAGCAAAGGGAACAGAACAAAGAGACAAAGTACACATCAACAACAATATTGTGAGATGAATAAACTTGTTGGAAGCAGCTCCTCTCAGTAGTTCAGAGATGAGGACAACTGTATTAAACTGGTTATGGACAATGTTATCCCCATCCAGAGGAAGAAAAAAAAAACACACACAACAACAACAACAACAACAGCAACAACAACAACCCTTCAGAATCTGATGAACACTTTATAAAATTCATCTGTAATATATCTCTTTCCCTCAATCCTAATTCCTCATACTAAAAATAATTGATACTAATCTGTAAACATGTCTATCAAAATATGTATGTACAGGGACGCAGGTGGGGCAGTGGATAGAGCACTGGCCCTGGGAGTCAGGAGTACCTGAGTTCAAATCCGATCGCAGACACTTAATAATTACCTAGCCCTGTGGCCTTGGGTAAACCACTTAATCCCAGTGCCTTGCAAAAACCTAAAAAAAAAATATGTATGTACAATGCTAAGCTGACTATTCACCACCGAGCAGAGTGGGGTGGGAAGTGAGGGTGGAAGGAAATTTTGTAACTTAAAAATAGACATGTGCATATGGATGAAAATAAATAAACAATCCATCAAACAAAATAAATAAAAGGAAAAAAGAGAAATTGTTGACTGTATTCTCTAGGCTTCTATAATTCACATAGCAAACCTTTACAATCTGATGGTAAAAGACTAAATCATTAGAGGAAACTTCAATTCATTCATTCTGTTTGTTATCAACAGTACAATTTTAAATTCCCCCAAAGTTTAGTTTGAATTTATCCTTATACAAAAAATTTAGATTATCCTGTACAGAGAATACAGATATTATAACATATCATTTGCATTCCAAACTTCACCCAAGAGAATATTCAAAATCCCAGTCTCATTGATTAAAATAAGTTGGAAACAATTTTTATCAATATTAGATTGAATTTACAATAGATTAGTTTATAGATGGAAGTATTTCACAAAAGTATTTATCACAAAGTTTCCAAATACCACTTTTTCTTGGTTAAAGTAAGATTTTATATATAAACACCTGTACTTTCAAATATAAACTATCATATTTCATAGACAAAGGGGTTCAACTTTTCTAAGTCAGATGGAACCAGAAGCAACTTATCTGATGATTGAGCTGAGCTTTTTCTTTTTTAATGAACCCAGATGGATCAAATTTTGGAGTAGTTGTACTTAATTAAAGAGATAAATGGCAAAGATGCCATTCTGTCTTTGTTTGGTTTATCTGCTAGCAAGGTGTGGCTTACTTTAAAAAGTTTTCTTTGTATGTACATATATATATATATATATATATATATATATATATATATACACATACACACACATATATTATATATATATATATATATATATATATATATAACCCTTTCTCTAGTTTAAACCTGATTTAGTCATTTGATTTATAAAGGGAAATATTGTATTTGCAGTTTAGAACAGAAGTCAAATTTTTTATACTATGATAATTCCCTAGCAAGGAGTTAAGCCCTAAAATCTTAAAATGGTTATATCCTAATTCAGATGATAATCTGTCTCTCATTGATTACTTATTAATTTGAAATTGTTCTTTTTAAAACAATTAAATGCAAAGCCCATGTGAAAAGGAGTAATAAGCATTTCAGAACTTACATTTCATTTAGACTGGGCTCAAAATGAACTCATTTCCCCCCAAACAAGAACACATCTTATACTATTTCAGATCTGGGTTACATACTACCAGAAAGGTTTCATTACTATCTTTCTAGTTAAATAATGTACAAACACACATACACACACATACACACATACACATACACATACACATAGACAAAACTTACTTTAGAATAAAGATTACATATTGGTTCATTTGTGTAGAGGGTTTTTAGGGTATCCCACCACTCCAATAAATCCCCAAAAAGTCCAGTGATCTCTCCTGGCCAGTGGAGAGGAGAAAAGGGTTGCTGGGAAGTACACAGATATCTTTGATTTAAAATAGATACTTATATATAAATGTATATTTATATTTTTATTTTTTGAATAGTAGTAATTAAGAGTGGTCAGAAAAATAATTTTAGGGTTAATTATAATTTCTTGAGGAAATTCATATTGTATATTAAGATTTTAAAGTAAAACAATAATTAAAATTCCTTGAAGTGGTTAATGCATTCTTAAGTTACCTTGCACAGACCAAATCCTGTCTGGTATCAGAATTTAGCCTTACCCCATTTCTATTAGCACACAGCTTAATGGGTTCAAATCTGAATTCCCCAGACCCAGAAAGAGTTTATATGTTAATTTTGAATTATCAGTTCCCATATAGTTCTTTTCATTTATTTTAAAGATAAAGTTAGAAAACTTCCAAACCAGAATTTGCTCTTTCAGCCATGACAAGCCCTTAATTTATAGAAACCCTTTGGGATATTCCCGGGTTTTAGGTCAGTTGGACATCCCCCTTTCCCTCCCATGGGTGGGGTTCTGCTCCAGTTAGTATTTCCTTTTAGACATTGATTGACTCAGTGATTCATTCTTTACTATCATTTAACCAATTAATACCAAATTAGTCTACAAAGGAGTCTCTAGGTAGAAGACAGAGTAAAGCCAAAAGCATAAACACATTCCTCAGACAGGTGGGCAGGCTTGCTGCAAAGCCCTAGTGATGGGAGTCAGGGTAGGTCCTCTACATGAGGGTGGACCCAAGAAAAACCATGCCCCAAACCAGGGAGAAGGTATAGGGTTCTTTTAGAATTTATCCAACATAATGAAGAAGTGCAATCAGAAGGTCACCTCAACTGGTGCAAGGATTAGTTGCTTCTGTGTCCTGGAGCATGAACCCCTCACCTGACCCTCACCACCACCTTCCCATAGAGGAGCTGATGCAACAGAAGGGAGGAGGGGAATTTTGTAAAAAGAAAGTCTCAAAGGGAGAGAAAAAAAGGAGAGAGGAGGAGGAAACAGACTGAGGCTGACAGAGTGTGAATGAGACTCGTTTCTCACTGGATCAACATAATCCGTGGCACCCAGACTATGGGATTCTAAGAGAATCCAAGAATCCACTTCTCTGAGAGGAGGGCAATCTCTGGTAGGACAGATTAGACAAATCAAGGCAGGGAATGCCATAGTTGAATAATTGTCACTCCAGGGACAAGGGGAACCAAGCCAACTCATTAAAAATAAAAACTCAGATTTCTAGCCACCCTAGTTTATTGCACATGGCCTGCCAGTCTCCCTAGGGGACAAATCCATCTCCTAAACTCTGGTTATTGAAGTCTAAATTGAACCTTCTTATTGCAAAACACAACAGATGTGAAGTGCTGGGGGTCAGACCAAGAGCTACACACTCCACCTAAAAAAGTGGGGAATCTAAATAAAACACACATGCTTGGAGGTCGAGCAAGACGTTGCAAAACTAGGGGTGCTGCAATAATGGTATCCTGTTTATTGCCTGTAATCATCTCCCCACAAACTCATACACTGCTACTTCTCCCCTGATTTCCAGGAAGTGAGAGAAGGGTAAGGAGAGAAGGCTGCCTAAAAGTCCAATTTGGTGTGATGTGAAGGAGATGGGCATGATTCAGGGACCCCTCACCTTGTAGAAGTTGAACAAGAAGGCCAGGGCCAGATTCATATCCCTTCGTGGTTTGCCAATATGATGTTGGGGAAATTGGTGGTACTGTCATAAAGATGAGAGTTCATTGCACTTGAACATATCAGGTCTAGCCCTAGAGGTAGAAAAGTTCAGGATTTTTATTTCACAAGCTTGTAAAAACTTTTTTCTTGGAGAAACAATAAGCTGCTTGAGGACAGGCAGAATAATAAAGGTATAGGTGAGAGTGCCTGAGGGAAAGAGAAAAAAGGAAAGCAGCCTTAAGAGCTGGCCAGACTTAGATTGGAGTGAGACTGGCCATGAGGGGAGGTTAGGTCATATTGATCTAGTGGCATAGGCTGAGAGCATATGGTTCCAGTTTAGGGAGATAAAGTAGTCATCTTGCAAAGAAGAGAGGAAAGAGAGTCACGTTGGAAGTCTCTAGCCCAACATCCAATTGCATTGATAAATCAGGACCCCCAGAGATCTGGCTAGATTTATCCTTCATGGATTCCAGGAAACTCCTTGAGGGGCAAGGTTCTTTTCTAATGCTATTTGAGTCATTATCCAAAAGGTTTTTGCCCCATATCAATCACTGATTATAGTTAGTATTTATTTCCCTTTCAACATTGATTCAATGATTCATTCCTTACTCTCATTTAACCAATTAATACCAATTAGGTTTTTTATTTTGTATTTCTTTTATTTTAATTTTTTTTTTCAGGGCAGATAGGGTTAAGTGGCTTGCCCAAGGTCACACAGCTAAGTAATTATTAAGTACCTGAGGTTAAATTTGAACTCAGGTACTCCTGACTCCAGGGCCAGTGCTCTATCCACTGTGCCACCTAGTCACCCCTTTAAATTTTTTTTAAGAAAAGATTTTATTTATTTTTAATTTTACAGTTTTCCACCTAATCTTGCTTCCCTCCCACCAGTGTCCAAAGAATGCAGTCTGTTAGTCTTTACATTGTTTCCATGGTATGCATTGATCTAAGTTGAATGTGATGTGAGAGAAATAATATCTTTAAGGAAGAAACACAAAGTATAAGAGATAGGAATATTACATAATAAGATAATGGTTTTATTTTTAAAATTAAAGGTAATAGTCTTTGGTCTTTGTTCAAACTCCACAAGTCTTTCTCTGGATACAAATGAATGTCAATTAGTTTTTACAAAGGAATCTTTAGGCAGAAGATAGAATGAGACCAAAAGCATAAATACATACCTCAGTTAGATAATGTGGACTTAGAGTTAAGAAAATCTGAATTCAAACTCTCTAGCAAGCTCATCTATAAAATCAGTATAATAATATCACCTACCTCCCAAAGATGTTGAAAGGATCAAATGAAATGACCTGTGCTAAGGGATTTGCAAATCACAACCCACTCTGTAAATGTTAATTGTGATTAAAAATCTATATTCTTTCCTGCATTCCCAAACTGTTATACCACCTTAGTCCTTGGAAAGAGTAGATTAATATTTAAAATGGCTACCACTATACATCAACTCCACAAGGTTCACTCCCCAAAAGCAGCATTGCTTTCTCGAGGAGTCTCTCTCTTTTGAATTATTGATGTTCCACTGCTAGGCTGGGTCAGACAGGTTACTCCTAGTTCCTGGCAAACATTGGCATGATCCCTTACCCAGGACCCCCTAGCAGCTCATCCAGCCTTTGCACCCAAGGGACTAGTCACCTCTATGATGGGTTTCTGACTTTTTGTAGATTACAAGTTTGTACTCTTTAATCTAAGAACAAGAAATAATAGACACAGCAGAGACAGAAGCATCATCTCATGGTAACAATGTCACTGGTATGGGTGAGATTTCAAGACTTCTGTCCCTCCTAGAGATTCAAGGCAACCAACCTTTCCTCCTCATTCAACCAGACAGAAAAGAACTTGTTTGGATCCTTGTGGGTCAGACTCAGAGGGAAATTGAAAAGACTTTCCTCATCATGTGGCTAATGGGAGGGAGGTGTGGGATGGGGTGGGGAAGGGTGAAGAAGCCAAAGAATGCTGAAATATGTCTCTGAAAACCCACATGGAGATTGCATCAGTTGATTTCATTGCTTGGGCTCATGAGAGCTGACCATCATTATTAAACATACACCAAACTGATATCAGCCTCTTGGAAATTCCCACCCTCTAAATGACATTTAAAACTGGAGAGCTTCGAAAAAAAGTGCTCACTTGTGTTTTTTTATGCATTTAAATGCAAAGATATTCAAAGCAAACTACATGTGGCAGTCTGGTTTAGTGAATACAGGCAAGAACTGAGAGATTATAGAATGTGAGCTACTCTTTGCCTTGGTATGGCTTTAACTCAGTTCAGCATTTTCTTCTCTTAGATGTCTAGCACTTGGTTGGGCAGAATAGGAGAATCAATGAATTATAAGGGCAACTAGGTGACTCTGTGAATAGAACACCGGCCCTGGGATCAGGAAGACCTGAGTTCAAATCCAATCTCAGATTCTTGACTCTTACTAGTTGTGTGACCCTGGGCAAGTCACATAACCCTGGTTGCCTCACATTCAGAGCCATCCCCAGTCATCCTGATTCATATCTAGCCGCTGGACCCAGAAGGCTCCAGACAAGAAAGTGAGACTGGTGACTTAGCATAGCATCCCCTCACTAGAATCCAATTCATGTACTTGTCATGGCATCACCTCCCTGATGTCTTCACCTTCTTTAAGGACAAAGGAAAAGCATCATCACCATCATCATCATCATCATCATCTGCCCTGTACTTAAGGAATTAATAATTTAGTTGACAGGTGCATATTGACAGCAAGTTGTATGATATAATATACATGTACAATCTCAATGTATAATTATTAATATACATAACTTTCATCCTCATGTAAGAGAAAGTGGATTCAAAGTAAGTATGTATTTGTCTGTATTCAGTCTCTCATAGAGCTAGGAAGTAGTCCAGTGCTATTTTCTCTGTTTATGCATGGGAACATTTAGCAAGCTGCAAATAGGTAAATCATAGAGTGGATTACACATACATAGCAGAGAATTGTAAAATTTTTTGAATTTTTAGGACTTGCATATTTTAGAACTGTTCACAGATAGGGAACTCTCAGATTTGTAGAATAGAGAACTGCTGGCAGTTGTGAAACTCTATGAAGATATGTGATCCTACCCTCTTTGTATTGATGGCAAGAAAATTCCAAATCGGTAGGTCATATAGGTATTTGAAAGAGATCCTGGGGAATGATTGTATCACTTTTCTTTACATGGTTAAGTGATATAAAGAAAAGCATGGCAGCAGACAGCAACATATATGTTTATTTGGAGCTAGGTTGGGTTCTGAGCCAGAACCAGTCATAGGAGAGAATTCCTCTTTTACTGAAGAAATGTATGTTTCCTAATATGCAGGGAAAACTGGGCTCATGATGAATCTCTGATTTATTGTTTTCTCTCTCTTTTATATCTGGGAAATAACAATTACAAGGAATATTCTCTAGGAAACAGCCTGGCAGACTTTGTTTTCTACCATTTCAAAGATTTGCTTGGGCAGAGCCTTAAACAAAATTGAGCCATGAACCAGTTAAACTAATAAACAAACAGAAATAATCAACTGTAGTAACTGCAAAAGTTTGCTGCCCAAACTCAGATGTAAATATAAATAGCATATCATTTGTGTTATTTCCCCCAATTCACACTCAGGGGTTAGGTGCCCCAAGGGATAATTGCCCCAAGTTCAAGGTACTCTTATTCCCAAAATTATAGCTCATGAGCCACCCAATTTCCATCCTCAATGCATTTATAGCCAATCACCAGTCAGAGGGACAACTCTGTTAGGTGGAACAATGACTGTAGTAACTGTCCTAGAGTCAGGAGGAGCGGGGTCCAAATCTTGATTCAGACACTTTACATTTATTAGCTGTATGACCTTGAGCAAATGACTTAACTCCATTGTCTAGCCAAAAAAAAGAATGGAGACCAGTCAGAGGACATAATTACCCCAAAACACTACTTGTATAGTAATTTCAATAGCTTTAAAACACTTGGGAATCCCTCTCACAAAAATACGTTTAATAAAGTGTGAGTACCACATAGAAGTTACAAGAGAGGAACTCTCACCCATGGCAGGCCCTAATGTCTTTTCTCTTCTCATGGTATCTGCATGACTATTTATATTGGAAGAATTGCTCTTCCCAATCTCCTGGGTTTGTTTCTTACTTTGTGTTTTGCTTGCAGTCTCAGTTCTGAGGCCTTCCATCTCCAAAAAAGATCATTTCCCCAAGTACCAGTCTCTGTCTATGTCTCTGTCCCTTTATCTCTGCCTCAATTTTTCTGTCTCTCTGTCTCTATTTCTCTGTCTCTCTATCTCTATTTCTCTGTCTCTATCTCTCTGTTTATCTCTCTTTCAGACTCTGTCTCTATCTGTATCTCTCTCTGTCTCTGTCTTTCTCTGTCCCTCTTTGGATTCCAAATCTGTTTTCTCCAAGAGTATATAAAAGGTCAGTTGGAACAATCAATGAACAAGCATTTATTAAAACAAAAAAACTGAAACAATTCCTACCCTCAAAGAGAATAGCAACAAAATCCATTTATTTCCTGGGCAGAAAATAACAAAATAATCTCAGGATCCAACTGAGCTGATATTTCATTCCATTAAATGTCCAACTTTAGGTAAATCATTCAGCCTGAATAGATGTTTTATCAGCAGAAAATTCAGAGTAATTAGGGATTTGTCCTATTATTACACAAATTTTAGTCTTAGCCACATCAGAAATTTCTTGAAATCCCTTGAGGCTTTTTCAGATATGGGTGCTTTAAAAATACTTGCTTATTGTGTTTTATGATGTTATTTTCTGCTAATAGCACTGACATTTCTCTGTAGCCAGATAAAAAGGTTGTTTGTGCCCGCAGAGATACTGTGTGGGGGTAAGAGACAGAGAAGGCTCAAATAACCCAGTGTAGACAAATAATAATCTATAGTTTGTACTGGGTATTTTCATGCTTTTTCTAGCTGTCTCTGATTTTCTACTTACTCATAGATAGGATAGGGACTAGTTTTGACAGGGAAAGCTGTGCAAAGATGTTTTTGCCATCTGCTAAAAATATTTTTGGATTTTCTCCACACAAAGGCTTATTAAAAATATTTATTAAACCTCAACTATGTATTAATTTTTCTTGAGGTTATGACCTAATTTTTTTTTTCCTAAAAAGAAGAACCAAAATAAAATTGCATTGAGGATGGAAAAGATTGTTACTTCATTGACTGTGTTATTCTTGATACTGTCATTATACTATATATGTTGGCAAATGAAGATTGAAAACTCCTTGAGGGTCTGGGCTGGATTGACTATTTCTTGAATATCTACAATAAAGAGAGTATAGTATAAAGTTCAATAAATGTGCTAAAGAATTCACTGCTTCTACTTACAAAATAAATATGCTGTTATAAAAATGTTTTGTGTATAATTTTACATATTTATATGTGTAACTGTGCACAGGCATGCATATATGATGTGTGTTCCTCTTGAATCATAGATTTAGATCTATAAGCAATCTTGGAGGTCGTCCAGTCTACTCTTCTTCCCTCAATTTATAGATTAGGAAACTGACATCCAAAAAGGTCTTTTCTTTATCACTTCCACTTCTTAGAATCCTTATTTTCTGATTCAGGTCAAACACCATCTTTGACAGACTGCCATTCCTGGTTTCTTCCAACTGTCTAACGTCCATCTACTATGGATAAATTTACTATGGACAAAGTTTTTATGTCCCTAGTTATGTAAATGTTGTTTCTCTCATTAAGTAAGCACCTTGAGGACAGAACCTATTTTTTCTTTTTCTTTGTATATAGTTAGTGCTTAGCACAATTCCTGTAACTTTTAGGTACTCAATAATTTTTCATTTATTGATTGATAGGTAACAGAGAAAGGTTTCAAACCCAAATATTCTAGTTTCAAATTCAGACTTCTTTCCCATGCTTCTTCTTCTATCTTAGCTCTCCAGTGAAATGGTAGGAGTTTTGAAGAGAGGTAAATGCTATACTTCAAGTACCAATCAGAAAGAATTTCAAGGAAGAAGATTTTGGGTTCTCATGAGGGAAAAACAACAACAGCAGCAATAACAACTTCCTAACTCTTAGAGCTATCTGAAAGTGAAATGGGCAACCACAGGAAGTAATTATTTCCTATTCACTAGGCGGTCAATCAGGCAGGAATAGGATGTCCACTTGTCAGGAATAGTACAGACAGTATTCATTCATGAGAAAGTTTGGACTAAATGAACACTGAGATCTTTTCCAACTCTGGGATTCCAAGTTTCTATATATTCTAGTATCTCCTTTTCCATCCCAGAGACTGGCACAAGGCTGATCACATTAGTATTCAATAAGCCTTTTGTTGATAGACTAATGTTGACTGGCTGTCTCTTTGACAGATTGTCCAGTAATTTGCATCATACAGTAGAAAACCACATTAAGGTTGTGTCTACTTGGCACCCACACAAATTGAGTGTCATGTAAGTAGGGGGATTTTTTTTCTTAGTCCAAACATTTTTTAAAATTCAAATTCATTTTTATTTAACATACTCAAACCAACTTTAATAACTATGCAATAGTCTGAAAGTGCAATCGTAAGAGCATGAGCTTTTCTGTTTTTCTAGGCTAAAATCTGACAGAACAAGAATATATGAATGATTTTTGCATGTCAATAGAAGAAGCATTTGTATAGGTAATAAAAAATTGTAGATAATATGTACCCACTCTTAATCAGTTGCTGGTACTAAAAGGGCCTCACAGAAGAATTAGACTAGGCAGTCAGTTCTGAAAGTAATAGTTCTTTTCTTTGCCATGTTTAAGGGAAGTTCATATGGTTTAATAGAACCATTCAAAGATGCAAAAGTCTTGGACAACAAGAAGTGGCACTAAGACATCATATTGAGCACCTCTTTTGAAGGGAACATTATCAATCCCTCCAAATTATGATAAATCATGAGTTCCTTCACATAGTGACCACAACTCTGTCATTTCCAAACTAGGACTGAGAAGAGATAGGGAAGGAATTCAATAAGTGTCCTTAAAAGAGACGGGGATATAATGGTCTTCAGACCATGACAAGAAGAATGTGTCCATAGTGGTTTGATATTTGTGGATCTATGCATTAGGGAATCTCATACAGATTAGAGATCTTGGCTCTAATGGCTGTGGCTGTATAGCAAAAAGGTTGCCATACCCAGTCATGCAGTATGATGGGGAATGTATTTCTCACTTCTTGCTTTCTTTAACTCCAATGGTAGCTACAAGCACATGGCAGTGGGCAGTGGATGGCCAAATCTGAGTTTTGGACACTTGTTTCTTTTGTTTCTGAATATAAACCAATGATCAATGATCCTGAGAAATAGATGTTCTAAGCCCTGGCAGGATTGTAAATCAAGTCAAGAAGCATTTATAAAGCACCTTCTTGATGCTTCATGATTTATTGTGGTAGAACTAGGGAACAGAAAGAAAGGCAAAAGACAATCCCTGATCTCAAAAAAATTACAGTTTAATGAGGGAGCCCACATACAAACCGCTTAGTATAAATTCAATATCTATAGGATAAATTGGAGGAAATCTCAAAATGATTCAGGGAAGCCAGGAGGCAGAAAGGAAGAGGGAGAACCTTCCAGGTACTGGGGAGAATCATTGGAAATGAACAGTCAGGATAGGGAGTGTGCTATGTGAAGAATAGCAAGGACACCAGTCCCAATGGATTGTGACATTCATGAAGGTAAGTGAAGTAAAAGAAAACTAGAAAGAGTGGAAGGTGCCAGGTTGTGATGGTCTTTAAAAACCAGACAGGGTGGACAGGTGGCTCAGGATAGAGTGACAGTCCTGGAGTCAAGAAGACTGATCTTCGTGAGTTCAAATCTGGCCTCAGACACTTATTAGCTGTGTGACCTTGGCCAAGTTACTTAACCCTGTTTGCCTCAGTTTTCTCATCTGATAAATTGAACTAGAGAAGGAAATAGCAAGCCACTCTAGTATCTTTGCCAAAAAGATCCTAAACAGGATCATGAAAAGTAAGATGCAAGTGAAATGACTGAACAACAACAAAAACAAAAAAAACCAGAGTTTATATTTGATACTTAAGGTAATAGGGATCCCCTAGACTTTGTTAAGTTGGAGGTGGAAAGATCAGACCTGTGCTTTAGGAAAATCACTGAATGGAGGGTAGGCTAGAGTGGGGAGAAATGAGGCAAAGAAATCCACCAAAAGGCTATTGCAATTTGTACAGATGTGAAGTGATGAGGGCCTGTACTAAAGGAGGTAGCTGGGGGATTGGAGAGATGGAGGTGTATATGAGAGAGGATAGGATATGAGAAAAGAAGATGAAAGGGAATCAATTAAGTATGACATTTATGTTGTGAAGCTGGATGACTGGGAAAATAGATAGTGGTGACCTTAATTGTAACAGAGAAACCTGAAAAAAGGGAAAAGTTTAGGAGAAAAGATTATTTGTCTATTTTTGGTCATTTTGAATTCAAGATGCATATGGATATCTGGTTCAAGATATCCAGTAAATAGTTGGAGATCTGAAATTAGAGGAAAGGCAAGAAGTAAGGTACAGACAAATAGATTTAAGCATCAGTTACATATATATGACAATTGAATCAATGGAAGCTGAGAAGATCATAAAGCTGGATAGTATAAAGGGGGGGAGAGAATCTAGGACCAGAACTTGGGGACCATCCATGATTAAGAAGTGTGACCTGAATAAAGATACAGCAAAGGAGACTGAAAAGAATGAGTCAGACAAGTAGAAAAAGAGCCAGGAGAGTACAGCGACCTATAGTGAAAGCCTAAAAAGAAGTGTTGAGGAAAAGAAGGTGATTATCAAAGACTGAAAGAGAGGTCAAGAAGCAAAAGGAGTGAGAAAAGCCTTAGGCTTCGCAATCTTGTCAATTCTTGAATTTGGTAGCTTCACAGTTGGGTGACGGATGACCAAGGCAATCCCTGGGAAAGTATCACTACTCCTCTAAGGGGAGACTACAATTCCAGAAGGATTCTGTCTCAGGAAGATCAGAAAGATAGTTGGAGAACTGGGCTTGCTTAAGCAAGCATACCACCCCACTGCCAGGACCTCATTGTTCCCTTTCTGGCAAGGGAGAGGGATCTTTCCTCCTCCTCTTTGCCAAAAGTCTATAGGAGGAAAAAGCAGTACCTGTTGCCATCCTGAGGTTTTGGGTTGAAAATTGTTGGAGACTGAGTCAGAAGCATCACAAAAGCATCTGGATATAGTCAACTAGGGAGGCAATTGCATCATAATAATGATGAAGATTATGATGGTGATGATAATAACAACAATCAAGGGACTCATTTTTTCCCCCACAACTACCCTGTGAAGTAGATGCTGTTATTATCATCATTTTACAGATGATAAAACTGAGGCAGGCAGCAATTAAGTAACTTGTCCAGGGTTACATAGAAAGTGACTGAATCAGGATTTGAACTCAGAACTTTCTGATTCTAGGTCCAGGACTCTAGTCACTATAGCACTGATCTTCCTCTTTAAAAGATCTTTATCAGATTCAGTTTCTCCAAAGGAAGGGGGAATTAATGTATGAATGATGATGATGTGAAAAGAACCAAGAGAACATTGCAAACAGCACAATATTGTTTTAAGAATGACTTTAAGTGAATTAATCATTTTGACTTTATATTACCCAAATTGACTATAAAATACATATGAAGAAAGACACTACCTATATGCAGAGAAATCATTGATAAATAGAAGTATGCACAAAATAATTTTACACGCACGCATATGTGTGTACATTATATATAAATATATATTTATGTAATGTATACATAAAAAAATGTACACATTATATATGGACCTCATAGCCAGGGCTAGAGTACAAAGGGGGAGGGAAGAAAAAAAGAAATTTACATGATAATTTTATATAAATTTAGAGGGAATAGCAAGTTGTACATAATTCATTTTCAGTTTCATGTGTAATCATCTTTTTATTATATTATTATATTATATTATATTATATTATATTATATTATATTACATTACATTACATTACATTACATTACATTATATTATATTATATTATATTATATTACATTACATTACATTACATTACATTATATTATATTATATTATATTATATTATATTATATTATATTATATTATATTATATTATGAAACTGCTCACTTGATCCCATAAATTAAAAACAAAATGACTGTATGATTTTTTTAAAGTAGGAGGGGAGAGTCTCTTTCCTGATAGGTCTGATAGCTTTCCCACACCCTAAAGAATGAGACAAAGGACCATGAGTCAATTGGGAAGCTAGAAGTGTATGATTTCCTAGAATGTTACAAAGAGAGAAGCTTCCAGATATGGGACAGAGGTTGTTCAGTGAATATATAAAGTAGAAGACAAGAGGTATCAGGCAAGAGGAGAAATGACTAAGATACAGAAAGTACTGGACAAGGTCAAACTAGACTAAAAAAGAAATAATATTCAAATACATACATATAGAAGATAAGGTGGCATAATAGGAAGTTCATTGAACTTCAAACCAGAAGGCCCCTGAGTTCAAATCCTACACTCCTTTTGATGTATTCCCTTGGATACATATTGGTTGTGTGACTTTTAGCAAATTGATTAATCTTTCTGAAACTTATTTTTCTTAGCTAAAAATGGGGATACTGCTATTATTGCTTATATTGCTAATTTGTTGGGAAATTGGAGTGATCATTTATTTTTATTATGGTAGGGCCAAAGAAAACTGAAGATGGAATTAACTAGGTGAAAGTGGAAGAAGAATTGGTGAGGCCATAGCAAGAGGCAAATGGAGATGTTCTGGATTAAATGGGAGCAGGGAATCCTATAAAGTTGAACCACATAGCAAGTTTCTTGATGGGGCTGAGAGGACCTTCAAATGTAGTAGGAAAATGTTCTATATTGAAATGAGAAAGTCATTGTACAGATAAACTGCATTCAAATAATGGAAAGTTGCTTTTCTATCTATGTCAAGGTCTCAGGTAGGTGGAACATGGATAAAATCTTGAAGTCTTGTGTGCAAATAAGACCTTAGACACACATATAAATTGTGTGGTGAAAAGCCATTTCACTTTCATCTATTTCCTTTCCTGATCTGTAAATTGGAGATCATTGGTAATACCTGCCTGCCAGTATTATTATTAGCATAAAATGAAATAATATCTTTGAAGGACTTTGAAAACATTAAAGTACTCTATAAATAGTAGCATTTATTATTTTTAAGAATACTGTTAAATTATCATTAGATCATTAAAATCCCCAAATTTACCATTAGGAATGAAAGACCAATCATAAACATATTTTTATACCCACACACTTTCTCTATAGCTATATTTTGATGTCCTCAATAGAATGATTATCCTGGGGTCTTGAAGGCTCTGCTTGTGAAGAAAAAACTCTGGGAAAACTAAGCAAATCAGAAAAGTTTCAGTATAAATGAAATGGCATTGATCTTTCAAGAAGTGGTTGATATAAATAAAAAGAAATTCATTGTCATTTTTGACCACTAGATGATGGATGTTTTTAACTGTATTTCTGAAATTTGGTAAGGCAAGGTTGACTTTATAAGCATGATAATTAAAACAGGAATCTTTGAAGGATTGAAGTTAGAGTTAGTAGCCCCAATTATAACTATCCATTAAATAAACCAACTATTAAGTTGAGAACAAAAATGTCAATAGGCATAATGTAGTAAAATGATGAGTGACAATGACTATCAGTCTATTTATCATCTTCATTAGTGAAATTCATAAATGGCAGCACAGTTTAGTACAGACAACAACAAAACAAAACACTCAGTTTGGAGTTAGAGGATCTTTTTGAATTTTGATTCTACTCATTCCTTGTGTGACCCTGAGCAACTTCATCTCCTCTCTGTGACTCTTATAGGATAATAGGGTGAGAGAATGAAGAGAATTTCAAGGATAGTCCATTTGATTTTATCTTTTAAAAGGTTTATTCATACTTTTATTAATGCTTTTTATCACATTCATTTATAAATATATCCCTCCCTATACCCTACTCTGTGAGTTATCTTTTGTAACAAAGAAAAAAATAAAGGGGGAGAGAAACTTAATACCACATGATCCTTACCTGATAATATATGTGAGATTCCACAACTCTAGTTCCTTGTTGTTGTTTGTCCTTCCTTCTTGAAGAGACTGTAATGACATAATTATGTAAAAGTCAATGTAGAGTATATGTCCAACTATGACTGGTCCTACTAAGATGAGTTCAAAATACTCTTATCACAAGTTGCATAAAAATAGTCTGTATGAACACTCAAGAGGGAGATGCCTCCAAACTTACACATCCAGCATTTCCTTTGAGCATCTACAGTTTTGCTTCATTTATAGAGAACAGTGCATTCTTTGATACAGATATGTTTTGCTAGACATTTTTGTGACAAGGTCTCCCAATTTTCACAATAAATTCCAAAGTTCTTCAGAGAAACCTTGAAAGTATCCTTATATCACTTCTGACCTTCATTTGAATGATTGCCTTGTGTGAGTTCTCCATAAAATTCTCTTTTTGGGAAGCATACCTTTGGCATTTGAAAATGTTGGCAACCCATTAGAGTTGTATTCTCTATAGTAAAGTTTGAATGATTCAGTTCAAGAAAATCATCTCATTGTCTTCATATCTCATCTTAAAAATCTTCCTAAGATAGTTTGAATGGAAGTGGTTCAACTTTCTGGCATGACACTAATAAATTGTTCAGGATTCATTGGCATATAACAATGAGATCAACGCAATGGCTTGTCAACCTTCAGTTTGGTAGGCCACCCTCTTTCCTCTACTTTCCTTTACTTTCTCTAAGAGAGCTGGTTTTGGTAATGTATGCATCAATGTCATCCTCTATGTGTATATCCATGGAAAAATATATTGCCAAGGTAAGTAAACTTATCCATAGCATTCAAAATTTCTCCATTGCTGCAATAGATGGCTCCATGTATAGATGATGTGGTGCTGACTGGTGGAGAACCTCTGTTTTCTTGGTATTAATTGTCAGGCCAAAATTAATACAGACTAGACACATTCTATTCTCTGTTGCATCTCAACTCCAGAGCCTACCTTGAGCAAGCAATCATTCATGAACAAGAAGTCATTCACCAACTCTCCTTCTACTTTAGAGTTCGTTTATAACCTTAACAAGTTAAATAGTTTACCATCAGTTTAATAGCTAATAGTGTTTTCATTCTTATTGAAGGTATAAGAAAGCATTGCAGAAAGAA
This sequence comes from Macrotis lagotis, assembly GCF_037893015.1. Classification (NCBI taxonomy): domain Eukaryota; kingdom Metazoa; phylum Chordata; class Mammalia; order Peramelemorphia; family Peramelidae; genus Macrotis; species Macrotis lagotis. The sequence continues at coordinate 513,664,402 of NC_133658.1, read as the reverse complement.
AAGAAAGCATTGCGGAAAGAATCATGCTAAAGGTAGGGGAGCAAAGATATAGCCCTTCTTTACTCTGGTGCCTGGGAAAGCATGAAAGCATTATAATTATCCAGAAACTGGGTTAATATGCCATCATGGAATTGACATATAATACTGATGAACTACCCTGGTAACCAAATTTTCCCATGATCTTGTTCGGGCCCTCATGACTAAAGCCTTGACAAGATCAATAAATGTTGCATACTGGTGTGTTTTTTGCTTCTGTCATATCTCCTAGAGTTGTTGGGCAGTAAATACATGTCAACCATTTCCAAGTCTTTTCTGAAGTCACATTGAGTCTTGGGTAAATGGTCATCTTATATGAAGGTGAAGGAAAAACTGATTAAGGAGGACTCTTGCAAGAATCTTGCCAACAATGATCCCAGAGAGGCATCTTTGTGGTTATCACAAGATAATGTACTAAAATGATGCACAGCTGAGCAATGGGGGATTGAACTCCTTGGGGATACCTTCCTCTTGCCATATAACTCAGAAGATTTCTGCCAGTTTTTATGAGAGTGAGGGCAATGGACTACCTTCCTTGTAAGTCTGCTGGAATGGAATCAGCACCAGATGTTTTGGTACATGAGAAGAATCTAATGGCATTCAAAAATCTCTTCTTCAGTTGGAGGTTCAGCTTGCTAAAAAGGGATTAACTTCCACCTGAGTAAACATTCAGAGAATTCAGCACTGACTGATAATAGTCTGTTGAGAACACTGTGGAAGGGTTCAGCCCATCTCTCTAATATCTTGTCCTTATCATTGATCAGGATAGCTCTTTCTCCCTAGTTCCTTACCTCTATAATGAAGGGAGATGATCTATTGCTTAATGCTTTTTAGGTTCAGGTTTGATCCTTATAACATGTAGGTTTTAGTTACATTTTATTGTCCCTTCAGCCTTTATAGTGTTGTAGGCATGATGTATATTGTTTTTCTGATTTTTCCTACTTTGCATAAATGCATGTTTCTTCATTCTTCTCCAAATACTTTGTATAATAAATAAATGAAAAAAATATTTATTAAACTCATACTGTGAGTCAGTCACTATATTAAGCACCTAATTCAGTATCTGGCACATGATGGGTCCTTAATAAATGTTACATGATTGAATAAGCACTGGGCATACACAACTCTGAGAGGGGAGAGGGAAAGACACAAAGACAGAGATACAAATATATATATATATATATATATATATATATATATATATATATATATATATAGAGAGAAAAAAAGAGGAAGAAAGAGAGAAAAAGAGGAAGAGATATGAATAGGAATAGAGAGAGAGAAGAGAGACAGAGAGAGACAAAGAGAGTCAGAAAGATAAAAATAGAAATAGAGAAGAAGAAACAGAGTGAGAAGAGAGAAAGAGGGAGAGAGAAAATGAGAAAGAGATACAGAGGAGAAATACAATTAGAAATAGAGAGGAAGAGACAGAGAGAGGAGGAGAGTGAAAGAGGAAGAGCGAGAGAGAAAGTATGTGTGTGTGTATGTGTGTGTGTGAGAGAGAGAGACAGAGAATCCCTGTCTTAAAATAGAAAAATGCAATACCTATATGGAAATGGTTCCCATGGGAGGGAATTTTGTTCCATGAAAGTGGAAGACTGACATATTCATCATATTTATTGGTCTTTACAATGCAGTTATATAATATTCCATGACATCCATGTACCACAAGGTTTGCCAATGCCCAGCCAATGGACATCATTTTATCTCCAGTAACTTCCTATCACAAATAATTCTGGTATGAATATTTTAACATTTGGGTAATTGGGTTTGCTAATGTCATATGCCTAACAGTGGGATTCATTTGATATTTAATTCACTCTTTAAGAATATTTTCAAGAATGTTTTCAAGAATAGTAGGACCAATTTACAGCTCTTTCAATGATTTAATAGTATAGCTATCTTTCCACAGGCTCTCCAACATTGATCATTTCCATCTTTTATCATCCCAGCTGATTTGTCTGGTGTGAAGTGAAATTTCAGAATTGATGACAGTGAATTTTAAAGATGGAGAAAATTCCCTTCTTTCATAAGTGAAAATTATAATAGTCACTGTTTCTATCCAAAGGATCACGTATAGAAGAACAGATTGGAATTGTTTTTCTCATGAAAATGTTGGTTTGGGGAATCTTTTGGTAAAATGTCAGGTTTTTTTTTTATTTGCTATGTTTAAAACTTCAATGTTGTTATGAAGACAAAACGTGACATTTCTAAATTTGCATACTTCCATAATTGAAATCACTTGATCCACATATCTATGTTTATTCATTTTCTGACTCCTTCTACTTTTCATCTGTGCTTTTAAGTGTAAGTGGAGAAGGAAGAATTACATTGTAGACACAGCAAGAATTACTAAGAGGACAAAAGGAAAAATTGTCTACAATCAAACACAGAGAGAGAGATCACCACTCAGATTGCTTTTTGCTCTTAATATATTATGTTGAGATCCAAAGTAGTCTAGGGATAGTTGTGTATATATTTTTTCATTATTTAATAGCATTGCAATATATCTCTTGCTATATCTTTTGATTACCTATGCTCAGATCCATTTATTTAATAAGCTTGATCAATCTTCTTTCCCAATATCAATTACTCATCTTTTGCTATTTGAGAAATATCATAATTTCCCATGATTAAATATAAACACATCAAAATATACCATTTATTAACAATAAAACATAATAAAATGAAGATAATTATTTAGATAGTATAACTGAGAAAAAAGTTCACAAAGTAACTTTTAAATACTGATTGTAACTACAGATGACTTCTTTTCAATTCTGAGAACACAGAACTCACAGAAATGAGTTCATTCACATTATCAAATAAAGTGGTTTTTGGAGAGAATAGCCCTTGATCTTCTTTATTTCTGTCATCTTCAAATTCTCTCCTATTGTGACAATAAGAAGTCACTATGACTCCTTTCTAAATATCACCTTGTCCCCATTCAGAAGAAAAACAAAACAATATGAAAATAAAATCCTTCAGAATCCAACACCATATCTACTGTTCACCACTTGTGGGTGGGGGGTTGCAGCGTGGTGGGAAGGGAGCGTGGAAGGAAATTTTGTAACCTAAAAGTATACATATGCATATGGATGAATGTTGAAAAGCTTTCATAACATGTATTTGGAAAATAAAATATCAATGCAATAATAAATAATAAATATCACTCTGAAAAGTGAGGGGGAGAATAAACCTCTGACTCTTTATTTAAATTGTTCTTTGTAATGGTTTTTCATAAAATAACTTAATACAGTTCTCCCAAGAAATATTTTTTATTTACTCTTCTTTTTTTCTGTATTTTCCATAATTTTCCAAATCATTGTACTTAACTCTCTTCTCAATTTCTTCAAAAACTGCTTACCTCAATTGTCAAATCCTAAATATTTTATTTGGCTATTAAAGATGCAGTAATAGTATCTAATCTTTGTAACACAATCTAGTAAAGCAGATGTTAGATGTACTTAAAAAATTTTTAAATAAAAAAATTGAGATCAACCAAATTCCACTTCCTCTTCCTTCCACCAAGAAAAAAAATCCCCATTGCAAACATGTATACTAAAACAAAACAAAAATTCTCCTACACTCTGAGCCTTTCACTTATCTGTTAAAAGATAGGTAACAAGTTTCATTATTAGCTCTCTGAAATCTTGGTTAGTCATTACACTGATCAGTTCCCAAGTCCTTCGAAGTTATCTTTTTCACTGTTGCTCATGAGGACAAATACTAAAATTGTAAATGATTTTAGAAAGAAATTTAGTGTGGTTCTGACAAAAGACTCATTTCTAAAATAGATAAGGATTTGAGTCATTTATAAGAAGATAAGACATTCTCCAATTCATAAACGGTCCAAGAATATGAGCAATTCTCAGATGAAGAAATTAAAGCTATCTATAGTTAAATGAAAAAAATGATCTAAATCATTTTTGATTAAAGACATGCAAATTAAAACCACACACTTATCAGATTGGCCAATATGCCTAAAAAGGGAAATGATCAATGTTCAAAGGAAGGAGGGAAAACTGGGACACTAATGCAGTATTGGTGGAGTTATGAACTGATCCAACCTTTCTGGAGAGAAATTTGGAATTATGCATAAAAGGCAATAAAATTATGCATACCCTTTGATTCAGCAATACCACTACTAGGTATGTATACTGAAGAGATCACATAAAAGGTTTAAAAACCCACATGTACTAAAATATTCATAGCGGTTCTTTTTATTTTAGGCAAAGATTAGAATTTTAAGGGATACTCATTAATTGGGAATGGTTGAACAAATTGTGTTATTTGAGTGTGATGGAACACTATTGTTCTATTAGAAATCATGAGGGAGGGAACTTCAGAATAGCATATAAAGACTTGTGTGACATGATGCTGAGTGATGTGAACAGAGCCAGAAGAACATCATATACTCCAACATCAACATAGGGTGATGATCAACTATGATGAACTTGATCTTTTCTGTAGTTCAATATTCAAAGGCAAAAATAAAAGTTTTGTGATGGAGAATACCATCCATATCCAGAGCAAGAACTATGGAGTTTAAATGCAGACCAAAGTTTACTATCTTCAGTTTAAAAAATGTTATCTTATGAATTTTCTTTTTTTTCTATTTTTTCTTCCATTTGGATGTGATTCTTCATAATTAATATGGAGCTATTTTAGCATGGTTATAAATATAGAGCCTATTTCTTTCTGTCAGGGAAAGGGGGAAGTGAAAGGAGGGAGAGAGAAAAATGTGAAAAAAAATTGTTGAAAACCAACATTACATGTAGTTGGAAAAATAAAGAAGGAAATGAAAAAATAAAAATAAGAAAGAAATTTAGTAGATCAATTGGTAGAGAACAGTCATCTGGAAAGGATTTGTGGTTCCCTCTTATCTAAGGTGTGGAAAGTTTATATTATATAAGATTTGGATAAGGGTGCACAGGAACAATTAAGAAATTTTGCTGAGAGGGCATATTGACCAAAACACAGGAGATTTTAAAACACAAATTTAGGAATACCCCTAGCAAATCCTAGATGTGTTATCCTGACAAGAATAATTGAGTGAACCTAGGACTTGGGAAACTACAAAATACCTTTTAACCATCTCCAGCAATCCTACAAAGTTACTGGGGCAGATCAAAGGTTGGATTCAGACAGGATAATAATTTTACTGAACAACATAACAAATCATTTCTCCTACCACACCATTGTTATTGTTGTATATGTTTTTCTCCTGGTTCTGCTCATTTCATTCTACATCAGTTTATTTAAGCATATGGCCAGGTTTCTCTGAAGCTGTTCCCTTCCTCATTTCTTATAGCATAGTGATATTGCATCACATTTATATACTATAACTTATTCATCTATTCCCCAATTGATGGATGGTTTTAATTTCCAATTTTTCACCACCTTATGTATGCTTAGAGTTTGTTTTTCTTAGGACAAATTCTTTTCTTAGGCTACCCTTCCTTTGAATTACACTTTTCACTTCTTTTTCCATCCTATTTTAAAACTGAGGGAAATACATTTCTGTACTCAAGTAAGATAGGTATATATTTATTTTTATCTTCTTTAGACAATACAGATGAAAGTGAAATTTAATTGTCAGTCGTTTTCCCAATCTTTTCCTCTTTGTATAGATGATTATGTGTAACAATTTTGCCCAGTCTTCCTCTTCCTATACTTTCCTAAAGTGACCCTCTTCCTCTCTCTATTCTTTTAAGATCAAGACATAACTGAACAAATCTCAATCCTTTTATCTAACAGGATTCTTTTTATTACCCCTGATAATGATAGCCTTGAGTAAGTGGTCTTTGTCAGTCAATGGAGTTATGTGACTTGCCCAAGGTCACACAGTTTCATGAGGCAGGATTTGAACTCAGGTACTCCTGACTCCAGGGATGGTGCTCTATCCACTGTACCACATGGCCACCCCTCTGCATCACCTAGCCACCCTTCCTGTTTACCTTTTGATATTTCTTTTGACCCTTGCATTTGAACTTTAAAGTTTCTCTGAAGCTACTGTTTATTCATCAAGAATGTTTGAAAGTCCTATATTTTATTAAAAATCATTTTTGTAGGATTATTCTCAATTTTTCTTCATTGCAAGCTTTCTGGAATACTGCATTCTAAGCTCTCCTCTCCTTTATATGGTAGCTGTTAAATTGTACATGAACCTAACTGTGAATCATTAGTACTTGAATTCTTTCTTTCTGATTGCACAGAATATTTTTCTTTAACCTAAAAACTGGATTTTGGTTATAATTTTCTTGGGAATTTTCACTTTGTGGTTTCTTTCAGGAGAGGACTGGTGGATTCTTTTCTATTTCTACTTTGCTCTCTGGTTCTAAGAGATCTGAATAGTTTTCTTTTTAAGATTTCTTGAAATATGATGAAATCATTCTTATTTGGTTATAGACCTTAAATTCAAAGACTACATTTTTTCCCTCTTTGATCTACATTCCAGGAAGGTTATTTTTGTTATGAGACATCTTACATTTTATTCCATTTTCCCAATCTTTTGACTTCGTTTTAACATTTCTTGATTTTTGATCCATTCTAATTTTCTGTGAGTCTGCTGCTTGGTCTAAATTTTTGTACTCTTTTTTTTTTTATGTTTTTGCAAGGCAAATGGGGTTAAGTGGCTTGCCCAAGGCCACTCAGCTAAGTAATTATTAAGTGTCTGAGACTGGATTTGAACTCAGGTACTCCTGACTGCAGGGCTGCTGCTTTATCCACTGTGCCACCTAGCTGCCCCAATTTTTGTACTCTTTATTCCAACCTATTAATTCCTTTTTCAATTCTTTCTTCCATAATTCTCATCTATTTTCCCATTTTTCTCTAGCACTCTCATTTCATTTATTTAAAAAAAATTAACTCAAAAAGAAATTCTTGCTTCATCTGTCCCAGAAATTCTAACTAAATTCATGTCTGAGCCATGTTTTTCTTTGAGGCTTTGCTTACAGTTTAGGCACATTTTCTTAACTTCTGAGTTTCTGTCTTGATTGCATCTATCTCCAAAATAACCTTGTATGAGGAGATTCTTTTGTTGTCTGCTCATTCTTTTTGTCTGTTTTCTGACTTCATTCTTTATATCATTATCTTATTTTACAATATATTTTTTAAATATAATATCATATTATATATCTTCTGTTGGGAATATCTGTTCCTACTGTTTCTATCTTGGAGTTCTGAGTGCTGTTTTATTTTAGAAATGTCAGGGACAGATCAGATTAGGGACCTTTGCCCTGTCCCCACCTTCACCTTTCTCTAACCCATGGTGTGAATTCTACAAGTTTGTGACCTTGATTTAAGTAGGCTTGCAGATCTATGGGCTTAGTTATTTGGAGTTTCAGTAGACTGCTGCTGGACTCCCTGTCTATCAGTCACATGGAAAGATCTTCTGGCTCAGAATGAAAGAACTGTAGGTTCCTTTTGATCTGGGTTATCTCCCCTGTTTATTCTTCTTCAGACCTGAAACTGGGCTGAAAGCTGAAACTGGAACTCTGCTCTGTTTCTAAAGGTAGAAAATAGCTGCTATTTCCTTCTGAACTGATTGCTAAGGAATGAAGCCCATAGCCACCTTGCTTCTCAGGATGCCACCTGAAGGTTCACGTCTCTTCTTCATTCTGTCATGGATCTGTGAAAAGGTTAAATTACCATGGAACTGTAACAATGTTAAATTACATTGTAAAAGCTAAATGGTGGTGCCCCTGAACTAGTTAGTGAATACCTGCGCTGTCACTTGCCACCTGTACCTGCATTAAAACAGTTTAGGTACCTTGCTTTTGAACCTGAGATCTCTTTTGGCCCAGTCATATAGTCTTTTTCTATTCAAGGTAAATCAACCTCTCTTCCTATCTCTCTGTCACCTTAGACTGGGAAAAATGATTCATTGAGATTGTTTTTTCCTTGGATTTCCCAAACCAGACTTGAACTAGTACATTTTCTAGATCTGTTTGGAGGAAGGGACTTTTGAGAAAGGGGCACAAATGTGAAGCTCACCATACTTCATCTTGCTACTCTATCACTTTAATAAAAACTGTTTTAAGTTATTTGCAAAAAACAGATAGAATGTAACTAGAATTGGTTGTCTACAATGGAAGAAAATAGACTTCTTCACAAATAAAAATGCTTAAATTACCTTGTAAAGACTATATGGTGGTGCCCCTTTTATAAGTAAAGGGTTTGATGACTGAAAGGGTATAAAAAGTTTCATATACTAAAAATTTATAGAATATAAGAGTAAGGTAAGTTTTCAGACACAGAATCTTAATAAGATTGGCTCAAGAAGTAAGAAATGGACTGAGTCTGCAGGGAATTGTAGTCCCCCAGTTCAATGGCATATAACAATTTTTAAAGCTTGAGAAATTATGATTCACAAAATGATATAGCCAATAAGTACTTGAAGAATTCAGAATTTTAAATAAGGACCATTGGTTTTTACAACTAAGAGAAAATTGGAGATGGTAAGTTTTTTATCCCACAAGTGAAGGAGAAGTCACTGAATATTAGGAGGCACTGATTTGAACTGTTGAAATAGATGAAAGAACTCAACCTGAGGATAAGGACTGGACAGGTGAGAAGAATAGATCAGGAGAGTGAAGAATCTGCAAGGAATGGAAAATGTAACATGAGAAAGCTGCCATAGGAGAAAAACTGATGAAAATATTTCAGTCCCTAATTTTCTTTACCTAGATAAAGGCTGATTCTGATTGGCAGATAAACTGGATTGTCCTTTAATCTCCCCAAAGTGCTTGATGTTCTCTTCTACTATCTTTTTTGTAGCCCACTCCACCCTAAATACTCCACCCGAATACATTTGTAGGAGACTATGACTCAGATTATTTGTGGAACCTGGGGTACCTATGATGAATTGGTTTTTATTGGTTTTGCCTTATTGTTAAGTAAATGCTTATGTTGAAGACTAATGGTGTTATTATCTTGATTGGCTGGTTTGTAAAAATGAAAGCAAACTGCTGAGGATTTATGAGTTGTCATGGTAAGAAGAAGCATATTCTTGTACAATAGGGTTAGTCCCTATTAGCTCCTATTAGACCCACAGAAATATTTGAATTGCAACTGTGTAGTGATGGTGATCAATTAACCAACTAATAAACATTTATTAAGAATCTACTGGGGCAGTTAGGTGGTGCAGTAGATAGAGCACTGGTCCTGGAGTCAGGAGAACCTGAGTTCAAAACTACCCTCAAACACTTAATAATTACCTAGCTGTGTGGCCTTGGGCAAGCCATTTAACCCCATTGCCTTGCAAAAAAAAAAAAAAGAATCTACCATATGTTGGGACAGCTAGGTGGTACAGTGGTACAGTGGATTGAGTACTGGCTCAGGAGTCAGGAGGACTTGAGCTCAAATCTGGCCTCAGAAACTTTATGCTTGCTTAGCTGTATGACCTTGGGCAAGTCACTTAACCCCATTGCCTTGCAAAAAAAAAAAGAATCTGTCCTGTGGACTTCCAATCAAGATGCAAGATGGTGGAAAGAAACTAGGATCAGTGTAAACCTCTTTTGGGTTTCCCTCAGAATTGACATTAATAAAGCCTTTTTAACAGATTTGAGAGCCACAGAATGCACCAAAGGTCATAATGAAGCATTTTCCAGCAAGATCTGATGGAGACAGAGAGCATAAACCCAGAACACTGGGCAGGGTGAGGCAGAGGACTAATCTAAGATTCTCAGCTGTGGGAGTGGAGGCTTTGGAATGGACTGAGCAGTGGGTGGTTCCAGTATTAGGAAAGTTCCACCATGGATGTCCAGATTGTCCCTTCTGCTCTTCTGAGCTTTTATTTTGCCCATACTTATCTCCAAGGTAACATTCAGTGGTTCCTGAATTTCTGTGTCCTTTCTTTTTCATTTTGAGATTTGTTACCCGTTCCAAGGACAGCCTGACCAGATGGCAAGGCCCTAGCTTTCTTATCCTGGAGCCCATGGTGTTCCCTGCAGGAGGGTGTGGTGTTCCTGCACAAATAACTCAGACACAGCCCCAGGTGTTCCCACCTCCCTAAACAAGGCATGCTGATAATCCAGGGAGAGTCTCTGGTATCTCCAGGTCCAGATGGACTAGCCCAGAGACTGAGTTGCCTGATGGACAGCCTAGAGATCTCTCCAGGCATCCCCAGCATTCCCAACAGCCCAGGAAGTTGGCAGCAGGCATCCCCAGTGCAGATGGCTCAGAGAGAGAGCCCCTGGTGTTCTTTATTGGTCTGTCCAATAAATAACCCCCTAGAGTTCCTAACATTGATGACCACAGACCAGTTTGCAAACTTCTAGGGTTCTTAACACATAAAGTCTGCAAGCAAGCCCCTTCATCCAACACAGGAAACTTGGGATAGGTAATAAATGTCAAAATGAATAAGAAAGGTCAGATAAAAGCAGAGTTCATTGAAAGATACCTTGGAGATAAGGATGGGCAAAACACAAACTCAGAAATGGAGAGCAGAGGGGTTGTGACATGTGAAGTTATGGAGGAGAATATGAATTAACTCTTACCCAGAAAGATTTCTTAGAAAACCTCAGAAAGGATTTTAAAAATCAAATGGAAAAATTGGGAAAAGAATGCAAGAGAACATTAATATCTTGCAACAAAAAGTGACAGAAGAAAACAAAATGCTTTAAAAAGTACAATTGAGCAATTGGAAAAAAAGAGAAGTTCTTTTAAAAGTAGAACTAACAAAATGGAAAAGGAGATACAAAAGCTAATTGAGGAAAATACCTCCTTGAGAAATAAGATTGATCTAATGGAAGCTAAAGATTTCATGAGAAACAAAGAATCTGCTAAATAAAATTTTAAAAAATGAAAAAATAGAAAAAAATGTAAAATAGCTCATTAGTAAAACAACTGATCCAGGAGCAGTAATTTAAGAATAATCATACTACCTGAAAAACCATGACTCCAAAAGAGCCTGGATATCATTCTTCAAGAAATCATCAAAGGGAAATTGCCCTGATATCCTGAAACCAGAGGGGAAATTAGTCTTCAAAAGAATCCACTAATAACCTTCTGAAAGGGATCCCAAAATGAAAACACCAAGGAATAGTATAACCAAACTCCAGAATTATCAGATCAAGGAGAAAATTCTTCAAGCAATCAGAAACATTTCAAATACCAAGGAGCCATAAATGGAATAACCCAGGTCCTGGCTACACCAACATTAAAGGAAAGAAGGACCTGGAATATGATATTCTTGAGGCCAAGGGAGCTTGGGTGGAACCAAGAGTAAATTACCCAGCAAAATTGAATATACTCTTTCAAAGTAAAAAAATGAATTTTAACAAAATAGGTGACTTTCAAATTTTTCTGCTGAAGAGACCAGAGTTTTGATCCTCAAACTAGAGATTCAAGAGACATGTGAAAAGATAAAGAAGGGAAAATAAAAAGACTTCTATTCAATAATATTAAATTGATTATATCCCTACCAGGGAAGAAGATTTTTATAATTTGAGAATTGTAACTCTATTTAGAGTGAGTATACTTAGACTAATGATATGGACATTAGTTGATTCTGATGGAATTATTTTTTAAAAAAATAATACATGAAAAAGTATTGGGTGGGGCAGCTAGGTGGTGCAGTGGATAGAGCACCAGCCCTGGAGTCAGGAGTATCTGAGTTAAAATCTGGCCTTAGACATTTAACAATTACCTAGCTGTGTGGCCTTGGGTAAGCCACTTAACCCCATTTGCCTTGCAAAAACTTAAAAAAAAAGTATTGAAGTGTAATGACACGAGGAATGGGGGAGGCAGAATGGGGTAAATTATATCACATGAAGAGACACAAAGCTTCTTATAGCAGAGGAAAAGGAGGGGATGAGTGAGAACTGCTTGAATCTTACTCTCATTGGATTTGGCCTAAAGAGGGAATAAAATATACATTTAGTTGGGTTTAGAAATTTATCTTACCAACCAAGAGAACAATGTACAGCATTAACAACAACACTGTGAGATTATCAGTCTTGATGAATACAGCTCCTCTCAGTAGTTAAGAGAACCAAGGACAACTGCAAAAAATTACCATGTTTCCCCATGTATAAGATGCACCCTTTTTTGAAAAAGTTAGGGTCTAAAACCTGGGAGTGTCTTATTCAGTGATTGTAGTTTTTTTCACTTGTATTTCCCACCTTTTCATGCTCACTTTTGTGTTCATTATTGTAGAATTTTTACTTGCATTTCCCACTTTTTCACACTTACTTTCTTTGTGCTCAAGTTTCACATTTGTTACCAGCATATTAGGTTATATTTTGCCATGTTCAGCCCAGAAATGGCTCAGAAAAGATTTTCGTACAATGCTGAATTCAAGTTCAAAATGATCCAGCTTGCAAAAGTGAATGGAAATCATGCTGCTGAAGGTAAGCTTGGTCCTCCTCCAACTGAGAAAACAATCTGAGACTAGCTAGGGAAGAAGAAACCCTACTGAAAACACCACTGCAGAAGAAGACCATGAGGGGCAAAATCAGCCAAATAATCTGATTTAGAGAGAGAGAATTGAAGAGATGGATTGAAGATCCAAGGATCATTGGAATTCCTGTGTCCACAAAAATGGTTCAGCAGGAGGCAGAAAGGATTGCTGATGAAAAAGAAGTTCCTGATTTCAAAGGAGGAAACAATTGCTTCAGGTTCATGAACCAGAATGGACTAAGCACGTGTCCATGCACCAGACTTGCCCAGGGAGTGCTTGTGGTCAAAACAGACTAGAGCACAGACAGGAGAGCAGTCAGAGCCTCTTCTGAGACAGTGATTAGTCATCAAACACACATGAGGACAAACTAATGGAGTGAGGTGGAGTTGTAAGAAGTTTGTGATGAATAAAACTTGAGTTCAATAACTTTATGTAATACATTTTTTTTTCAAATTTTGGGTTCCAAAATTAAGGTGTGTCTTATACATGGTAAAATATGGTATCTCTTAAGTATCTCTTTCCCTTAATCCTATTTCCTCATACCAAAAATGATTAATCTGTAAACATGTTTATCAAAAATATCTGTACAATGTTAACCTGACTGTTAGTTGCTGAGGGAAGGGGGGCTTGAAAGGGGGGGGGGGGTAGGAAATTCTGTAACTTAGAAATACACATATGCATATGGATGAATGTTGAAAAAACTTTCATAACATGTATTTGGAAAAATAAAATATCAATTAAAAATAAATGTATCTTATCCTTCAAGAATCAGGAAGAAAAAGAAGTGGGGAAGGGAAGGAGGGACTGATAGAAGGGAGGGAAGGAAGAAAGGGAAAGGGAAAGATGAATGAAAAAGAAGAATGACTGATAGAAGGGGGGCAGATTGAGGAAGATTGTATTTAGAAGTGAGGAGGGATAGGGTGAAGAAAGGAAAAATACAAATGGGGGGACACAGCATAGAGGGTAATAAAGAGTTAGTAATTATAACTGTGAATGGTAATAGGATGAATTTTCCCATAAAATGGAAATGGATAGCAGAATAGAATAAAACAAGAATCCTATAATATGCTGCTTTCAAGAAACACACTTGGAGCAGAGAGATACACAAAGAGAAAAAGAAAAAAGGTTGGAGAATAATATATCATGCTTCAACTGAAATAAAAAAAACAAGGCTAGCAATCCTTATTTTGGACAAAGCAATTGCAAAAATAGATCTCATTAAAAAGGAATAAGGAAAGAAACTACATACTTCTAAAAGGTACCATAGACAATGAAATAATTTTAATCCTAAACATGAATGTACCAAGTGTTATAGCATCCAAATTCTTAGAAGAGAAGCTAAATGAATTACAGAAAGTCACAGACAATAAACATATGCTGGTAAGGGACTTCAACCTCCCTCTCTTAGAATTAGATATATATAACCATAAAATAAACAAGAAGTTAAGGAGGTGAATAGAGGAAAATTAGATATGACAGACCTCTGAAGAAAATTGAATGATGATAGAAAGGAATATACCTTTTTTGGTGGCACATGGCACCAACACAAAAAATTTTCCATGTATTACGGCATAAAAAACCCCTATTATACAAATGCAGAAAGGCAGAAATATTAAATGTATCCTTTTCAGACTGCATTAAAAATCATGAGTAATAAAGGGCCTATCTAAAGATAGACCTAAAATTAATTGGAAACTAAATAATCTAATTCTAAAGAAAGAGTAAATCAAACAACAAATCATAGAAACAATATTTCATCTAGGACAATGACAATAAAGAGACAACAAACCAAAATTTGTGGGATACAGCTATTAGGGGAAGTGTTATATCTCTAAATGCAAACATGAATAAAATAGAGAAAGAGAAGATGAATGAATCAGGCATGCAATTAAAAAAAGCTAGAGAAAGAACAAATTAAAAATCCCTAATTAAGTACCAAATTAGAAATTCAGAAAATAAAAAAAGAGAAAGAAGGTAAGAAAACTATTGAACTAATAATAAAACTAAGAATTGAGTTTTTTGATAAAAAAAAATGAATAGACAAACCTTTGGTTAATTTGATGTTTAAAAAAGAAGAAAGCCAAATTATTAGTATCAAAAATGAAAAAAATCAATTCACTTACCAATGAGGAGGAAATTAAAGTAATAATTTAGAGCTATTTTTCTCAACTCTATACCAATAAATTTGACAACACAAGTGAAATTGATGAATATTTAGAAAAATATAGACTGCCCAAGCTGAAAAAAGAGGAAATTAAATACTTAAATAACCACATCTCAAAAGAAGAAATTGAACAAGCCATCAATGAACTCCCTAAGAAAAATTCTCCAGAGCCAGATAGACACACAAGTAAATTCTACCAAAGATAAAAGGGGCATTTAGTTACTATTTAATATAAGTTATCTGAAAAAATAGGTGAAGGAGGCCATCTAAATCCTTCTATAACATCAATATGGTGCTGATACCTAAACCAGGAAGAATCAAAACAGAGAAAGTAAATTATAGAAAAATTTCCCTAAGAATACAGATGCAAAAATTTTAAATAAAATATTAGCAAAGCAATTACAGCAAGTTGTCTCTAGGATAATAGACTATAATCAAGTAGGATTTATACCAGACATGCAAGGTTGGTTCAATATTAGGAAAACTATCATTAATTGACAAACTTAATAGAAATCATATGATTATTTCATAGATGCTGTAAAAGTTTTTGACAAAATATAGTACCCATTCCTATTAAAAACATTAGAGAGCATAAGAATACATGGAGTTTTCCTTAAAACGATAAAGAAGTTTCTATCTAAAACCAACAGTAAGCATTATATGTAATGGGGATTAGCTAGAAGAACTCTCAATAAGATCATGGATGAAACAAGCATGTCTGTTACCACCACTATTATTTGATATTGAATTTCAATATTGTAATTCAATATTCAATTATAAGTCAATATTGTATATTCAATATTGTAAGCTTTAGCAATAAGAGAAGAAAAAGAAATTGAAGGAATTAGACTAGGTAATGAAGAAACAAATTTGTCACTTTTTGCAGATGATATGATGGTATACTTAGAGAACCCTAGAAAATCATCTAAAAACTACTTGAAATAATTAACAACTTTAGAAAAATAGCAGGATATAAATTAAACCCACAAAAATCATCAGCAATTCTCAATATAACTATCAAGAAACAGCAGCAAGAGATAGAAAGAGAAATTCCACTTAAAAGTAACTATAGATAACATAAAATACTTAGAAGTCTACCTGCCAAGGCAGACTTAGATACTAAATGAAAACAACTATAGAACACTTTTTACACAAATAAAATCAGATATAAATAACTGGGCAAATGTCAATTGCTCATGATAGACTGAGTTAATATAATAAAAATGACAATTCTCCCCAAAGTAAATTTCTTATTCAGTACTGTACCAATCAAACTTCCGAAATATTACTTCAGTGAGCTAGAAAAAATTCTAACTAAGGTTATAGTCATAGAGAGGTACAAAAGGTCAAGATTATCAAGAGAATGGGGGCAGCTAGATGGTGCAGTAGATAGATCAATGGTCTTGAGTTCAAATCTGACCTAACTACCTAGCTTTGTGACCTTGGGCAAGTCACTAAACCCCATAGCTTAACAACAATCAATGAAACAAATAAAAATATCAATGAAAAATGCAAAGGAAGGTGACCTAGCCATACCAGATCTAAAATTATATTATAAAGTATCAGTCATCAAAATTGTTTGGTTCTGGCTAAGAAATAGAGTGGTGAATCAATGGAAAAGATTAGGTGCAAAAGAAAAAATTGTAAATAACTATAGTAATCTATGGTTTGATAAATCCCAAGATTTCAGCTTCTGGAATAAAAATTCAGGCCTTCATGACATTAGGCATAGACCAACATTCTCAGACCTTTTTACAAGGCAAGATTGAAATGTGTACAGGATTTAGACATAAAAGATAGTATCATAAGCTAATTAGGAGAACAAGGAATATCTGTCAGATATATGGAAAGGAGAGCAGTTCATGACCTAAGAAGAGATAGAGAACATTATAAAAGACAAAATGGATAATTTTGATTACATTAGATTTAAAACTTTTTGCACAAACAAAACCAAAGCAATCAAGATGGAAAACAATTTTAACAACTACTGTTTCTGACAAATGACTCATTTCTAAAATTATATAGAGAACTGCATCAAATTTGAAAGAAAATAAGTATTCCCCAATTGATAAATGGTAAAAGGATATGGAAAGGCAATTATCAGATGAAGAAATCAATACCATCTATAGCATATTAAAATTACTTTGGATCATTATTAATTAAAAATTAACTCTGAAGTCCCATCTCAAAACTATCAGATTGACCAATATGACTAAAAAGAAAAAGAACAATAGCTTAGGGGATGTGAGAATGCATTGTTGGTGGAGTTGTGAACAGGACCCAACCAGAAGAACATTATCCACATTAACAAATAACATGCAGCGATGATCAACTATGATGAATTTGTTCATTTCACAATACAATAATCAAAGACAATTCTAAAAGATTTGTGATGGAAAATGTCATACATATCCATAGAATGAATTGTGTAGTTTCCATGAAGACCAAAGCTTACTGTCTTCAATTTTTAAAAATTACCTTATGTATTTTGTCATTTTTTCTCTCTACTATCTTTTTTCTTCCATTTGGATTTGATTCTTCTTTCATAATATGATCAATCTGGATCTATGTTTAGCATGGTTAAACATATATTAGAATGCTTTCTGTCAGGAGGAAGGGGGAGGGAAAAGAGGGAGGGAAAGAAATGTAAAACTCAAAACCTTGCAAAAAATTGTTGAAAACTACTGTTGCTAGTAGTTAGAAAAACAAATATATAAAGTAATATTTAATTTTTTTTTAAAAAAGGAAAGAAACATTTGCTAAAGTCCTAGTCACTGCTGATGGCCTTGTCTGAGACTTCCCTAGAAAGGCATAAGATTTTCCAAGCTTCCAGAGAATGAAAACTCTTCCCTGTCATTTCATGAAATGAAAGCTCCCCAGGTTACTTTCTGAATATAGCCTTTTTTTGGTTAGAAAAGCTTTCCTCCACAAAGTTCAACCCTCCAAAATAGGAATCTACTGAATTAAAAAGTGCTTTTAACTGTGTATGCTTTTTTTTTTTTATCATTTGTACCTTATTAAAGTAAAGGAGTTTGAACTAAATAAAAAAAAAAATTACCATGTGCAAAATGCTGTTCTCAGTCCTGGGGATACAAAAAGAGGCAAAAGATTGCTCCTGTCCTCAAGGAAGTCTTTCTCTGGGAAGCCAGACCTGCTAGTGTAAGGGCAGATTAAGTGAGATTGGGTAGTTGATCCATGCATGATCTATATGAGGGAATATATTGTTGTAGTCCATCCCAGGTACACCATGTACTCCTGCAATATACAAAATACTGTCCCCTCTTTCTTTAAGTGTTTTCTTTTGAATTTATTTTCTATGCGGATAGGCTGTGTGGATGGGATCAGAGTAAAGGTTATGGTCAAATATATGGGTGAAACTAACTTGATGACACTGGATTTGATCCCATAGTCTAGTTAATGAAACAATTAAAGTCTTTAATGCTACTATAAACTGTGGGTTTCTGTAGAGATTAAAGATTTAGAAACTCCTTCCTTAAACACTAGCCCTGCTTATAACCCAGTTCTTGAACTTGACAAAATGCCACCGTAGGACAGATATGTCAACCTAACTAAAGCAATAAGGCATCAGGATGGAAGGAAGCATTATGTTCCAAGTAAGTTAAACCACCATCACCACTACTTCCCCTCAAACTTGAGAGGAGAACCTTAGAACCCTGAATCCCAAAGCCTGGGAGTAGTAATGCTCTTCTAAGCTACTAGTCCTGTTTCCAGAGTCCACACCATTCATTATGCAAATGGAGAATCAACCTGGCAACTGTTTCTAGAATTATGATTCCTTAGCAGTCCCAATTATTAAATAATTGCAATAGATGGTTTGATATCAGAGATGGATATGGTTTGGTTAGTAGAAATGCCATTAAAGAAGAATAATTAATTACTACCTCCTTTGTTACTAAATTTTAAGGACCATAGGATCTTTCTATCTTATTTGCAGGTGAAAAATACTATATTTTCTGTTTTCTCAAACCAGAACATGAGGTTGCTGAAAACAATTACTGTCTTGCCTTTCTATTTGTACCCCCCATTATTTGGCATAGGATGTTAGGTTTAATAACTGGGGTTTTTATCAATGTCAATTTAATAATTAAATAATTGATAATTTGATATTTACTCTTAAAATAATTAATAAATAATTTAGCCATTTAATAAGTACTTAACTTTTTTCTTTTATTTGGACTTTGAACAATTCAATGGTCTTGTGTACAAATACCACTTGATTATTTTGTTTATTTTTTTTTAGTTTTCCTTTTTCTCTTCCTCATCATAACTTAGTGGAGTGGAGTGGTTATAATATCCTTCAGAATTTACACTAGGTAGGGTGTCAGGATCTTTGTCCTAGAGAGCTAAAATTTAGACAGAAGAGTGACAGCATTTTCAATCCTTCCACTGCATAAAAATAACTCAATTACAAAGAATAATTTAATAGGAAGCTTCACAATAGACGCTTGCTCCAACTTTTTCCTTTCATTTCTATGGCCTCACCTTCTGCAACCTTCTATTTTGAATTAGTCTATGCCCAACTATCCCCAAGTCTCCCCTTGACAGAAGTCTCCCTATCGGTGGACTCACAGTAGTATTTCTGTTATCCATTCCCTTTTGGTCCCTGTCTCCATTCTACACACAACTCAGTCAATGTTGTGTTCCATACTACTTGCCTCCTATTAAAATATTGTTGGTTATGGTTCTGTTCCCCTCACTTATCTCATAAATCCTAGCATCTACATAGCAAATGACTTTGTAGATCCTTCCTTTCCTCAGAATTATTCCGCCTTGCTATTCTTATAAAAGACCTTGCTTAGGTTACTCTCTCTGTCCCATGTCATCCTCTCATGGTTTTTCTCATGAATTGTCCTCAAAGACTTTTTTTCGTATTCCTAATAGAATTCAAGCATCACTATAATCTATTTACTTACTTTCAATCTGGATGAGAATAACATATTCCTAAACTTCCATAGCAGAATATCAACCCTGTGGCCTATATCACAGATAGCTAAAGCATAAAAATCCTTTTTTAATCATAGACAAAAAATATTGGCTCTTAAGGCACATACTCAGAAAATTCAATCACAAATTGACTATACTCTAGCACTGGTGAAGAGACCCCTTGAGTCAACTGATACTAGTGAAATAATAGGGAGGGTGTTAACTCCATTCCTCTAGCTTCTCTATCACTGTATTAAGTTAGATCATTTTGGGGTACAGAGGGGCCACATACTTGATATCATAGTTATGTCCTCAAGGGAAAGGGGGAGGACACTGCAGGAATCTTCAAACATATTTATAGTGGCTACAGAATCTGGGAATTCTCTTAACAAGAAATATCAATCAATAAATATTTCAAAGCATCTTCCTTGTGCTTAATAATAATACTATGTTGATTATTCATCTTTACTTCTGCTTGTTTGAGTCCCCAAACTGCTTGCCTCCATGGATCTAGCATGAAATCTACAGTTCTATGAGATCATAAGTGAAGGAGATATAGACACAACAATTCTGATGGCAGGAGATCTAAATTTTTTGGTGTCATGGACCCCTTTTGTAGCCACCTGTACCCATTATCAGAATCATGTTTTAAAATGTTTATGTATCTATACATGTATATATGTATGTGTATAGCACATATGGATAAAAATGCTAAATTTCAGTTAAAGGTAGTGAAAATAAAAGTTGTTATTTTTCCCTATTCAAGTTCATTTACTCCCCCCCTGAAATATATTCACAAGACTCTCTGGGGGCCTATCTCTATCATAGGGATGTTTTCTACTTGGAGTTGCTAAAGAAAGGCACAGAACATATGCAGAGGAAATAGAACTCAGGATCCTAAGCACAATCCTTGTACAATAAGTTCACTCAGTTGATAGCCACTAATCTGTTCCTTCATAATCACTTAACTTTTCATCTTGGTGCTGCAGAAAATTCCAACTGACTTTAGAAAACTAATCATGTTCTTAGTATATAGGGTGAATGCCTAAATAGCTAGAATTGTCTCAAATGGGAATTGGCAGATATATAGCTGCTGTAATACCTGAACATACAGTTATCACGACGTGGTTTGGTGTGTAGCATTTGTTCACTTGTTTTTCAGTCATGTTTAATTCTTTGTGCCCTGCTTCTTGGCAATAGTACTAGAGTGGTTCGCCATTTCTTTCTACAGTTCATTTTACAGATGAGGAAACTGAGGCAAACAGGATTAAGTGATTTGGTCAGGGTCATACAACTAGAAAGTGTTGAGATCAGATTTGAATTCAGAAAGATTCCAGAAGATATCTGGTGTCCTTTATCAATTCAGCTAGGGATACATATGATCATCTTGAAATCAAAAACACATTTCAATCACTCTCCAGACTGCCTTCCTGGGTGAGTTGATCAACACAGAATCCAAGCAAAAGACAAAAACTAAATTACAAGAAAAGCAAAGTAGGTTTCGTGTTCCATTCCTGTCCTACTTGATTCAATGTCTTATTCCCTTTCCTCTGGAGGAAAGTATATAAGTTGTCAAGTCACTAAGCATTTATGAAGCATTTTTAATGTGTTGATACTAAACAAAATGTTAGTGATACAAATATAAACAGAAAAAAAGAAAGTTCCTATCTGCAAGGATTACATTTTAATGGGGAAGCTAATAAAAAATTAATATAAAATCTAATCAAAGGGGTTTGAAGAGTGGTTGAGATATGCAGAATCAGAGACAGAGTTCGGAGAAGAATAAAGGAAGGTTGGCCTTTCCTCAAAATGAAGGTTCTAAAAGGAATTCACCAGTGGAAGAAGGGAGTCACAGGAATGGAAGGATGTTCCAGAATGAGGAACTCACAGCCACCTCTAAGATAAAAAGGCAGTTCACAGTGCTTTTGAGAAGATTGGCTTTCACATTCATATTTTTCCTTTACAAATTCCAAATAGCATTTGGATGCTATTTCCCTGGCAGGGGGGGAAAAGTGCTGATTGTCATATAAGTGTTAAACATCACATAAGTCATTCATTGAGCAATACAGACTAAGATGGTACTAAACATTGCTGATATGTAATTTTAAAACTATAGCAGATTACACGTTAAATAAAATTTTAAAACACCCATAGGTCTAAAGGACACTTTCTTTCAGAACACAATTATGTGATAATTCTGCCTGGAACCTCTGCTGAGAAGACAGAATCTCACTTAGTGACAAAGGGCACAGACTCTGTTAATGAAGTTTTACACAATCTCAGCAGAAAAAGATGCTACGTTTTTTCTTTTCCTATTCTTTCCTTCCTCCTTTTCTACTTCAGTATGATTATTGTTCATTTACAAGTACAAAGGTTTTCAGAGGCCTCTGATTCTTTTAGATTCAAGTATATTTAGTCAAATTATACCCGACAAAGGTCTTCTTAATCTGTACCAAATTCTATTTTCTATTAACCTCATTTTTCTTTCTTGCCACAGTACTCAGATGATTTTCTCTCAGAGAGCAGGGGCCTCTGACTCCAGACAGGGACAACAAGCACTTCTCCCCAAGGAAGAACACCACCCAATGCTTGGAATGAGGAGAGAGGTACCATTCCAGGGATAACTGAATAATTGTGACATTATGAATTCTCAGAGATTATAAAAAAGGGAAAGGTTCCATGTGTACAAAAATATTTGTAATAGCTCTTTTTGTAGTGTCAAAGAAATGGAAATTGAGGAGATGCCCATCAAGTGGAGAATGTTTCAATAAATTGTGGTAATTGAATGTGATGGAATATTATTATTGTGTAAGAAATCATGTATGGAAAGACTTCAGAAAGGCTATAAAGACTTAACATAAACTGAAGCTAAGTGAAGAAAGCAGAGCCAGGAGAACACTTAAACATTTAATAGCAACATTGTATGATGATCAACTTGATAGATTTAGCTCTTCCCAGCAGAACAATGATCAAAGACAATTCTAAAAGTCTTGCAATGAAAAATATCATCCACATCCAGAAAAAGAACTATAGAGTCTGAAGGCAGACTAAAGCATATTTTCCCTCTTGAATATCTTATATATTTTTCCTTCTCTTATTTTCTCATATTGTTCTGATTCTTCTTTTACAAGAGTAACATGGTAAAATGTTTAATATCATTGTCCACATATAAGATTATTTGCTGTCAAGAGGAGGTAGGAAGGAAGGGAGGGAGGAAGTGAACACTCAAAATTTTTACAAAATGAGTGTTGAAAATGATCTTTACATCTAATTGGGGAAAAAGATTAAAGAATACTTAGAGAAAAGAAAAGGGATAGGGAAATCATAGCAATGCTAACCTGGTGTTTTTCTTCCACACTAATTTATTGTGGAAAAACATGAACAAAATTGCTCAGTACTTAGCATGAAGAAAACTCACATCTTATAAGGGCCAGATGCACTCACTCCCCAAAGCTAAATTATTCTGGCATTATGCTGTTTACAATGATGTAGATGGACTGATTTTGTTGATTTAGAAGTTCCTCCTTTTTCATATTTATTCAAGTACTTGTTACCATAGTTTCCAGTTGCTTAAGCTGCATGTATGACTTTGAGACCATTTTCAAATAGTTTTGCTTTGGTGATTTTTTCATCTATGTTATTGCACCAAAAAATGAAGGGAAAAAAAAAAGGAAAGACTTTTCTAAACAATTTGACTTCTAATTTCCAATTATAATACTTAATAATGTTCTATTGTCCCTTTTTTTTCCTTACCCCATTTAGAGTTTCTATGGTATAGTTTTGATCAATCATTATGGGGATAATTCTAGGATCTGGATATTAGGGATGTACAAGTTTCATCAACTCCTTCCAAAATGAAAAGACATTGAAAATGGACCAGGTCTATCTGTTGTCTAAGAAATAGCTAACTATGTTTAGATAGAATTGGAGTCTAGTCTAACCTTGACATATAGAAGCTGTAAGAATATGGGCCAGTCAATTAGTCTCTCTGAGCTCAGACAACCATCTATGAATGTCAATTATTGACTTTACTAATCCAGTCTCTCCCTTCCATATTCTTATACCTTACTTTGCTATTCTTAACACTATGACCCTAAGTGTTCCTGATAGAAGACAATGGTAGTCCATCATTCAACTCCTTTTATTTATTTATTTTTTTGACTGGGTCTTTTGATTTTGTACAGGCTGAAAATGCAGATGTCATTCATGCATCTAATCAGCTAATCAGCATCTAAGTTTTTAACACTCCATTTCTGAATTGAGTTGGTCCCCTCTGTTTTAGGCATTCTGAAGATTCTTATTTTTAGGACTTGCCCCATTGGTGCTGAACTTAGTGTAGACACCTGATTGGCTTGAGTCTCCTGCAGTTCAGAACTTTCCAATTCACCTCATCTCCCTGCATTTTCACCAGTTCCCCCTTTTCTGTAATTCCCTCCCATGTTAAACACAACTTCTGGTTCCCCTCTCTTTTTCCAAATCTCACCTAAAATATCACATTTAGTCATCAGCCTTTCCCAGTCCCCTCAGTTCCCTCTGAAAGTATCTCTAGTTCATTCCATATTGTTCAAAGTTTTTGTTGTTGTTGTTGCATATAGCTCTCTCCATTAAACTGTGAGTTTCTTGAGAGCAAGTTCCATTTTTGCCTTTCTTTATATCACTAGTGTTTGGCACACAAAATGAACTTAATAAAATCTAGGGGTCTTAACCAGTTGCAAATCTGCTCAGAAAGAGCAGATATCCATACAAAGAGAGTTCCCTACCCCAATGAAATCATAGCTATGCAACAAAAATTCCAAAACAAATGAAAATGAGTCATCACTAAAGTTTTAAATAGCACTGATTTTTTTTTTTTAGCCAAAACAAGTCATGGAAACTATCAATTAAATTATGAAGGGGATAAAATCTGTATATATATATACAGATTTTACAGATTTTAGCCCCTTCATATATATATATATATATATATGTATATATATATATATATGTTTCCTGTATCAATGGTATTTTTGATCTTTTGAAGTAATAGCTGAGTTTTTCTTTTTATTTTCTTTATTTTATTGGCATTATCATCATCATCACTATCTTAAACACTTGAAACTAGTTCATATCTATGATTTCATTGGTTTAGGAAATTCTTAGTGTGGGACCTCTCTCCACCTGAGCAAATTGGAAATTGGCTGATAATTAATAGTCTTTTACAGGTCTGTGGGTCTCTGAAAGGTTAGTGACTTCACTATGTATCAGAGACGGGGCTAGAACCCAAGTCTTCCTGACTTAAAAGCTAGCCCTCTTTCCACTACACCATCATGCATCTCTTTCAATTAATCAGTCAATCTAATCTTTATGTTAGGACTTATGATTCAAATATAAAATCTTTATCTTCCACCATTCAAGTTTCTATGTTCCATTTTACACACTGCCCCTCTACCTTATAATTTACTGGAATTTCCTGTAGCTCCATATGTCATTTGCAAGTTAGTTTAGGCATAGGAAGTGTCAAACAATGAACATTCTTGCCTTGTGACTTTTAAGTCAGATTCGATCTCTCCTGCTATTGTTTATTTTTTTTTTCATTTTAAATCATACTGTGTTACTAAAACTTCTTGGGCTATCTCCAAGCTCATATAGATAGTATTCTATTAATTTTATTTGATGGTACATGGAAACTAAAGCCCTAAAGTAAATAAAAGAGACAACAACAAACACCCACAAGAGAGAAAAACAGCATTAATGGGGAATAAAAATGATCAGATTTACATTTGTACAAGTACCAAGAGAAAGCATGCAAACATTCTTTTCTCCTTAATAAAATATAGGGACTTTCCTGACTGAAAGGGATATGAATGATATCATCTGAGATCTGTTTATCCCAGCTGTCAACCAGGACATTATTTCTATGTCATTGCACACTCCCATTTGGCACCCAAGACACCCCTCTCTTTGTAAGGGAGTGGTGGGTAGATAATGATGTTGATTCTTATTGTTGTTGCTCAGGCACCAAACAACAAGGAATCTGGAGCTGCTGAGTCATTTTACTTTTATTTTCCTGTAGAAGGAAGCAGGTTTCCAAGGTCTGACATGTACATAGACCTTGCTGCAAAGAGACAGATATAATGCCTTTGGCCCCATTTAGGTGTTCGCTTTTCCTTACAACAGCTAGATGACAGAACTGTGCACATTTAATTCTAATGAGCTGGTATGACCATTTATTTTACTTATAGCAAAACAGGTAAGCTTTGGTAAGCTTTGTTTCAGGTAAGCTTTGAATTTATTTCATTAAATTTGCTTATATTACTAATATTATTATTATTATTATTACTTGCTTATACTTTAATTTAGATTGGAAGTCTTTCAAATTTGATGGGCTTTCTTAGAGCACTATAAACTTTCTGAAGAGACAGAGTGAAAAGGCAGAAGACACAGAGAAAGTGACTGAGAGAGAAAGTAAAATCAGAGATAAGAGAGACAGAGACTTAGACAAAGAAATAGAAACAGATGAGGGAATTGAGGCTCAGAAAGAGGAAGTGAATGACAAAGTCACATATATCATATGGAGTTCTATACAGACAAATCACATCTCCCAAGAGCAAAAAAAAACAGATTGCATCTAAATAAGTGTCAATGGAAAAACATTTCTTTGCCTGCTTCTATTAATACTATCATGATACAAAGCATAGCATTAGAATTGTTGAATGTTGAATGCTGTTTATTTTGTTAAAGACTCTATGTCTGAAATGATTTCCCTATTATATACCCTATATGCTTTATATCATTAAATATGATTTTAGCAACAAATACAATTAGTTTTTAAGGCAAGGTTGGTCACACAAATTAGTACCATTTTTTTAAATCATCATGCATGGAATAAGCTACTGTATTGAACATCACTCCATCACATGCTACAGGCAACTCATTAAGAAGCAAGTCAAACTGCCTCCTACTTTACAGGAGGCAAACTGTGATTCTTATGGTCTTTTGTCTTTCTTATTGGTTGATTACTTCCAGAAGCTCCATTTTAATCAGTGTCCAGGTAAGCCATGCCTTCATTTTTTCTCCAGGCTCTTCCCTAGACTTTCTCCACAATGCCTTGACCAGGGAGTCTTCTTCCTTTTTCTCCATCTCTTCCACTTCAACTCCCTCCCCCACCCCTCCAGGGCAACAACTTTCTTTGTTTGTTTGAATTTGTATTGCACACCCAAAATCCCTGGCAGTAAATAATTAATAGATGTTTCTTGTCTTGACTTGAAATCACAACACAATCAACTTTTTAAAAATTATACTTTGTCGTCAGTTGCTTATTTTATTCAATAAGCTAAAAATAAAATCATAAAATAAAATTTTTAGAAAGAAAGAAAGGAAGAAAGGAAGAAAGAAAGAAAGAAAGAAAGAAAGAAAGAAAGAAAGAAAGAAAGAAAGAAAGAAAGAAAGAAAGAAAGAAAGAAAGAGGAAAAAAGCAGCAGACATATCAGCACTGCTGGGCCTGGGGAGGCTGAAGCACTCATTTTTTTCTTTTTTAAAAGGTCTCTCTCAGCACTAGATTCACGTAAATAGAGCAGGATTTGTCCCAGGGTGGTCATCTCCAAAGAAAAGGATAAGACTATTTTTTTCTCAAAATCTCCAGTTCTTTATAGACCCACCTTGGAATCCCTGAGAAAATCATTTATAGCTTGAGTTTAGTTTGTATATGTCTCAAGTCTCCCCAAAGAAATATAGCAGTAGTCAGTATGCAATGCAGATTGATTATAAGTACAGCCATTTACTGCCCCTACTTCAAAGAAGATCTAAGCATGCCTGTTCGCGTGCATGCACACACACACACACACACACACACACACACACACACACACAAAAAAAAAAAAAAACAAACAAAGCCACAAAAAGACTTAGGAGCATAATTTGATAAGAATTAAACAAGAAATGACAGATAATAATTACTATACTCTTCTGATTGATTGGTATTTACCGTATCATAGCATGAAATCATTAATCATTTCACTTTGACCATGCTGCTTTTTTCCAGGTTCATATATTCTAACAGTCTAGGATCCAAGAAACATTGTAAGAGATGTAAAGAGTATCTTCCATGGTTTATAAAGCATCAACTGGCAAACTCAGGAGCTCCATCCTCTTGAAGTAATGAGGTTGTCTTCAAGGCTGTAAATTTCATGTAGATTTCATTGTCCTGACAATGAGGTTCATGGAAGAAACTCAAAACAGCAAAAATGGTAAGACATTGAGATCTGATTTCAAATTTACCCACACCAACACATGGACTGGCTAGCATACTTCTGCGAAGATACCAGACCCTCTCTTATGTCTCTTGGAAGGGACTCAAAGAGTTCTAACACTCTCAGCAGATGAAAAAGAAAAAATGCCAGAGAGCAAAAGCCCTCACTTTAAGGTCTAATGATTGAGTCACCTCTGGTTCAGTAACTAGACATTTTAGACACAGGTTCCCCCTTTTTCTTGCAATGGTGTATGAAATAGGGCAGCTAGGTGGTACAGTGGTTAGAGCTCCAGTCCTAGAGTCAGGAGGAGCTGAGTTCAAATGCAACTTCAGACTCTTGATACTTACTGTTTGACTTTGGGCAAAACAGTCAATCCCATTACCCACCCCCCCCAAAAAAAAACTCTCAAAAATGGTGTTTGACAGATAGGAAGGAAAGGAGAAAACAAGGAACTATCCAGGATTTGCTTAAATCCTTTGTCAAAATAATTAGTCTTCAGCATTGAGTTACCTGTAGCTCTGTAAGTATCCAGGAAGCATAGCCAGAGCAGACTAAGGACTTGCTTTTTGCCCCCATCACACTGATGAAACCTGAGACTGCTAGATATCTATCTTTCATCTCACCTACTTCTTACTTCAAACCTCTTTAACTTTTTTTTTTCCTGAGAGAGCTCTCTTTTCAGTCC
Organism: Macrotis lagotis; assembly: GCF_037893015.1. Classification (NCBI taxonomy): domain Eukaryota; kingdom Metazoa; phylum Chordata; class Mammalia; order Peramelemorphia; family Peramelidae; genus Macrotis; species Macrotis lagotis. The sequence continues at coordinate 513,635,939 of NC_133658.1, read as the reverse complement.
TCTGTTTTGTGATCTTTATACCATCCTTTCCCTTCTCTCCTAATTATTCTAAACTTTATTTTTAATCTTTTCCATTCTATTGGCTTCTTTCCTACTGTCTATGAACATACTCAGAACTCTCCCATCTATCATTCAATGAGTCAATAGTTACTATGTGAAAAACATTATGCTAAATTTTCATGATGATAGAAAAGCAGAATTCATTCCCTGCTCTCAAGAAACTCACATTCTAATAGAGGAGACAATATGCAAATAAGAATGTAAGAATAAGATATATACAGGATAAACTGGAATCAGTCTCAGGAAGAGGACATAATAAAGAAGAATAATCTTTTTGGAGAAGTAGCCAGAATTGCCAGCTATAACTAACACCACCTGCCATCTATAAGCAGGAAATCACTAGAGGTGAAATTCTTAGACCTGGACAAGATAGACTAGGTGAAATTATTTGCCAATAATGCTTTCATTAATCAAGAACAAAAGTTAGAGATTCAAAGAATATCAGATATCATTGTAGCTCCAACCATAAATGAGGCCAACTAGTGATCCAGTGGCATTGTTGTTCCCATGACCCGCCGGCAGTTTTCAAGAAACCAAAGTCTTTTGGCTCTGGGGAGAATATGTTTACAAGCCTGAGATGAAAAGATGGTGCTGATGATTAGACTATTGTAAGACAGGTTTGTATATACCATGCTGTCATCAGTTTGTTGCTAGAAAATCACATATTGGCACTTTTGTCTGGGTTGCTGGAGTGTCATGGAACCTTGATGATAAAGGAGGGTACCATATCTATAAGGCCAAGGATTCCTCAATCTTCATCAGAAATTGTATTTCTCATCAAATCAGACCAGAGGATGAAAGGTTCTAGAAAAGAGGGTGAGAAGGATGCCTTTGGACAACATTCCACTCCTTAAAATAAGCATAATGTACAAGTCAAGTCATCATTCATTAGATGTCTTGGTCTTCGATTAATGACAACAAGAAGACAAGCAGGTAAACCCAAGAGCACTGGATACAGTGTATCTCACACCTTACCCCCAGGCCAATAGCCCTGCATCCAGCCATCTTTTAGACTAGAGTCATCATCCAGGTATGATGCAACCATTTAAAAAAATATTTTAATGCATATTTTATTTTTTTTCTAACTACATACAATGGAAATTTTTCCCAATCATTTTTACAAGACTTTGAGTTCACAATTTTTCTTCCTTTCTCCCTTCCCTCCCCCTTTCCCCAGACAGAAAACAATGTGATATAGGCTCGTGTTTGTAACCATGAATGTAAGCTGACAACTTCCTCTGAAGGACCTCAGAATCCTTAACAACAAAATCATTGGCATCTTCAAAAAGTGGGTTGGTAGGAAAATCGAGGCACTAATGAATTGTGGATGGAATTATGAGCTGATCCAACCATTCTGGAGAGCAATTTGTAATTATGCTCAAAGGACTGTAAAATTGTCTACCCTTTAACCCAGCAATAACACTACTAGGTCTATCTCTCAAGGAGATCAAAGGAAAAAGGACAAGGGCCTATTTGCACAAAAATATAGTAGCTCTTGTAGTGGTGGCAAAGAATTGGAAATTGAGGGGATGCTCATTAAATGGGAAATGACTGAACAAGTTGTAGTTTGTGATTTTAATGGAATACTATAGTGCTATAAGAAATGATTAGCAGGACACTTTTGGAGAAACCTGGGAAGATTTATATGAATTGATACAAACTTAAGTGAGCAGAACCAGGAGAACATTTTACAGAGCAACAGCTATATTGTATGGTGATCAACTGTGAATTATTTAGTTATTCTTATGATACAGTGAACCAACTTAGAACAAAGAATTTAAGATGAAAAATGTTATCCATTCCCTTCCAAAGAAAAAACTGATGGAGTCTGAATGCAGATTGTAGCATTTTTTAAAACTATTAAAAAAATTTGGTGTGCCTTTTTTGGGGGGGTATCTTTGTTTTCTTTCACAATATGACTAACATGAAAACTTTGTTGTAGAACATTAAAGGCATAACCTATATAAAATTGTTTGCATTCATGCTGAGGGGAGAATTTAGAACTCAATTTAAAAAAAATTAAAAATTATACATGCAATTGGAAAAAAAATAACATTTTTTTCAAAAGATATGATGGATGTGGTTTCCTCACTAGGAATAATAAGAAAATGCATAGCCATCTGTTTATCAATTGAGCACTAAGGGTCATAGGACTTTTTTTAGAGTGTTAAGAGCTGAAAACTGCACTGACTTTTGGAACACTCCATATAAGTTATCTCTTCTTGGTAGAACTTAAGTCCCTTGAAAACAAGGACTATATTGCTTTACTATTTGTATTTTCAGTATGGGTTTTTGCACTTAGTAAACATTTATTAAATGCTTTCTTTTTAATTCATTCATTAACTTGAGCCTTTACTAAGTACCTAGCATAGTCTTCTCTAACAGAACATGACTTCAAAATTAACTATGAAAAATAATAGAATGCATGATCCTGGACTCATGTGATGGTATTTTGAATCATTATTGTGAAAATATTTTATTAATTAGTAAAGATAAAAGAAAAAAATTCTCTATTAAACCAATCTTCATTCTGTGGGGTTTAATTTCCCATTTCATAGATTAACAGGAACATTCTTTTCTTTGCATTGATTTCCAGTACTGTCCAGAAAAGAAGCTAACTGGCATAGTGAATAGAACACTGAGTTTGCAATCAAGAAGTCTTGTCTTCGTGGCTTCAAATCTGGCCATAGCTGTGTGACCTTGGGCAAGTGACTTAATATTGTTTGTCTCAGTTTCCCCATTTGTAAAATGAGCTAGAGAAAGAAATGTCAAACTATTCTATTATTTTTGCCAAGAAAACTCCAAATGGAGACAGTTAGGTAGCGAAGTAGATAGGGAACCAGACCTGGAATCAGAAGACCTTAGTTTAAATCTTGCAATAGACACTTAATACTTACTTGGCTGTGTGACGTTGGACAAGTCACTTAACCTCATTGCCTTGCAAAAAAAAATTAAAAAAAAAACAAAAAAGAAAACTCCAAATAGGGCCAAAAAGAATTGGACATGACTGAAATGACTCAATAACCACTGGTGTCCAGCATGACAGCTGTAAGAGAATATTGATAACAAATGAAGATTGCAAATTGAAAGAAAAACAAGGAAAGGACTTAATAAAAAAAAAAGCTTTACTCTGTTCTTGTCAAATTATATTTATGGCAAATAAGTTAAGGAGTATCTGATCCTAAAGAGGAAAACAAAATAAAAGTATTTATGAAACTCCTACTATGTGCAGAGAGTTGTGTTATATGTCAGAAATTCAAAGTTTAGATAACACATTGTCTCTGCTTTCATGACACCCATAGTCAAAGTGGAGAATGAAGGAATGAACAATTACCACAATGAATGTAATCCCTTTCCATGACCACTCCACTGAAAAGGAGGAAATGAATAGAATTGATGCTTTTTTTTTTGTTATTGCAAGGCAATGGAGTTAAGTGACTTTCCCAAGGTCACATAGCTAGGTAATTATTATGTATTTGTAGCTAGATTTGAAATCAGACCCTCCTAAATCCGGGGCCATGTACTATTCACTGTATCATGTAGCTGCCCCAGAATCAGTGCTTTTAAATGAGAGCAATAAAAATTTTTCTATGTGTGAGCATGGTTGCTGGGCTTGCCTATCACAAATTGAAGAGATTAATGTGGTTGATGTAAGTAGTCAGTTAAGCTATTTGGGATCCATAGTGAAGGTTGAAGAAATGGCTAAAATGACTCCTAACATTATCTACCTTTAGGGCTAATGAAAATTGAAGCTTTGGTCTCAAACCACTTAGACTAATAGTTTGTGTAGTTCTGATGTATTAGATAGCTACCAATTCCCTGGTCTTTTAATAGAACTGTGTTTATGCAACTTTCACCTCTGGATTGATCCAACCTATGGCTGAAATCTTTCCACTTCAAACTGTCTATCACACTTAGTCAAAAGTATTCCCCATAGATATCCTTCCCATTTTTCACTTTCCTCTCTATTTTCACTGCTACTGGTCATCTAGGTTCTCATCACATCATTTTTGAATTACTGATCTTCCACTTTACTTTCTAACCAGTATTGTCAAATGAACTTATCTTAAGTATCATCATGTTGGTTCCCTATTTGAAAATTTAGAATGGTTTCACATTGGCCAGAAGAGAAAGCAGATTTTTTCATTTAGTAATCAAAAACTGATGCAGTGACACTGTTTATATTTCCAAATCCTAACAGTAAATATACTAGCAAGAGTAGGTTGATCAATGGGTTCCAAATGTTCCATCCTTACTTCCAATTCAATCTGAAAAATATTTATTAAAAAGACACTGTGTGCAAGACACTCCTAGATTTTGGGTATAGGCAAGAGGTCAAGACAAAAATGAACTAATCTTTGTCTTCAAGAAGCATATTCTGCTGGAGGTGGGAATTAGGGATAGAGGAAAGAAGAAGAATAAAATATCGCATAGATTAATAAATCAATAAAGCTTATGAATAAATTTTTAAATAATAGCTAATAAAATTAATTAATAGATTAATAAATCGATTATAAATGTATTAATAAATTAATAAAGCTTATATATAGAAGGGTAGAAGGCTACCCTTATCCCCAATTAATCATAGAAATCCTAGACATCTCAACTGAATCAATCAATCAAAAGTGATCTAGTGGAGAGCAATATGGAATTATGCCCAAAGAGCAATAAAAATGTTCATTCCCTTTGACCCAGCAATTCCAAATCTAGGCCTATATCCAGAAGAAATCATAAAAAATAGGAAAAGTTCCACATGTTCCAAATATTCATAGCAGCTCTTTTTGTAGTGGCAAAGAATTGGAAATTGAAGGGATGCCTATCATTTGGGGAATGGCTAAACAAGCTATGGAACATGAATATGGAATATTATTATTCTATAATAAACCATAAATGGTTGGACTCTAGAGAAGCATGGAATGACTTAAAGGATCTGATGCTGAGAGGGGTAGAACCAAGAGAACAATGTACACATTAATAACAACATTGTGAGATGATGGATGCAGCTGCTCTCAGCAGTTCAGAGAGCTAGGACAACGCTATTAGACCAGCTGTGGACAAAGCTATGCCCATTCAGAAGAAGAAAAACAAAACAAAACAAAAACAAAAGCCAAACCCTTCAGAATCTGACTTTATAAAAATTATCTCTCATGCATCCCTTTCCCTTAATCCCAATTCCTCATGCCGAAAATGACTAATCTGTAAACATGTTTATCAAAGATATGTATATATAATGCTAACCTGACTGAGGGGAGAGGAGTGGGAAGAGAGGATGGAAGGAAATTTTGTAACTTAAATATCTACATATGCATATGGTTGAAAAAAATAAAAAGAAATTAAATAGTGATCTAGATATAGGTCAGTCATTAATCCATATCAAAAGCATCATAGGGAAGGAAGAAATAAAGGAAAGAAATATTCAATTATTAAATATCTACTATGTGGAAGTATTAAGTAAGCACTTTACAAATATTATCTCATTTGATCCTCTCTACATTATTTCCCCTATCTTACAGTTGAGGAAAGCCAGCAAACACTAAGTGATTTGCTTGGGGTGCCCCAGCTCATAAGTATCCAAGACTGGATTTGACTCAAGTCTTCCTGACTCTAGTCCCCGTATTCTATCTGTTTTGTTAGCTTGTTGACTCAGGAGCTTTGGATCATTAGATAAAAGACAGATTCTGCCTAATAGGAAACATCTTGTGATTGGTTAAAAGAATTAGACCCTCCTCTGGGCCTATGTATATTTAACAGAGCAAGTCAGTTTGGAATTAGATTCAAGTCACAAGTCAATTGAGACACAATTTGAATGGTTAAAGGAAAATAATGAAAGATTCCTGAAAAAGAAATTCCTTTGGGGAAGGTGAAGTGAGTTTCCCCCTTTTATCTCATTTACCTCCCAGCCCTAAACCAGGTCACAGCCTATTGCATTGAATACCCCCTTCCTTCTGACTCTTATTAGACAGACCTAGTATGCTTAAGTTTGACCACATTCAGTTCTAGTTAGAATTCACAGCCCAATCTCTTCTACAAGCTTAATGACATGGCACAGCTAAGAGTTCATCTTCCTTTTCAAATGAAGAAATTAAAGCTATATATAATCATATGAAAAAATACTCCAAATCATTACTGATAAAGAAATGCAAATTAAAACAACTCTAAGGTATCACCTCACATCTATCAGATTGGCTAAGATGACAAAAAAGGAAAATGATCAATGTTGGAGAGGTTATGGGAGGATTAAAACATTAATGCATTATTGTTGGAGTTGTGAACTGATCCAACCAATCTGGAGAGCAATATGGAACCATGCCCAAAGAGCAATAAAACTGATTATACCCTTTGACCCAGCAATGCCAATTCTAGGCCTATGTCCAGAAGAAATCATAAAACGTGGGAAAAGTTTCAAATGTCACAAAATATTCATAGCAGCTCTTTCTGTAGTGGCAAATAATTGGAAATTGAGGGGATGCAAGTAATGGTTAGTGAATGTTGTAAATACTATTGTTGTATATGAAACCATGAGTGGTCAGACTAAGCAAAGGGAGAAGAACAAAGAGAACATTGCACACATTAACAACATTGTGAGTTGATCAACTGTGATGGATGCAGCTCCTCTCAGCAGTTCAGAGACCCAGGACAACCCTGAGGAAACTGTTATGAGCAATGCTATCCACATCCAGGCAAAGAAAAACAAAACAAAACAAAAAGCCCTACAGAATCTGAATGAACACTACATTCATTTTTTTAAAATTTTCTCTTATGTTTTTCTTTCCTGACTCATGGTTTTCTTTCTTTTCCCTTAATCCTAATTCTTCATACAGAAAATGACTGATCTATAAAACATGTTAATCACAAATGTATATGTACAATATTCATCAGACTGTCACTGTGGGGAGGGGAGGGGAGTGGGAAAGAAGGGTGGAAGGAAATTATGCAATTTAAAAAATATGCATATGCATGTGCATGAACATTGAAAACTTTCATACCATATAGTTGGAAAAATAAAATAAAATATCAATTTAAAAAAAAAGAGTTCATCTTCCTCATTCTCAGTGGATCTTCTTGGTTAATTTTTTGAAAGTCCCCTATCTTCTCCTCCTCCCCCACTTTTTGGCTACGAAATCTATATTTTCCCAATCACATCACCCCACTGGTAATATAATGATTCCCATGGCAATCCCTTTATCAAAAATTCCTTTGTAAACTTGATTTCCTAGTGACTCTGTGTCTTTGTCCAGAGCATAAATTTCACCATTTAACCATGATACTGCATCTGATTAAAAAAAGGGGGGGTGGGGAGAGAGAGGTCACATACAACTTTATCTCTGAATGAGCTGACATTCATCTGTCAATACCTTCCTATACCTTGAGTATCAAGAAACTATTTTGATCCATTCTCCTATTGCTACAAGCCCTTCATCAACCTATATTTGCATGATAGTACTTTAAAGGGTCAGGTAATCTAACCAGTTTCAAATTGTGACCCTGAAGGAGCAGTGACAGGCAATAGTTTTTGTTTCAGGAGCTGAGAGATCCAATGAGGACAAAGCAGACCTACTTCTGGAAGCCCCATTTTAGACTCCATAAAGGGATTGCATCTTGGCATCCAAGGTTTACAATTGAGAGAAACTTCATGAGGACTCAGTGAAAGGAGGAAAAGATCCAGAACCATGAGTTCACAAACTCATTCTCTGAGTAAGCTCTCCCTAGAGATTTTGTGTGTTCCAAAGCATACCTTTGTTCAGGGGTCTCTCAAGTCTTATAGAATCATGATCACTCTACTTTAGGTAGCCTTTTCTTTTCCAGGGTACCTTCTCAGTGGTGTTACCCAGAATTTAGCAAAATTCTCAAGATCTGTTCTGACCAAGAGCTGGAAAGACTTATGTGAACTGATGAAAAGTGAAGTGAGCAGAATCACAGAATATTATATGATAACAGCAATATTGTATGAAGATCAACTCTGAATTACTTAGTTATTCTTAGAAAGTTGATGATTAAAGATAATTCCAAAGGACTTATTTTGATAAATGATATCCACCTCCAGAGAAAGAACTTATGGAGTCTGAATGCAGATCAAAGCATACTTCTTTTATGTTCATATATGTATATTTTTCTCAGTTAATAAAATAGAAGCAAAATAGTAATAATAATGACAACAACTATAAAATTAATTGTACCTGTTTCTCTATATTATTATATATTTTTGCTTGGGAGTATTGGAATCTTGGGGATATGAAGAATAAGCTGAAATATGAACCAAATTTTTCAGCTCATGTAGAGAATTAATCTGAATTAGGAAATTTTTCAAACCCTACTAATAGCATGCTTTCACAAGCATTTGAGACTTTCTCAAATCTTAGTTTGTACAATAAATGACATAAGATGACATGGTGTCCTTTCCAGGCAACATTCTTTATTAGTAAATTCAGAGATCTTCTTGTTGTTTTCCTCTACCTTTTGGAGCTATATAGCTATCAAACTTGTCAAAATCTGTGTTTTAGACAGAATGATACTTGCAGACTTGTAAAAATTGGTGAAAATGAAGAAAGAACCAAAACAAAATACAGAACAAGGCAAAGAATGATAAAAAAAAATCTATATGAAGACAAGACTAAAAACAAATAGAATTCAAATCAATTGCAATGGCCAGTCCTGGTACCAGTTAATCGAATGAAAAACACTTCCTACCTTTCTATTAGCTTTCTGGTAGACTGTAAAATCATAGTGTTTTATGTTCTATTGCAATTATTTTGCCAGACAATCCTGTATAACTGTCCATTTTTTTTTAACAAAAGAAAGTACTTCTGGAATGGGTATTTATTGAAAAGAGAATGATATATCAAAACAAATTGTATCAATAAGTAATGTGTGTGGCCTATCCCTTCTCCACCTTGTTAAAAAAAAAGAATGACTTCTAATTAACTTGCAAACAATATTAGGAAAGTGGCAATCATATTTTCCATCTGTGTGGGAGAATACTTTTATGGTATAATAGAATGATTACTAGATTTAGTGTTGTAAGAATTTGTATTTAATTTCTAATTTGTCTTTCTGGATCTAAACTTATTGTTCTATGAAATAAGGTCCCTCAGAGAGGATTAGATATCCTCTAATATATCTTATGACACTAAGTTATTTTGCTTTTTTCTACCCCCGCCCTTGTATATTTCATTATATTTTCTCCTCCAGGTTCATAAGTTTTTATTTCTTTTTAATAGGCTATGCCCCTATATTGTCAAATTGCAATTGTGAGTCCTAACAAACAAATAAGATAATTATTATTAAATCATATTCATGCAATTCAATAAACACTTACTCTGTTCATGGCAATCCCAGTACCCAGCAGGTCTTTAAACATAGGAGGTCCTTAATAAACATTTGTTGAATTGAACAGAATTGAATATGATCTCATAGCATCAATGTGTTAACTAAATTACTAAATTATTAAATAAAATATACTCCTTCAGGTTACATTTCTTCAACAAACATACATTTTATTTACAATTCTAAAATTTCTTTATTTACCAGCCTAGATGCTGCCCATGGGTGTGAAGATAAATGAGATTATGTCATTCTATACCTCTTTCCCTGTTGTTTTTGCCTGAATACCACTGGGCAGCGACTCTAATGTGATCTTTTGTTCTGTGTCATACTTGTTGTCCTTCTTAATACTTGAATTTTTCTTTTATGTGGGTCTTTTTCTGCAGAATATGGTTCTTTATATTCTATAAACCATTGGAATTTCCAGGTGCGGGCTGCCAGTTGTCATGGTAACACCCAGGGTGCTGTACAGTGCCGGAGGCCTCCCTTGAATGGAGATCTCAAGAGCTGAATTATAGGGAACAAGTGCAATGTGCTGAGTTGCCAGCTGCATGGTGACCTTGACCCTGAGTCTGTGTCTTTCTTCTGTGTGCTCAGTGTTGATGTTTTCCTTTCTTTAGATGCATTTTTATTTGATCTTTCTCCCAAGGTTCTTCTTAGCAATACAAGCAGGATGAGCCCACAGTCAAAGTCAGAACTGATTTCAAGAAGACTGGGGCAGACCCAACTCTGAGCACCTAGCCTCTGTTATCCATATCACATTTCAGGGTACCAGCTCCTTGGACTGGTCCAAGGGATCCTCATTTTGACTCAAGAGCTATCTCCTTTCACTTCTCTCTAAATTCTTGTCATTTGACTCTAATTTAAGGCACCGAGGCCTTTGGATCTTCTTGGCCCTCTAACCAGCTTTACTAGGTCTGTAAAGAAATGATATGCTCAATCCCTTATTATTTAACCCCCATCTGCTATTGCAGCTGCTGGCTCTAGCTGTATGTCTATTTTTTGACTGTTTTTACGTTTTCCTGCTAGCCTGGATTTGAACAAAGCTTTTTAAAAAAAATTTAAGGGGAAAAGACTATAACTTTTTAAAAAATTGGAATAAGAAATACATTAGAAATACATAAAAAGTCTCTCTGATGCTGACTTATTAAAGCTATATAAATTTCTTAGTTGATTTCAGAATTGAAATCCCCTTATAAACTGACTTCTTACTATCTATCTGGTCTCATACTTTACTCCCTTTCACATACTCTACTCAGGATACTGCCCTCCTTGCTTTAACTATAACAAATCATTTCATTTCCCTACTGGACATTTTTGCTGGCTGTTCCTCATGCCTCCTTCCTCAAATATGCCTCTGTGTTTCCCTGGTGTCCTTCAAGTCCTTGATAAAAATCTCACCTTTTACTAAGAGTCTTTACTTTAAAAATAAAGGAAAAATTTGCATGATAACTTTATCTTTAAAAAGAATAGCTAGTTGCATGTAATAGATTTGCAGTTTCATATGCAATGACCATTTTTGTTATTATATTATGTTATGAAAATGCTTGCTTTACTCCATAAATTTTTCTTATTCCCCCTTAATGCTAGTGCCTTTTCTCTCTGGATTATTTCCAATATATCTGAGATATACTCTTTTTTTTTGTATAAAGTTGTTTCCAAGTTGCCTTCATCCTTTACGCTGTGAGTTCCTTGAGAGTAGGAGTTATATTTTTTCCTTTCCTTGTATCTCCAAAGCTTAGGACATGCTTACATAAAAGTTTATTGATTGACAATTAGGACACCTCCTCATTGCTATCTGATTTTTGTTGATCCACTCATATTTCTATTTTCACCATTATCTCAAATGGAACTCCTCTCCTTGTCCAAAAAAAGAACAGAGAATGTGGAGAATTGTCATATGTATCACTGAAGTGTTTCTCATGTCTCAAAAACAAGAATGACTCTTGCCCTTATTTCGAATTCACCATCTCCATTTCAAATTTCAAAATTTAATAATTTATTAACAATGGCTCAATTAATTTATGCTTCACTAAAGGCTTTCACAACATTATCTCATTGGGTCCTCACACCTGTGGATTTCAGATAGTTTAAGTGACTGACAATGTCTAAGTAACTATCTGAAAGAGGATTTTAACTAGAGTCTTCCTGACTTATTTAAGCAGTCTGATTTCTACTCTGGGCAACTTGGAGGCTCATTAGACCTGGATTCAGGAAGACTCAGCTTCATAGACTGTTACTAGCTGTGTGATCCTGAGCAAGTCCCTTGACCCTGTTTGTCTGTTTCCTTTTCTGTTAAAATGAGCTAAAGAAGGAAATGACAAGTACCTTTGCCAAGAAAATCCCAAATATAGTTATGAAGAGTCAGATATGATTGAAAATGACTGAAATTCATTACTTTCCCCATTTGTGTTTTTTTATTTAGTGGTCTTTGCCACATGGTTCCTCATTTACTCTCTAAATTATAAGCAATTTTGTTGTTAGGCTTTTTATTATTGTTCCTGTTTGTGGTCAGTTTAAAGGAGTATGAATGAAGGGAATTCAAAGGAGAACTTATACTTCATTTCAGTCATTTACACTTTAGTGAGAATAAAATATTAGATTTTTTTTACTTCATTCCTCTTCTAAAAGAATTTTTCCCCCTCTATTGAATATTGTATATTTAGTGGATATATAATAGGTGAGAGTCCTTCATAGAAAATAGCATAATAATGTCACAACAAGAGGTCGAAAGGAATTAGTCCTGTTGGATTCCGTCTGCATCAAATGAACAGAGTGGGCTTGGGGGGAGGCGAACGTTGGCTTTTTTTTAACATGTGATGTAAACTCAAGACATATTTTACTTCAAACATCTTCTTTACAAATTAAATCTTCAAGTTTTTGTGACTCAATACAGTTGTTGATGATAAAGCATTCTTGCCTCCCAAAGTCTTTTGCAAATGTTTTAAAATGGAAAGTCACACACTAGTTAAAACAACTCAATGTTCCTGACTATGATTTTTTTGATATTTTGAACCCTTAAAGGATGAATTAATTACAGGGACTGTTAAGGCTTGGATAGATCATATGGATCCTCCTGGCCAAACTTTTCATTTTAAACCCATTTAGAAAACAGTGGTGCAGAGATATTAAGTGATTTGCTCAAGGTTTTACTGTTTGTGTTAGTGTCTTTTGACTTTAAATCTAACCCTCTTATTACTTGTGTAATGCAGGTTCCATATATTTCATGTGACTCTTCTAATATAAAGGCATCCAAATTCAACCAAAGAAATGTCAAGCAATTTAAATTTGATCTTTTCAGACTTGCTTTTCAAGTTTATTCCAGTGGGTTTTTCTAGCATTCCAAAATCCTCTGAGATTTGAAATGAGCTGATTTACTTTACTAAATACAAAAATTTTGGAATAAGATAGGAATGCTTCTTCAAAACTGACCAGGAAAATTCTTATAAGTAGAGGTAACAAACAGAATTTATTTATTTATTTTTTTTAGGTTTTTGCAAGGCAAATGGGGTTAAGTGGCTTGCCCAAGGCAACACAGCTAGGTAATTATTAAGTGTCTGAGACCAGATTTGAACCCAGCTACTCCTGACTCCAAGGCTGGCGCTTTATCCACTACACCACCTAGCAGCCCAACAAACATAATTTTTAACAGCAGTGAACGGTAGTCCTTTCCATCTCTTCCTTCCCATTGAAAAGGATGAAACAAGACTGGTCGAACTTTTATTCTAGTACAAGGATATAACTTGGTATGCTCAGAGGATTCTTAACTGCTCCAGAGAAGAGGAGACCTTCAAGTTCGTGAGTACTTCAGATTATTGTGTGCTCTGGAGCCAGTTTGAACCAAGGAGAGAGTGCATTGTTAAATTTTCAAAGTCAATCAGTCAATAAACACACTTTGTTAAATGCTGAGAATATAAACAAAAGAAAAAGAAAAAAATAGTCTCTTCCCTCAAAGAGCTTCTAGGGAAGATAACACATAAAAGGAAACTGAAAAGGGGGTAAAGAGAATACTCTTACTTAACTTGAGGACATGATGAAAAAATTCAGAGGAGTGCAATCTAGGGGAAAATAAAAATATGACTGACCTGGAGTCCTTCTTTAGTGTAGGTTCTAGGAGGAGCTCTCCAAACTGAGGGAGGATTCCCAAGGGCAATGACTGACATGTAAGCTTGTGAGTTTCATGGACACTATTCTTCCAGGGTAAGTATTTGTACTTCAGAAGTTGGTGAGCACTATAAATTAGGGTTTGTTTTATTATTTTATTGGCTTTCTAGATTTAAAAAAGTGATGAATAAATTGTTAATTGAAATTCAGATTAAATTTAAAATTATTTATTACATACATTTTTTCCCTGGAGAACTAATTGTTAAAGATTTATTAGCCCACCTCTGATATTGGGATTCAATAACTGATCCCAAACTTCACAGATCTTCCAATTATTGAGTTAGGTCATAGTTTGATTGGACCTCAAAACATTTATAGAAGGTACTGATCTCCAGACTTGTCCTTTTCTAGACTGGCCCCAGTGTCTCTTGGAACTAATCTAGGTTGTAAATCTATCTAGAGGCATAAAAAGAGCTGGTACAGGGATAATGAGTGAATGGCTAACTGAATATAAAGCAGGAATAGATACAACATTGTTCCCTTTTGATGAGAGGAGAGTGCATCTGAAGAGATAAGGTTGGAGTCTGGGGCATAATGTAAGGAATGAAGATAGAAACATCATAAATCACTGAAGGTCCTAGGCAAGCTGAGATTAGAAGGGCATTAAAGACTTGGGAGACAGGGATTCCAAAAGATAAGGGAAAGTACAAAAAAGAAGTGAGAGAATATCCAAACTCTCAAGGGCAGGACCCCTGATTCTGCTACAAGGTGTTGTCCTCACATGCATCTTATTGTAACCTCCTGATTTATTATTTAAAAAAAAAAAAAAAACCAAAAGCCATACATAGACAGAAGCATCCTTATCTAGTCAATAAAGTGCTAGATGTAGAGAGACAAAACAACTTGGTTTAACTTATTTCCCAGACATTTCCTAGCTTATGGGTAAGCAATTTAACACTTCAAAATATCAGTTTCCTCATCTATACAATGGACACACTTGTATAGGGTGGATAAAAATCTAAGAGACTTGTCAGATAAAAATATAGATGATAGATATAGATATATAAGTATAGAGACATGGCATACATATAGTTTTATATATATATATATATATATATTTCTATCAATATCTATTTATAAAATTTGGAGCAAAGCATTGGGAAGAAAAGATATTCTTAGCTTCTGCTGTACCAGGTCTCTCTTTTTGATCCTTGTTTTTGATCTTCTTTTTTCATTTAATAATGAAAGACCCCCAAAAAACTTGGGGCAAGGAAAATGTATGTATCTTAGATTTACACAACTTTCTCAGATCCCTCTGAAGTGTATGTTCTGGAACAAGATCCTAAACAGTGAATTGAAGTATAGTTACAAGGAATTTCTAACCCTAAATCAATTAGTTTTCTGAGTCAATGCACTGTGATTTAAAATCAGACCCAGAAGTCTTTTTGGACAAATTAAATCCTACTTAGAGATATTTTATTTTCTAAAATAACTTTGTGAGGCAGATAGGTGGCACAGTGAATACAGCACTGATCCTGGATTCAGGAAGATCTGAGTTCAAATGCAGACTTGTATACATAATAATTACTTAGCTGTGTGACTTTGGGCAAGTTATTTGACCCCAATGCCTTGCCAAAAAAAAAAAACCCAAACCAAAAACCTAAGAGTAGCTAAAATAACTTTGTCCCTGGAGATGAAGATCCTCTTTTAGAAGAGAAAATTCACTCACAACCTTTCTGTTATGGAGAGAAAAGTAACTGAAGATTTTTCTAGGTATATGAAGGACCTGTCACCCAAAAGAGTTAAAGTTTAAGCCTTTGGATTCTAAACTGAAAGAGAGATATTAAAGCCTGCTCATATTACAGTGAGGAAGAAGTAGATTTTCAGCTGAGAACTATAGCTGAAGCCCCAAGCTGGAAGAGAAATATTCCATAATTATATGATCTCCTTGGGGTCAAGCACTCTTTTGCTTTCTTTTGTTTCCTCAGCACTTAGAAGAATGCCTGTCACAGCAACTGTTGAATAAATAAATACTTGTTGTTGAAATGCCCAATGTGATACCATCCAACAGTGGTCAAAAGATTAGTAGTACCTTGCCTGACTGAGAATGCTTCTCCATTCATGGGATGTTCCATATGTACACATTTTTCCTCAGAACCTATTTTTCCACATGTGTTCATGGTGTGTATATTGTGTGGTACCCATTTTTTCCAGGGCAACTAGTTGGTGTAATGAGTAGAGTGCTGGGTCTGGCATCAGAAACACTCATTTTCTTGAGTTCAAATATGACTCATATTCATTAGCTGTGAGATCTGAGACAAATTACTTAACCCTTTTTGCCTCAATTTCCTCACCTATAAAATAAGTTGGAGAAGGAAATGGCAAACCACTCCATATCCTTGCCAAAGAGTCAGAAATGACTGAACAAAAGATTTATTCAGAAAATGTGCTATTGCTACTTTACTTAACCTCCTATTTCATTAAATATCTTTATAAGATATATATTGAATAGTAAAAATAAGCATGACAGTGAAGTTTTAAGAAAAGTGACTTTTGAGTGGCTAGGGAGCCATAGACTGCTTTGATCCTTAGGTGGATTATTTGGGAGCTCCATGTAAAAATAAATGGAAGGTGCCTTCACTATGGTAATTCTCTTTTAGATTACTGTTTTCATTTTGCACACCTTAAAAAATGCATCAATATAAGCTGTTACTACCGTACTGAGAGAACTTCTTGAGTTCATTGTTTTCCCATCTTTTCTCTAGATCTGTCAAAGCCAGAGATGTCTAAATATTCCCATTTTAATTATCCACTGGCACTGAATTGCCTACAATGGGCTTCAGAAAAACTGGATCACTGAATTTTTTCTGACTCTGAGCTGGGAAAAAAGAAAGGTGTGGCATTAGGGAATCAATGAAGCATGTTCAGAAGTATCATTGCTTAATACTGGCAACATAAAGACATTCTCTTAGATATGAGAAAAATTTTAAGAAGAAAATGGTTTCCTCTTGAAGCAATCTAGAATTATAAAACATTGAATCATTTAATCAAACCCACAAACCTCTAGGCCAAATGTCTTAATCTTAAATAGTTTCTTTCTCCTAAGATATTCAAGGTATTCATCAAGAATCTATTCATTTTCTCTCTATACCATATCTTCACTGGGGAGAAAGAGTCATTTATTTGTTCTTCCCAGGTGGAAACTGGGATGAGGCAAAGAGAAACAAATCAGACTAAAGCACTAATAGAGGTTATCCTGTCTGTAGGATCTTGTCTTGCATTCTACCCTATTTATCCATGTAAATATTAGTGTACATCACTCGACCTATATGATTACTGGTTTAATATTACCTTTCTCTAAAACCCTGATATCCTCTGCATTTCTTAATTCATTTATTCATTGGAATAGTCATCAATTTTGTGTCGCCCCCATAATATTGAACTCTAAAATTTTCTTTTCTGATCATAGTTTTCTGTTCTATGACTTCTCTCTCTCTCTCTCTCTCTCTCTCTCTCTCTCTCTCTCTGTTGTTCTGGTTTTACTCTTTTTGCTTTATAGTCTTGATTTATAGTGAATTTCTTTAACTTCACATGTTTTTTCTATCTTTTATTTCCTTACTCTTTTGTCTTATTGTCATCATTCATGCCATGCCAAGTCTGAATCCTGGATCACTCTTTTGCCTTCTTTACCAAAACTGCTGACTGGACTGCTGATGTAGAGACTTGATTTGTCTCTATTCTAAAGCTTTCTCTTCCCTAATTCATTCTCTACAATAGTAGTAACAAACCCAAATAGAACAAGTACACTTAAGTGCACAAAGATCCTTGTAGGTTGCATATTGACTTAGAAAGCCGTGTTTTATTGTATTTTCATTTATTCTATCAGATATTTTCCAATTACATTTTTTATCTGGCTCAGAAGTGTTTTGGGGCCACTCTCTGAGGTCCTATACTTGGCAACATTCTCTCTAGGATTGTGAAAATAATCATCTTAACGTTCAAGTATGTCTGTGTCATTCTCCTGGTCAAAAATTTTCCCTGACTTGCAAACTCTTTGATCTGCCCCTCATTCTGTCACTTATCTTTCATTCTTATTTAATACTTTTCCCCTTCATGAAGTCTATACAAAGGGGAGTATTAGCTGTTGCTCAAATTTGAATTCCATATTGTACTCCATATGTTTGCAGAAACTAATTAAATCTAAAATGTTCTTCTTCCTCATCTCTATCTCTTAAAATACTTGTCATTTCCAAACTCAGATTAGGCAATATCTTCTATGAAATTTTCCTTTGTTCTACCAATTTTTCTTGCATTGTTTTTATTTGTGTTTATGTTTTATATGCCCTGGTAGAATGCTAGCTTCCTGAGAGAAGGAATATTTTTTTTTGCCTTTTACATAACAGCAACATAAATGCTTCATTGGATTCTTTTGCATGATGAAAGTGAACTTCACAGATGTTAAATGATTTTCTCAAGGACACACACCTAGGAAGTAATAGAACTAGAATTATCTCATAAATAAAATATCTTTTTGGTTCTTCTCTGCTGTGCTTTAAGCAATACCACTTAATATACTTCATCAATTTGAAAATTGTTCCCTCAACAATCTAAAGATCAAGTCCTGCATCTGAACTTGGGGCTCCTTGTCTGATGAGATCTTCATAAATTGATGGGGTCCTTTCCATAAGAGCTTAGGTCAAAAATACAGTGCTACTAGATTTCTCCTTAATGCAACACTTAATTTATATATATAAAGCCTATTCTAAGCATACCAATATCACATTTTAACAGATAACATAATTATTCTATTATCAGGTTGCTTTAAAGAGATACTTATTTTATCTACTTTCCAGGTAGAACAATGGTTAGAGCACTGAGTCCAGGGTCAGGAAGATCTCATACCCACTAGCTGTATGATCTTAGACAAATCACTTAATGTCAAATTCCTCAACTATAAAATGGAGATAGGGAGAGTTTCTATTTCTCAAAGTTGTGACAATCAAATAAAATATTTGTAAAGCTCTTATCATAGTGTGTAGTAGATAATAGATGGTAAACAAATGCCATGGTATTTAGGAAACACAGTGGATAGAGCTCCTAGAGTCAGGAAAATTCCAATTCAAATCCAGCTGCAGACACTTACTAGCTGTGTGACCCTGGGCAAGTCATTTGCCTCAATTTCCTCATGTGTAAAATGAGTTGGAGAAAGATATGGTAAATCACTCAGTAAAACTGACAAGAAAACCCAAAATGGGATCATGAAGAGTTAAACATGACTGAAAACAAAAGTACTTATATTATATATTTTATCAGTTTTAACATATAAGATCCTTTTTTTCCCCCCTGTACCTTATAAATTTATTCTTCAGTAGTTGAATCAGAATATTGAAGACATGATAAGCATGGAATAGCAGCACAAAAAATAATTTTTTTTTGAGAAGTGGAGATAGCATTCTTTATCATAAGTCCATTAGAGATATTTTTCCCACAGCTATTGCTAGCTGTATTTCCTCCCCATTCTATTCTTCCCCACCCCACATTTACTCTATTCTCTCCTTTCACTATCCCTCCTCATAAGTGTATTGTATCTGGCTACCCTCTCCCATGATCTTCCCTCTCTTCTATCACCTACACTCTACCCTCCCATCCCCCCATCCCCTTTGTCCCATCCCTTACCTTTCCTATTTTCCACTAGGATAAAAGATAAATTTCTATAACCAAATGAGTGTGTATGTCATTTCCTCTCTAAGCTGCTTCTTATGAAAGTGAAGACTCACTCACTTCCCCTCACCTTCCCTCTTTCCATCCATTGCAAAGGATTTTTCTTGCCTTTTTTACATAAAATATCTTAGCTTATTCTACCTCTCCTTTCCCTTTCTCCCTATACATTCCTTTCTTGCCCATTAACTCCATTTTCATAATATATTATACCTTCATATTCAGCTCCCTCCTGTATCTTTTCTATATGCTCCAAAGAACTCTAATAAATGAAAAGGTTTGTATGAGTTATCAGTATCATCTTCCTGGGCAGGAATACAAGCAGTTCAGCATCATTAAATCCCTCATAATTTTCCCTTCCCGTCCACCCACTCTGTGCTTACCTGAGTCCTGTACTTGAAGATCAAACTTTCTGTTTAGCTTTGGTCATTAGAAGAGGAAAGTTTGAAAGTCCCCTTTTTCATAAGATGCCCATTTTTTCCACTGAAAGAGGATGTTCAGTTGTAATACAGCTCTTTTTCCTTTTAGAATAGCATT
The DNA here is from genome assembly GCF_037893015.1 of Macrotis lagotis. NCBI lineage: Eukaryota > Metazoa > Chordata > Mammalia > Peramelemorphia > Peramelidae > Macrotis > Macrotis lagotis. The sequence continues at coordinate 513,616,199 of NC_133658.1, read as the reverse complement.
TCCAAGCCCAAAGAGCTCTTAATGTAGACACTGATAAATTCTATGTAATTTTGACTGTAGCTCCATAATATTTGAATTGTTTCTGGCTTCTTATTACAATTTCTCCTTGACTTGGGAGTTCTGGAATTTGGCTGTAATATTCTTGGGAGTTTTTATTGGGTATCTCTTTCAGGAGATGATCGATAGATTCCCTCAATTTTTATTTTACCGTATGCTTCTAGGATATCAGGACAATTTTCCTGGAGAATTCTTTGAAAAATGCAGTTTAGGCTCTTTACCTGGTCATAACTTTAAGGTAGCCCAATAATTTTAAAATTATCTTTTCTGGGTCTGTTTTTCATGTCAGTTGTTTTTCCTACATAAGATTCTGTTGTTCTTTACTTATTCTTTACATTATAATAAATTTTTAGGCTGAACAAGAGCTAGAGCTTAGAATCTCATAGCAGATGTAAAGAATTCAGCATCACACAGCAATGGAAATGCCTCCTTTTGTCTTTGGTTATTTCAGTTTATATTGCCTGAATCTGAGGTACTATTCAATGATCTAATGAAGTGGCCTGGTGGTATTTTTTTAAAAATCAACTTGAGTGAGAAAGGTGTCTTCCCTCTGATAATTGTTTCCTTTGTATATTGAATAGAGTTTGCCTTGTAGATATATTTGTTTACATGCTATCGACCTTCCCCCAGCTCCATTAAACTGTGGCTCCTTGAAGATAGGGGATAAGTTTTGTCTTTTTTACCCTCCTCCCCAGTGTTTAATACAGTGTCTGGCACACAGTTGAAGTTTAATTGATGTTGATTTCTTGATTGATTATAGATATGTATAGCATATATGCATTGTTCAGATTGTTAATATAATAGAAAAAAGGGAGTTACCACCATTTTGGAGGTTGTCTTTTGGCAATAAAAGCAAAGCCAAAAATTTCATACTAAGGTCAGAATAATACTCAAATGTGTTAGGCAATATATGGATATATTATTATTTATTCTCCCCTTCTTTCAATTGTCACTTTAAACACTTGGCATCTCTATATCAGGATTCTATTTTTCTTTTGTCCCTCACACTCTAGTCTTAAACAAATGTCTTAAAATTTAGCTGTTTAATTGAATCTGAACCCAATCCTTTGTTTGCTGATAGTCCATCATCACAGTACCTTCAGAAGCATTCAGTTGTATTTGATTTGGCAATAATATCTTTGTAATTCATGCCTGTTTGTTGAAAAATATTTTTGTTGAAAATTTTCTTTATGTTCAAAACAATAGAATTTAATTTTTATCATGGTACCTGAGGTCAGGAAATGCCAAGATCACAATTAATCATAAACAGATCCAGTAGGGTCCAAGATCACTCATTCTTCTATAGAGGTCACTCAATGTGTACATATTGCCACCTTCCATATTAAGATGAGAGTGGACACAGTAAAAATAGCTCAAAAAGTCACATAGAAGATCAAATTGTCAATTTTAGCAACAGTATACATTTATTCAGGAAGTATGGGATGCACTAAGGAAGTAAGAATGATAGCTTCTCCACAACATGCACATCTCTCCCCCCTCATAGGATATAGAGTAGCAAAGTAAAGGACCAGCTGAGTGCTAATGACATAGTAGAAAATGAGAGGCTAATGGCCAGCAATTTTTGCCAAGATACAACAAGTCAGGATGCTGAGAAGAAGCAGAGTAAATAACAATCTGGAAAGGAAAATGAAACATTGAGGTTGAAGTCAGGTGCAAACTGCATCAAATAAGGTGAGAAGCAAAAATAGAAGCCACAAAAAAAGAGGGGGACCTTGTATAGCTAAATTGCAAGTTGACAATTAGTGAAAAAAAACCTAAAGTACAAAAATCTCTAGTCCTTCCCTCAACACACACCACATGGCTACTTGCATGGGATATTACAGTGGGGATTAAGAGCTATATACCATAACTCAGGTCCCAGATTAGTTCTACTGTGGTTTTCTCTTCAAGGAAATTTGTCACAAGATCATAATCTCAGGGTTGTGAGATGAATTAAAAAGTTGGAGAGACAAAGTTTCTGGGTAATTAATAATTTATTATTCAGTCTAACTGATAATCAATAAATTGATACTCAGTCATTTCTCTTGGGAATCAAAGACCCCACCATGGAGATCATTGAATGCTTAAATACCTTTAGAAAAGATCCCTGACAGGTGAAAATCAACACTGATTGGTGAACAAATAATGAAGGAATGGACATATTAATGAGGAGTTAGGCTGAAAGACTATAGTTCCTTCTGTTAAGAACATTTTGATCTTGAGACTAAGTCACCTTCTGGAATGTGACCAAAGGAATCCATCTCTACCCAGACCACTCTGGTCGCTTTTCTCCTTCCTGAGCTGGATTCCCCTAATCACCATGCAAAGCCATGGGTTTATTTCCTAAGGACAAGAATGCACCTAGATTAGATTCTGTCTACATTATTAAAAAAGTAATGCCTCCTATTTGGATGAGGTCTACCCAAGATCAAGGAACATATGCTCAGAGGATTAGGTCAATCTCATTTATCAGTCTTGTCATTCAGATTAGCTGAAGACTTATAGAGACTGAGGAATGATTCCTTAATGAGGAAATAGAAAGGAGAAACTTTAATCCAAATTTAAAGATTATTATTAATATGAGAGAAAACTGCTTCTGTCAGTCATAAGATATCAAGGTCATCTATTCCATATAATATGTAACTATAATTTCACCTTGACAATATTCCAATTAGTAACTAGGCTGCATATATTAAGATAGGGAGGTAGTATCTTAACTGGTGGTAAAGTGAAAATTCATCAATATTTTTGAAAAATTTCTTTGTTTTGTGAACAAATCAATAACAAACCAAATGTTTTTGTATACAAAGGAAAAAAATGACAATTGTTAGTTCCTATATGTCCCTGTAGATTTCTCTGTCCATTTCATATAGGATAATAATAATCTATTGTTTCTACATACCATAATTTGTTCAGTCATTCATTCATTGATGGGCACCCAATTTGGTTATAGCTCTTTGCTATCCCAAAAAGTTGTCCAATAAGTATTTTTGCATATAAGAATAAATATATTCCCATATATCTTTGACTTTTTTGAATCTGTGCCTAATAGAAGCATCCCTGGATAAAAGAATAGGCAACTTTTAGAGCTGTAGCTTCAAATTGCCTTGTAAAATAGTTAGATATAAAAAAAAATTTTTAAAAAGAAAACAAAAATAGTTAGATATACTACACAACTCCACCAACAACATATACATTCCTGTCTTTCATAAACCCTCCAACAGTTGTTATTTCCTTTTCTAAAAATCTTGATCAACCCAATAGGTATAAAGTAGAAATGTGAAGTTATTTTAATTTTTATTTTGTTTATAATAGGAATTTGGTTCATTTTTATGTTGTTGATTTTAGTTTATGTTTCTTCATTTAAAAATTGCTTTATCTTATCCTTTGATCAATTACCTCCTGGAGAATAATTTTTATTCTTACATGTTTTTACCAGTTCTTGATAAATCTTGGATATTAGACCTTTATAGAAATTTTCTTTGAAGATTTTTTCCTTATTTTTTAAAATAAATGAGTTTTTAAATTTGAGGTAATCCATATTGTCTTTTTTATCTGAAACAAACATCTTTGTGGTTTACATAAAGATTTCCTCAGTCATTCTTGGGAAAGGTATATCTTTCCCTTCTCCTTTCTTTTGTTCATTGATTTGCTTACTGACTATTTCCTCATAGTACTATTTATATGTGTTACCTGACTTTTCCCAGTTCAAACCCACATCATTGGATCTAACCTATTTTTCCCCTCTCCCTTCATAGTTAGCTTACTATAGTCTATATTTGTACTGCATGGGATAATTCTCTTTTTATCTCTATTCTCTTTCATCAATACCATCTTTTTCTCTCCCTTGCCTATTTGTCTCTTGGCTACAAAATATTTCAACACTAAACATTTTAAATATTTCATATTCTTTTGTCTTATTCAGATAAAACTGAGCTTTCATGAGTTGCTGACTACCTCTATCCTCTCCCAATTATGAGAAATAGTGCTTCCCTTATTTTTAATTCTTCATTAGTATATTTTTGGCTTCTCATTTCATTAATTTCTTAAAACAACCAAAATAGTCGCCCCCCCCAAACAACAAAACATCCATTCAGTTAGTTTTTCTTTGTTCTCTGTTTGATTGTTGTAGTTAATCGATTTCTGAAAGCAAATTTCTCCCTCTGTTATTAATTAGGATGTACTTTTTTGAGACTCAATGGCTAGTGCCCAGAGAAAGCACACAAAATCATATTTGGAATTTGGAATTACCATTATACTAGGGATATATCTCTCTCTGATATTATCCATTTAGTATGAGTTTTGATTTTGTAGGTTCTGGCTACTTGAGTTTGGTTCTGCCTTTGAGGAATCATTATTCAGACTTGGGAAAATAAGGGTGGGAAATAAAACAAAAATTTATTAAAAGAAGTTACACCATATAGGAAGGGACAAGGAGAGGGAGAGAGAGAGAGAGAGAGAGAGAGAGCAGCCAAGCAACTTTGACTGGGCCAGCAGGTCAGAAAAGAGTGGCTGCCCTGACTGGTGTTTAACCCAGATTTTTATAAGCTTGTCCTTATCCTGAGGGCAAAAGGTAGATTCCCTTCCCCTTTACTGGATCTGAATTGGGTAGAGGGTGAAGCCTAAAGAGATCAGGATAGAAATTTTACCTTAAGCAACAAGTTGATGGAAATTGATTTACATCAAGAATAGGGGTCTCCACCCAATTTGACAAGATTTAGCAGTCTTTAAGATTACAAATATTGTTTCTGTTACATTCATAATTCTCTTCTTCTAGTCAATTTACATCTCAAGAGTAGGTGGTAGTCAATTTACATTTCTACCCAATTTCTACATTCAAAATTCTCTATATTTTTTCTCCACATCAATTTGAGTAGAAAAATTGTATAATTTTTTCATTTTAGTATCTTGCCTTAAGCAATTTTTAAAAGGAAAACCACAATTTGTCAAGTGTCATCTGAAAAAATATTAAAATTGTTAATAACTAAATTGACAAAAATGATGAAAACATGGGAAAAAATTGTTGAAGTTTCAGGAAGCAAACATCTAATTCAGTGCTTGTGGAGTTGTGAATCAATCCAAACATTTTAGAAAGCAACATGGAATTATAAAGGAAGTTTTATTAAATAGTTAATTCCCTTTGATCCAGCAATTCTATAACTAGGTTTATATTCTAAGGAAGCTGCTGACAAGAAACATATATATATATATATATATATATATATATATATATATATATACATACATATATAGATTTGTGAGGAAAAATATTCATTTGAATACCATTCATAATGGCAAAAAAAATTTAAACAAACTTTGTGCCCAACAATTGAAGAATTGCTGAACAAATTGTGATATGTGGGTGTGTAGCTATGCATTAAGGGATATTATTGCTCCATAAAGAATAACAAAACTGAACAATTCAAAGAAATACATAAAATGTTGTAGAGTGAATAAAATAGATCTGAAAGAACTACTTACAGGAAGAGGTGAATGAAAACAACATTAAATGGTAACATTTTACTCTACTTAAATGCAAATAATGCTGTTTCTGTAATGCATTAAGTTAATGCACTTATCTTTCCTTTCTTTGAAAGGCATAAAGATTGGACCTAGTGAGCAAACCAACAACTAATTCAAGACATTACCTTCTCTCAAATGTAAAGTCTTAAAGAGTTGCTTAGTGAGTTATGGGGTTAAGTGACTTGCTTAAGTCATACAACCAATAAGTGTCAGAGGTAAGACTCAAACTCATGTCTTCCTAGTTACAAGTCTAGTTTTCCATCTACTATAATGCCCTATCTCTTTCTGTTCCTCTTGTCTTTCTCTCTCCTCCCTCCCTTCCTCTTTTATCTTTGCTTCTCTTCTTCTCTGTCTCTTCTCTGTTTTGAGGTTTTATAAATACTATGTGCTGTGAACCATCTGAGGTACAAATGATTCTGTGAAACAAACAATAGCTCTACTTTTGACTAATCTATAATGTCTATAACATTTTTTCAGTTGTACTTATGTCAAAGGTCAGAGGATCCTAGATTCTTGCCAATTTATAGAACAAAAAAGGTGAATATCAGATGATACCCTACTTCTAAAGTGCCTCCACAATTTCTTATGCACAAGCCTTGTTGGTTGACAATTAAGTTAACATTTTTTAAGAAATGAACATATTTGAGATAGATTCTGTCTATTTTAGGAATTATGCTGCAATGTTCTTGCTCTCTCAGTCTCAGTGTTTCTAACAGGTGGCTCTGCACCTTGGATTTCTGGAAAAGACATACCTTTTACCATATGTATATCATTTTGTTTGCTTTTAGAAGTTTCTATACTTGAAAATACAGAAGTTTTCCTTTGGTAGCTATATGCCACTGACAAGATACAAACTGTCTCAGAAGAGAAATGCTCATCTATCATCTTTTTCATGAAGCAATAGGGCATGAAAGTCACAGCTATCTATGAATCTCAAAATATATAATATCAATGTGATGTTATTCATATGGATATTGTTTCTCTAGTGAAAGAGACTGGCAAAAGACAAGGTATTCTATGGTTCTTCTAATTCATGACCTTAATCTGTCTTCCATAGATTATCTAACAATATGCTAGAGGGCTTCCCATAGACTTTTTTTTAAATATTTATTCTCATTTTGTACAAATTTTTTTACAATAATAAAATATTCTTGTTTAAGAGTAAATAAAATACCCCTTCCCCCATAAATATAGACTTACTTGAGCAATAAAGTAAAGGGGAGATTACAGAAAATAATAGTAATAATTGTAGGTATCGCCAGCTGGTGCAATGGACAGAGCACCAGCCCTGGAGCCATGAGCACCCGAGCCCACATCCGGCCCCATAGACCCAACAATCACCCAGCCGTGTGACATGCAAGCCACCCAAACCCCACTGCCCTGCAAAAACCAAAAAAAAAAAAAAAAAAAGGAAAAAAAAGACCCAAAATAAAATAAAATAGTAATAATAGTATGGGTGGCTGGGTGGCAGACAGAGCATTGGCACTTGAGTCAGGAGCACCCGGGTCCAAATGCAGCCTCAGACAACCGACAATCACCCTGCTATGCTGCCCCAGGCAGGCCATCCAGGCCCATTTGCCCTGCACAACCCCCCAAAATAATAAGAATAAAAAATGTGCTTCAGTCTTTGTTCCAACACCAACAACTCTGTCGCAGGTAGATAACATTCTTTATGGTAAGTCCATCGCAAAAGTTACTTCCACATTTTTCCACCATTGCCATTGCTGATCGCAACTCCCTCTTTTCGTATTTCTCCACTACCATGTACTATATTTTCTCTCTCTTTACACTGACTCTGCTGTAGGGTAGCTGAGTAGCACAGCAGACAGATCCCTGGTCCTGGGGCCAAGAGGCCCTGAACCCCCATACCACCCCTTAGGCCCAACATCCACCTGGCCCTATGGTCCCAGACAGGCTATCCAATCCCAGCCACTTGCAAGAAGTAAAAAAGAAAATGTGTTATATCTGACCACTCTCCCCCCATGGTCCATCCTCTCCTCCATCCCTCACATCCCCCCCTTCCCCCTGTCCCCTTCTCTCCTTCTTACTTCAGATGTCTATACCCCATTGAGTATAAATGCTTTTTCCTCTCCTAGCCACCTCTGATGAGAGCAAAGATTCCCTCATTCCCCCTTGCCTTCCCCCTTCTATATCATTGCAATAGCTCATTGTTATAAAGAAAAATTTTATTATATGAAATATCTTGGCCTATTCCCCCTCTCCTTTTTCTTTCCCCCATTACATTTCCCGTTTTTTCTATTGACTCCATTTTTACACCATATTTTATCTTTGAATTCAGCTTTCTCCTGTGCTTCAACTATAAAAGCTTGCTCTACCTGCTCTTTTACCTGAGAAGGTTAATATGACTATTATTAGTGTCATTTTTCTATTCAGGAATACATGCAGTTCATCATCATTAAGTCCCTCATATTTTCCCCTTCTCCTCCACTCTCTATGCTTCACCTGAGTCCTGTATCTGAAGATCAAACCTTCTGTTCAGCTCTGGCCATTCCAACAGGAACATTTGAAATTCCCATGGTTCATTGAAAGTCCATCTTTTTCCCTGGAAGAGGACATTCAGCCTTGCTGGGTAGTTCATTCTTGGGTGCATTCTAAGCTCTTTTGCCTTCTGCTATATTATATTCCAAGCCCTACGAGCTTCCAATGTAGTTGCTGCTAAGTCCTGTGTGATCCTGACTGCAGCTCCACAATATTTGAATTGTGTCCTTCTGGATGCTTGTAATATTTTCTGTTTGACTTGGGAGTTCTGGAACTTGGCTATAATATTCCTAGGGGTTGGTTTTTTGGGATCTCTTTCTCGGGGGGACCTGTAGATTCTCTCCATTTCTATTTTGCCCTCTGCTTCTACAATATCAGGGCAATTTTCCTGTAGTAATTCTTTGAAAATGATGTCAAGGCTCTTTTCCTGATCATGACTTTCAGCTATTCCAATAATTTTCAGATTATCTTTCCTAAGTCTGTTTTCCATATCAGTTGTTTTTTCAATGAGATATTTCACATTTTCTCCTAATTTTTCATTTTTTTGGTTTTGAAGTATTGATTCCTGATTTCTGGTAAATTCATCAATCTCGCTGAATTCTATTCTTTGTCTGAAGGATTTATTCTCCTCAGAGAGTTTTCTTATCTCTTTTTCCATCTGGCCAATTTTGCTTTTTAAGGCATTCTTCTCCTCAATAACTTTTTGAACTGTTTTATCCATTTGACCTAAGCTGGTTTTTAGCATGCTATTTTCTTCAGCATTTTTTTTAGATTTCCTTGACTAAGCTGCTGACTTCATTTTCATGTTTTTCCTGCATCTCTCTTTTTTTTCCAGTTTTTCTTCTAACTCCCTCATTTGATTTTCAAAGACTTTTTTGAGCTCTGTCATATAGCCTGCTCCCAATTTCTGTTTTTCTTGGAGTCTTTAGATGCATGAGCTTCTACTTCCTCATCTTCAGACTGGGTATATTGATCCTTCTTGGGATTGTAGATAATATATTTCTCAATGGTGTTCCTCTTTTTTCTCTACTTGCTTATTTTCCCAGCCTAAGCCTGTTTTGGGGGTGCTTCCTGAGCTTTTTGGACACTCCACAAGGGTCTCAGTGTGTGAGGCTCTGTCCTCCCTCCTAGTCTGTGAATGACCATATGCGCCCCCCTCTGCCATGGGGCTGAGGTGGGGGGGGCCTGCTGTTCTATGGGGGGGCCTAGACTGCGATCAGGATCTGAATGTGGTCAAAGCCCCAGAATCCTGTTCCAGGGACAGAGGACAGAGCTCTGCAGTCTCTCTCTCTTCACTCCCCTCCCTCAGCTCAATGGGCTCATGCCGTGGGTTCTCCTGCTTACCAGCTCCACCTCCTTCTCTTTCTGGGTCTAGGCTGGGGAAAGACCAGGCTGTGGCTGTGTGCCCTGAGGGCTGGGCTCCATGTGCTTGCTTTGGCAGAGGTCCCCCGCTGTTCCTCCACTTTGTGCCGGTGCTCCCCGGGGTGCAGCTCAGGAGACTCCCCCACTGCTGTGAGCTGAGGCTCCCAGCACCTTGGGGCTGCCTCCGGGAGGCTGAAGTTCTTTGGCTCTGGCGGGCCACCCCTCTGGCAGCAGCCCCTCCGGCCTGGAGAGCAGAGCCTTTCTGCTCTTTTCCAGGTTACCTTGAGTAGGAGAACTGCCTCACTGGGTCCCTCTGTGGGTTCTGTCTCTCGAAAGTTTAGTTAGAGTCCTTAGCTTATAAGTTTTATGAGAGAGCTCCTAAGACTGATCCTTTCTTGTTGCCATCTTGGCTCTGCCTCTCTCTCCCATAGGCCTTTTAAAATGTCATGTGTAACACCAAAATGTTTGAGATGTCCTTGTCTTATCTTTTGCTCTTGCTGCATGACCAACCCAACTTTTCTGATGATACATTTATGAAAATATCACTTTTATGCCATTTTTTCTTGTAAGTCATCAGTGGCCATACACTGCTTCCTACTTACACCTGTCATATTTTTTCCTCTTCATTAGGGTTTATTTATACCTGTCTTATATTTAGCTCATCTTTTCCCATTCAGCTGTACACTTTTTATGCTTCTCCATCCTACCACCAAAGTCCTCATTAGACTACAGGATCATTTCCACCTTGGTATTCATTCTTTAATAGTACTTATTATTGGAAGATGGCTTTGGGAGCTTCTCTTGAAACTTTCATTTAAGGAAGGCTTCCAGACCATCTATCTCTTCATTTCCCAATTACACTTCTTTGTTCATCTATCATTCCCCCTGGTGGGTAGGCTTCTTCCTCCTCCTATTCTCATTTTTCAGCTTCCTTTTTTTTGTCTTCTCTCATTAGGTACTAAACTACTTGAGAAAAGGGCCTATTTCTCTGAGTCTATCTGTCTGGCTGGCTGACTTGGTCTCTGGCTCTGCTGTCTGCCTATCTCTATCTCTGTCTCTGTCTTTGTCTCTAGCTTTGTCTCTGGCATATAGAATGTGTTCAATCAGTTAGTCAACAGACATTTAAGTGCCTACCTACTGTGTGCTCATAATCTAAAGGAAACAAGATGACAACAAATATGTGCAAGCAAGCTATATGAAGGACAAATAGGTAATAATCACAGAAAGAAGGTACTGGAATTAAGAGGGATTGGGTAAGACTTCCTTTAGTAGATGGGATTGAAGTTAGGACCTAAAGAAAGCCATGAAAACCAATAGGCAGAAATCAAACATTAATAAATATTAATGGATGATTTCCCCTTTATACAAATCTTGATGTCTTTGGAGCCATAAATCATAGCTATACAACAATATAAACACTTATTTGAGTTAAAATATATAGTGTTTTGTGCTAAGGATCAGTTTTAGATTAGTGAAATAATCTTGCAATTTCCCATTTGTAGCTGAGTTTCTTTTCTTTCTTCTGTTCAATTCTGCATTCAATCATTGTCTATCCACAGTGTCTATCCAATGTATATGTGCTGCTAGATTTAATTCAAAGAGCTACCTATCCAATCACATTCCTTAGTCTGAATAATGAACATTCTTCATCAATTTCTGTTTTGTTCTAGACATAGGACCTGATTCTTCAGCAACAGTCAAGGTCAACTACCTTAGTTCTTTGCAACATAAACTGGATCTTATGTCAAAAGATATTGAAGATGTTAGGCAAACCAAGAAATCATTCCCCTCTTGCATTCTGCCTATCCCCATAACCAGGATTACTACCAAGAATTTTCTTGCAAATATCACTATCTTTTAAGTAGCCCCTGGACCACCAACCAGGACATCCTTCTTCCTGGGAGCCACCTGGACAAAGAACATCAAATGCCTACCCCTTTAAAGGCTTTTACCTCTTTCTTTTGCAAGAGTTGAATAAGGACACTCCCTCATCTTCACTTAGGAACTCAGGAACTCACGTCAGCTAAGGAATCCCCTTTCCTCCAGATAACTGCACATTTCCTATAGTTAATAATAAGAGTTTTTTCCCATGCAGTAGGAAACTGAGGTGCCTCTCAACATTAAAATCTAATTCTAGGAAAAGTGTCTAAACATCCTAAAAGGAAAAAGTCCTGTTGACTGAGGGGTCACAAAGTACAATGGGCATCAGTGCAAACCTTGGAATTACTTTTTTTTTAAACCTTGGAATTTCTATCTCTTATCCTTTGCTCTTGTTACATGATCCACTCATGTTTTATGATATATGTTTCTGAGAGTATCCCTTTGGTATAATTTTTTGTGCATAAAACATTGTTGACCACACACAATAGCAAATTTATAACCAACATGCTTTCTTATCCTTTAAAATTTTAATTTCTTTGAAGCTGTAGTTCTCAAAGAAATCTGGATCATTTTTCTGTGTACTTAGAGGCAATTCTGCAGCAATTCTGTAGAAGGAATAAAGAAATGACAGAAATGGCCAATCAGAACTATATCTCAAAGGTGTTCTTACTGGTTGTCTTCCTGGAGACTGAATCCAAGAAACTGCTAAAGTAGAGAATTCTTCCTAGGATGGAATTCACTATGGACCTGGTTTCTGGGTGATAATATATAATCTTGACAATCAGGTACATGATGATGAAGTTGTTGTAAAGAAATTGCACATCTCTTGTCCTGAAATTGGGGAAGCAGTACAATTTGCTAAGTTGGGACAGGTTGAGGAAACCTGTACCATGTGGATTCTCTAATTGACATAGAGCCTAGCTGGACATGATTTTAGGTAGGGGAACCATTTGGTAGTGTACCCATCAAAATGTAGCCTTATAGTTCCCATTTGCAGATTGACAATGGACTTTTTAACCAACGTTTTCCTTTCATTTTAAGGCTTCAACCTTAATCTTTGAGTCCATTCTAGCAGAGCATGGTGCAATTATTTTTTTAACTCTTGTTTTTTTTTTGTTTGTTTTGTTTTGTTTTGATTTTTTAGCAAGGGTGGGATTAATTGACTTGCCCAAGGTCACACAGCTAGGTAATCATTAAGTGTCTGAGGCTGGATTTGAACTCCAGGACTGGTGCTTTATCCACTGGTGTAGTTACTTAGGTGACATTAGGATATCCAACAAATCTACAGGGCTCAACTCTCCATTGGTGGGCTATTAAGTGAATAAGAAATGATGATAGCATGGCACCAAAAAGCTTGCATAAATCATACATAACTGATATCTTATAATTTTTGAAGAACTTTTATTATATCCAATGATATAAGGTGCAAGAATTAGCCCTAATCGAAGAAAAGGAAATTGAGTTTTAGAAGGGTTTGAGTTTCTTCTGTGGGGGTCATACAGGTTCATCGAAGTTCTGAGCCCAGACCCTAAGTCTCTGACTCCTAATCTACTTTTCATTTCATATTTTTCTCTATACAGCCCTATTAAAAATAATGTGTTTTTTTTAAATTGAGTCATAAGATGGTTAGACAAGAAGTATAGAAGATATAAAATACATCTTCTTGGCAAAGAATTTGCCAGTCTTTCATGATATTTTGGTGAATTCAAAGCATTGTTCAAATTAATTAATGAGGGAAATTCTAGTAATTTAGTATGGAATTCTTTGTCTTTATTCAATATTTTTATCAATAATTTAGATGATAATATAGAATATATGCTTATCAAATCTGTGGATAAAGGATAATCAGAAGGAATAGTTAAAATGACAAATAATCAGAATTTAAATTTGTGCTGATAGACTGGCACAGTTGTTTTTAAAAACATGAAATTTTACAATAAAAAAATAGATTTCTAGGCTCCCTTCTAATTTCAATTAATTTTGTTTCTAAGTAATGAAATTCTACACTTATGTTTGGAAAATCAAGCTTAATTTTATGCTGGCTGGAAGTCAATCTGGCTTGATATAACTTTATTTGAAAAAGATCTAGGAATTGGGAAGAATAGATATGGTTTATAGAGCCACAGGCAAGTAGGGAAGAATGGAAAAGATTGGAAAGGTCCTCCGGTCAATCATCACACATACCTGTAATGTGCAGGAACACATAAAAGAGATGGATTGTTTTGTAGGGGAAAAAAATGAATACTCTGTCCTCAAAATCAATTCCAACATTCCTGGTGAGTCAAGTCAGGGTTTCATAGGTCTGAGGTCCCTCATTTGAAAGGTTGTTGGGTATAGTATTATTAGTTTCATACCCCAGACACTGGACCTATTTTATATTTTATACTTGTTCAAATTGTTGAAGGAGAAATATTAGATATGTGTCTAGCCTTTTTTTGTGATATTAAGGAACTATTAAAGAAGTCTGAGCTTGTGTGACATTTTTTGTGGACCTCTGACTCCCTCTCCATTGTTCAGTTTAACACCCTTCTCAAACAGAAATTCACTAATAGAAAACAAATTCAGTCCCTTCTCCCTACCCCTCCTCTGCCTGTCTCACTCTTAGCTTTCCAAGTTATATGCCTGACTCCAGTCATACTCCTTGATCCCCCTCCCCTTTACTCTTCCTTGCATAGGAGGTGAGTTAGGCTCTCTATAAAAGTTTGGTCCCCACCTCCATATATAATTACAGTTCTGTGTGGCTGAACCCATGTAGTCCCAGCTCCATGCAGTGGGATCCATGATGATATAAACCCAGCCACCATTCCATGACTGTTTTCCTTGTTGCTCATTTTTAACTGTCTTTGCTATTCTCCTTCATCCAGCTTGTGGCTGTCTCTTCTTTGCTTTGACTCACTATCTTCTTAAAAAAATCATTATCTTTACCTTGTTAAAAAAAAAAGTCTAACCTGTGAGCTCTTTGTAGAAACCTGTGAACTTTTGCAGCAACCTGTGAAATAAAATATGTGCCTTTTCTTATTCTTATAATCAGAGAGCCTGATGATTTTGTCACCCAAATGAACTCACATTGATCCTCAAGCCTATTTTTCCATCATCATAATTGGCCATCCAATGAGGCAGTTTAAGTGAGGCCTTCATCTAGGCACCCAGCAACAATGTTATCATGGATCCCACTGTACTATTAAAAGTTGAAGAATACCTGTGACTATTGCATTTTATGCCTTGGAATATCTGCAAAAGAATAGAAGAGCAACTAGGTGGTACAGTAGATAGACTGCGAGACTTGGAGTCAAGAAAACTCATCTTTCTCAGTTTAAATCCAGCTTCAGATAATTACTGGATCCTGCACAGGTCACTTACAATTTACACTTACAAAGTTTGCTTCAGTTTTCTCATCTGTAAAATGAATAGGAGAGCAAAATACCAAATCACTCTAGGATCCCTGACAAAGAGAACCCCAAGTGGGGTCACGAAGAGGAGGACATGAGTGAAAGATGACTGAATGAGGGGCAGTTAGTTGGCTCAGTGGATAGAGCACCAACTCTGGAGTCAGGAGGATTCAAATTCAAATCTGCCCTCAGACACTTAATAATTACCTAGCTGTGTGGCCTTGGGCAATTCACTTAACCCTACTGCCTTGCAAAAACAAAAACAAAGGAAAAGAAAAATGACTGAATGACAACAAAGTGTAAGTGATTGCCCATATGAATTGGCAATCAAGCAGGCAGCTAATTTTTCTGGTTTGCCTCTAGGGAGAGTAAATATGGAGGCAGGGTTACTGTTCCTCATTTGATTGCAACTTTTTCTCCTGCTTCTTTGAGAAGCAACTCAACTTTCAACCTATGCCATAGGAAAGTACCGGATACCTAACTCAATGCAGGTCAATCAATTACTTTCCATATTTGTATAGATAAATACTGGCAAAAACATTATCTTTGCTTTGGCAAACTGTAAGATGAATTGATAATTTTTTTCTATCTCTGATCTCTCAGCCAGAAATTGATCTCTGGCAAAAGATTAAATCAATCTTTTTCTCTTTTCCTCTTCCTCTTCCAGGTTGCTATAAATCATCATTCTAAATGTTGTATTTGAACAGTAATAAACATAGTTTAACAGTGGGGATAACTAGCAGCTTTATTACAAAGAAATTTTTATACACATTATGAATGAACACAATTTTAAAAGTAAATAAAAAAGCTCTCAACTCTGAAGGGGAAATACAGGTAAGTATATTAGAATAACAAGTAGTAGACTCAGTCGCTTGTTCATCCTTCCTTCTGGAAGACAACCAATGACATCAGGAGGATTATGTCTTTATTTGAAAGTAAATAGTATTACCAAAACAGACAAAGAAAATTATAGACCAATCTCCCTAATGAATATTGATGCAAAAATCTTAAATAAAATTTTAGCAGGATAATATATCATGATCAGGTTGGATTTGTACCAGGCAGGCAAGAATGATTCAACAATAGGAAAGCACTGAACATAATTAAACATATCAATGGCAAAACCAAAAGAAATCATATGATTATCTCAATAGATGCTGAAAAAACCTTTGATAAAATAAAAAATCCATTTCTATTAAAAACACTGGAAACTTTAGGAATAAAAGGAATTTTCCTTAAAATAATAAACAGTATCAGCTAAAACCATCAACAAATTTTATATGTAATGGGAATAAACTTGGAACATTTACAATAAAATCAGGGGTGAAACAAGGATGCCCATTATCACCATTACTATTCAATATAGTATTAGAAATGTTAGCAGTATCAATAAGAGAAGAAAAAAGAAATTTAAGGAATTACAATTGTTAATGAAGAAGCAAAACTTTAACTTTTTGTTGATGATATGGTGGTATACCTAGAGAACTGGAGAAAATCATCTAAAAAACTCCTTGAAACAATTAACAAATTCAGCAAAATAGCAGGATAAAAATTTTCCTGACTCCCACATAAATCATCAGCATTTCTATATTTGAACAACAAAGTTCAAGAGGAAAAGATAGAAAGAGAAAAATCCACCTAAAATAACTGTAGGCAACATTAAACACTTGGGAATCTACCTCTCAAGACAAACCCAGAAACTATATGAGCACAATTATAAAATCCTCCTCATGCAAAAAAAAAAATCTAAATAATAGGAAAAATGTCAAATGCTCATGGATAGGTCAAGCTAATACAATAAAAATGACAATTCTATCCAAATTAAATTACTCATTCAGTGCCATGCCAATCAAACCACCAAATAACTACTTTACCGAGCTAGAAAAAAGTAATAACAAAATTCATCTCAAAACTGTTTGGTACTGGTTAAGAAATAGAGTACCAAACAGTTTTGATGATTGCTGCTTTATAGTATAGTTTTAGATCTGGTAGAGCTAGGTCACCTTCCTTTACATTTTTTTTTCATCAGTTCCCCTGCTATTCTTGCCCTTTTGTTCCTCCAGATGAATTTTGTTATTACTTTTTGAGAGAGAGAGAGAATTGCATCATAAGATCACAATTCATTCCCCAATTGACAAATGGTCAAAGGCTATAAACAGATAATTTTCAAATGAAGAAATTAATTATATAATAATTATATAACTAATATGAAAAAATGCTCCAAATCACTATTGATTAGAGAAATGAAAATGAAAACAACAATGAAGTATCATCTCACACCTATTAGATTAGCCAAGATGAGTAAAAGGGAAGATGATCAATGTTGGAGAGGTGGGAGAATTGGGACATTGACGCATTGCTGTGAAGTTGTGAAGTTGTGAACAGATCCAATCTTTCTGGAGAGCATTATGGAACTATGCTCAAAGAGCACTAAAACTGTTCATACCCTTTGACCCAGCAATTCCAATTCTAAATCAATATCCAGAAGAAATGACCAAAAAATGGGAAAAATCCTACATGTTCAAAAATATTCAAAGCAGTTCTTTTTGTAGTGGCAAAGAATTGGAGATTGAGGGGATGTCTATCAATTGGGGAATGGCTAAGCAAGTTATGGGACATGATTACTATGGACTACTCTTGTACTATAAGAAACCATAAATGGTCAGACTTTATAGAAGCATGGAATAATTTACAGGATTTGATACTGGGTGAAGGGAGTAGAGATGAACAATCTTGATGGAAGCAGCTCGTCCAGAGAGTTAAGACAACCACATTTGACTGGTTATGGACTTTATTATCCCTAACCAGAGGAAGAAAAACAAAACAAAACAAAACACACAGAAAAAAACACAACCCTTCCAAATCTGATGACCACTTTACAAAAAAGTATGTCTTATGTATCTCCTTCCCTTAATCCTAATTCTTCATGCCAAAAATTACTAATTTATAAGTATGTTTAACAAAATATGCATGGAAAATGATAATCTGATTGTTTCTGCTGAGGGGTGGGTGCTGGGAAGAGAGGGTGGAGGGAAATTTTTTAACTTGGAAATATGTATGTGCATATGGATGAAAATAAATAAATGAATAAATAAAAGAGCGTGAATAGTATTTAAGTGAGGCAGGGCTATATAAAGTCATGAGCCTTGCTGTAAGAGATCTTGGGATCCAGTGACAAGATATTGGTCAAGAGGACTGGTACTAGCCCTCATGCAGTGGGAGATTTTGGCATTTTAAAGTTAAGGTCTTTCCCAAGATCTCAGTTTGTCTGAATCTACACTATAGTAATTAAAGGCTGGGTAAAATTTGAGGTAGAAGATAGCCTGGTTGCCTTCACAAAAGATTCATTCTAGGAGGAAAAGACCCTCATGGTTTCAGTCCAGAACAGAAACAATTGTTATTTACTTTCATTCTGAGTGAATAAAACTCAAGCAATGAGGAAGTTAGGTTTAGGTTGATCTCTTTTATTGGCAGCTAGGTGACTCAGTGGATAGAACACTGCCCTTGGAGTCAGGAGGACTGGAGTTCAAATCCAGCCTCAGACACTTGCCACTTACTGTGTGACCTTGAGCAAGTCACTTAACTCAGTTTGCCTCACATCCAGGGCCATTTCCAGTTGTCCTGATTCATATCTGGCCACTAGACCCAGATGGCTTTGGAGGAGAAAGTCATGGTGTCACCTCTCCTGATGTCAAGGTTTTCTTTGAGAACAAACATCATCAATAATCAACATCATTATTGACCAATCAGTGAAAGCCAGAGTTATTTGGGTTTGAAGGCATAGTCAAGTAGCTCCATTTGAATCACAATGGGCTTTAACAAAGTCTGGTTTTTCAAATTCTCTTTCAAGAAATCATAAATGGAAACCACATAAGACAAAAAGAGTTAAATGTCCAAATTTTTTTGGAAAAAAGAGAATAAATAGGGAATGAGAAAAGCAAAGAGGAAGAAAGAAAAAATGGAAAATGTTGGAGGGAATTTCAGCAACCAAAAAATCCAACATTCCTTAGACATGATTCACTGATAATGCCTTGGTTTTTGGTCCAGATGCCAGTGACATCATGATGGCAGCCCCTTCCCCCACTTCCAAGGCAGCATTTCCTATATTTCTACCTCTCTTAATCCTATACTCTACTATTCTTCTTCCTAATATACAGAGGGTTGAATAGGATGATTTCTTCAAGCAATGTAAAGTCCTGGTCTCCACCCAAGTTCAAGTCAAAATTCCCCAGGGGATTTGGGAGGGGAGGTACTGGGATATTTTTGCTAAAATAAAGATAGAACTATGCAAAGAATATAGTCATGAAACTATCTTTCAGGTTCTGATATGAAGTAG
The DNA here is from genome assembly GCF_037893015.1 of Macrotis lagotis. Lineage (NCBI taxonomy): Eukaryota > Metazoa > Chordata > Mammalia > Peramelemorphia > Peramelidae > Macrotis > Macrotis lagotis. Next base: position 513,597,152 of record NC_133658.1, on the reverse strand, counting down.
CTTTTTATATTATTTAGATAAACTTCCTGGTTTGCACAGGATATATCTGAGCTGTTTAAGCTTTTTGTTTTGTTTTGTTTTAATTTTTTGCAAGGCAATGGGTTAAGTGACTTGCCCAAGGTCACACAGCTAGGTAATTATTAAGTGTCTGAGGATGCATTTGAACTCAGTTCCTCCTAACTCCAGGTCCAGTACTCTGTCCACTGCATCACCCAGCTGCCCCTGTTTAAGCTTTTTTGAGTGTTGGCTGGGCCTGAATTCAAATTATGAAGTTAAAGATTTGGTTAAATAGTTCAGCTGAATGGAGACAGCAAATATAGTTTCAAAATATTATTCAAAATACCAAGATATGAGGCCAATCTTTCCCTGATGCAGCAAGTAAAGAGATATTTGTTCAAGTCTCTTTTCAAAACAACTGCGCTATTTTCACCATGCAGAATCCCAGAGTTAAAAATGGATAAAAACAAAAGGGTAGTCACAATTGATATAAAGAAAGCTGAATTTAATAGATTCTCTTAAACACTGGAAAGGATTGGACAGTGAGTTTAGGAGGACCCAGCAATTCATTTTCTCTGCTAATCAAAAGACAGAAGATTGTAGTTGAGACATTCTAAAAACAAAAATAGAGAATGAAGAGAGAAACCATGTGAGCAATAGAATGGCAAAGATTTAAAATAAAATGAAGAAATCAAGAGTAGAAAAAAAATTTAGAAACATGTTACTAAAACAGAAAAGAAACTATTTCTGCTTCTAAACCAGTTTTTGTAGCTAACCATAACCCATCTATTACTAAGTATTGAAGGAGAAATATTAGGAAAATATTCATCTGGCACTTCATGTAATATTTAGCAAATATTATCCGTGGTCCCTGGCATATTCTGTGGGTCTCTAATCTCCTTACCATTGTTATTCACCATCTCAACCTATTTTGAGATGTAAATTCACTAATAGCTTTGATCATACCTCCCATCCCATGTCCTCCTCTATCTTTCTACTATGTAGACTCCTGGGGTGTGCACATTCAGGTGCATGCTTGTCCCCAATCATGTCCAGGTGTTGGCCACTCCTTGACCCCTCCCCTTGGCTCCTTCTAGCACAGACTGTGGGCTGGGTTGTTTAAAAGCTTTCTTCATCCTCTCTGCCATGCTGCCCTCAGCCTGGTTGCCAACCTCTGGCAGCTATTCCTATCAACTCTTGTCCATCCATTCTCAATACCCCTTTTCCCCTTCTGCTACTCATAGCAGCAGTCATTGCTGTTCCTTTTTTTCTTACCTTTACTAGCTTATTAAAACTCACTTTCTTTACCTTATTGTCTCCTTAAAGAACTCTATGAATTAACTTGCAACTTTTTATGATAAGCTATGAGTTAAAATTTATGATTTTTTTTTTACATTGCTGGGTGAGAGTCTTGTGATTTCTTCACTTAATAAATGAATCCTAGTGATTTTTGCAAGCCTACCTCCTAGGCACCCTTCTACATAAGGAACCAGCATTTTATTTGGACCCTTGTGCAATTGCATGAATATCGGAATATCCATGGTGTTCTTTTCCCTAAGTAATAATAAAATGTTTTGTCAATGAAAAATACTTCACTTCCATTTAGTCTCCAAATTCTGGTATAATTATTTCTAGAAGGAATCATAGGGCTCATTCACATCTAAGGCAATGGGATATGGGAATGAGCATGCTATTAATTATTAATTTGTATAGCATAATCAAGGGTGTGTATACTCTTCTAAAGAAATCAGATATTCTAAAGAAACTTGAAACTTCAGTTTGAATGTACTTTTACAAATAATTTAAGTATCCATGGGTCAATTTAAAGTGATAGTCATATCAAGAAGCATTTATTAAGTGTTTTACTTTGCCAAGCATTATACTAAGTTCTTGGGATAGAAATATAAGTAAAAAGAAAGTCTCTGCCTTCAAGGAACTTTCATTTTAATGTGCAGGATTATATGTAAAAGGGAACTTAAAAATGGGGAAAGGAGATGGTGAGAAGATACTTTAAAGATGAGGGAAGGGATTGTGGTAAGATTGAGAAGGTTTACTAGTCTGGGTCCTTCCTCAAAATGGAAGCTTTAGGAAGAACTCACCAAAGAGAAGAGGGAAATGGGGCAGTAGAGAAGGAAGAGGAGGAGGGAAGTACCTGAGTCATAGTGGCAAAATCTAGACAGTGAAGGATGATTGATCTAGGACCCTGCTCAAAATAGAGATTTCCAAGAAGAATTCACCAGTGGGAGAGAGAGTGGCACTGTTGAAAGTCATTGAGCATTTATTATGAGAAAAATGTTGTGGTAAATGCTGGGGTTAGAAATATAACCGAAAAAGAAAGACAGTCCCTTCTGATAACACACACACACACACACACACACACACACACACACACACAAACCTCACAACTAGCATTTTAATGGGTGAGGGTGGTGAAGGGGTCTAATAAGAAGGTACCTGCATGTATGTTTGATTAATGACTTTTGGTTTTGATTTGCGCCTACAAAATGACATGTTCACACCAACAAAACCAAAAAGTAAAGTGGTTATAAAAAATAAAACAGTTTACAGCAAAAGAAGAGCAAAGCCTACATAAACATAAATATTAAGAGAAAACATCACCATTTCAGGGGAGCTTCAACATCTGAATTAACAGAGGCTGGTGAGTCCTGGGAGTATAGCCTCCAGAGTACCGATTCAGGAAGGTCCTGGGCAGAGTGTCCTCTCCATAGGTGAGACTCCAATTAGGTTAAGGTCTAATTAGATCTTATATAGCTTGAGAACAAAGAAGGCTTCTTGCTGATTTTTGTGGAATAACTCTAAATTTCCCAGGCTGTTCAAAGAGGGAACCACCCCTCCCCAAACCCCAAGAATTATGGTGTTTGCATTCAGGAATGGCTAGTTCCTGAAGAGATAGGCAATGTTAATTAAGTACAACCTTGAGTGTCTGGCCAAAAGCAGTCAAGGACATTCAGCATTTCTTTTAAATGCTCAAGCTGTTTTAAATATGTGCATTTGAACAATCCTGCTCATCTTACCTTCCTGGATACCAGAGGTAAATTGAGTGTCAGTCACTCTCTGTAGCTAAACTATAAGGAAAATCTTATATCTTATGTAATAACCATACAATGTAGCTATGGTGACAAAATCTGGAGAGAGAAACATGTCTGATCTAGACCTTTCCACATAATAGAGATTTCAAGAGGAACCATGACTGGGAGAAGAGAGACACAGGAGTAGGGTATGAAGGCAGTTGAGTATGACTGCTCTGGGATTTCATTACAGAGAGATTTCCCATTTCATTTGCCTATATGCCTTAAACCATATTTTCAATCTTTTAGAATTATGGAATCATTTAGTTAAAGTGAAGGTCATTGTGTGATCTTAAGATGATGGATTCTATTTTTGTGTTCATGAAAAAATCAAGAGATTTTAATCAACAACAAGCTGAATATGAGCAAACAGTATAATGTGACTTTTCAAAAAGCTAATGTGCTCTTAGGCTGTTTTGCTTCTGTAAAATGTAGATTAAAATCTGTTAGATGCAGATTAAAAATAGATTAAGGGAAGTGATAGTCCCACTGTACTTGGTAGTGTTTAGCCTATTTCTAAAGTATTATGTTCAGTTCTGGGTATGATATTATATAAGGAAAATTGGTGGAAAAGAGAATAGTGTGAACCTGGTATAGTGGGAATGGTTAGGAGTTAGAAGACCAAGGTTTAAATTCATGTTTTATCTTTTTATGGGCAGAAGTGGGGACAGGACAGTGGTGCAGTGGATGGAATGCTAGACCTGGGGTCAGGAAGACTTATCTTTGTGAGTTCAAATCCAATCTATCTGTATGGTGGTCCTAAGTGAGTTATTTAACCCTGATTGCTTCAGTTTCCTCATCCATAGAAGGGGTTGGAGAATGAAATACCAAACTACTTCATTATACATGCAATGAAAACCTCAAATGAGGCCATGACTTTAAAAGAGAATTAATCTTTGCCAAGAAAATCCTAGAAGAGGTTTGAAGAGTTGGATGTGAGTGAAAAACAAACAATTTTACTACCTGGATGAACTTGTAAAGTCATTTAACTTCTCTTTCAAACCTTTGTTTCTTCATTAAATGAAAGGGTAGGCTTAGATGATCTCTAAGGTCCCTTCTAAATCCAATACATGATTCTATGGCCAATGGGAATGGAATTCAGAAAATCATGTGAAATGAATAATTGTTTAAATAATTATATAATGCTTATCTAGGAGAAAAGATAAATTACAAAGGACAGGATGTCTGTCTTCAAGTATTAGAAGATCTATCCTTTTAAAGGTTAGGACCAGAAGAAATAGGTAGAAATTGACTCAATATAAGAGGAAAAAAAATGCTTTCTAAAAACTGGAGAAACCCATCCAAGGAATGGATTGCCTTCCTAAGCAGTGAGCTCCCTGGTCTTCTCAGTTTTTTAGCCATGACTAGATGACTGTTGACAGAGATATTGCTGAAGAGAACCCAGTAATTCATGAGCAACTCAACTAATTGGACTCAAAGTTTGCTTATGGTTCTAAGACTATGTTTCCTGTCATTTTTACCAGGCCAGAATGTCAATGTGTGTTAGAGGATACAGTAATGAAGATTAAGGGATGTATTAGTTTTAAAACTGTCAGTGGGATGCTATCCTCTTTTCCACTTACTCTCCCTAGGACATGAAAGCAGGGTTCACATCTCTCCCTGAGGCAGAGTTACACAAGACTTAATGTTTATTGTTCTTTTCATATCCAAAGTTTGCCAGGGAAAACTCAGAGTTGCAACAATTTAAAAAGAATGACTCTGACATTATCTGACCTTTAGGCATACCAATAGTTATTTCAAATAGGCTGAAGGGTGTCTGACAAGATTTTTCCTCTGAAAGTTCCATAAAAAACAAACAAATAAAAATGCCAGGCTCTGTATAAAATGTAGAATTTGGTGGCACTGGATTATGGGAAGAATCAAGGGTAAAAATAAAATCCAGTGTTTTTATCTGGTGTAGCAGCAGTTTTGTTTTAAAACTACCTGCCGGGGATGTGAGATGATTTATGGGTATGATATTGTAGCTGTTTTTAAATGTCATGGTTGGAGTGGTTATTATGAAAACTTTAGCATGAAAGGAGAGGTTAAGGCTGAGTCCTGCCAGTCAGGGGAGCCCATGTGAGTTTGGGTTGGAGGTGGCATTTCAGATGTATGTAGGCATCCTGTTTCAAAGGACATGCTACATTGTATTTAACTTCTCTTTCTATTAATAACTCAAAATATAAAGAAGATGCCTCTCTTCTACCTACCCCACCCCTTTTCCCCTCATATATTGCAGAATATTTGGCAAATACTTCAGAATTTTTCATCTAGTCCAAGTCCCTCATTTTAAAGATGAAAAAGACAGAGGCCAAGAGTGATAAAGCAATTTGTCCAAGGTCACATAGATGGGAATCCACTGTTTGAAATCAGGTCCCTTTGATTCCAAAGCCAGAACTCTTTCCACTACCCCATGATGTGTTTCTTTTCATTTATAAACTGTATTATGTTTCATCAGAGTCATTTCATATATATCTGTATTCTTGCACAGCATGGAGAGAAAGAATTCTTGGGATCTCAGAAGCTAGATGACAAAATGGATGGAATGGTGGACCTGGAAGTCAAAGTCACATAGTCTCTATTTTTACCTCGGTTTCCTCAGCTGTAAAAGAGGATACCACTTCCCAGGGATATTGTGAGGATCAAATGAGATATTTCAAAATTGTCTGGCATAAAATAGGCACTCTCTATATGTTAATTATAACTGTTTCAATTATGATGGCTATGTTGCCTTGAACAAGATTAGATTTATTTTGCTTGAAATAAAAGTTAAAGAAAGTTAATTAGAATGCTATCAAGTTTTATTTTGAGGTGACAGCATTAATAAGGAAAAAAAGTCTGGTTTATAACAGCAGAAAGAATCACAATAGACCCTGCCTTGTTGACTTAACAAAGAATGTGTACGATGGTAAAGAGTACTACTTGGGGTAGAGGTTCAAAGAGAAGAGAGGCATGTGGGTGTGCTGTTAGGGAGAGAAAGGAAAGGGGTAATGAATGTGTTAGCATTTAATCTATCCCACATGAAATATGCCATTAGAGAAACAATCTCAAATATTTTCCTTTTCAAACTGATATTAGAGGAAGAATTGTTTTATGAAATTCATTAAAAAAAAGAAAGGAAAAATAGGGTCTCTGAAAATTACAGCAATGGAATTAATGTTTGCTATTACTCAGTGAACCAGATTCTTCTATATGTCAACAACATCAAGTGGACATTCTTAACACTTTTCCAAGAGTAACTTTTTCAACTCCTAAATTCATACTAAGTCTTGAGCTGTTGAGTTTATAAAATGAAATGTTTCCCCTGTACAATTAAACTTTATGACTTAAAAATCTCTTGGTAATGGATGGTAATGAAGAGAAGTCCTCTTCCTCTTCTTATCCCATAAAGAAAGATCCTAATGACATTTTGTCCTCAAAAGTTAGAGAGTGAAAGAGGCATTGAGACCTTAGTCATCTAGATAGAAAATAAAAGTCCTTATCAATCAATAATCAACCAGCATTTATTAAATGTCTTTTAGGTTCTTGGTACTATGAGAAGTGTCAGGAATATGAAGTTAAAAATGACATAGTCCTTTCTCTAAAAGAACTTACATTACATAAAGGAAGAATACATGTATAAATAAAATTACATTTTGAATAAATATGCTGAATAAATTAATAGTAATTTTGGAAGGTGATAATGCATAAGGGTAAGGGAAGGGAATGAGGAAAAATGTAGAAGGGTATACTTGAAGTGATATTGTGTGAAATGGAGGTAGGGAAAGAAATAGAAGAGACAGTGTCTTGTGTGAAAAACATCAAGAATGAGATTAAAGAGTATTGAGTATAAAAGGCAGATTTGTAGACCACATTGTGAAATGTTTTAATAAACCAACCAGAGGAGTTTATATTTATCCTGGAGAAAATAGTCATAAAATAGGAGTTTCTTTGAGTTGGGGAATAACATAATCAGATCAGCAATTAAAGTCATTAAATTATTTTGACAACTTTGGGGAGAATACATTGGGACAGAGAGAAGTCTTGAGGCCAAGATATTAGTTAGAAGACTGTTATAATTATCCAGGAGAAAAGGGATGAATACCTGAGCTAATGTGATAGCTTATATGCATATGGAGAAAGACGTGAGAGATATTATAGAGATAAAAATAACATTTGACAACTTATTAAATAAATGGTGTGAGAGAGTGAGGAGTGGGATTGTGAAACTGAGACTGGAATAATGGTGGCAATTAGGGAAGCTTGGATGAAGTTTGGGTTTTGGGGAAAAGATAATGAATTTATTTTTAGACATGTTACAACTGAGATTCTTCTAAGTCATTCAGAGTGAACTATCCAGTAGGCTTCAGAGAGACTGGATCTGTAAATGTAGGATTTATCTCTGAATGATCTGTATAGGAATGATAATTAAACTCATGGACTCTGATAAATTCACCAAATTAGAGAACAGAAAATAAGAAAATGAGGACCTAGAACAGAGCCATGGGGAACTTCTATAGTTGGGGGCATGATATGAATGATGAAATGTGAAAGAAGACAGAGGGATGATCAGACAAAGGAAAATGAGAATAGATGTAAAATAGCATGAAAACCAGAAAAGAGTAGCAAAGAGACGACAGTGGTCCATAGCAAAGACAAATAAGATTGAGGATCAAGAAAAGATTATCAAATTTATCAATTAAGAGATAACTGGTGACTGGAAAAAGTAGTTTCAGCTGAATGATGATGTTGGAAGCTAAATTGAAAAAGGTTGAAATATGAGTAAGAGGAAAGAAGAGACAATGTATATAAACTTTTTCAAGGAAATATAATTAAGTAAAGAATGAGTCATATTGCTTCGAGTTATCTCTCTATATATTTAGATAGTCCATGTGCACATTATACTTGCATTGACAAATACGTAAATGATTCCTGTGATATTTCCCTTAAAGATAGATTCCCAAAAGACATGTGGGCTGTTGAACAGCTATTTTAATTTTATCTCTGACCTATGTAATCTATGCAGCTCATAAGTCTGTCTCTTGGAAGGCCAGGGCATGGCTTAAGATTTCTTAGTTCTTTCATCTGTAATATCCTCCTAGGCCATTTCAAGTGGATAGTCTTAATGTTGCCCATCCCAAGTTTAGGGGGTTATAAAGATAAAAAATAATAGAGATAGAGACAGAGAGAGAGAGAGAAAGAAAGACATGAGAAGACAAAGACTCATGAAAACTGGACTTTTACCTAAAATGCAATATAATGTCTAAATAATAATCAATTAAAATATCATGCAATTCTGAATTTGGAAATAGTTTTCTTGCCAACGACACTAAAAGGATAGATGACTTGTCAAGGAACATATAGCCAGCATATATCAATTCTGAGAGGTAAACTCAGGCCTTCCTGACTCCAAGGTCTACCTTTTAGTCAATAATCCAAGTTGGGTCTCAAAAAGTGTTTCTCTTTAAAACAAAACTGATAAATCAGAACTCTGGTTGTTACTTGGTTTTGTTGCTACATCTGCCAGCTTCATTAATTAACATTTTCTGCATTTTTTGTTTGGAGTGTTGAAAAAGCAAATAATTTCTTTGGTGCTGGTTATCTTTCTAAAAATGTTTAAAATTCCCTTTATTATTGAGTGTTTGCTTTTTTTCATTTATGGTTAAGTTCAGATTTGTAGAGTAGGTCACTCTGGACTGCATCTTGATCTCCATTGCTCTTTGAAGCACATTATTGCATTTCTTCCTTTATTTTATGGTGGCTGCTAAAAAGTCTCGTATTATTATTTAAATTTACTTTCCTTTATATTGGAAGATCATTCTCCTTATCAGTTGCAAAGTTTCTTGTTTTTGGTTTGAATTGTAAAAACTAATTACTATTTATCTTAAAATTTTTAGCCATTGGTTGCTTCCTTTTGTTTTGTTTTATTTCCTGGAACTGATCTATTAGGTCTTTCAATTGTTATTTCATTTTCTTTCAATTGATATTTCAAATGCTCTAGATAGTTCTGTGATATTATTTCCTTAATTATGTCAGTTCAAGCCAGGTTGGGATGAAGTAGTGGACAACATATGATTTATAAACATATAAATACATGTATATTTTTGTGTATATATGTATCTATGTTTGTATGTATATTTTATACATGCATGTATGCATGTATTGCCTGCATATGTAATTCAAGTTAAATACCAGATTGTAAAGATGAAAAGAGTTCTTTTTCAAAAAGAAAAGCACTAAAAAACTTGCTGCAATATATTAAGGAAATCTTCAAGTAGAAGGAACCCATGAAATGGTTTGACATTTCCAGAAGAGATGATAAGATACTTACATTTAATCTGTGTTTATTTTCACTTTCTTCTGATGTCTCCAAGGGTAGAAATGAGGAAATGAATTTGATCCAATCCTATCAAATACAGCAGAGAAATCAGAAAAAAAGTTGGAAGGATAGAGTTTTCTTACCAATGAAAGAGAAGTAATCTTTTCTTATTCCCATGCCAGGTTGTGAAATACATGACTAGAAGAATCCTTATAAGAAATGGAAGAGGAGAATAAAGTGATTTGGGAAGGTTTAGGATTTGGGGTGAGTTGTAAAAGCTTAACTTAAGCTGTTTAGAAATAACTGAAGCAAAGTGAGTGAATACACTGTGTGTCTTAGGGATTCTATTTTTCTTTCATATAATCTGCTTCCATTGTAAAAATTGGTGATTCCATTATTCCAATTGATTGTCAAGTCCTAGATGTTTTACAATGAATAAATTTGAGTAGTTTGAAAATTGTGGTTGTATTGTCAGAGGTTCTCTAAACATGTCCTAGATTTACAGAGATAGTTCCAATTTCAAAAACAAGTATCATTTTAATAGGATTTTGTAAAGGGATATATTTGCCAAATCATCTGTCATGAATTTTGGTTTTGAAAATATGGGAGATAATAAGCAGAAAATGTCATTCTTTTTAGTGTTCAGGGAAGATTTTCTTATGCTCCCTGAATTTCAGAGTCAGGTTTTAAAATCAAAATATTAAGGGTTGGAAATATATATATACATACATATATATATATGGAGACAGCCCCATATATAGGTAATGGATTTATGACAAGTTTTCATTCATTTGGATAGGTATGAGATTCAACATGTGAAATTAAAGTTAACCCTGTAATTGAAACCAAAAGGCCTGGATTTGAATCCTGTTTCTTATATTTACGAAATATATGTGAATGGTATGGTAAGAGAATCAGAGTAAATGCCCTCAGAGGCTTACTACCTAACAACTGGTCATCTGATCTGCAGCAAGAAGTCTTAAATGAGGATTAATCTACTGCCTCCAAAGTATGCAAAAGTTTATGCCTATCTGCATATGCTCTCATATAACCTTGGTTCAAAGTCCATTTATATGACTCTTTATTGATAAAGATTGATTATTCATTTTTCCTTGTCTGAATGAGGGATAGAATTCGTGAGAATTTGGAAAAAGAATGATCTGGATTTTCTGGTTTCTAACTTCAAGAGAGAAGACATGCAGAGCAAAGACTCTGGGGAAAAGATAACATATAAAAAAGTAGGACCTTGCATCTGCAATCTCAACTTTTGGGGATGTTCCTTTGAGTCAGTTATTGGACCTTGTTAGTTGGGCCTAGATATCTCACTCCCACTGGGAGAGTCTTCACTGTGTGAATTGTCTGGTATATTCTCATCTTTATTTTTTTTTCTGGTTTCTGTTTTGCTATCAGATTGGATAGATGAGTGTTTTGCTATTTGCTATGTGTATTCATTGTGGAACTGGCAGGAATCAAAGCATCCCTTCAAAGAAGAGTGAGTGTAGGGTATTCTAGAGGTATTTATTCATTCTTCTTTGTGATCATTTATCAATGAAAATGGCTTTTATTTTTTATAAATTTCACTTGTTCTCTATATGTTTGAGGAATGAGGCCTTTATCAGAGAAACTTGTTTCAAATTTTTTTTCACAGTTACTGTTGCTGTATTTCCCGCCATCCTATCCTCTGTCCCTTTTTCTTCTATTTTCTCTCCTTTTACCCCCCCCCAAAAGTGTTTTGTCTCCAACTACCCCTTCTCCCAATCAGCCCTCCCTTCTATCATTCCCCTCTTCTTTTATCCCCTTCCCCTCATACCTTTTCAGTAAGGTAAGATAGATTTCTATACCCAATTGAATGTGTATGTTATTCTTTCTTTGAACAAGTTCTGATGAAAGTAAGTTTCATTAATACTCCCCTACTTCCCCTCTTACATTCCACTGTAAAAACTTTTTCTTGTCTCTTTTATGTGAACTAATTTACCACAATCTATTTCCCTCTATCTCTTTTTCCCAGTACATTCTTCTCTCATCCTTTTTTTTTTTTTTTTTTTTTTTAGCAAGGCAGATGGGGGTTAAGTGGCTTGCCCAAGGCCACACAGCTAGGTAATTATTAAGTGTCTGAGACCGGATTTGAACCCAGGTACTCCTGACTCCAAGGCCGGTGCTTTATCCACTATGCCACCTAGCCGCCCCTCTCATCCCTTTTTAAAAGATATTATTCCTTCAGTAGCAGAACCATAAGAACATTTTGCACATTAACAACTTTGAGAGTCGATCAGCTATGAAAGTCCTCTCAGCATTTCAGAGATCAAAGACAACAAATAGGAGACCTGTTGTGGTCAATGCCATTTACATCCAGAGCAGGGAAAAAAGGCAGAACCTGAATGTATAGTCTATGTTCACTTTTTAAAAACTTCACTTATGGTTTTTCTTCCTATCTCATGGTTTTCTTTTGTTCTTCTTAGTCCTCATTCTTTTTACATAAAATGACTATTATATAAATATGTTAAGCACAATTGTACATGCACAGCTTATACTAAATCATTTACCAAATTATTCATTATCAAAAGGAGGGTGGGGAAAGGGAAGATAATAGAAAAATGTGTAACTTAAAAATTTGCAAGTGGATGAATGTTGAAAAACTACAGTAGCATGTAATTAGAAAAAATAAAATAAAATATCAATTTAAATAAATAAATAAACATTAATTAATAAAAGAAAATAAGAATAAATAAAATAAATTATAATATAATTATAATATATAATGATATTATAAAATACTTTTAGAAAATAAAATAAAATAAAAATGTCAATTAAATTTTTTTTAGATTTTTGCAAGGCAATGGGGTTAAGTGGCTTGCCCAAGGCCACACAGCTAGATAATTATTAAGTGTCTGAGGTCAGATTTGAACTCAGGTACTCTTGACTCCAGGGCTGGTGCACTATCCACTGTGCCATCAAGATGCCCCCAATTAAAATATTTTTAAAAAATATTATCACTTTATATTCAATTCATACCTGTTGTATCTTCAGTCTAAATATATTCCATTTAATTGCTCTAATAATGAGAGAGTCCATATATGAGTTATCAGTATCAACTTCCTATGTAGGTATATAAACAATTCAACATCATTAAGTCCTTTATGATTTCCCTTTCCCATTTACCTTGTTATGCTTCACTTAAGTCTCATATTTGAATATCAGATTTTCTGTTTTGCTCTGGTCTAGACCAGTTACTTAAAAAATTCTCCTTTGACTTGGGAATAAACACCTTATTAGTTCTTTTTCATCTCTTTTAAACTTCTGACAATTAGTTCAGTTCTTTCACACATAATTAACTTGGATATGATAACTATTTGAACTCATAAACTACAATTAGAAGCTGGTCTAGAAAAGTAGATCATAGAAAAGGAAAAAGTCATCATGACTTCATGAACATACCAAGCAAGACTAACTTTATTTCCTATTTTGCTAAAGTTACACTTTCAGGAGAACATTATACTGTTTATTGATAAACCAATTGAAGAAGTCCCTTATCTTATTCTTAATTAAGATGAAGACTTATTTGGGTTTAAAATTGATGTAATGGATGAACTGAGGCAATAATAATTTCTACATACAAGTCAGTTCATAGAAATGTCATAAGTTGAGATCTCTCAGACCACAGACACCAATGACAACTTAGAAGGTCAACAGGAAAGGTCTATTGCATGAGGGTGAAAGAGGAATACAGTCTAGTGCAAGTCATGTCTGCACAGACCCAGCTCTAGTATACCAGGAGTAGACCTCCAAGCAACTGAATAAGTAGGTACACCTACTGCTTCCAGAACACTCTGTTCACATACATTAAAGGGGTGTAACCACTGGTCAGAAAGTGATTGAAAGATCTCTTTGCTGTTTCTTTGAGCATACTCAGATCTGGGTTACAATCCTGGGGTACAGGCCCAGAGAGAGGAGGAGCAGTAGCAAATGCTAAACTTGCTGCCATAGGGGAGTAGAGACCCTCCTCACAATTCCAGGGCAGAAAAAAGTGCTTGTGGTACCAACAGACCACAGAACAGTCTAAGAGAGTAGTAAACACCTCTTCTTAGGTCATACTACCTTGAAATAACTGAAAACTTGCAGGTCCCTAGAAGTTTCTCTGAAAACAACTGTACAAAATCCCAGAAGTTTGGGACAGTGTGCCCTCCACCTTGGAAGCAGTGTCCTACTCTAACAAAGGGTTAAAATCAATTCCTAGGTAGGGAAAATGGACAAACAGCCAAAAAAAAAATCTGTCAATATAAAGTTATTATGGTGACAAGAAAGATCAAAACACATGCTCAGAAGAAGATAACAAAGTCAAAGCTCTGACATTCAAAACTTCCAAGAAAAATATGAATTGACATCAGGTCATTGAAGAACTCAAAAAGGATTTTGAAAATCAAGTAGGAGAGGCAGAGAAAAACATGAGGAGAGAAATAAAAACAAGGCTAGAAAATCATGGAAAGTGAGTCAACAGCTTGGTAAAGGAGACACAAAAAGTACCAAAGAAAATACCTTTAAAAATAGACAAGGCCAAACGATGAAAGAGCTCCAAAAAGTCAATGAAGAGAAGAATATCTTAAAAAAAAAGCAGAATTGGTCAATTGGAAAAAAGAGGTACAAAAATCCACTGAAGAAAAAAACTCCTTAAAAAGCAGAATTGGAACTAGGACATGTGAACAGAGAATTCTGGAAGCAGAGGCTGTAGTTTGTCTTTGTGTCTCCATAATTTCCTCCTTGAAACTTTCCCTACTATCCATAGCCAACTCCTTCTAATTTTAATTAATTTTAATCTTTGGCATTCTACCTATCCTTTTATTGAATACTTTGCAATTTTCCATTCCTTTACCAAGGTTCATTGCAGAGTTTGCCTGGCTTTCTCTTACTTCTCTATTACATGAGATTCTCATCATTTCTACCTCAGAAATGAGATTCTCCAAAACAGAGATCCATCCCATTGAGGTATCAAACAATCATTAGTTAGCTCTTTTGCTTTGGAGGGAAAGGGTTTTGTGTCTGTGTGTGTTGTGTTTGTGTGTTTGTGTGTGTGTGTGTGTGTGTGTGTGTGTGTGAGAGAGAGAGAGAGAGAGAGAGAGAGAGACAGAAAATGCTCCAGCAGATGTTCTAATAACTGAAGTCCCCCATCACCTACCATTTTCTGCCTCTGTGATAGGCTTGTAATTTGTTTCCTAAAATTTAATCTGGCTCATCTCTTTGTCCAGGTGGCCTGTGGCAATGCTTCATTGGAAATATTATTTTTGTTTCTACATCCACTAATTTTCAAGCAAATGTTCTCTAGTATGATTCTCTCCTCAACCATATTATTCTGTGCTTCCTACATTTCCTCTAGAAGCATATTTTCTTAATACAGAATGTCTCAAAAGTCTTAATACAGTTTTAACTTGCAATAGTTTGCCTTAACTATAGTAATTTCAAACAACACTATGATTTTGGGGACCAACATTTTTTAAATACTATATTCTTTCAGAGTCATATTCCAGGCACAAATTTGATTTCACTAAATCCCTGATATATGTAAAGAAGGAGTGTCATTCCAGTCCACTCTTCTTTTACAATTAAGGATATGGTGGCACAAAGAGGTTTATTAATTGACTTGCTCAAGGTAGCACAGAATGTGTCAGTATTTGAATTCAGGTCCTCTGACTCCCAGTATAGCACTCTTTCCACTTGTACCTATATTATTAATTTACTATCTATCATCTATATATCTATCTATAGAGGTTATATATATATATATACACACACACACAAACACACTTTTACATTGTTGTTGCTCAGTCATGTTTTAGTTGTTTCCAGTTCTCTTATGAACCCATTTGTAATTTTCTTAGCAGAAACATTAGAATAGTTTATCATTTCTCCAGCTATTTTACATAGGAAGAAACTGAGGCAAACTGGAGTAAGTGACTTGTCCAGGATTACATGACTAGAAAGGGTCTAAAAATGGATTTGAACTCAGGAAGATGAATCTTTCTGCCTCCAGGTCCACCATGCTATTCACCATGACACCTATATGTGTATATATGTATATGTTGTGTATGTGTGTATACATGTAAATGTGTATATAGATAGGCAGATGTGTGTATGTGTACATATATTCATCTTCTTATCTATATTATCTCCCTAATAGAATATACATGCCATATTAACAGATTGTTTATTTTCACTTTTGTATGTCCTACACTTTGCACAGTGACTAACTTAGCTCTTAGTAGGCTCTTAATAAACATTGGTCGGTTACTTGCTTTCTTGATTGATTGATTTACAAACTACCTCCTCAAATTTCCATTTAGGATCTCTAGTTCAGCATTCTTATTATTCACACTTGGACATTTATGTATATAAATATGAGTATATGAAATTTGTTACTTGATACTTTCTTTGATTTTTAACTCCCTTGAGTTTTTAGATGTCTTTATTGTTAATTTTCCTTTCTAAATAGTGGCTTCTCTAAAATATCTACCTTGATGTAGATACATAAACAGTTTTCTACCTTTCCCCTTCCTTTTCAGTTTAATTCCCTTTTGATTTGGTTTGCCAAAACAGGCAATCCGTATTAATGCACTCTATTCAATCAATCAATCAATCAATAATTATCAAGTATCTATTATGTACCTGGTTCTTTGATAACCATTGAGGAGACAAAAGCAGGTCAAAAAACCCAGAAAACTATCCCTGTCCTTAAGGAGTTTAGTATATAATAGGGGAGATAGCATGCAAATATAAACATACACGCATATGCATATATATGTAGAAAATGGGAAATAATTAACAGAAGGAACGTATTAGAATTAAGATTAATTGAGAAAGTCTTTCAGAAAAACAGCCTGTTACTTCTATATTTTAAATTATGATCTAGAAATCTGAATCTTTGAGTCTCAATTAACATATATAAAAGGGAAAAAATGATAATACACTTTCTAATTCACAGGATTGTTGGGAGAACAACTCAAAACTTGGCAACATGAAAGTGTGAATAATTTTGAGAATGAGTGACGGTATGGGGTAGTCTATAAAGGCCTAACCTAGAAGCCAGAGAGACCTGAGTTCAAGTCCTGTCTCTGTAACATATTGGTTATATGACTCTGGACAAAGATTTCTTTATGCTCTATGACCTGGGTCACTTTATAAAAGTGTTAACCTGCATTGGTGAAAAGAATTTACTCATCTGGGAATTGCCTATTATAATGAAATCATCATCCCTATCTTTAACCTTGACTCTAATAATGTTGCTGTTATTGACTTGTTCAAAGCATTGAAAACTGTTGTAAAATCATAGCTTTAAAGCTGCATCAGTGTATGACTTTAGCAAAGTCATTTAATCTCTGTCTTGGTTTTCCCAACTAACAAAAGCAGGGTAATGTTAACCTATCTGACTAGCAAACTTTGAGGATGAATGAGATAATAGGAGTGGGTGTTCTTTGGGAAAAAAATGTCATTCAAATGCAAGGTACTATTACATCTATCTCTTGGGGAAAGAGTTCATAATGATACAAAATCAGCTTTAATATTCTCAAAGTACTCTTTGTGCAGCACTAGCATCTGACATTTGTCCTTGTCATATACAAAACATATTTCCACTTTTGTTTACAACATTGGAAACTATAGAGAATCTTACAGCATGATAGCAATTTACATTGAAGCTGTTGATCTCAATATATGATTGTGTTTTCAAATCATTTCCCAAACTCACACTGTTAACCTGGAAGGAGCAGATGTTTCAAGACAATAATCAAATGCAAAATTATCTGGAGTGTATTATAGTCCATGTGTCTTTCTTTTAGATAGAAATTGATACCTTGCTCAATTGTCCACTCCAAGTTTTTCCTTTTTTATAACAGCTAGCTATTATTGAAAGAAATTAAAGATGCAAAAATAAGAAAGCAGGAGGTCAAACTGGCTCTATTTCTTAATGACCTGATGGATCATCTAGAAAATCTTAATGAATCATCAAATAAACTATTTGATACACATAATAACTTCAATAAAGTTGCAAGATCCAAAATGAACCTTTACAAATTGACAAGTCTTTATTCCATGCTTATCTGGGAAGCTACAAATAATCTTTGTATACCAGTCTACATTGTGGAGAGCCTGCTCTAGGCTATTTTTCCCCTGTCTCCTATCACTTGATGGATAGTTACAAAGCCAAGTAAATGTTCACAAATTTATTTGGAATATTTACAGAAACCCAGGATCATGGGATTAAGAGTTGGTTATAACCTCAGATGGGCAGCCAGGTGGACCCCCGATCCTTTAAGGCAGTTTTTACTTTGGGATCACATAAGGAAAAAGACCCCCAAATTAAAAGAGAAAATTATAACCAAATTTCAGAACTTTCAGATCAAGGAGAAAAATCCTTGTTAGAGTCCAGAAAGAAACAAATATTGAGGAACCAATATTAGAATTACACAAGCCATAGCAGTCACAACATTAAAGGATTGGGGGTTAGATCATGATATTCTGGAAGGGAAAAGAGCTAGGATTACAACCAAGAATCACCTATCCATGAAATTAAGCAAAACAATTCAAGGGAAAATGTAATCATTAAAAGAAATAGAAAAATTGAAAATTTTCATAAAGAGAAGACCAGAATTGGATAAAAAAATTAATCTCTAATATAAATAAATCTAAAAAGGGAAAACAGAGAAACATAAAGGATTCAATGGAGTTAAACTGTTTTTAGCCATTCATGGGAAGATAATATTTATAGTCCTTAAAAATTTTCCCACGAATGGAATATACATGGACAGAAGGCATGGGTGTAAGATGAATTTAAGGGAATGACAGAAAAAATTTAATTAAGGGAGGAGTAAAAGGAGTACACTAGGTGAAGAAGGAAGAAGCAGGAAAGATGAGAGCATGGGCAATGGGTATTACTTGAACCTTACTCTCATCAGTACTGGCTCAATGAGATAATAATACACACAATCACACAATCACTTAGATATAGAAATATATCTTACCCAACATGGAAGCAGGAGAAGAAGATTAAGGGGGGGGGGAAGAGAGGAGGATTTTCACAAGAGTGGGAGAAATGGGAAAGATGTAGAAGCAAAATGCTATCAGAAAAGGGAAGGGTGAAATGAGAGAGAGAAAACAAAAAGGAGGAAAAATATGATAGAAGAAAATTCACAGTTAGTAATTATAATTGTGAATGCGACTGGAATGAACTCTCCCATAAAAGGGAAGCAGATAGCAGAGTGGATCAAAAAACAGAATACTACAATATATTGTTTTCAGTAAACATACTTGAAGATTGACACACACAGTGTAAAATTAGGGCTAGAGCCCTACAATACATCACCTAAAGTAAAAAAAAAAAAAAACCCAAAAAACACGAACCAGGGCTTACTATCCTGATCTCAGACAAGGTAAAAAAAAAATAGACATAATTAAAAGAGGTAAGGAAGGAAACTGTATTTTGCTAAAAGATACTACAGACAATGAAGTAATATCAAAGCTAAGCATAATATGCACCAAATGGTATAGTATACAAATTCTTAATGAAGAAGTTAACTAAATCACAGGAAGAAACAGACAATAAAACTATACTAATGGAGGACTTTTTAGAAAAGTTAGTTATAACAGACTTTTGGAGAAAACTGAATTGGAACAGAAAAAAATACACTTTTATCTCAATTGCAAAAAAGACATCTACCCCCAAATTGACCATATATTAGGGCATAAAAAGCTCAAAATCAAATACATGAAGGTAAAATATTAAATGTATTCTTTTCATATCATAATGCAATAAAAATTATATTCAACAAAAAGAAGTGGAAAGATATATTAAAAATTAATTGGGGGGTGGCTAAGTGACACAGTGTATAGAGTACCGGCCCTGGAGTCAGGAGTACCTGAGTTCAAATCCGGCCTCAGACACTTAATAATTACCTAGCCATATGTCCTTGGGCAAGCCACTTGACCCCATTGCCTTGCAAAAAAATATAAAAAAAATTAATTGGAAAATAAATAATCTAACCCTAAAGAATAAGTGGGACAAAGAACACATTGTAGAAACAATCAATAATTTCATTGAAAGGATTGAAATAATGAGACACCTCAAAATTTATAGGATGTAGCCAAATCAGAACTTACAGGAAAATTTATTTCTCCAATTTCTTAAATTGGTAAAACAGTGGGAAAAACAAATCAATTAATTGAGTGTACAAATAGAGAAAAGAAACTAAACTATTAAAAAAACCTAGAAAATGAACAAATTTAAAATCCTCAATTGACCACCATATTGGAAATCCTACAAAATCAAAGGTGAGATTAATAAAATAGAAATAAAAAAAAATACTGTTGGGAAAATAAATTAAATTAAGAACTGAATTTATATATATATATATATATATATATATATATTTCCATTATATAAATATTTTCTTTTCCAATTACATTCAATGGTAGCTTCTTCTAATCATTTTAACAAGGTTTTGAGTTTTACTATTTTTTCCTCCCTCCCCCCTCCTTCCCTTCCTTCTTCCCTCCCCCAACAGAAGGCAATTTGATACAGTCTTTACATTTGCATCCATTATTTGTGTATGTCAATATTGAATGTGTAATGAAAGAAGAAAAAGCTCCAAAAGGAAGAAAGAAAACATTAGAGGTAGCAAAATTATGTAATACATAAGACAACTGAAAAAAAATGAAGATAATAAGCTTTGGGTTTGTTTAAATTCTACAATTCCTTCTCTGGATAAAAATGATATTCTTCATCACAGTTCCTCTAAAATTGTCTCTGATGATTACAACTCATGGGGAGAGCAGGTCCATTAATGTAGATCATCACCCCATGTTGTTCTTAGTGTGTACAATGTTCTTCCCATCTCACTCAACATCAATTAATGCAGGTCTTTCCAGGCTTTTCTGAAATCCTGTCCCTCATGATTTCTTATAGAACAATAGTGTTCCATCACATTCATATACCATAATTTGTTAACTATTCCCCCCAATTGGTGGACATTCCCTTAATTTCCAATTCTTAGTCACTACAGAGTTGCTATGAATATTTTTGTACATGTGGGATTTTTATGCTTTTTTTTCATGATCTCTTCAGGATACAGACCCAATAGTGGCATTGGTGGATCAAAGGGTATGCTCATTTTCATTTCCCTTTTGGGCATAATTCCAAATTGCTCTCCAGAAAGGTTGATCAGTTCACAAGTCCACCAACAATGCATCAGCGTCCCAGATTTTCCATATCCCCTCCAACATTGATCATTATCCTTTCTGATCATATTGGCCAATCTGAGAGGTATGAGGTAGTACCTCAGATTTGTTTTAAATTGTGTTTCTCTAATCATTAATGATTTAGAGCAATTTTTGATATGACTATAGATAGCTTTGATTTCCTCATCTGAAAAATTGCTTTAGCATATCCTTTGACCATTTGTCAATTGGGGAATGACTTATATTTTATAAATTGGACTAAGTCCTCTATTTTAGAAATGTGTCTTTTGTCAGAAATACTAGTTGTAAATATTGTTTCCCAATTTAATCTATTCCTTTTGATCTTGGTTACAGTGGTTTTGTTTGTGAAAAACATTTTTAATGTAATCAAAATTATCAAATTTAATTTTTATTATGTTCTCTACCTCAGGGCAGCTAGGTGGTGCTGTGGATAGAGGCACTGGTCCTGGATTCGGGAGGACCTGAGTTTGAATGTGATCTGAGATACTTAATAATTACCTAGTTCTGTGACCTTGGGCAAGTCATTTAACCCCACTGCCTCACAAAAAAAAATTAAAAAAGAAAACAAAACAAATACTGTTCTCTGTCTTTTCTTTGTCATAAACTGCTCTGTTTTCCATAGATCTGACATGTAGCCTATTTCTTGTTCTCCTAATTTTCTTATAATATTGTCTTCTATGTCTAAATCCTGCATCTGTTTTGATCTTATTTTAATATAGGGTGGGAGATGTTGGTATAATCCTAGTTTCTGACATACTATCTTCCAGTTTTCCCAGCAGCATTTATCAAAGAGGAGGTTCTTATCCCAGAAACTAGACTCTGGGTTTATCAAACAGTAGATTACAATAATCATTTCCTGCTGGTTCTTTTGTATCTAATCTATTCCACTGATGCATCACTCTATTTCTTAGCCAGTACTAAACAGTTTTTATAACTGATACTTTATAATTTAATTTTAGATCTCATATGGCTGGGCCACTTTCTTTTTCATTTTTTTCATTGATTCCCTAGAAAATCTTGACATTTTGTTTCTCCATTAATTGCTATTTTTTCTAGCTCACTAAAGTCATTTTTTTGGAATTTTAATTGGTATGGAAATAAATAGGTAGTTAAATTTAGGTGGAATTGTAATTTTTATTATGGTGACTGTGTCTGTTCATGAGCAGTTAATATTTGACCAGTTATTTAGATCTGATTTTATTTGTGTGAAAAGTGTTTAATAGTTGCTTTCATAGAGTTTCTGAGTTTGCTTTGGCAGGTAGACTCCCAAGTACTTTATTTTGTCTGAGGTTATTTTAAATGGAATTTCTCTTTCTATCTCTTGTTACTGTATCTTCTTAGTAATATATATATAGAAATGCTAATGATTTATGTGAATTTATATTATATTTTAAGATTTTGCTAAAGTTGCTGATTGTTTCCAGGAGTTTTGGGGATGAATTTTTAGGCTTTCTAGGAATAGCATCATAACATCTGTGAAAAGAATGAGTTTTGTTTCTTCCTTCCCAAATTCTAATTCCTTCAATTTCTTTTTCTTCTCATATTACTAAAGCTAATATTTCCTAGTAAAATATTGAATTGTATGGTGATAATGGGCATCCTTGTTTCACCCCTGATCTTATTGGGAATGTTTTATTCCCACTGCATATTATGTATATTGAAGTTTTCTGATAGATAGTTGTTATCATTTTAAGGAACAATTCATTTATTCCTACATTCTCTGGAACGTTTAGTAGGAATGGGTGCTGTATTTTGTCAAAAGCTTTTTTGGCAACTATTGAGATAATCTTATGATTTCTGTTAGATTTGTTATTGATGTAGTCAATTTGCTGACAGTTTTACTAATATTGAACTAACCCTGCATTCCTGGAATTAAATCCTGCTCGTTCATAGTGTATTGTCCTATTGTTAACTTGTAATTGCTTTACTAATATTATATTTAAATTTTCTGCATCCCTATTCACTAGGGAAATTGGTCTATAATTTTTCTTTCTTTGTTTTGACCCTTCCTGGTTTAGGTATCAGCATCATATAGGTGTCATAGAAAGAGACAGAGTTCCATCTTCACCTGTTTTTTCAAATATCTTATATAGAATTGGAATGAATTGTTCCTTGAATGTTTGATAGAATTCACTTTTGAATCCATCTGGCCCTGGAGATTTATTTTCTTATGGAATTCATCGATGGCTTGTTGAATTTCTTTTTTCTGAGATAGGATTATTTAGGTATTTAATTTCCTCTTAACTTGGACAAGTTATATTTTTGTAAGTATCCATCCATTTCACTCAGATTATCAAATTGATTGAGCAAATGGTCTCAAATTATTACTGCAATTTCTTCCTCATTAGAGATGATTTCCTCTTTTCTCATTTTTCATGCTAGTAATTTGGTTTTCTTCCTTCTTTAAATCAAAATAACCAAAGGTTTTCTATTTTGTTGATTTTTGCATAAAATCTACTCTTGGTTTTATTTATTAATTCAATCATTTTCTTGCTTTCAATTTAATAATTTCACCTTTAATTTTCAGAGTTTCTAATCTGGCATTTAATTGGGGATTTTTAATTTGTTCTTTCTCTAACTTTTTTAGTTGCCTTCTCAGTTCATTGATTTCCTTTTTTCTATATTTTATTTATGTACACATTTGGAAATATAATATAATCCCTTATAACTGCTTTGGTTGTATCCCATAAGTTTTGGTATATTGTCTCATAATTGTCATTGTCCTTGATGAAATTGTTAATTTTTTCTATGATTTATTGTTTGATCCATTCATTCTTTAAAATTAGGTTATTTAGTTTCTAATATGTGTTAGGTCTATCTCTCCATGGTACTTTATTGCACATAATTTTTATTGCATCATAGTCTGAGAAGGATGCATTCAAAATTTCCACCTTTCTGCATTTGATTATAAGATTTTTAATGCCCTAATACATGGTCAATTTTTGTGTAGTAGTCATGCACTGCAGAAAAAAAAGGTCTATAACTTTCTATCTCCATTCAATTTTCACCAGAGGTCTGTCATAGCTAAGTTTTCTAACATTCTATTCACCTCTCAACTTCCTTCTTATTTATTTTATGGTTAGATTTATCTAATTCTGAGAGACAGAGGTGGAGGTGCCCTACCAATTTGCTTTCCATGTCTTGCTATCACTCCTTCACCTTCTCCTCTAAGAATTTGGATGATTTACCATTTTATGCCTACACATTTATTATTAAAATTATTTCATTGTCTTTGGTCCCTTTTAGGAGGAAAATATTTCCTTCCTTATCTCTTTTAATGAGAGCTATTTTTGCAGCTGCTTTGTCTGTGATATGAATTGCTACCTCTGCCTTTTTCATTTCAGCTGAAGCATAATATATCCTGCTCCAGCCTTTTATCTGTACCCTGTATATATCTCTCTGCTTCAAATGTATTTTTTGAAAGCAGCATGTTGTAGGATTCTGGTTTTGAATCCACTCTGCTATCCATTTCTGTTCTATGATAGAGTTCATCTCATTCACATTCAAAGTTATAATTACTAACTCTTTATTACACTCTAAGCTATCTTCTCTCTGTTTGTATTTTTCTCACTTTTTTCACCTTATCCCTACTCCCCAGTAGTTTGCTTCTGAATGCTACCTCCTTCAATGAATTTAGTCCCTTATATCCACCCCTTCCCTTTTTTTTTCACTTTACCCTTTAACCCTTCTTCTTGGCTTCTTTTTGTCAGTTCCTCCTTTCCTTCCCTCCCTCTTTTTTTTTTAGATTTTTGCAAGGCAATGGGGTTAAGTGGCTTGCCCAAGGCCCCACAGGTAAGTAATTATTAAGTGTCTGAGGGCAGATTTGAACTCAGGTACTCCTGACTCCAGGGCCTGTGCTCTATCCACTGTGCCCCCTAGCTGCCTCCGTCCCTCTTAATACTTGAAAGGCAAGATAAGTTTCTTAACTCAAGTAAGTCTGTGTGTGTGTGTGTGTGTGTGTGTGTGTGTGTGTGTGTGTGTGTGTGTGTTAATCCTTCTCTGAGTCAAATCTGATGAGAGTAAGATTCAGGCAGTCTTCCCCTCTTCCCTTCTTCCCCTCTATTGCAATAGATCCTTTGTACCTGTTCATATGATGCAATTTACATCATATAATCTCCCTCTTCCTCCTGACTTTTCACTGTCTCCCCTTATTAATGAGATATTATTTTTAAATCATTCCATTAAAGTCATGGACATGTCATGAATGTTCATTCTTTCTGGCTAAGTATATTCTCTCTAATAGTACAATTCTCAAGAGATATGAGAATCTTCCTCCCATGTGGCTATATAACCAGTTTAATTTTATTGGATAACATTATTTTTTCTATTCTCCTGTTTACCTTTTCATGTATTTCTTGAGTGTCCTTATGAAGAAAAAATCTTCTGTTTAGCTCTGGCCTTTTCATGAGGAAGAATTGAAAGCTTCCTATTTTGTTGACTGTCCATCTTTTACCCTGGAAGAGAAAGCTCAGTTTTGCTGGACAGTGAATTCTTGGCTACAGTCCAAGCCCTGTTGCTCTCCAGAATACCATATAACAGGCCCTTTGATCTCTTAATGCTGATGCAGCCACATCCTGTGTAATCCTGATTATGGTTTCTTAGTATTTCATTTGATTCTTTCTGGGCGCTTGTAGAATTTTCTCCTTGATTTGATAGTTCTAGAGTTTGGCCACCATATTTCTTTGTGTATTCATTTTGGGTCCTTTTCAGGAGGGGATCAATGTATTGCTTCAATGACTATTTTGCCCTCTGGTTCCAGCATATCAGGGCAGTTCTTCTTCACTATATCTGGGTATAAGGATGCAGGCTTTTTTTTTCCCCTTCAAAGTTTTCAAGTAGTCCTATGATTATTAAATTGTCTCTCTGGATCTATTTTCCAAGTCACTTGTTTTGCTAATGAGGGATTTTACATTTTCTTCTATATTTTCATTTTTTTTTAATTTTTTTTTTTAGCAAATTCTTGGGGTCTTACAAAGTCATTAGTTTCCACAGATTCCAATCGTTTTTTTTTTAAGAAGAGCTTTCTTCATTTACATTTTGCATCTCCTTTTCCAGTTGGTCAATTTGATTTTTGAAAGAGTTGTCTTTTTCCATTTGTCCAACTGTATTTTTGAGAGAATTATTTTCCTTTTGCACTTGTTCAATTTCAAAGGATTTATTTTCTTGTTGTAAGATAATAATCGTCTCATGCATAGTGTAATTGTCTTTTTCATTTCTTTTCCCAATTTTTCCATTTGATTTTTGTAAGGCAAATGGGGTTAAGTGGCTTGCCCAAGGCCACACAGCTAGATAATTATTAAATGTCTGAGACTGGATTTGAACCCAGGTTCTCCTGACTCCGGGGCTGGTGCTTTATCCACTGCGCCACCTAGCCACCCCTCCATTTGATTTTTAAACTCCTTTCTGATGTCTTCTAAGATAACTTTCTGGGTTGGAGACCAATTCATGTTCTCCTCTGAAGCTCTGAGTTAGGATCCTTGTTTTCAAGGTAACATTCAATGGACCCTGCTTTGTGCTGGTCTTTCTTCATTTTGGACCCTTTCCGTATGGCCTTCTGTGTTGAGATTCCTAGAGACCTTGCAGGAACTTCAGAGACTTTCTCAGTGGGCTCACCAGGAAGGAACTTTCTCTGACTTGTCTATGGTGATGCCAGTGTTCTATTGCCTATACCTAGGACAGGATAACACTTTCTTGGCTGGGCTAAAAGCTTTTTCCAGGTAATGAATGTAATCAGCCTGGGGAAGGCTCATACCTGGCCTTGGGACAAGGTGCTAATACTTTGGTTGTTTTTGTGTTTGTCCTAGAGAATGTTGGGGGGTCTCAGATGGAAAGATGGGGGCTCTTCTGCTGAAAATGGGCTCAGCTGGGTCTTTCAGACCAACCAAGCTGACCAGATAGGTGTCTGGGCCACTGTGTTGGAGCTCTCCTGCCTTCCCCCACACATGGCAAATGCTTCTATTGCTGTTCTCAGGTCAGTAGCCCTGCCGCCCCTGCACTGGGTCTCCCATGGTCCCCTGTGACAGACCTTGCTGGAAAATGTACCCTCAGTTCTTCTCTGGGTTCTGTGGTTCAAAAAATCTGTTAAGAGGCTTGGTTCATGTTAGTTCTGAGGGAATGCCAAGAGAGCTTAAAACAGTGACTGTCTTCTCTCTGCCACCTTGGCCAGAAGTCCCAATTCGTTTTATTAAAAAAAAAAAAACAAGTGAATGGTTAACTTGATTTAAAAAAAGAGATGACAATGAAATTACTAATATCAAAATGAAAAGGGTGAAATCACCCTTTTGGGCACCTTGGTGGCACAGTGGATAGAGCAGTAGCCCTGAAGTCAGGAGTATCTGAGTTCAAATCCGGTTTCAGACACTTAATAATTACCTATCTGTGTGGCCTTGTGCAAGCCACTTAACCCCATTTACCTTGCAAAAACCTAAAAAACATTATCAACTTTTTTAAAGCAATCATTAGGAAGTATCTTGTCCAATAATATGTGAAAAAAACAGGCAATCTGAGTTAAATCAATGAATATTTACAAAAATATGAATTACCTAGATTGACAGAACAGATGAAGAAATAAAAATTATTTATAAGCGTATTAAAGAGTATTCTTGGCTACAGCATTGGTCCTGGAGTCAGGAGGACCTGAGTTTAAATCTGGCCTCAGATACCTAATACTTGCTTAGTTGTGTGACCTTGGGTAAGTCATTTAATAAAATTTATGTCACTTAACTCCATCACCTTGCAAAAATCCAGAAAAATAAAAAAATGTTCTAAATCACTTTTAATTAAAGAAATGCACATTAAAACAACTTTAAGGTATTACCTTATACTTGGGAGATTAGCTAATATGACAGAAAAAATGATAAATTTTGGAGAGGATGTGAGAAAATTGGGGCTCTAATATACTGTTGGTGAAGTTAAGAATTAATCCAACCATTCTGGAGAGCAATTTAGAACTGTTTAAATGCCTTTAAAACTGTGCATACCTGGAAATGGCCATTTGTAAGAAAAATAATTTAAGGAACATCAGTAGGTATATTAGCTATTCTTGGGGTTAATCCAATGACACAAAATCAGGGATTTAGTCTGATCAATTTTGGAGCCAGGAAGACCTTTCTAAAGACTTTCTAAAGACCTTAAAGTGGAAGGAGGTACAGCAACCTTGGACATGCACCTATTATCATGGCTTATCTAAAAGGGTCCCTGGGAAGTAAGGAGGTGATCAGGGAGTTGGTATTTAGACTTAAGGGCCAACTCAGAAATGTGAAGAAATCTCATCAAAATAAAAGAGGAGTGATTGTGTGTGATAAAGTTTTGAGATTTCTTCAGCAAAAAATTATAGATTGAATCTGGTTAGCTATGAGCCCCTCCTCCCTTGACAAAGCAAACTTCTGGGATATTGTTGAAGAGTCAACTGACTTCATCTTATCTGTTGATGTCTGGAGAATCATTCAATTCCTGGGACTAAAGAGATAATCTGGTTTCTGTTTGAATTTTATGTTCTTTTCCCTAGATTAGTTTGCTTTGTTTGAATTCTATGCCCCTTTCCCTAGGGTAGTTTTGGTGTTTAGATTGTAAGACCACTTTCCTCATTAACAAGGGTGGGTCACTTGGGGGGGGGGGGGATCCCATTAGGATAAATGTGATTCTTGAACTTTTCCCTATTGCCTCAGTCTCTAACTGATTGTGGCCCCTTTCTCAAGAAATGAATAAAGCCTTCTCTCCATACCTTGAAAAAAAAACTGTGCATGTCCTTGATCCCAGTAATTCATTGTTAGATTTTCATCCCAAAGAATATTAAAAAAAAGAAAAGGATATATATATGCAAAAATATTTATAGCAGCCCTTTTCAGTGACAAAATTTTAGAAATTGAGGAGATGTTCATTAATTGGGGAATGACTGAGCAATCTGTAATATATGATTGCCATGGAATACTATTATGGGATAAGAAATGATGAGCAGGAAGATTTCAAAAAAAAACTAAACTGGAAAGATTTTATGTATTGATGAAAAGTGAAATAAGTAGAACCAGGAAATCATTGTACACAATATCAGTAACATTTTGTGATGATCGCCTATGAATCACTCAGATTTTTTCAGCAACATAATGATCTAAGATGAGTACAAAAGACTCAAAAAGGAAAATGCTATCCACATTCAGATAAAGAACTAATAGACTTTGAATACAGATCAAAGCACATTTTTCACTTACTTTATTCTTTTTCATTTTTTCCTTTGATCTATTTCTTCTTTCATAACTTTGACTAATATGAAAATGTTTTACATGTATAACCTATTTCAAGTTGTCTACCAATTTCAGAAGAGGGGTGGGGAAGGAGAAAAATTTGGAACTCAAAATCTTGTAAAAAGTGAAAGCTAAAGGGGGTAACTAGGTGGCTCAGTTGATAAAGCACTAATCCTGGAGTCAAGAGGACTTGAGATCAAATCAGACCCCAGAAACTTAATAATTATCTAGCTGTGTGACCTTGGGCAAGTCACAATCCCATTGCCTTACAACCCCCCCTCCCCAATAAAAGAATGATTGGACTATCTGAAAGCAATGATCAAAACATAAAAAATAAACATGAATTGGCTTCTATGATTGTCTTTGGCCCAAGGGAGATGACTAAATGACAAACCTTTTAATAAAATCCAAGTATTATTAATAAAATGATTAAAATATCTAGAAATTATGTCTCTCAAACCTTTTTTAATATTTCATATTTTTCTAACTTAATGTAAAGATAGTTTCAACATTCATTAGTCTAAGATTTTGAGTTCCAAATTTTTCTTCCTTCTCAAGATGACAAGCAACCTGATATTGGTTATATTGTATAGTCAAGTAAAACATATTTCCAAACCGACCAAAAGGAAGAATCACACAAAAATAAAAATAAAGAAAATGAAAAATAGAATGCTTTGATTTGCATTCAGATTCCATAGTTCTTTCTCTGGATGTGAATAGCAGTTTCTGTCATGAGTCTTTTGGAATTATCTTGGATCATTGTATTGCTGATAAACAGTAAATCAATCACAACTGATCATTGCATGATGTTGCTGCTACTGTGTGTAATATTCTCCTGGTCTGCTCAATTCACTCAGCGTGAGTTCATGTAAGTCTTTCTAGTTTTTCTGAAATCCACTTGCTCATCATTTCTTATAGCACAGTAGTATTTCATTACTACTCTTATACTATAACTTGTTCACCCATTCTCCAATTGATGGGCATTCCCTCAATTGCCAATTCTTTGCCACCCCAAAATGAGGTGTTATAAATATTTTGGTACTTGTCGGTCTTTCCCCCATTTTTATTATTTCTTTATGATACAGACCAAGGAGTAGCATCAAAGATTATATACAGTATGATTGCCCTTTGTGCATAGTTACAAAATTTTCTCTAGAATGATTGGATTGGTCATAAACCTTTTTGATTGCCACACTTCTCTGTAAAAAAAAATGATTTAGACTAACTTGTCTTTAATATACTGTCCAGTTCTAGATTTTATGATATTTTTGGAATAATGTTGAACTCTTCCAGTAGATGAAGCCTAAGGCTTTGAGGTGGATGATATGGGTCTCTAAGTGGTTCTAGAGGTTATTTTAAAATTTGTTTTGGATGTGGTTGGTCTGAAATTGACCACTAAGGATGCTACCAAAGCTCTTAAATTTCTGACTTTTGCCTTCTGGGACTCCTGCTACCCCCCCCCCCCCCAACACATACAGTATAATATAGGTCTACAAGGAACAGAGGCTTTCTTATTCTCTCTGTAAATCCCAGGAGGTCTGCAATCAATCATGTAGAACTAGTACTTAAGTACAGATTTTCTTCATTGAATGTATAGCTTAACAATGAATCAAATGGCTATGTACAGCTGTACACAATTTTTTTAAAGAAGAGAGAATTAAAACAATTTTTAGACATGATCTAAAGAGATTATTCTGTTCTGTATTATCTATCTCATTAAACTATAAAGATAGGAATAATCTTTCTTTCTTTGACTCTCTCCAATCTGCTCTATAGTATTTAATAAATACTTGTTGACTACTAACTTTATCTCTCTCAGCCTTGCTCCTATCTTACTCAGTCTTAAGAGAGTATAGTGTTTAATCTCAGTGTGTTAACCTTCTAAGTAGAGAGAAAATAATCAATAAATTATCCTTGATAGATTGAAATCTGTTAATTGTGAGCTTTCCACTTTGACTATGGCCCTCAGTCTCTAATCAATTGGTTCCAATGTCCAGTCTATTTGGAAATCTGATTAAAATATTATATATAAAACCTCTATTCCTATTATTGTTATTATTCATAACTCAATAGACAGCAGTTATGATACTCACTCACTGGTTCCATGATAACTGAATACTCTGAAGTCATTAAATCTAAATGGCCGAGCAGCTGCATTCACATTCAACAATATGTGCCCTAGGTTACCTCTTAATATGTCTCTTTTGATGAATTGTAAGTATTATATCATACCAAATTTAGATGGAAAAAATTGAACCAGGTGTTAAGGAGACCCAGAGGACCTTGTCATCCTTTTAGAATGGATGAAATAAAAGAACACACATAACATAATCTCTCCAAGAATGGGAGGTTTGGAGAACAGAAGAAAAAAGTTCAAGGAATTACAAAATGCAGGGAGCAGAATTATTAGAACATTGAGGGGTTGGCTTGGAACAAATCATAAATATCTGTCTAGCATGTATATATATATATATATGTATGTGTATATATATATATATACACACATATACATTTATTTATGCATGTGTATAAATACATGTATAGTGTGCATATAATATATGTATGCTTGTCTATATGTGCATGTATTGTATATTTATAGATATGTATATTATATTTTTGAAAAATTTTGTGAGAACCATTGATGATTTTCCTAATGCATTAAGAAAATGGATGTGAGCTTTCTCTGTCTCATCATTTATTCAGCACTCTCCTACTGTTAAAAAATTTAATGTTATGATGCATATCCTTACCAGGCTTAAAACAAAGTGCTCTAACTATATCCTCTATTCCTCAAAAGGTTTTCCCAACACATCAAACCTGAAGAAATTAGAAGTCAGCAGTGAGGCTGCAAAGGGAAAAGAACATCCTTCATTCATCCAAGTCAACATTTAAGGCTAGGCAAACTCCTTGGAGAAACTTAGAAAAACATTTTTTTTATTATTAATCCATGAACCTATGGAAGAAGTCTTTTAGAGAACACATTATAAATCCTAAAGAATCAATATTTTGATGTTAACAGGTTTACCATCCCATCAACAAATCAGCTGAAGTTTGTTGATAAATGGTTTAGGCAAAATACCTGCTCTGGAGGCAGACATTGGTTGCCAGAATGGGGAACTCTTGGCTGTTACCCTTCTCAGCTAGGATGGTATGCTGGGCTCCTATATGTTTATATACTCCAACTCTACTTAGATCATATTTAATAGGATCTAATGTCTTCTAATGGGTCAGTCAGGTGCCACAGGGGTTGAAGTACTGGACTGAAAGTCAGAAAGACTCATTTCCTAAGTTCAAATCCAGCCTCAGACAATTGGGAGCTGTGTGACCTTGGGCAAGTCACTTAAAGCTGTTTGTCTCAGTTTCCTCCTCTGTAAAATGAATTGGAGAAGAAAACCATAAACCACTCCAGTATATATTTGCCAAGAAAATGTCATATGGGGTCACAAAGCATCGACACAACTGAAAAACTACTGAACAAAATGCATTTTAATAATACTTTGCAAAGATTCTGAAACCACAATCTATACCCCTTGTTGGTTCATTGATCTCATTTACTGTTTTCTTTTCCCTTTCCCTGAGTCAAAAGGATGATATATTGTACAACACTTCGGCAAGGCTGAGTTCATAATTTTTCAAAGATCAGAGAAACACAGGACTCTTTATTGGCCTTAGCTATATTTCTGAGCTACTGTGTACTCTAAGCTCCTTTGGTGACTTTCTAGACCTTTCGTCTTCATCTTTGATTAAAAAGTAAGATTAATCTTTTAAGAATATGACTGAGAACTCAGTGAATCTTGTTCACATGAAATTTAGTCAGACACTAGTACTTTCATATATATATATACATATATACACATATATCATATAAATATTGCATGCATACACACACACACACACACACACACACACACACACAAACACACTTCTACCTCCCCAGATTGTTGTAGAGATCAGATGAGATAATTATAAGGTGCTTGCTACAGTGTCTGTCACAGGGTAATGCTATGTAAATATTAGGTATTATTATACAAAATGCACAAAAAATCTTTCAGCAAATGGGGCATTAGGAAAATTTTAATTTACAAAGTAAAGGTAAATGAGAAGACAATTCTAATTTATTTTTCATTTTATAATAGGAAAGGAGGAGGGGAATGAGATTGGACTAAATAACATCTAGGTTGCCTTTTGACTCATTTTATGGTTGAATGATTTCCCATTTTTTCCACATAGGCCCTTGAAATTCAAAGCATTAAAATATGGTTTGATACAACTTTCCAGAATTTAATATTCAATAAAGCAAGATTTTTTTCCATGCATTATATCTCAGCTGGCTAGAGCTTGGTATCAGTGTAGTCAAAATTGATTTTAGATCCTTATAGAGATCAATCTTTGGCTGATGGCTGTTGACTGGACCCCTTCTTCTTGCCAGTCATCATTAAAGTGTAGAAAGTTCATGGAGTGATAGAATGAAAAAAATGTGAGTGCCTCCTTGTAATTACCAATACAAGAAGTACAAAATAAAATCTTAGTTCAATTCATTTTTGGTAGGATTCTCTTCACATATTTAATTCAATTAAATAGAATTTATTAAATTCCTACAATGTATAAGAGACAATATAGCCTATCGGACAGAGTGCCAATCTTGAAGTCAAGAAGATGAGGGTCAGGATGTTGCTTTGAGTCTTGCCTTTTTAATCTATTCTTTTACTTCCTTGCTTACTCTTTTATGCTCTCTACTTCCTGAGAGACTACAGAATTGAATGTGAAGTTTTTTTGCTCTTCAGAATAAATTATTCCTTTCCCTTCTCTGTTTTTTGATTGACTGAAAAAGAGTTTTGTGTTATTCATTGTTGTCAATGAATTGTTAACTACCCTTGATTATGGTACATCATAAATTCACCTCGGTCTTTTTCAACTCCTTTTATGAATCTCGTATTTGTAATTTAGCCCCACAGAATACACTGGCTCAACTGTAGGCATATATTGTGAGATTTAGTCTATAATGTTTCAGCCTGTTTCTACAATATTGCCTCTACTTGACCTCTATTTTCACCCTATCTTTTCACATATATTTAGAAATAAAATTCTCAATGGTCACTTTATTGTTTGGTTGTTATTGCTATCATTGAATGGTATGTATTTACCCTTCCTACAGTAAAGGACTGTTTGAGAAAAAAGAGAATGAATCTGGTAAAGACTTCTTTCTAGGAATGATTCAAATACGACTTTTTATTGAAAAGCCACTATTCTTAAAAAAAAGTAATTTTTTCTATGTTTTCAATTTTATGATAATTTTCAACATTAATTTTTGTAATTTTCTTCTTTCCACCCTTCCCTCCTCCATACCCTAGGACAGCAAGTAGTCTGATATAGATCATATAAGTACAATCATGTAACACATATTTCCATATAGGTCATGCTGTGAAAGAAGAGTAAGAACAAAAAAGGAAAATGTGACAAAAAGGGAGAAGTGAAAAACAAAATTAAAAAGAGGAAGATAGTACTTCATTCAAATTCCATAGTTCTTTCTCTAGATGTGGATGGCATTTTTGATTACAGCTCTTTTAGAATCGTCTCCACTCACCTTATTTCTGAGAAGAGCTAAGTCCAACCTAGCTGGTCATGGTACAGTGATGATTATCTGGTGCTACTTATTCTACCAAGTATCAGTTATGTAAGTCTTTCCAAGTTTTTCTGAAATCTGTCTGCTCATTGTTTTCAACAGAGAAATAATATTCCATTATATTCATGTGTCTCAACTTGGTCAGTCTTTTCCCAATTCATGGGCATACTGTCAAATTCTAATTCATCCACCATGGGCTCAGAGTTGCAGAATAAGTCATCTTGGGCCAAAATTAAAGTTCCTATGCTCTTCAGCACATGTTATTTCTTTTCCTCATAGGTTTTTGATTAGATACAGAATAGTTTTGTATTATTTGAATTTCATTTCCTATATATGTGTATATATATATATATATATATATATATATGTATATATATATATATATATATATATTTCTCCTACTCACTTGAAGAGTTCGTTGTCAATGGAAATTTTAAAATCAATCAATAGGTGTCTTGGAGCTGATAGCACAGTGTTGTGTTTGTTGTTGTTGTTGTTGTTTTCTAGAAAGGGTCTGTGACTTTTTTCAATTTTACATTGTTTCTGTGTCCAGAAGTTCTAAGAAATTTTCTTGTTTTATTTCTTACATTATGATATTTAGGCTTTTTCTAGTGATAGCCCACTTGAAGAGCTATAATGCTTAAGTTGTCTCTTTTCATCATGTATTTGAGATCAATAAATTTTGATTGTAGGTATGGAAATCATGATTTTTTTTAAAAAGAAAGATGTGATTTAATTTGTTTTACAATTTTTCCCCAATCTTCTTTTCCTCCATCCAGCCCCCCACAGAAGGCAGTTTTTTAGTTTTTACATTGTTTCCATGGTATACATTGATCTAAGTAGAATGTGATGAGAGAGAAAATCATATCTTAAAGGAAGAAAAATAAAGTATATGATAGCAAAATTGCATAATAAGATGACAGGTTTTTCCCTAAATTAAAGGTAATAGCCTTTGGTCTTTGTTCGAACTCTACAATTATTTCTCTGGATACAGATGGTATTCTCCATCGAAAATAGCCCAAAGTTGTCCCTGATTGTCCCTGATGGACTGAGCAAGTCCATCAAGGTGGATCATCACCACCATGTTGCTGTTAGGGTATACAAAGTTCATCTGGTTCTAATCATCTCATTCAGCATCAGTTCATGCAAAATCTTCTAGGCTTCCCTGAATTCCCTTCCCTCCTGCTTTCCAATAGAACAATAGTGTTCAATGACATACATTTACCACGGTTTGTTAAGCCGTTCCCCAAATGAAGGACATTCACTTAATTTCCAATTCTTTGCTACCACAAACCAGGCTGCTATGAATATTTTTGTACAAGTGATGTTTTTTACCCGTTGTCATAATCTCTTCAGAGTATAGACCCAGTAGTGGTATTGCTGGATCAAAGGGTATGCATATTTTTGTTGTCCTTTGAGCATAATACCAAAATGCTCTCCAGAAAGATTGAATCAGGTCACAGCTCCACCAACAATGTATTAGTGTCCCAGATTTCCCTCATCCCTTCCAACATTGATCATTGTCCTTTCTGCTCATATTGACCAGTCTGAGAGGTAAGAGGTTATACTTCAGAGAGACTTTAATTTGCATTTCTCTAATAAGTAGTGATTTAGAGCAATTTTTCATATGACTATAGATCGCTCTGATTTCTTCATTTATAAATTGCATTTGCACATCCTTTGACTATTTGTCAGTTGGAGAATGGCTTGGTTAGTTTTGAAAATTTGACTCAGTTCTCTGTATATTTTAAAAATGAGTCCTTTGTCAGAAATGCTAGTTGCAAAAATTGTTTCCCAATTTTCTACATTTCTTTTGATCTTGGTTACAATGGTTTGTTTTTAATGATGTTTTCTATCTCTTCTTTTGTCAGAAACTGCTTCATCTTTCCATAGATCTTACAGGTAAACTATTCCTTGATATTCTAGTTAGCTTACAATATAGTTTTTAATGTCTAAATCTTGTATTCATTTTTATTTTATCTTGGTATAGGCTATGAGGTGCTGATCTAATCCAAGTTTCTTCCATAATAACTTCCAATTTTCCCACCAGTTCTTTATCAAACAGGGAGTTTTTAATCTCAGTAGAGCTGGACTCTTTGGGTTTAATGAACAACAGATTACTATAATCATTTCCTGCTATCACACCTAGTTTATTCCACTGATCCACCACTCTATTTCTTAGCCAGTACCAGACAGTTTTGATGACTGATGCTTTATAATATAATTTTAGATCTGGTAAGGCTAAACCACCTACTTTTGCACTATTTTTCATTGAATCCCAGGAAATTCTTGACTTTTCATTTCTCCATATGAATTTACTTACAACTTTTTTCTAAATCGTTAAAGAAATTTTTTGGAATTTTGATTAGTAGGGCACTAAACAAGTAGTTTAGTTCTGGTAGAATTGTCATTTTTATTACATTAGCCCAACCTATTGATGAGCAGTTGATGTTTGCCAAGTTAACTTAAATCTGATTTTATTTGTGTGAGAAGTGTTTTGTACTTATTTTCAAAAAGATTTTGAGTTTGGCAGGTAGACTCCCAGGTATTTTATATTGTCTGAGGTTACTTTGAATGGGATTTCTCTTTCTAGCTCTTCCTGCTCTATCTTGCTAATCACATGTAGAAAAGTTGAGGATTTATATGGGTTTATTTTACATACTGCAATGTTGCTAAAGTTGCAAATTGTTTCCAGTAGTTTCTTGGAATTCTCTAGGTATGCCATCATGTCATCTGCAAAGAGTGAGAGTTTTGTCTCTTCTTTCCCAATTCTATTTCCTTCAATTTCTATTTCTTATCTTATTGCTAAAGCTACCATTTCTAATATGATATTGAATAGTAGTGGTGATAATGGGTATCCTTGTTTCACTACTGATCTTATTAGGAATGCCTCTAGCCTCTCTTGGTTGATGGTTTTGGCTAGATACTGTTTATTATTCTAAGGAACAATCCATTTTTTCCTACACTCTCTAGTGTTTTTATTAGGAATGGGTGCTGTATTTTGTCAAAAGTTTTTTCAGCGTCTATTGATATAATCATAGCATTTCTGATTCATTTGTTGTTGATATAATTAATTATACTAACAATTTCCCTAATATTGGGTTAACCCTGCATTCCTGGGATGAATCCTACTTGGTCAAAATGTATTATCCTTTTTTTTAAAATTTTTTTTAGTTTTTTTTGCAAGGCAAACTGGGTTAAGTGGCTTGCCCAAGGCCACACAGGTAGGTCATTGTTAAGTGTCTGAGACTGGATTTGAACCCAGGTACTCCTGACTCCAAGGCCAATGCTTTATCCACTACACCACCTAGCCTCAACAAAATGTATTATCCTTGTAATAACTTGTGGTAATCGTTTTGCAAAGATTTTATTTAAGATTTTTGCATCTATATTAATCAGGGAGATAGGTCCATAATTTTCTTTCTCTATTTTAACTCTTCTGGTTTAGGTATCAGCACCATATTGTTGTCATAGAGTTAGGCAGAGTTCCATCTTCCCCTATTTTTCCAAAGAGTTTATATAGAATTGGAACAAATTGTTCCTTAAATGTTTGGTAGATTTCACTTGCGAATCCATCAGGCCCTGGAGATTTTTCTTAGGGAGTTCAAATTTGGCTTGTTGAATTTCTTTTTCTGAGATTGGGTTGTTTAGGTATTTAATCTCCTCTTCATTTAACCTGGGCAGCTTATATTTTTGTAACTATTTGTCCATTTCAGTTAGATTATCAAATTTATTGGCATAGAGTTGATTAAAATTATTCCAAGCTATTACTTTAATTTCCTCCTTATTGGTGGTGAGTGCACCCTTTTTCATTTATGATACTAGCAATTTGGTTTTTTCAATCTATTTTTTAAATCAAATTTATCAGAGGTTTATCAATTTTTTTGTTTTTTTCATAAAACCAAATCTTGGTTTGATTTATTAATTCAATAGTTTGTTTGCTTTTGATTTCACTAATTTCTCCTTCAATGTGTTTGCCCTCCTATATCAACTCCCCTCCCCTTTCTTTCCCCTTTCCCCTTTTCCCTTTTTCCTTCCCTTCCTTCTGTTAGTTGCCCTTTTTCTCCCCCTCTATGTCTCTGTCGCCCCCCTCATCTTTTCCCCTTATAACACTTGAAAGGTAAGATGTTTTTTTAAGTTAACTTTAAGCCAAGTCTGATGAGAGTAAGTTTCAAGTGTTTCTCATCTCCTCCCTTCTTCCCCTCTATTACAATAGGTCTTTTGTATCTCTTAATGTAATGAGATTTACTCCATTCAATCCCCTCCATCCTCCCATCTCTTTCCTGTCCTCCCTTTTAAGGAGGAAATGTTTTTAAATCATTCTATCTGAGTCATAGAAAATCTTGAGTATCCATCACTCCATCACTTCTGGCTAAGTATATTCTCTCGAATGGAATTACAATTACAACTCTAATAGAAATACAATTCTGGGTTTTTTTAGGTTTTTGCAAGGCAAGTGGGGTTAAGTGGCTTGCCCAAGGCCACACAGCTAGGTAATTATTAACTGTCTGAGACCGGATTTGAACCCAAGTACTCCTGACTCCAGGGCCAGTGCTTTATCCACTGCACCACCTAGCTGCCCCTAGAATTACAATTCTTGATAGTTATTAGAGGCTTTCTACCAAGTAGATTCTAGTCAGTTTCATCCCATTGGATAGAAGTCTCATGAATAAGTCATGAAGGTCCGTCTCTTCTGTCTAAGTATATTCTCTCTGAAAGAGTTTCAATTCTCATGAGTTATAAGAATCTTTTTCCCATGCTGGGATATCACCAGTTTCATCTTATTGGATAGCAGTTTTTTGTCCTTTACCTCCCCCCCTTTTTTAACTCTTTCATGTGTCTCTTGAACCCCCTGTTTGATGTCCTAATTTTACATTTAGTTCTGGTCTTTTCATCAGGAATTGTTATAAGTCTTCCATTTCTTTAAATGTCCATCTTTTCCCTTGAAAGAAAAGGCTCAGCTTTGCTGAATAGTTGATTCTTGGCTGCATTACGAGTTCCCTTGCTCTTTGGGTGGTCACTCTCCCTATTGTCAACTGAAGTGTTTCTGCTACTCAGACACCTGTACCTGGGGCAGAAGTTGTCAGTAATTATGTTTGTTCTGGGAGGAGGCTTCAGCTGAAATGGAGGTCTTCTGACCAGGGAGCCCAGGGATGGATGTCTGCAGCTCTCCCAGCCTGGAACAGTCCCTCCAACCCTGTGGGCAAGTTCCAGATGGTCAGTGCCACCACCAATGCCTCTGCTCCCTAGTTTACCCAAGTCCTTATGGTTGACCAGGCTCTAGCCCCACCACTAATCAGGCAAATCCACAGCTAATCCAGGCTCCCAAATTCTCACTGATCCCAGTGTTCCTTGCAGAGTCTGTCCTCTGTGCTCGGACTCACCCACAATTGCGGAAGACAAATCCTGAGGTAGATGTTCTTCTCCTGGTTTATCTTTCTGTTTTTTTTTTTTAACAGATTTCTGTTAAGAGGTTTGTTTCATATTATTTATGAGGAAAGATCAGGAGACTATATAACTGCGCCTTTCTTCTCTCTGCCATCTTGGCTAGAAGTCCCCAATTGTATTTTCTAAGGATTTGCTTTCTTGTTGTGAGGTGTTAATTTTCTCTTGCAAAGTGTTAATTTTCTCTTGAGTTTCTTTTTCGAATTTTTCAAATTGATTTTTAAACTCCTTTCTGATTTCTTCAAGGATGTTTTCTGGGTTGGAGACCAATTCATTTTTTAATCAGAAGTTCTAGATCTCTCTGGGTTAGAATCTGTTTCTTCCAAATATTTCTCCATGGGTCCCCCTTTTCACTGACATTTCTTCATTTTACTATGATCTTGTGTTGGGGGAGGGGATGACTCACAAAGGTTTGCTTTTGAAATCCCTAGAGGCTTTGTTCACTTGGCTTCATATTTCCAAGTGGGCCAGCCAATAGAGGGTGCTGGTTGCTTTCTCTGGAGTGTTTGAGGCCCTCTCCCTAATCCTGGAGGGAGTGAGGAGGGGTAGCTGCATATAGGTTGACCTTGAACAATGGGTTGGATCCTGGGGGAGGTAATTAATTTCCCTTTCAACTGAGGGAACTCTGTTGCCCATACCTGAGCCTGAGGGAGTGGGGGTGGGGGGGAGTGATTACCATTTGTTCTGAGAAGAATGCTCTGTTAAAAGTATGTCCTGCACCCAGCTGGGAGATTTCCAGGCTTGCTCTGCAACTCTCTGTGCAGCAACTTGCCCTCTGGACCAACTGGGACTCTCTAGACTTCTGCCCTCTGGCCAAAGATTCCATGGCTAATGTTGCTTCTCAGATCTGCCATTCACCAAAACTTCCATGGCTTTAAGTTCTTTCATCTGGCTTCACCCCACTGCTGTCTCTGTGCTTGCCCTCTGCTCTCCATTCCTGGTTCACCCATGGTCCGCTGAGACAGACCTTTTTGGTAGGTATTCTTTTCCCAGGTTCTTTCCCAGGATTTTGTCAATTGAATTTCTGTTAAGAGGTTTCTTTCATGTTATTTTTGAGAGGAAACCAGGAGAACTTAGCACAGTGCCTGTCTTCTCTCTACCATCTTGACAGTAAGTCCCCACGCTTTCTTTTAATAGTATTTCTTTTTTGCTTCTCTTCTTCCAAATTTTTCTTCATTTCCCTTTTTCTAAGCTATTCCCTCTTTTGTTTCTTTGCTGAGGTTTGCATAAGAATAATTTAAATTAACACCTCACCTTACACTTTGCAAAGTATTTTCTTCATATTTTCCCCATGAGTTAAACAGTGTAAATATCAGAAACAAGATCTTTGACTACACATCCAATTTTTTTTTCTATTATATCTTTACAAGTGAGGTAATAGAGAGACAGAGAGAAGTTAAATAGCTTACTTAAGTCACATGGGGACATACAGGGTAATAGCAGGCATGTGACCCAATTTTTGAATTTCCAAGTTCACTGCTCATTTTGTTATATCATATTGCCTTGGTATAGGTAGAAGCTGAGAATTTTGGAAAGCTATAAAATGACTTGATGCAGATGGCATTTTTAGAGTAGACTTCATGAAAAATTGAATTATTTTTAGAATTGAAGGAAGGGGGGAAATAGAATAAAAATTTTTAGCTGACTTTGAGAAAAGTATAATCTAGGTTTGATCCTAATTTTCAGATCTAGTACTTCATAAACTCTGATCTTACATTTCATTTTTTTTAATCTAATGATTTAGACTCAGTTTGATTAGATTCAGTATAGGCCTCTATGCTATTCCAAAATAAGTAATTTCCTTGGATTTAAATGATTTTCATCTTATCTCACCTCTCTCTCAGACTCCTAGTTCTATTCTTCCTTCAGGCTCATTTTTATTTGGTATTAACTAGAAGGAAATAGGTAATATGAACTATTAACAGACTAGAGAATACATCCATTTAATTGAAGGAAAGACCCATTTCTTTGGATTGGTAGCTATTGAAAAGGCATATTTGAAGGATTGAAAAATGAAAACATATTTCTTTGAAGAAGACAGGTAGAATAGGTTGCAGTTAAATTTATGAAAAATCAATTGTTCTATTGATGATTTCCCCAGTAATTATTCTATTTCAGGATCATTGTGAAACACTTTCTGGGTTCCTCAAAACATTTAATGAGATCCTTTCTAAGGCCTTTTCATACTTCTAGATGAAGCTTACAGTGAATGCCACCATGTTTTATTGATATAAGGCATTGCTATAATACATTGATGTAAGACAAATATCTGTTGATTTGAAAAAAAAAAGATTTCTTGAATCCTAGATTTGGAGAGTAGTTACTAGAATATAGAAACTTGCAACTACAAGAGATGTGCTTTATATGACTCTTGCATTACTAATTTAGCTAGAATTTCAACTCCAATTCAGCTTAGTTCTCAAAACATGCTATTCTGTAGTTATGGAAGGAAGTGATACATGGGCTATTCTAGAGATGTGAAAATCTACTTGCCTTACCTGTAGAAGTGACAGAGACAGACATTTTCTCTTATGAAGCATCTGGCATGATTTGTCCTCTTCCTTTTTCAAAGTCTTTAGGCTTTGAGTTTTATTGATAAGTAATAATAAGAAATAATAAGGAAACTATAAGTCCAGTGTCAATTTCCCTATTTCTATCTTTATTCCTATATTCTAATATGACTGTTTTAATTGACACAGAGTAAGGCATGAAAATTAATTTGAGACCCCCATGGATTGAGATTCAAGGAAACCAGGGCAGGCTCAGGATGAAGGATTTTACTTATTCTGCTTTAGCAGAAGGGGAAGTTGCTAGGTCACAGGAGGAGAAAGAAGAGATTCAATCATGGTCCTGAAAGAAATTGTCCCCATGCATGGCTGACAATGGTTTTAGGAAATCTTTGATTTCTCCTAGTTTATGTGTAAGAACACCTTGGTCATTCCTTCTCATGTCACTTAGCATGAGTAGAGCCCATGGGTATTTAAAGGAGCTAAGAAACTGGTGCTGGTTCTCTTTTCATATCAGGGATCACAGATCAGG
The DNA here is from genome assembly GCF_037893015.1 of Macrotis lagotis. Classification (NCBI taxonomy): domain Eukaryota; kingdom Metazoa; phylum Chordata; class Mammalia; order Peramelemorphia; family Peramelidae; genus Macrotis; species Macrotis lagotis. The sequence goes on along the minus strand of NC_133658.1, from coordinate 513,554,183 downwards.
GAAAACCCAGATGCCAGTAAATGTCCACACATCTCTCTCTGAAAAGCAATGCTCTCAATAAGCCAGGAAAAATGTCTTGGGAAAGGAAAAAAATACAATTGAAAATCAATTTCAGGACTCAAATTTTCCACAAAAAAGCTTAATTAATCCTCATAAAACAAGAAAAGACTTTTAGTGAAACATAGAAGTAGGACTAGCTGTTATTAATTCCTCTACAATGCAGCATAGATTTTTTTTTAAGTTGGGAATGGTGAAAAAACTAATTAAAAAAAAATTAACTGCTAAATGTTGTTCTGAAAAAACAACTCCACCAAATCCTATTGTTTTGGACAAGATAATGGACAGCTGCTCTAAAGATTGGAGGGGGGAAAAAAAAGGTGATTTTACAAATGAAATTAACTTTTTTTGATTCAGAGGTATGGGTATGCATTTGTCAGAAATAAGACCAAGAGAGTTTGTAAGATCTGCACTACCTCAGCAAGCTGTATTGTTTAAGGGATTTTTTTAAACTTTCAATTTACTTGGAATTCTTATACCCATTAAGCGAGTGATAAACTCAGATAAATATATTGAAGCAGAATTTTGGGGGGGGGAATAATTCCAATTAATTTGGAAATTCCCAAGTGGACATCAATTGTTTCAGCATGATCTTAAATAATGCTGCATCTCCATGTGTAGTAAACAGTACTATGGATGTAACTACAGAAATTATTGATCCAAGAAATGGAGATGAATCTGCTTCAGTGACCTGATTTTGACTTCCCTGAAAAAAATCTACGAACAATAATTGAAGTTAAACTTGAAAAATGCATTATTTCTAAAAAGTATATTCATATTTAATAAGATCTGTCTTCATGATGAAGAATCAAAGACCATAAGTAAAATTTTTGTGAACTTAAAGTAAAATTGTGAAAACAAAAAAATTGCAGACAAATGAGAATGTATTACATATTTAATGTTTTTAAAGATGCATAAAGTTGCAAAGTTTATTGGATAATTCAATAAATTTAAATATGTCTCTTTTTTCCTGGCAGGCATAGAATGAAGCACTTCTGTCATGTTAAATGTGGCAAGATTTTCATTGATTCACAAGGGTATCAGGTATCAGTCATATCCTGCCTCTTATGTGCATGACATTGGGACAAGACACTTAGCCATAGATTTATTTCTTCATCTATAAAATGAGGCTGTTGCTCCCTTCTTAGGTCCAACATCACGGTCAATGTCACCCAGTATGCCTAGGGAGGTAGAGATCTTCCATAAATAAGTATGACATCAATTCCTGTTGGGAATTTTGTCCTTTTATGTCTAGATCCCTTGTGTTTGGCACCCACACATTCTCAAATCCATTAGATGCTTCTCTTGTTACTTGAACAGCCTTGATTACTATTTCCACTTTCCATGACTGATCTCCTGCAGGGAATGATTGCAAAGGATTCTGCTAACTGCTCTAAAAGTCTGAATTTGCTCTTGAATCATAATACTTATGTTTTGGAAAGTAATAGGCTCATTTGTTTTTGAATGACTCAGTTAAAAACAAAGTCTCCATAAATCCATTCTTTGTGCATAATATCTAGATTTTCATACCTTTCTCTACAAATTTCCTCATAGACCTCTTCTCATTCCTTATCTGTGGCATATTATCAACATTAAGCATGCCTTCTGATTTTTTTTTTTAAATTGAGGAACTTGAGCATAATTCATCAAAACAGGTCCTTTCTAAGTTTCAAATTCTATGATAGAGATATGGGTTTTCTACATCTTTATATTTTTAACAGTTCATCCCTCTATGCCTTAGAACTATGGAAGAATATAATATATTGTTCTGGGTGGGTCTCCTTTAGGAAGAGATATACCTCCCATCTTTCAGTAACCATTTTCTACCTAATCATCAGCCTCCTGGTTGGAGTAGGGATATAAAGAAGAGATTTTTTATGGTACTCTTTCGAAATATACCTTTGATTTCCCCATGACAAGTACCATCTGGTTAGCAAACCAAATCACAGTTCCTCCAACACATTGTTATTCAATATCATCACAGATCACTTGGAAGTAAAATCCCTAGTCTTTCCACCTGAGGGAGTGATCATTAAAGTTTCTCTTTTTGTCTCTGTCTCTCTCTGACTTCATCTCACTGTCTCTTCCTATTTGTATCCCCTGGAGTCATAACCCCCCCACCCCTACTTTCCTGTTTCTTCTGGTATGTTGTCTCTCCTATTATAAAATTTGCTAAAATCGATATGCAAGGGGAAAACATGTTTGTGGTAATGAACATGCTTGTTATTCAAGTTAAAATATACATTTTTATCTATAAAATAGGCCATAATACAAAAGTACATATATACATTCTTAATAAAATATATTGGCCAACATTCTAAGGTAATTTTTCTTACCAAAAAAAGAATGAGGTTTGAAAGATATTCTCAGAGCATGGCAAATAGTTAAAAAACTACAGAAATGTTTTTGGAATTGAGAATCACTTCACTCACTAATATTATAAACTGATAATAGGTAATTGGATTCATCCAATGGAAATGAAAGCATTTTATCTCTGGACAGAGCATATAAGTAGCTAAGATCCATATGAGAGGAATCAAAAGTCTCTCCATGGGTGACATCTACACCAACTCAGTTACCGGTACCCACATCAGCTTACTCAACAAACTTGTAATGAATAAATGGCTAAGACATCTAAATTTGTTTCTAGAAATGGAGGGGGTTAATATAGCAATTCCAAACAGTCATTGAGACATAAAATCACAGACAATTTATCCCCAAAAAACCTAGATCAAGGAAGATTATTCAAGAAAATGGTTGAAACTATGCAACAAATCCCCGCAGGTTGCAAGAATTTAGCACCTTCTGGATGCATCTTTGAAATTATAAAGGCTAAGGAAAATAAATCAATATAGTTTAGGAATAATTTGATGTACATTTTTTCTGTCCTGTCCACTCTTGAATTGTCCTAAGGATGCTTTCAATGACCCTGAATAAGATGAGCTTACATCCCAGGACTTGTATTCAATTATATATAGCAAATATTCTATCTACTTGTGCAATATCCAATATAATAGAAATTACAGAAGAGCGATTTGTCCCATAGCCATTTTTATCTGAACTTTGAAAAAGATGAAAGGAAATTATACAAATAATTATATTTGTCTTCACTTTAAAACTTTCACATCTTTTATCATCTGACCCTCACAACAACTGTGTGCAGTAGGAAGTGCAAGTTTATTGTTTCTGTTGTATAAATGAGGAAACTGATTCAGAGAAGTTAGTTGATTTGCTATGAGATCACACAGCTGGGAAGCAATGCAACCAAAGCTAGAACCTAGTTCCTGTGTCTCTTTTTCTAGGGTTCCTTTTGCTTCATAATGGAGTTTGGTGCCAATTTTCTTTCCTTCTCAATCTGTTCTTTTAACCTTCAAAATTAAATTAAATAAAAAATTGAAACTGAAATGACAGTTGGCAAAAGATAAAAATAGAAGAAAAGTATGTAAGAGTTTGAAAAACTGATAGAAGATAAAAAGAATGGAGATATTTGCCTTTTGGGGTTTTGTACTTGCAAATATTTAGAGGTTCAATTTAAATCTAGTCAAATCAAATCAATAAGCAATTATTAAGAACTTACTATATGTTAAGCAATATGCCAAGGACTGGGAATTCAAATACAAGCAAAAATAGAGACAGTGCCTACTTTGGACAACAAATACATCAAAGGGAGTGAAACTTGAGGGTGGGGTGGCATAGGAGAAAGAGAGAGAAGGGACTTGGTGGTGAAGTTCAGAGAGTCAAAAGAGAAGTTGAGAGAAGGATGAAAGGTCTAGCATGGTGTTCTGAGTGTCTCCTGAAAATGGATATTCAGACAAAACTCACCAATAAGCTGAAGGAACCACCCATTTGGGGGATCTTTTGGAGGATGATAGTAATGTCCACAGGGTCACAAACAGAGAGCAGTAACAGGATCTTTCCTTCTCTCAAAGTGACTTCCTCAGCTCATCAGCATATGCACACAGTGCACAAGTATTATTGTAAGGAACTGTAACTAATTTGTGTTTTCCTCCCAAGTCCATCTCCCATACATTTCAGGTAACCCCAGAGGCTTTAAACTCTTCTCTAGAGTCACACTGCTGAATATGACAAATAATATACATCTTTGAAGCTTCCATTTATTAAAATGGAATATAGAATATTAAGTTCTCCTCTGGAAACCCTTTTACCCTTGTAATGGGCAGATGAAACAATATTATTACAAAGGATATGCTTTGTACCTGGGGGTGTTTTGTTCTTATTCCTAAGTACTTGGGTTCAAGCTATGAGCCATAGGACTGACAAAGACATCAAAGTCATTTTCTAGGACATAATGTGAAAGGAACACCAAACAAAAGAATCCCTTCAGTCCAAACAACTTTGTGTATTTTAAAATAAAACCCTTGGGAATGGAAAAGGACAAAAATTAGGTTACATAAAGGTTAAAAAAATGTCAAATTTATTTTAGTGAAATGAATCTTTTCAAGGGTTAAGTTTCAAGAGAGAGAGTTATCAGTGAGTCAGGGGAAGTTTAAATAAGAAGTAGGAGCATCAGTGATTGGAAGGATGATCATGACTTGTACATGTTTTGTTTCATAGTTCACCCATATTTCAGGAGCTACTATTTGACAGGAGATTCCTCCAAGTCCAGACAATATCAGTATGAGACCATTGGCTTAGAGTTGTCCCATTTCTTTTGCACTTTTGATGAGACAGATTTTTCAGAAGGATCATTATCAATGGTGAAAAAATCAATCATTCCCACTCTCTCAAATCTAATTGCTCAATGTCTCCTGACATCTTCCACTTGTCCTGAAAGTATCTTTAAATCTTTCTTATTACAAAAAAAAGAAAAGAAAATATTCATCTTGTTTTCCTTGATCTCAAACCATTGTCTTCTATTTGTCCTTTCACTGAAAAGCTTCTAGTCCAGGGGTTCCTAACTTTTTTATTAAGTGATGGACAACCTTGACAAATTAATAAAGCTAGGGACCCTTCTAGAATAATGTTTTAAATAATTGAAGGAAAGGCTAAATTTCAATTTGATGCTAGTGAAAATTTTTAAGTTTTTTTTTATATCCTAGTTCAAAGTCTACCTGTAATTTATACACAGTCTTCTTGGGGTTCCAGGGTCCCTGGAATCTTATTCTAGTCCAAATAGTGACTTCCTCCACTTCCTCATGATTCACTCTTCCATTTGATTTCATCTGGTTTTTCTGCTTCTCCTGCAGCAATTCTCTAAAGTGAGCAAAAATGTTAATCTAACATTCCTTTTTGAGACATCAATGTATTTTTGAGTCTTCAATGTATTGTCTTCATTGGCAAGTTAATCCATTCTAGTGGTCTCAAATTATGATTTATTAATTGATTATGAATTTCAAGGAAAAGATACATAGCCCACATTTTAGCAGACCTTGGCTTCTAAAGTTCATTTTAATGTAAATCTCCCACCTCTATTGATGTTCTTCTTACTTCATTGGGGAAGCACAGGTGACTTTGGAACAGAACAACAAGAGAAAAACAACCTAGCTTCAAGACTAGAGACATGTCATAATTTGGGTCAGAGATAGATATTAGGGGAGAAGTGATAACAGTCTATTCACCTAGAGACCAAGATGACATAAGAGAATGTTTGCCCTTGGGTAGTGATGGGAAATGTTGATACTTATGTTCCTGTTATATATTACTAGTAAATATTTCTTGAAAAAGCTATTTGATACTAATTTGCTACTTAATACAGGGGTGGTAATTACTGAAAATTGATGCTGGGGATGATACTCCAAAATGAGATCTCAAACTAACAAGCACAAAAAGATAGCCTTATCCCTTCAGAGATATTCCTAGAACTGTGAGGAACATATCTATCAGTTTATCAACCAATCTAACTAGCTAGCTATTTATATAGAGATATATAGATCAACCTCACTCTGGTAACCCAATTTGTTAATGTATATTTGAAGAGTAATACCAGAGCTTGGTTACTAAAAGAAAGGCAAAAATATTGTTCTGATTCTAAAGAAGCTGAAGATGATGGGGTTTATTTTTTTGGTCCTTCTAGCTCAAAGAAGATCATGACATCAGGGAGGTGATGCCATGACAATCAGATGAATTGGATTTGTCTGAGGGGTGTTGTGACTAACCTCATTTTTTTCCTTCAGAGACCAGTAGACAGATATAAATTGGGACAGCTGGACATGGCCCTGGGTTCAAGGCAATCAGCATTAAGTGACTTGCCTAAAGTCACACAACTAGTTAGTGTCAAATATCTGATGTCAGATTTGAACTGCCCTCCCCCTGACTCTAAAGCCAGTGCTCTATCCACTATTCCTTTTAGCTGCCCCAAAGAACCTAACATTCTAATAAAGGAGTGAACATATAAACAAGTATTTTCATTCAAATAAAAAAAATGAACCACTCAAAGAGAAACCAAAACACAATGAACAAATACTTTAAAGGAAAGTGAACCAAAAAATCTCAGGGGGAAAAAAAGAATCCTAAAGACACCTCAGAGTATGGTACATCAGAAATAGACTTCATAATGGTTCCAAAAAAAACCTGCAACCATTAAAGGATGATTTTGAGTTGGAAATTTAGAAATCTCAATAGAGAAGTGTTGCAAATAACCAATGGGTTACAGAATTTAGATGACACAAAAATGCTCTCTAAAGAAGTAGAGGCTTTGGAAGAAACATGAATTCTGGAATACAATAATACAGAAATAAAAGAAAATTTGACAGAAGTCTTCATTTCACAAAAGGTAATAATGTTAAAAGAACATGTGAATTATATATAAACTAAAGTGATTGATTTCGAAGATAGACTAAACAGAAATAATTTTAATAATCATAATTTTCCTTAGAGAACACAACAAATAAATAAAGCCTAAATAGTGAAGTAAATAATTTTTAAATACTGAAATATTTAAATAAAGATAGTACTTTTAAGACTGGGTAAGTCGCTTTATCTTTCTGGGACTTAGTTTCCTTATCTATAAAATTAACAGTATGGAAAGATGACAGTTGAGGTTCCTTTCCAGCTCTTGATTTCTAAATCTCTGATCTTTTGGTATCATAAATCCCTAGTTAAGGAAACACACACACACACACACACACACACACACATACACACATTTTAAATATACTCTAGGCTCTATTTCTGACTCCTGATTTTCTTTACCACATAATAACAGGTGTCTATCCCTGGAAGTTTACTCTGCCCCTGCAGTATCCTTTCCCTGGGATTTCACTTCACCCTTTCAGTTCCTTCCTCTAAGAGTTTCAATTTTAAGTAAGTCTCCAATCCAGTAATGTCCTCTTCTCTTCAGGCTCCAGTCTTGATTCTCTGAACTTTCTTAAATATTCTCCATTAGCCTTCCTACTCCAAAAAGTTCAATTGCCTTTCTTCCTTTCCAGCCTTCAGATTTTCAGCTTTCTTTTGTGTAGGGCCTTTTCCTATTAGAATCTAAGTTCCATAAGGGTAGATACTGTATTTCTGCTTAGATTTGCATTCCCAGCACTTATTACAACGTCTGTTTGCTATATCACAAGTGCTTAGCTTGGTGACTTGCCTTGATAGACTTAACACACATAGATACATACACACAAATCTCGAAGATATGTAGTGGCTAAATTTCACAATTTCAATTACCAACAAAATTTTTAGTAAGCAGGACAATGAGCTTCTAATTTGAAGAAATGCCAGTTCAAATAACCCAGGATTACTTTACAGTCATAAGGAATTAAAGAAAAGAATAAAACAGTATCAACCCAAAATAACAAATCCTGAAAATGAGTCTAATCATTTATAAAAAACTTAGACCTCAACAAAAGAAAGATATTTAAGGCATGCTTGCAAAAAAGAATAGAATTAAAGTTGAGCAGAATATTCAGCTTTCAGAGAACTCAAACAATAAAAATATGTAACAAGTATAATTTTTAAGAAAACACATTATCGGAGCAACTAGGTGGCACAGTGGATAGAACACCAGCCCTGGAGTCAGGAGTACCTGAGTTCAAATGTGGCCTCATACACTTAATAATTACCTAGCTGTGTGACTTTGAACAAGCCACTTAACCCCATTTGCCTTGCAAAATCCTAAAAAAAAACCAAAAAAAACCCCACATTATATAATTAAATCAATTCTCTCATGTTCATAGGCCACCTTTCCCCCCCTAAAAGAATGAACTAAATGTTAAAAGATAAAAAGATTGCAAAGATCCAAAAAGGATATTGGAAAGTAACAATTTAATGGAAATTTAGGAATCATGATAAGGGAAAGAAGAACAGCTGAATTAATAATCAATGGAGTAAAATACTGTGAACCTCCAAAAAATGAATTTCTAGCATTTGTGAGATGGATTGAACAGTGGGCAGCTGCACTTAGGGAATGGGTGAATAAAAAACAGAGAGGAGCTGGAAATGTATTTCAACCAAATCTACAGGTAAGCAGTGAAGGGATACTAAATTTTTTTGTTCTCTCAACAAGAGTTCAGGAGAATTAACTAAAAAGAAAGGGAGGGGAGAAAATAGGATGGAAGTTTTAAAGGGGAAAGAAAAAAGCATCTAATGACTTCAAAAGACGGAGACAAAAAGCAAGAGTCAGGGAATTTATCATGTTTTTGCTGTTGTTGTTGCTCTATCTGCAGGAAATTTTCACCTCAGGAAAAAGTATTCTCCTCTAAGACAGAAAATATTGGAGTCTCCAAATGTTTCTAAAAAAGCTCAAATAGTTATTTTTGCTTCTGGTGTCCTAGAAGTATATGCAGCTTTGAGATGGATAGTGCTTTTGAGGATCAGAACTGTGGTACAAATAAAACAGTTATTTTATACTTTCTTATGCATTGTTTTCTTATGTTCTGGTTTGGGACTTATCAAGTCTATGCTGAGGGAAGAAATTATATTCAGTATCTTAAGCATGTTTGTTTCTGAGCAAAATTGATTTTGCCATGCCAAATTCATTTTCACTGAAATATAACAAGTCAAAAAGGAGTTAGATTTCAGCAGTAGGTAGAAGCACAAAGTCAATTCCTCATTTGTGAAATAATTATATTCCTTAACAATGAAATGATGGAGCTAATGGGAAGAAGGCTTCTAATTGAGAACAACCAATCTCTTTGGATCTTCTACTCCAGTGCAATGCATTGGGAAAAAACACCTAAGGACCCAGATCCTTTTTGCTAAATAGAGATTTATCAATGACTAGGGTTTATAACACATGATTAGAATATTAACTCTAAGTTGAAGTCAAAAGGATATAGCAAGAAAACGAATATCTTGTGTATTCCACTCCCATCTTGGGTATCTTTTTTTTCTTGTCCTGAGATACACACTTCTGGAGATATACATATCATCTCTTTTGCAATCTGATACTTTTATAAGAAAATACCACTCCCCTCCCCCCAGAAAATACAGTATATATATATGTTCCATTCACAATTGCAGAACACCTGCAAATGACCCACTAAAAGGGCTGATATTCAGAGATAAATGAATAAAAAACCAGTGTCCTTTTGAAGATGCTCAACTTTGTTTAAAGAATAATTGGATATATATGAACATAACAATTATAAGTAAGTCCCTTCCTTTATTTTACATTCAGTCAATCTGGAGTACTAATTACTTCTGCATCTCATCCAGAATTCCCACTCTTTCTTGCCTTTGCCTAGAGATAAATGAAGAAAATTGGTGCTGTTTCTGAAGATGTCCATCTGTGGTAAATGTTTAACTAAATAAATATGAATATAATCAACGGGAAGTCATAAAAGAATGCAAATCAATTATTGTATTTCTAATATCTTGTTACAACTCCATGAATACACCACTTTTAGCTCATTCTATTAACCATTTACAATCAAACTTTCCAACTCTACTTTCCTTGGAGTGTGTGTGTGGTGGGAGAGAAAGAAGACCTTGAATTTATTCCCTTGACATTGTCTAACTATTGAAAGACTTCTCTTCATTTAAGGTCTAATTCAGGAATCACCTTTTGCCTGAAACCCCTCCCTGATTCTATCAGAATATCACAAGTGCCTATGAATAGCATCGATTATTATAACATCATTGGTGAGTTTACATGCAGAGTAAACCTTTTTAACAAGGGAACTGATATGAAGGTCACATGACCTGCACACAAAAACACTCATAAAAGGGATCACAAATTTTACCTTCTATCATCCCTCCATCAGCAAATGCAATCTCCCCTCAGTTAAATTGTAGGCTCCCTGAAGAGAGGATCTGTCTTGCATTTTAGGTTCATGTTTCTAGTCTCTTATTCAATACATAGAAGAGAAACTTACAGAATGGTGCTAAGTGGAATGGAATGGAGTATATCTCTTATATAATAATCAATGGACTACTAATTTGGTTAATGATTCAGTCCTTAGTAGTGAGACTATGGAAAAAGAAGAATGGTGAAGTGAAAAGGGAGAAAGGAGGAAAAACAGGTTACTCTTTATATGTCTTCAGATCCAAGAAAATTTCAAGAACAGATGGAGGGATTTCTTCACTAGAATTTAATTAAAGGATTAGGGTTAATTTTAATATACGGACTATCTGAATTCAATAATTAAACTTTGTACAATGCAAGCTAGTGTCTTTTGATGTCATAGTGTACCAGCTTATCCACATATGAGTCTTAATGCTTTAATAAATTTTAAGAAGTTTGATGAACTGAATGGTCTTATTTGTATTGCCATAGGTATGTATGTACATAAAAATTAATTTAAATTTATTAATCATTTTATCCTTTGGAAATATAAATGAAAGAATATTTTTGTGCTTCATCACTGAACAGATCACTGATAACCTTCAGGCAGATCTAATCAATCATTTTGAGTCATTAAAGAAAGATTCAATTATAATCTATCTAATTGTAGTTGGCATTGTTTTCTCTGAAAATTGGTTTTCATTGTATGATATATAAGTGACTTCAGGATGTGAAAAAATACATGGTTTCATTGATATGGTTATTATTTTCACTGATGTAGATCCCAATATCCCACCCATCCCACAACTCTGGTTATTTTCATGAATTGTTAGTCAAAAAATATTCATATTCAGGTGGTCAGACTTCCAGTGAGAATCCTAGCTAGGAGACTCATATCTGTAGGGGTTCCTGCTTTGAAACCAACCCATCATTGAGATTGTCTTATTTTTTGTATGTGCCTCCTCATGAGGGAGGTGATATATAAGAAAGTCACTCAAGTGACCATGAAAAGGCAGCTTATATTCACAGGCATGTAAGCATATATGACTTCATTAACCTTCAGTCCCATGCGTACATGTTAATATTTGAAGGACCATACAGTGGTGGTTTTATGTACCCCACTGAGAAACCAGATCTCCTGTATCTTTCTTATAATTGTTTGTTGTTGCTGGGAAGATTCATGGGGTGTGAGTGGGAGGAGGACCTTGTGGGGAGGATGGGGATTGACCTTCTTAGAAAAAGTCAATTATTCAGTGGTATGGACTGAAATTCTCCCTGTTAACCATAGGGCCACTGTCCTCAGTAAAGTTGTCTGATAATTTTCTAACCTTGTTTTCCTGCCCCAAAATAAGCCTCATCAAGTCAGCTATTGGTTACATAAAAGTTTCATAGGGGCATCAATTAGGGGTCAAATATGGAATCACTTCTGCCATTTAGGATCTAACAACAAGCTAATTCTCACAGATCCTTCTATAAATGAACCCTTTTGTATAAGATCTAAACTAGACCAATCTTGACTGAATTCTGTTTTACAGCAAAGTTCAAGGCTATATTCATTATTTGGAATGCTTCCAGTGTTCGCATTTAGAAATTTTTACCATAGCCTACATACTGGCAAGTATACTGCTCTGTTATTTCGCAACAACAGCAACAATTCATATTTAAACAGTGTTTTACAATTTAGATAGTACTTTCCCACAAGATCTCTATGAAGTTGATAGTGCAAGTATTTTATTATGTATGGAGACTTTGAGGTATTTCCTTGGGCAAAATATAGCATCAAAGCCAGGGTCATTTTTATTGTTTTGTTGCAGACAAATAGACACAACAAAATCAGCAATGTGAACCAAGAGAGTTGAGGACAATGATGCTATCTCCCCAATTTAGCTTTTGTTTTGTATGAGTTCATTTGCACAATAAGCTTGAGAAATGAGGTATGCTTCATGGCCCACATAACTTTCTTGAAGATTCTTGTTTTTTAATTTAAGGCTATTGTGGTTAAGTGACTTGCCCAAGGTCACAGCTAAGCAATTAATGAGTATCTGTGGCTGGATTTGAACTCAGATCTTCCTGACTCCAGGACTGGTGTTCTATCCACTGTGCCACCCTGCTGCCCCAAATCTTGAAGATCTTTTCAATGAAGCCTCCTGAAATAGCTTTGGAGTGTGGAGGGAGGGACACAGGAAGTTCCCTTAAACCTAAGTTACAGAGAATTTTTTGCCCTAAGTTAAATAGCTGTCAAGGACAAGGTATTGAGATTTAGTCCCAACCTTGGGAGTTAAAAAACTTTATTTTAGTTTAAGGATATTTTGTCTAGTTTCCATTCACTCTTGCTTAACTTAGCATGGAGGCTTATTGCCTTCTAAAGAGCTGCCTTTATAGGAGAGAAGCTTTTTAATCAATGAAGCCTGACAGTCAGGAGACAAAATGACCATGGGGTAGCCTTGAAGATGGGAAGCTTAGAAACTGGCAACAGAGAACTTGGCAACCAAAAAACTTATAGATTCCCATTAGCGACAGTGTTATAACCAGTGGAGAATAAAGACAACATGCTCAGGAATGATGACACGACCCTCAAATAGTAGCATATTTTTCTGTGTAAATATGCTTTATCATAAGTCTTTCCAACCTTGAATGGAGATGAAGTATCAATCACTCTTAACCACATCTTGTCTCAGTCCAGGGACAGAACCAGTGGGAGGTTCATATATGTATGTGAGAGAAAAAGGATGAGGTAATGAGAGAAGAAAACCTGTTTCATGGGGCTTTACTTTCACTTAAGTGTAATTAAGTGCAGACGAATTGAGTATATCTTTGGAGCTGTTTTGAAATATGAGATGTTAATTTTTTAGACTATGCTGTAGTTCAGTCCTACTCTGTGTTGTCCTACTCTTTCTGACTCTGAGATTTTCTTGGCAACAATATTGGAATGGTTTGCCACTTCTTCCACAGCTCATTTTATAGATGAAGAAACTGAGGCAAAAGGGATTGAGTGACTTGTCCAGAGTAATACCAATATTAAGTGTCTGATGCCAGATTTGAACTCAGGAAGCAGAGTTTTACTGAATACAAGACTACCACCCAGATGCTCCTACTTTAGTCATACATTTTTTCTATGTTTATGCCTTCCATGCACACAACCGACCATATGCCCTCCTGTCATATAGTTCTTCATACATATTCCCGGGTCACATATTTTCCATAGATATATGTCCATCATATGTGGTCCCTGGCAATGAGTATTTTTATTTGTGTGTCATATTTCCTTCATATAAAGGTACCTCATTATATACATTTTTCTACATGTGTTTTTCCCATTGATGATATGAAGACCTATGCAATAGCAAATCTCATATCCACATGGGGTTATTTTATCCTATGTCTTCTGTAAAGCAAATAGCTTTATGGGGATTCTTGAACTATGATTTTGAGTGGGACCTAACTAATGGAGTATCTCAAACTGAGGGTGACTTTTTGGGGGAGATAACATAAAAGAAGCTATGCCTTGCTGGGGTTACATTTAAATTAATAATCTCATCATCTGGGAGTGAAATGGTTGCCCAAAGACACATAACCCAAAGTGATGAAGCTAAAATTCTTGCTTTGCCTAATTTCAACTCCATGGAACAAGATATTCCTCCCAGATTAAGTTCATCACCTCTAATCTCATCACCATGTTTCTAATTCAATACGATAGTATCTCTCTCAGCCTCCTCTTCCCTCTAATTGGAGGGCTAGAGGTTGGAGTATGAAACTCCTCCAAATGCCTTCCTTTAAGAGGGCAGAAACTGAACCTTTTGATTTACTCTACTGAAGCTATTGCTCTGCCTGGTTTCAACTCCACAAAACAATCCTGAACCCAGAATTTAGCAAAGGGCAAACAGAAGCAAATCTTCAAGATAATCTTTATTAGCAGGGTCATGCAACTTAATAACAAAGGAGTTTAATTGGTTTAACTTCATTTTGGGGTTAGGAAAAAAAAAGCAATGTAAAGGCTGATCACCTTTTATACCTAGTCATATCTTCTAATTAGTCTGATAACATATCATTGGGACCTTCTCTGGCAATCGTGATTGGCTGATATTTTAATGAGGAAGTGAACCAAGAGTTCTCAATGCTTCCCCATTATTTCATCCTTGAAAGGCAGGGGAATTAGGTAGATCAAGCTACAGTAAGAGAAAATTACTTTCAAATGTGAGGTAAACTCAAAAGGCTGGAGGAGATTGAAACAGAAAAGAAAATTACAGGTTAATATTAAAAATATATTAATTTATTTTTTAGGTTTTTGCAAGGCAAATGGGGTTAAGTGGCTTGCTCAAGGCCACACAGCTAGGTAATTATTAAGTGTGTGAGGCTGGATTTGAACTCAGGTGCTCCTGACTACAGGGCCAGTGCTCTATCCACTGCACCACCTAGCTACCCACCCCCCCATTCCTACTTTACTCCTTCCTTTCAACTGTTGTTTACTCTTACTGGGTTGTAAGCTCCTTATTGGCAAGTTTGGTTTTAACTAATTGTATTCCCAGAGCTCGATCCTGGGAAAATCACTTAATGTCTCTGTGACTCACTTTCCTCATTGGCACAATAGATGTATTGAACTCAATAGCCTCTAAATTCCCTTCCTATTCTAAATTTATGATTCTATGAATTATCAGAGTTATGATCTGCTCTTTCCACCATACTATGATCACAAAGATTTCACAGGTTTGTGAAAAAATAAAAAATGGGATGTTAGAGGTCATTTAGTCCAAACTGCTCATTTTACAATTATAAACCCTGAAGTTCTGAGTGTGTCTGCAATATTCTTTCTTACATTAGATGCAGTTTGATGCAAATGAAATAAAATATGGGATTGACCAGAAAATGTGAAGCTGAAAAATAATGTGCAACAATTTTTCAGCATCACCTAATATGAGAGTTAGAACATAGTAAAAATATAATGGAAGAATAAAGGAAAAAATGATCTATCCAAAAAGAACAATGAAATTCCATAAATACTGAGGTTTGTCATTTAAGTCATCCAGATTTGTTTGAATGGATTCTTCTAGTTGTTTGATCCTGGGCAAGTAATTCTGCCTCTCTGAAATCCATATGTAAAGGGAACATAATTATGCCTATACTCTCTACCACTCAGAGTAATGGTTAAAATGTTATATAGCTATCAGTTAATATTATTGTCAGAAATTATTAATATCTCTAAATGAATTCTGATTTTCCAAAAGAAAAGTCACTAATCAAATCTAGGATTCCAAGGAGTGGAGAATGATATTCCAATGATGTAATAGCAGGTTTACTGGTTGCTGTCCTTCATACTCAAAGAGGACCAAAATGGCATCACTATGTGAGGGTTGTGCAGTGTGTCCAGGTGGGACTGATTAGAACAACATGAATTCAGAATGCTCTGCCACACATCAGATTCAAAAAGATCATGTGAAAAATTGGGATGAATTCTCCAAATTTGAACATATTGCATTTATACACTGATGGAAGCATGCCAGTTGATTTAGTGAACATGCAACTCATTTAGAGGGGAAAAGAAGATATACAATCCAATTCACTGCTACTTCCTTTGATTCAAGGAAATGAAACCAAAGACCCATATGTTTCTAGGAAGGCAACTCTCTCCAGATGTATTTCAATGAACAGATGGTTCACACATGTTAGGGGCTATCCTGTTTTACATTAATGTAGACAGAAGGAGTGGCACTGTTACAAATTATATAATCTTAGGCTTAAGTGGACCTCAGAATATACCAATCATAAAGCTAAATGCAGGATATGAGCAGACTGTTCTGAAGTGAGAGGCTGCCGGTGGTAGATATTTATCAGTCATTCAAATTATCTTGATTTCTATATTTTTCCTTCTCATTTTGGTGAAGGCATCAGATCTAAATATACTACATTGATTATAACATTTGGACAATACTGCTAATCTCCTTGGGTCAGACCAGATGGTTCACTCATGAGTGAAAAGTAGAAAAAAGTTAAGTAGACATTACCACCAGGCTTTATAAACAACTGTCTCCCATGTGTGTCTTCATATTATCTTCCATTACCAGTTGTCTCTCATTTCTAGTCCTGAGATCTGATGTGACATTCCAAAGTCCATTGATTTGTCTACTTGTGTGATGCTGACAGATTCCAGAAGGTTTAGTGTTCTCCTGTTTTATTCGATAGAAACAAAGCCTTCTGGGACAGAGCATGACTTTTTCTGGCAGGAAGACAACAGATGGAATATAAGCAGGTTTAGAAGCTCTGGGAATATTAATGGTATTACATGGAAATAAATAAAAAACAGTCAAATATCCCCAAATCATTTTTCTTAATTTGATTTTTTCACAAAATTACTCAGTTAAAAGATTAAGGTATTACTTAATGGTTTGAGACAATAACTAAGAGTCAGAATACAGTTTACATGTTTTAATTCCACAAACCTTCCTGGGATTTGTGTTCCCATATGGAAAATGATAATAGCAAATAGTTAATTAGAAAGGGAGTTTGGAGAACTATGGATCAACAATCCACTGAAAGTTCACAATATCATTAAGTATTGTAAAAATATGTATTCATTCTTGAATGCTAATGCTATCCAGTTTTGTGTTGATGGAGCAGAATGAAAGACATCTAGATTTCTGAAATTATGATGGCATTTAAAAAAACTTAAAATAAAAATGTAACTCATTTACTTCAAAATCTTAGAGACAGAGAAATGTAGATTTGGATCTGGAGTCAGAAGACTAAGGTTTTAATTCCAACTCTAAAAGGGCAAGTAGGTGGTGCAGTGGATAGGGGACCATTCCTGGAGTCAGGAAAATCTTTGCAAAAATCTTACTTCAGATATTTAGTATGTGTGACCCTAAGCAGGACTTAACCTTGTTTACCTCAGTTTCCTCATTTGTAATATGAGCAGGAGAAGGAGGTGACAAACTAAGAAAACTTCAAGAATGGGGTCATGAAGAGTTAGAGAAGACCAAATCACTGAACAACAAATCAGTTGCATGTATGATCATGGACAAGTCACTCAAATTCTCCAGACCACCCTACTGAACTCTACTCTTTAGTCAACTGGCCTTCTTACTATTCTTCTCTTAGGGAACTCCATCTTCTATATCCTTGGAAAAGAGTATCTCTGATACATGAAATTCACTTCTTTCTTACCTCTTTACTTCTTAGAATCCCTAGGTTGCCAATAATTAACAGATTTATAGAGTGCTTTTTGTATTATTCCCAGTACCCTTTTGAAGGATATCCTCATTTTCCAAAGTAGAAAACTGAGGTACAGAGAGTTTAATGGAATGCTCAGAGTCATTTAGCTAGTAAGAAACAGGATTTGAACTCAAGCCTTCCAGATTCAAGACTTTCATAGGTTAAAGGTGAGGGTCAATGAGATCTAAGATCCTTTCTATCTCTAAGTTTCTAATTTTTTTACTGTTTTTCCATTGCCTCAAAAGAACTAACATCTTTTCTGATATAAAGTTCAGATATCTTGAACAAGTTATTTTTTTCCAAAGATGTAGTGTTCTGATAATTGTTACAATTCACATCTTGTGCTAATGTTTCATGCATATCCTTGTGTTCTTGGACTAATGAGGCATTGCTCAAATCCTTTCCCTTCACACTGCTACCCCTCAAGGGATTGCTTTATTCTACAATATAGATTCACAACAGAGAAGAAAAAAATTAATTTGCACATTAATTTGGAATTAGTGAATAAATCTCCCCTACCTTTGACAAGTAATTTCTCTCTGGGTCTTTGTTTACTCATCTATAAAGTGAGAAGTTTGAATGCATAATCCTTTTAGTCATGTTGAGACCATAGTAACTTGATTCTATATCATATACCTGTGGAAGTGCTTTCATTTCTTGGGACCTCATTGTGAAGTTGAATTTCAAAAGCAGTATTTGGGCCTCTCTTAATCACACCATTTCAGTATATGATGCTTGATGTCCTTCCATGACAAGTTCTTTTGGTTGCCTTCTCTGCTTTGAAAACATTTCTATTCCCTTTGGTATGATTAAAATTTTATTCTCCTGGGCTTTTTCTCCAATCTACAAACTAAGTGAAACAATCCTTGTTTTAGAGTCAGATACTTGAATTTGAATCCTGGGTTTGACAATTATATTTACTATGTGAGCCTGGGCAAATCACTTTATGGAAGTGGTCCTCAGTTTTCTCATTTGCAAAATAACAGGTGACCTTAAATCTAACAAATGTACTTAACTCTGAATCTTGGGATCTATGAGAAATATGCACATTTTTGAAGGTCTTTTAAATTAAACTTGTTTTTATCTGTCATTTAATTGTGGCTAAAAGTACTCCTAATACCTTACTGTGGAGTGGAGGAAACATTGTATTCTTTTTTCTGTTAAATATTGTTTTTTTGGTAACATTACTTTCTTAAAGAGCCCAATTTGAGCCCCAGTTGAACCTAATCTGGTGGCTCAGTAGAGAGAGTGCCAGACCTGGAGTCAGGTATGCTCATCTTCCTGATTTCCTTATTAGGTTTCAGATACTCATTAACTGTGTGACCTTGGGCAAGTCATTTAGTTGTTGATTTTAGTTTCCCCATTTGTAAAATAAACTAGAGAAGGAAATGAAAACTTATTCCAGTAGTTTTACATCATGAAAAAAGCATATCTTACCCCTACCTTTTAGTATTGTTCTCTTTCAAATATTTTTAACAATATTGTCATTTCATGTAAAAACAATTTTTAACATTTATTTTTTAATCTTTAAGTTACAAATTCTCTCCTTCCCTCTCTATTCCCCTTTCTGAGATGACAAGTAATTTAATATGGGGTTATACCTGTATAATCATATAAAAGCATTTCCATATTAGTCATGTTGTGAAAGAAAACTCAGACAACCCCTGAAAATATGAAAAAAAATAAAAGAAACATATTATTCTTCAATCTTTATACAAGCTCCATCAGTTCTTTCTCTGGAGGTAGACAGCATTTTTCATCTTGAGTCTTAAGAATTATCTTGGATCATTTTATTCATCAGAGTAGTTAAATATTTCACTGTTGATCATCATGCAATATTGCTGTTACTATATGCAATTTTCTTCTTATTCTGCTCACTTAATTTTGCATCAGATTATGTAAATCCAGATTTTTCTGAATGCATCTTGCTTGTCATTTCTTATAGCACAAGTTTTTCATAACAAACGTATGCAACAAATTGTTCAACCATTCACCAATTTCCAATTCTTTGTCACCATGAAAAGAGTTGCAAAAAATATTTTTTATGCAAATCCATCCTTTTCTGTTTTTCTTTTTTAATCTGGTAGTGGTTTTACTGAGTCAGAGGGGATACATAATTTTATTATCCTTCAGACATAGTTTCAAAATGCTCTCCAGAATGATAGGATTTGTTCTCAACTCCACCAATAGTACATTAATATTCCTCAATGTTCCCACATCCCCTCCAATATTTATCATATGAGCCAATCTGATGGGTAGCACTAGCCTCTTTTCATTTAATCTGAGAGTTATGGATATTTTGTTTAATAAGTATAGATTTAACTACCATGTGACTCTGCTAGCCAATATCCTGGACCTATTCAGCAAGAAAGTTCAGAACCTGGGTTAATCCCCCAATGGTTAGAAGTAATAAGAAAGTGTCAAGTTTCTTATGCTTATGAAAGAATATAACACCTTCTATCACTCAGCTTTCTGTCTCTGTTCTCTGCCTCTGTCTCTGTCTCTCTGTCTCTCTGTCTCTCTCTCTGTCTCTTTTTCTCTCCACCCTCCAAAGCAGAACAGAGACCACACTTGGTAGGAGAGAACTCATGCTACTCTCCATTACCTAGGATCATGCAACCTCCTCTTCATCCCATTTTCTTTCCTCCTTTGCCACATATATCCTCCTTCATTTTTGCTTTCTAACTCTTGCCCAGATAACTGTAATCAAATCAATATTTCTACTGCCTCTATAAATGAAGCATCAATTGACTGCATGATTATTCCATTCTTTGTGATTTGTCAGGTTCTTGACTCCTTTTCCAGATAATTATTCCCCTATGAGATGTTCCCTGACTCAAGGTTCTTGAGGTTAAAGATACTTAACTTTTGTTTCTATATGTTTTAGTGCTTAGAACAATGAACATGGTAAGTACATTGCAAATAAGTATAAAGTAAGTATTTAATGGATGTTTTTATTCATTATTTTATGATTCCAGAGAGGAGATGACTTAGCATTAATCTGTTGCTGTTTAGTAGAAGCAGCAATGAAGGGTAAAGGGAGAGACAGATATAAATGTATCTGTATTTTTTTGAAAGAGATTTTATAGTAGTAAGTCAGAATTATGGATAGAACAACACTTTTGGATAACTAAGTCTAGAATATGTGGACATGGGGGAATCAGAAGTACCATTACGGTATTGTAGGGGAAAAAAGAGATGAATCAATGAATATAACAATAAAACTCACCCTCAGCTATCCAATGATTTTTGGTGGGCAGAGGCTGCTTTCATCGTTAAATAGCTGTATCCATTGGGAGGTGTGCCGTGAAATGTCACTACTGACTTGTTCAATTAAAGAAGAACATGTATCCAAAGAAGATTATGACAAGACATTGCAAAAGAGGAGGAAGGAACCTAAGAGATCCCAGAGACACTTTTCAACAAAAGGAGAATCTAAAGATCTTCAAGGCAAAGGAAGAAAGCTAGTCTTTATTTTTGTTTTGCAATTAGGGGAGTCCTATTTTTTTTAGAATTAGGGGAGTCATATTTTTTCTTTTAGAATTTTCAAATTCTAAATTAACTTGATTACCTAAAATCTATTTTGCTCTCTTGGTTTCACCTACCCACCTCTCTGTTCTCTAATTTGTTATCTATAAAAGGAGGTTTTATAGGAAAGGTGAATTTCCAACCCTTGTTATAGAAATATGTTTAAAATTGGGACCTCAGAACATTAATCTTATAGCACAGGTCAGTCTTATTGGTTACCTTTCTGTCAGCTCTTTATTTGGCACTATCTGTGGAAGCAGAATTCTTCCTAGAATGGGGCCTATATCCTACACAGTCCATTTCCTCAAGGAGTTTACATTTTGATAAATAAGACTGCATACAGAGGAGTTAGGATTGGAAAGATAGTAGGAAAGATGAGGGTACTGGAGATGGTTGGGAAATGGTTTTGTCACTTGGTTCCCGGCAAGATAGGTTGAAAGCTTACCTCTCTCAGAGCTCAAAGCAACAAGGGCAGTCAGAGTTCTGAGCTCTGGGCAAAGGAAAATGAAGAAGAGAGCCAGAGAGCAGGTGGCATGGTTTAGAAATAAATGGGAGGGAACAAGTTGGCCAAAAACTGGCAAGATAAAGTGAAAGCTGAACTCTTTGAGATCAGAGATATGCCAATACTTCAACTATCTTTCCTGTATTGAGCTAAAATCAAATCCTTTCATATGACAGTCCTTCAAAAATGTGAAAGTAATGATTCTAACCCTTTGAGTTTTTTTAACAATAGCTACCATAATTCTTTAAAATATTAATATCTTCAGTTTTCCAATTGTTCCTTTTCTGACTTAATTTTAAGTCCCTCATAATCTATTCACCCTTCTCTCAACTAGTCCAGTTTTGCATTGGGTCCCTAATGATAAGATGTAGAAAATTTCTCTCTATGAAATGACAACAATCCACAATTTCTTTTAACTACATGATGTATAAGGTAGTTGAACATAGCTGCAGTCTTAGCTGTTCCAGGGAAAGTCAATTTACTATGTAATTAAAAAAAAGATGAATCAGAATTAATAACTCAGAATACAGGCCCTATCTTAGAATATTTCCAGCTATGTGTTAAAAAACACAGAACACGGTGTTTTGCTCTCCACAAAGAACACATATTTTTAGTCACCTCTTAAGAAGGACACTTCTCTCATTGCATTTCAGTCTATTCTGATTTAATTTAAAGTTTGGAGATTTGGCCTGACCTTATCTATCAATGACTGAGAGTTATCTTATGGTAATCCAGTTTGGGACTCATTAATAGATTTGGGTATGCATGATAACTGAGAAACTTTATTGATGCTTGCAATTACTAGGGAAACCGAACTCATATGCATCTTTCAAAGATCATGTCTGAAAAGAAGGAAGGAAGGCAGAAAGGAAGGAAGGAAGGCATTCAAGAAGGGAGGGAAGAAGTAAGGAAGGGAAGAAGATAAAGAGGGAGGGAGAGAGGGAGGAAGGAACTACTTAAAAGAAAATTCCTTATCAGGCAAGAACAGGTTCAGCCATGGAAAAATGCTCTGCCTACAAAACTGTGCTAAGGGTGAGTGAGAAGCTGTCTTAAATTTTTGAGGAGCTAATATTGTATGTATAGCTTTGCATCATGAAACCATAATTTGAGTGGTTGATAGATCAAGCCCCTGAACCTCATAAACATATACAAACACTTTTTAGGAAGCTTATAATTTGACTATTGAATTTATAGTTTGTTACAGATGGCATACAAACATTATTCAGTCCTTCAAATATCTTTGCAGAAGTCCCACATGCCTATATTCCATTGTTGGGAAAGGGACAGAACTGAAAGGCTCAGTATTCTTTGCTTTGACAAGTTGATTCTTTATCGGAATATGACAAGGAGGTTTTTAAAAATCCAAATCTTAAAATGGCACAGCAATTTCTGTTTTTATTTTTTCCTTTCCATTAGTTTCTTCCAATAGAATTGAGTTAATTAGTAATTGGGATGTTTAATTCCCCATCTTTCCTCCTGTGCAAATTTGCAGAAAAACAGGAAAAAAATGATAGGAAGTTTACTGTGAAATGGTATGAGAAAAAAAGAGGAGGGGGAGGAGACATAAGGACCAGAAGGGAATGTAATTCTGCAAAGAATCCATAAGACCCCAATAAAGGCATGGTCACTTTCTGTTTCTGTCTCCACACTCTTATCCCCATTCTCATTCACCTACTCTAATCTTCACTTTCTCTCTTATCTCCTGCCTAGCTACTCCACATTCATTTGAAGTCTGTTCCTCAAGTTTCCATATTTTTGCAATTGCAGGACAGCAGTGTTGAGAATCATAAATAATTTCAGAAACAAAAGAAATTGGAAGGGCAGGGAATAAACATTTACATAATAACTGCTTTGTATCAAGTACTTCGCTAAGAGTTTTACAAATATTATCTCATATAATAACAGCACCTATCATTTTATATAATGTTTTCTATGGGTCATAAAGCATACTGACCACTTTAAACTTATTATTTCATTTTCTCTTCACAAAAGCCCTGTTAGGTGTCAATAGTTACTGTGTTTTACAGATGAGTAAATCAGAAGCAGAGGTTCAATGACTCACCCAATATTACACAACTAATAAGTGTCTGAGGCCAAGATTTCAATTCATGCGTTCCTGTTTTTAACCCAGAACTCTATTCCTGTGCCAATGACTACCTCAAGATTTCTAAAATAAGTGTTTATATACTCTTTTCCCTCTCTTCCAAAAAAGTAAATAGAAAAAAAGTATGTGTCTTTTATTTTCACACCTTCAGTATTCCCAGTTATAATGTTTCCCACAACCCTTGTCAGAAAGAAAAACAGTTAAACAAAGTCATCCAACATAGTCAATTACTTAAAAAAAAATATCTTTAATCTCATTTTACAGCTAGAGACCTCTGTTATCTGTTCTATGAGAATGATTGGTCATTATAATCTGTCAGAGTCTGGACACTTTTTATTATTGTTTTTATTTATGAGTGACTTGTATATGTTATTTTCCTGTCTCTTTTTATAATAGGATCATAAATATCAAAATATCATATTTTTGTTGTTGTGGAGTCATTTTTCATTTGTGTCTGCCTCTTCATGATCCCCATTTGGGGTCTTCTTGTCAAAGAAATTTAAGTGGTTTATCTTTCCCTTCTCAAGCTCATTTTACAAATGAAGAAACTGAGGTCAACAGGACTAAGTGACTTGTCCAAGGTCACACAGCTAGAAAGTGAAGGAGGCCAGATTTGAATTAGTCTTCCTGACTCTAAGTCTGGCACTTTCCACTGTCTCACCCAGCTGCTCTAACAATGATATATTATTTGCCAATTCTGAAGGTTTTTTTCTCAGTCCTGATTCTCCTTAAACTTTCTGAAGCATTTGACATTGTCAGTCATCATCTTTTTGTATAATTTATTCTCTAGTTGTTGGTGATTGATGTCTCTTCTCCGTCTCCTTTTGCTGGTTCTTCATTCATATCAAGTTCTCTATATTAGGGTAGTCCCCAAACTTTATTCTAGGTCTCCTCTAGGTCTCCTCCACTTATTTGTTGACTCTCAAGGCTTCCAGATCCATAGAACAAATTCAGTTCTCTTTGGTAAACTACAGTGACATATGTCCTTAGAACATTTCAAACTAGATGTCCTATAGGCTTCTCAAAATTAACTTGTCCAAAAGGAAATTTATTCTCTTCCCCTTTTGTCCTATTTTTCCCTTCCCTGCCACACCCCAGCCTAAATTCTTCCCCTTTTACATATTCTTATTACTTTCCAGAACACCATCATCCTCCCAGTCACCCTGGCCCACAATCTTGCCATCATCAAATCCTCAGTTTCTCACATAACAAATATCTAACCTATCATCAAATCTTGTCATTTCTACCTTTACACCATCTCTCATATACACCTCCATTTTTCCATTTAAATAGGTACAACCCAACTCAGACCTTCATATCCTTTTAGCAATACTAAGACTGCAATAACTTTTTTTTGTTTTTTGGGAAGGCAATGGGATTAAGTGACTTGCCCAAGATCACACAGCTAAGTAATTATTACGTGTCTAATGTTGGATTTGAACTCAGGTCTTCCTGAAGCTGCATCCACTGCATCACCTAGCTGCCCCTGCAATAACTTTCTAACTGGTCTCTGCTTCAAGTCTCTTTTCTTCCCACCTCACCTGTTATAGTGATTTTTCTGAAGTGTAGATCTAATGATGACACCTCTTTACTCAATAAATACCCTCTATTACCTCAAGAATCAAATAGATTACTCTTCCATTAAGTGACATTTCTTTATAAACTGGATCCTTCCTACAAGCTCCTCACACCATTTTAAAATCCAATTGCTTTGGCCTTCTTGCTATTCCTCTAACTGATACTTCATTTTCCATTTCCCATCTCTATGCCTTTGCACTCACTACTTCCTATGCCCAGAATATTCTGCTCCTTTATATTTGCTGCTAATTTTTCTGATTTTTTCAAGGTTCAGTTTCAATCCCACCTTATCCAGAAAGTCTTTCTAAATTGCTCATTTCTTTGTCTTTCAGATTACCCTCATCTAATCTATGTTGGGGTTTTTTAATCGTCTGTGCACCTAGTTATTTACAATTTATCTTCCCAATTATAATGTATTCCTTATAAAGGTATTTCTTTGCATCTCTAGGGCTTAGCATAGCGCAGTAAGCACGTAAATATTCGTTAAATGACTGAATAAAAGACCTCAGAGGCAATCTAGTTCTGTCTTCTCATTTTGCAGATAAGGAAACATTAGTGAACTATGCATTAGTTCATGAAATAGTCCCATGTTTCTTTAAATTCTTAATATTTATCTTTTCTTATAGTGCAGTCAAAATTCATTATATTTCTATACTACAATTTGTTTAATTATTCACCAATTAACTGGCAATCATTTTCTTTCTGTTCCTGTACTACCCCAAAAAGTGTTGCCATAAATATTTTGGTGTGTATGGGCCTTTCTGCTTTGACCTCCCATAGGTCAATAGTGGAATCACCTAGTCAATATCGATCTATCATCTATCTATCCTATCCTCATCCTATCTTTGTATCTTTCTCTCTCTCTCCCCCAATCCCTCTCTCTTTCTCCAATTATCACAGTAGTAGAATTACCAACTACATTATAAATATACATGATCATGATGACGTTTGTCCATTCGAAAAGAAGACCATGAGATCAGGGCGGTGATGTCATGTCCAGGACATGAATTGGATTTGAGTGAGGGGATGCTGTGCTAAGTCACCAGCCTCATTTTCTCCTCCAGGGCCATATGGATCTAGTGGTCAGATAGGAATTGGAATGACTGGAGATGATCCTGTATATAAGGCAATTCAGGTTTAGTGACTTGTTCAAGGTCACACAGCTAGTAAGTGTTGTGTCTGAGGATGGATTCAATCCTCCTAACTCTAAGGCCAGTCTCTATCCACTGTGCCACCTAGCTGCTCTATACAGATTCATACAGATACATGCATGTATATATATATATATATGTATATATATATATACATATATATATATACATATATATATACATACACACAAATTTATATGTATATATATACGCACATACAGACTTTTGACTCTCCTTTAAGCCCAAATTACTCTGACTTTCCCTGATTGGCTTATGATAGGTCCCAATACAAGTCTCACTTGCTCCTTGTTTGTGTTTTGATAACTGGTAGTAAATATAAATAGTGATTTTTTTTTGTTCTGGCCAGAAACTCTGGGGGTCATCCTCTCCCAGAATGATTGCTCGTAAAGACAAACCATCTTTTGTCTCAGTTCTTACCTAGACTTGATTACTCAGACAATTGAAGCCTAGGAAAGACCTTAATTGAAAAGAACATCTGGGGTCCTAACCCATTGTCTTGACCTATGTCTTGTCACTGGTGCCTTGGGAGGAGAGAATGAAGCTGATGATTTTGCACAACTCTGTCTCACTTAAATCCAATTCATATGTAAATTAAGTCATCACCCTCAAGATATCATTGGTTCCAATGATTTGAAGACATTCTGTTGTTTATTAAGTGTGTGATAGTATTATGTCTTTAAAAATGTATATACATCAAACAAAGCATACTTTATTGCTAAAAAATGCTCACCATTATCTGAACCTTCATTGAGTCATACACTTTTGCTGGTAGAGGGTCTTGCCTGGTTATTGATGACTACTGACTGATCAGGATAGTGGCTGCTGAAGGTTGGGGTAGCTTTGACAATTTGTTAAAATAAGACAGCAATGAATTTTGCCACAACGATTAATGCTTCCTTTCACTCAAACACTTAAAGGCCATTGTAAGGTTATTAATTGGCCTAATTTCATTATTATTATATTACAGAGAATAGGGAGGTCCAAGGAGAGGGAGAAAAAGGGTACATTTATCAATTAAGTTTATTGTCTAATGTGGGTGCAATTTGTGGCATATCAAAACTACCATAAAAATAATATTATGACTGATCACAGATCACCCTAACAGATATAATTAGGATAATGAAAAAATTTGAAGTATTGAGAGAATTACCAAAATGTCACACAGAGTCACCATGTGAGCACATACCAATGCAGGGTTGTCTCAATCCTTCAATTTGTTTTAAAAAATTTTATTATCTGCAAAAAGCAATAAAGTAAAGCACAGTAAAATTAAATATATCTGTGTATGCCTACATGTATGTATATATCTATAAATATAAATACATTTAAAAAAAGATTATACATAATATATAATAATCTAATATAAAATGTATGTTTATATACATTGTATATCATCTAATATTGTATATTTAAACATTGTATATAATCTAATTTAAAATGTGTAATTGTATATATACATACATATTTAAATATATTCTATATACATAGATAATTAAATATAATCAAATAAAATGCCTATACATACACATATATGTACATATCTTATGCTAAATGTCAGATGTCTTTTATTAGAAAAAGACTATTTTATATAGATAGAAGGGAACTGAGAGATCTATTCAAATCTCAATTTATAACAGGAATGTCAGAGAGAATGAATGATTCTCTAATAAGGTCAGGGTATCTAAGTCTTCTGGCTATATATTTGATGTTTTTTACTTCTGTATGTTAGAAAGTTTTATTATCCTAAATATAATCTTCAAATAAAATAACTTTTCCCACATTGACTGATTCCCTGGTTTCCTTCCTCCCCCCCATTTTTCTTCCATCTTCTTTTGTCTTTTAAAATTTTTTTTTGTTCTACATTCTCTTGACCTGCTTTCTTTTGGAAGTGTCTCCCTTTATGATTGACATTGATAACAGGTCTTTGGAGGACCTCTGTTTTATATTGGATATAATCCCTAGGAAGACTGTAGATGTGTTTTCATCACATCAATAGAGTTCCTGGGTAGCACTGAGCCAGGAATCACTATTTATTACAACTTTTCTCATTATCCTCTTATTAGATGACTCTCACACAATCACTTCTGCAGCTCTGTTATAGCTTTCTTTAAAAGACAAACAGTTTCTTTCTGTTTAGAGAAAGCAGCTCTTTCCTCTTTAGGAAAAGCTTATATCTAGTCAAGCTTAAATTGTCCTTTTCCTTCCCTTCAACCTCTTTTTAACACTCTTCTCTTTGTCAACAACTTGACAAGGGTGAGGTTTTCCTCTTTCACCTCAGGATCATTTTTATCCCCCATTAAAGCCTTGAGGATGTAGTAACACTTCAATCTCTCTAACAACCTGAAGTGTAGAGACATCTCCACTTTCTGTAGAAGGGAAATCAGTCTATACTTGGAACCCAAATAATAGTCAGAAATTGAAATATTGTCTGTTTAAAGCAAGTCCCTGGACAGTTTCCCATTGTTTCCATAGTAGCTGAAACTGGCAACTTTATAAAAAAAAACAGTTTGGCAGTGTTTACATTTCAACCCTAAGTTCCTCATTAAAACTTTTTCAGCCTATTATCATTCTTAACAATTTGATGCCAAAGTCAACTCCCTTAATCATAACAAGTTCCATAGCCATACTCTCCTCCCCTTAAGTCTTCCACCGACTTGTTGTTTCATCAATTTACTCTACAACCAAATCACTGGTTCAGTTTGCTTTAAATAGACCTTTTCTACCTTTCTGTGCCTTGTCATCTCTTTATTTTCCTTAAGTCTTCCTCTTCAGGAAGACTCCTTGATCATTCTTATTAATCTTTTTATATTACATTGATTGTCCTTGATTTGCTTTTGTTTCAACACAAATAGTTGATGAATCAGTATATAGTCTTATCAGCAGTGAATTGGTGTCCCAATTCTTCCACATACCCTCCAACACAGTAAAGTGATATCTCATTTGTTTTTAATTTGCATCCCTCCAATCACTAATAATCTAGAGCATTTTTCACATGACCATAAATTGTTTTGATTTCTTCATCAGAAAATTGCCTGTTCATATCTTTTGATCATTTATTAATTGGGCAATGAGTCATATTCTTATAGATTTGACAAAGTTATATATTTGAGGTCTTAGCTACATTTATTTTATTTGCACAAAAACTTTTTAACTTAATGCAACCAAAATTATTAATTTTATACTTCACAGTACACTCTATTTCTTATTTATTCATAAATTGTTCACCTATCCATAAGTTTGATAAGTTATTTGCTCCATTTTCTTAAAATTTTCTTGCAATACCTTTTTGACCCAATAATAACACTATTAGCTGTTTCCCAAGATGATTAGGGGAAAAGGAAAAGAAATCATGTTTTAAAATATTTAAAGCAGTTTTCTTTGTGGTGACAAAGAACTGGAAACTACTATCAATTGGGAAATGACTGAACAAATTGTGGTATATGATGATGATGATGGAATATCACTGTGCTATGATGAGTTTGATGATCTTAGAAAAAATGATGAATTATTTTGCATGAAATAATGAAGAGTGAAAAAAGCATAACCAAGAGAATGCTGCATATAGTATCAGCAATATAGTTTTAAGGACAGCTTGAAGTAACTAAGTCATTTTAACTATTATAAATATCCAAATTAACTACAAAGGACATTTCCACTGCAGTGGAAGAAAGAATTGACAAATAAAAGTAAGTTTAGAACAGTTTACATATTTGTGTCTAGTGGCCATGGAAGAAGGGGGTCAGGGAAGGAAAAAAAGGGGAAAAAAAGAAAGTTAAATCACAATTTTATTCTTCATTTAAAAGGAATAGCAAATTGCATATAATAGAATTACAATTTGATACAAAAATAACTTTTCTATTCTTCTGTGTCATAGAAACACTTTTTTACTTTTTAAGTCTAGAATAAAATATAATAAATAATTAAATAAATAAATAAATAATGAGTTAAAAAATAAATGATGGACCTGAATTTTAGCCTGCAGATTGTTTTTCAAATTTTCTTTAATTTCACCAAATTTCTCCTTCCTAATTCTTCTTTTATTGATATTTTATTTTTGTAAATACATGTTATGATAGTTTTTCAACATTCATTCACGTGCAATGTATATTTTTAAGTGACAAAATTTGCTTCCACAATTCCTTCCCACCCCTCCTCCCCCAGTGGCGAAGAGTCAGGTTAACATTATGTATACATTTTTGTGATGAACATATTTAAAGATTAGTCATTATCAGTATGAAGAATTAGAATGAATGGAAAGATATACCTGAGATAATTTTTATAAAGTGCTCATCAGATTCTGAAGGTTTTTTTAAAGAAAGATTTTATTTACTTTGAATTTTACAATTTTTACCCCTAATCTTGCTTCCCCCCTCCCACAGAAGGCAGTCTGTTAGTGTTTACATTGTTTCCATGGTTTACATTAATGTAAGTTTAATGTGATGAGAGAGAAAACGTATCCTTAAGGAAGAAACATAAGGTATAAGAGATAGCAAAATTATATAAGATAAATTTTTTTAAATTAAAGGTGATAGTCTTTGGTCTTTGTTTAAACTCTACAATTCCTGAAGTTTTTTTTTTTTAATTAAAATTTTGTTTTGTTTTGTTTTCCTTCCTCTGAATGGGGATAACATTGTCCATAGCTGGGCTCATATGATTGTCCTAGTTCTCTAAACTGCTGAGAGAAGCTGCTTCTATTAAGGTTGATCATCTCACAATGTTGTTGTTAATGTATACATTGTTCTTTTGACTCTACTCCCTTCACTCAGCATAATATGTTGTAATTCATTACATGCTTCTCTAGAGTCTGACCACTTATAGTTTCTTATAGAAAAGTAATATTCCAAAGTATTTTTGTACCCTAACTTGTTTAGCCATTCCCCAATTGCTGGGCATCACCTCAATTTCCAGCTTTTTGCCACTACAAAAAGAACTGCTGGGCAGCTATGTGGTGCAGTGGATAGCGCACTGGCCCTGGAGTCAGGAGTATCTGAGTTCAAATCTGACCTCAGACACTTAATGATTACCTAGCTGTGTGGCCTTGGACAAGTCACTTAACCTCATTGCCTTGCAAAAACCTAAAAAAAAAAAGAGCTGCTATGAATATTTTTGAACATGTAGGGACTTTTCCCATTTTTTTATAATTTCTTCTGCATATAGGCCTAGAATTGGAATTGCTAGGTCAAAAGGAATGAACATTTTTATTGCTCTTTGGGCATAGTTCCATATCTCTCTCCAGAATTGTTGGATCATTTCACAATTCCACCAGCAATGCATTAATGTCCCAATCCTCCCACAACCTCTCCAACACTTATTATTTTTCTGTTTTCTCATTTTAGCAAATCTGATAGGTGTGAGGTGATACCTCATTGTTGTTTTAATTTGCATTTCTTTAATCAATAATGACTTGGAGCATTTTTTCATATGATTGTATATAATTTTATTTCTTCATTTGAAAATTGTTTATTCATATCCTTTGATCATTTATGAATTGGGGAAATTTTTTTTCCTGATTCAATCTGAAATTTGTTTCAATTCTATGATTTCTTTCTTCTTACTTCATTTTAAAATTAATTTTTTAAATCTTATTTTATTGCCCATATAGTTAAACTATATCCTTAATTGAAGGAATATTCATTCTTTTCCTTCTCATTGTATTCCTAGAGCTCAAGACTGATGCTTCTGGAAACTCCATTAGAGTGATATAAACAGTCCACTGTACCTTGGTCTGACCTGTTTTAGAGGACTTCTTTCCTGGAAAGAGCCTTGTATTAATGCTTTCAACAGTAAAATCAACCCAGAGCCCAAAATGATGTGCTGGACGTTGTTGTCCTCACAACAATCAACATTGTCCTTACATTTCTTTCTTCAAAACAGTTTCGGGAAAGAATCATCATCTGATTTTAAAGATGAGAAACTAAGGCTAAGTGAAAAAATATTTATTAAGCACTTTGCTAAGCAGTGAGGATAGAAAAAATGACATTGATTACACATTCATTAATTATCTTTGATTCTGTTCTTACATTATAATTAAAGGAAACATTGATATAGGGACACAATGAGGAAGGGTATTTCTTATTAGGAATTAGGTGACACACTGGAATAGAACACTGGACCTAGACTCAGGAGATTCTGAATTCAAATCCTGTCTCAGATACTTACTAACTGTTTGACTCTTGACAAGTCATTTCAGTTTACCTCAATTTTCTCAGTTATAAAATGTTATAACAGCTATAACATTCAGGGTTATTAAGAAAATCAAATAAGATAATATTTTTAAAGGGCTTGGAACAGTGCCTAGAACATACACTATGTAAAAATTAGCTACAGTAATGATGATGATGATGATGAACTTATAAGAATGTTGTTGGTATCATAAGAGAGTAGATTAACACACCTTTACCAGACAGTGACAGATTGACTTTTTTAATAGATCCAGAATTTGAAATAAGGGATAGAGAATGGGATTGGGTAGGAATAGAGGAAGATGTGAGAGAATGTGAAATGAAACATATCCAGGGCTTAGTATAAATAATTTGGGACAAATAAAGCCAATATTTGGGGAAAATACTGATCAGTTAAACCAGTGGGGACCCATGTCAAAATGTCTAGGGATAAAAAGGTTTAATTTCTCCGGGACAAAGTTTCTGCTGATAGCAGAAAGATACTGTTTGAAAAGGCATTGTGCCTATACTCCAGGTAGTCTTAGGGAACATGGCAAAAGCCATCATTTTTTTAGTAAAACTAACTTGATCAAGGCTATCATGCTCATAAAAGTCTGAGTTATGACTTTCTCTGTTCAAGTTCATTTTGTTACACATGACATTATACTTCTTATTTCCAGTTACTCCCAATACTGACATTTGGTGGCATGTTTCCTACTAGAATATTTGTATTATTCCTACTAGAATAAATCAACAATTCTTGGTCTAATTTCTTTGATCTTTTCCCCAATACTAGCTCTACTGGACCTAGAACTTTCCTTACTTCTTGGGGCTTCTCACACTGGAATATCCCTCCTCTATGACATCTTCCTCCCATTAATGAAGTGTTTGTGGTGTCTCCATTTTTAAGTGGACACAAGGTGACCAGTCTTCATTGTCCTTTTCATGGACATTCTGATTTTCTGATTTTTGACTTTTCATCACCCATATCCTCTTATAAGCACTTTCCTCTCTCTCCACCTGAGGTAAGGGAATGTCTTTCTCTCTGTATTCATATCCCCATTATTTCACAAAGTGCCTAGCATATGTTTAATAAAAATTTATTACCTGATTGCTGTCTTCCAGGTAAGAACCCTGTAAAAACCCACTAGTTATTATTGGGAAGGTTCCCCCTTCCCTCCAGGACACAAATACTTAAAACTCAATTCAATTTGATGATCTCAAAGGTTGTGACCTATTTCTTCCATCTTTCCTGATTGCCCTTCATAGTATAAATAAGTTTTCTCAATAAATTTGGCTTCCTTTGTTAATGTTTCATGTTTACTTGTTTGGGACCTTGGTATTCCCAGCTTTTGAAAGTCTACTTTTAGTCACAACACAAGTTTAATGACTGAAGTGCTTGCCTTTCAGTCCCACAAGACCCAAATAGGACAAAATCCCAAACCATAAAAGATATGATGCAGTAAAAAAGAAAGGATTTGAAATCAAGAAATACCTGAAATTGAATTCTACTTTACTTTGTAGCTCAGTGACCAGAACTATAACTAGGTCGGAGCAATTGGCTCTTTGTTCCAACACACTGGTATCTTTTGTCTGTTCTCTAGCTAAATGACCCCTTATCTTGTATTCTTCTACCTGCCCTGAGAACCCACTGTAGTGCAAATACCCATACTCCCTATCTTAGACCTACCTCATCACCATTTCATTTTCTTCTAAGGACCCAGATTCTTCCACTGCCACACCCACATATTCATGTACCCAGTGTTTGCCTCACCATATTGTGTCTTCCTCCCCCAATGGTTTGAGGTGGTCATGATATATAGGTTTCATGGAAGGCACTTAACTCTTAGGAAGACCAGTTCATTACCCCATACTCATTCAATCGCATTCAGCCATTGTAATTGCTCCCTCATTTGAATCTACCCTATGCAACAGAATTGCTAGTAATTGCTCCTGATTTTCATGCAAAGGACCTATTCACAGCTGTCATGATAGTCATGGTTGTCACCAAGCAAGATGGAAGGAAAAGGCATTTGATTGTTTTATAATATTTGTCTAGGTGTAGTCCTATTAAAGATTTTGAGGATGAATAGAATAAAGTAAGAGTTTAAAAATGGGAACTTTATAAAACTAAGGGGTGACAAAGAGGAATAAACAAGGAGAAAGGAAAAGGGAGAGGTAGAATGGTACAATTATCTGACATAAAAGAATAATGAAAAATCTTTTATATTGGCAAGGAACACGGCGGCATGTGAACCTTTCTGTCATTGGAATTGACTTAAAGAGGAAATAACACACACTCAGTTGGGTTTAGAAATCTATTTTACCATCTAGGAAAGTAGGATGGAAAGGGGATAGGAAGAGAGGATGGAGAAGCAACTGATAGAGGGGCTGGTAGATT
This sequence comes from Macrotis lagotis, assembly GCF_037893015.1. Taxonomy (NCBI): domain Eukaryota; kingdom Metazoa; phylum Chordata; class Mammalia; order Peramelemorphia; family Peramelidae; genus Macrotis; species Macrotis lagotis. The sequence continues at coordinate 513,519,294 of NC_133658.1, read as the reverse complement.
AGGAGAGGTAAAAGTCAGAAGCAAAATACTTTTGAAAAAAGGACAGAGTGAAAGAAGATAGGAAAAATGGTAGGGGAAGAGGATGGAGGGAAATATATAACAATCATAAATGAAAAAAATTTACAAGTTTCTCTGATTTAAAAACTTCATTTCTCAAACATTGGAAACAGCAAAATTTTTGAAATAAGAGCCCTTGTTCACTTGCCAAATGATCAAAGGATATGAACAGGGAGTTTTTAGACAGAAAGCAAAGTTATCTATAGTAATATTTAGAAATATTGTAAATCATTATTAACTAGAAAAATACAAATTAAAACAATTCTGTTCTACCACTCCAGACCTAGCAGGTTAAAAATCTTTTAATATGAGAGAAAAGAAAAATGAGAAGCTGCAATAGCAGCAGCAGCAGCAGCAACAGCAGCAGCAGCAGCAGCAGCAGCAGTAGCAGCAGCAGGAGCACAAGAACAAGAACAAGAACAAGAAGAACAATAATAGAAGAAAGAAGAAGAAGAAGAAGAGGAAGAGGAGGAGAAAGAGGAAGGGGAAGGGGAAGAGGAAGGAAGAGGAATAGTAGGAGGAAGAGGAGGAGGAGGAAAAATAAGGAGAAATGAGAAGAAAGAGAAAACCAGAAAAAGAGAAAGGATCAAATTGTTATGGAGATAACAAACTTCAAAACAAATACTCCTAAGAAGTAGGACTAGAGAAACTTCCCACTGTTCCTAGAGTAACAGCTCATTTTTCCAAAAGATCCTTACAGTGTCATAGCAAATGATTCCAACTTAGAGAGAAATTGAAGACAGAACAAATTAAAGATAACCAGTCCAACAATGGTTTCAAAGGAGAGCAGGTCAAGTGAGACTGGTTAACCAACATGACTCACCTAAGAAGGAACTACATGGGGCCATTATCAGAGGAAATCTAGAGGCCCCTGCAGGATCAGAGTTCCTACCATATTTCCCCATGCAGAAGACATATTCTTTTTTTCAAAAGTTTGGAATCTAAGAACTGGGAGTGTTTTATAGAGTGGTTATAGATTTTTTACTTGCATTTCTCACTTTTTTTGCACTTGTTTTTGTACTCATTGTTATAGATTTTTTACTTGGATTTCTCCTTTTTTCCACTCTTCTTGTCTTTGAGCTCATTGTTTCACATTTATTATTGGTATATTAAGTCATGTTTTGACATGTTCTGCCCAGAAATGGCTCAGAAAAGATTTTCATACAGTGCTGATTCAAATTTCAAAATGATCCAGTTTGCAAAAGTGAATGAAAATCCTGCTGCTGAACATCAGTTTGGTTGATATATATATAGAGAGAACTGAAGAGATGCATTGGAGAGCAAAGGGCAATTAGAATTCCTGTGTCCACAAAAATGTTTCAGCAAGAGGCCAGAAGAATTGCTGATGAAAAAGAGGTGACTGATTTCAATGGAAGACACAATTAGAATTTCAGTTTCATGAAACAGAATGGACTAAGCATGTGTCCAGTTACCAGACTTGCCCAGAGCATGCTTGTGTTCAGCCAAAGCACAGGCAGGAGAGCAGTCAGAACTTCTCCTAAGACAGTGATTCATCACCAAACACAGATGAGGAAAAGTTAATGGATGGGAATTTTGCCAATGATGAGAAGTTGTATGAGTTTTATGATGAATAAAACTTGAGTTCAATAATGTTATATAATACTTTTTTTGAAGTTTTGAACACCAAAAGTAAGATACATCTTATACATGGGGAAATATGATAATCTGTACCTATTCTATTCATTGTAAGCACTTTCATGTACACTTCTGCCCTTGCTCATCCACCCCATTGATGGTATTAGTGTATGTATGCCCTATATTTACAGGGAGGTCTTCGCCTTTGAAGATCTTCTTCCTATGCTATTCTAGTGAATGCCTTGACTTTGAGCTGTGAGTCCTCTATTTGAGTCCTTAAAGGTATATGCATCAAATGTGCTTGTTAACTATTCTGGATTACATAGAGTATTTTGAACATGTTGTTGGGCATCCTCTAGGAAACTCAACCAGAAAACATAGATAGCCAAAAGAGTCTCTAAATGATTGAATCAAGTGATCAAAAGAAGTTAATTGAATTTGAGGCTACATTAAAGTGTGTCTCAAATCAGGATGTTCTATAGTACTGCGCCCTGATGATACCCTATTTAGAGTATTGTGTGTGGTTTTAAGCATCACATTTTGAGTAAATCATCATTGGGTGGAAGATATGAAGAAGAGACTAAAGAGGATATGGAAGGACTTTGAGATCAAGCCATAATTTTAACTTATGAGGAAACAAGATTGGGAAGATATGATTGTTGCTTGCTATTGTCAAGTACTTGAAGAATTATTATATGAGACATGTATTAGATTTGATCTAGTCAATAGGATGTGCACTATTTCATTTTGGTCTTTATACCTCCAGGACTAACAAAATGACTGGCACATAAAAGAATATTATACATCCTTGATCAGTGATAAATTCATTGATGCTGCTTGGTCTCAGAGGGCAGAACTAGAAGCAGTCATTGAAATTTGAGAACAGGCAGATTTAGGTTTGACTCAAGGAAAAATTCCTATATTTAGAACTATCCAAAATTGGAATGAACTATCTCAAGAGGAAGTAGGTTTCTCTTAATAAAGGAATTCAAAGAAAAGCTGGGTGATGACTTTGAAAGGTTTTATGGAGGGGACTTTTATTCAGTTATATTTTACATTAGGGAACTTCTGGGGCTTCTTCTAAATCTAAGATCGAATGGGAAGAAAATGATGACAATGATAAGGAAGTATGATGATATTAAAGGAAGAAAGGAAAAGAGGGAGGGCTAGATGAAGAACGATGGTAAGGGAGAAATGAGAGAAGGAAAAACAGGAGAAGGTAAGGGGTAGAAGGAAGATCTGTTTATACTCAATTTTTTTCTTTGAAAATTATGTGCTGTTTATTGCCAAAAATGATTTTTTAAAAAAAGCTGCTCATCAATAAAGGACCATTACTATCTGATTTGCTTTTCTGATTTGTCACCCAACCACTCTCTGATGAAGTACTTTCCTTTGGAGCCTATAGCGTAAGGTCAGGGCTAATCCACCTTTGTCAAGAAGACATTGAAGGATGCTTGTTTTCTTTTCTCAACTAGGAGATCAAGCTAGTTAGGAATTTAGGAATGAGAAGGCAGTGGGTCTAACTTGGAATCTGCTAAGAAATTAATGGAACACTCCAAAGCAAGCCTTGGAGAAAACACCACTCAATAAAGGTTCAAACCCCAGCAACTGAATAACTCACTGGAAGATTGGGTCTGCAATCATGAAGAAGAGAAGTTTCCCTGCTATGTTTTCCCCACTGTTGTAGAGATAATGTATTAAGGCCTAATAGAGCCTTAAGGTTTTTATAATAAGGACGTAATAGATATATTTACTCACCTCATCCTCCAAAATCTTTACTGATTCCCCAGGGGAAAAGGATTTTTATTTTCTCTTCATATTAAAGGAACAGACAAACTCAAGGAGACCAAGATGTGGGGAGTAAAGCTTCCCACTTTTCCTTCCCATGATATCTTCATGGGCTAATTACATCCCAAACTGGCAAAAGGGTTAGAAGATGAGTTGTGCTAGCCAGAACTTTGAACAAATTTTAGTCTACTTTCTAGAAGCACTCAGAAGTTCAGGCTCAAAGTCCATCCATTATCCTTGAGTCACATTTCTGATAGAAATCACTGCTCCTAGTTTATAGTCAGGACATCACTCTGGATCTCATGGGTTAGTTGGATCTGGAGGTCACTCAACTTCTTCTTCAAACCAGACAAAGCAGAGAGGACAATGGTTTCAGGGCGAAGAGAACCACAAGACTCCACGTTGTAGTAGAACCTCTCTGGTTTGCTAATGGGGTCATAGGGAGCCTGGGCTTCATCCTCATCAATCTCAGGATATTCACTCTTTGGGCATTCTTCAGGCTTTGGGTAGACTGTATGCCTCAAGGCATTATCTGGTCATACTCAAAGGCAACTCCAGCTGTAGGGTTCCATTTGGCATGCTCCTTGCCAAAGCCCTTTTTAGCATAGGCTCGTAGTCTCAGTTCCTGGCCCTTCCAGAGTTTGACAATGAGGATGTCATCCTGTTCCACATAGTCATTGGGGTCATTGTCTCTACTTTGGGATGTCACTGGAATGACTTGGGGGATATTAGAAATGAGATCCTGAGATGTGACATGGTGAGTCTGGTCTTCATTACAACAGACATCAAGTGTAAACTCTACTGAGAACTCTGGACAAAATTCTTCACATGTACAGTCCCTGGAGTATTGCAGTTTGTCTACTATGTCATCACTTGTAAGAGGGATTAATCCAAGCCTGTGGGCAATGCAGCACTGAAGAGTTGGCATCAATTTGGACCCAGTCTATGGCGATGATGGGCACCTCAGCGATGAAGACTCTGCAGATGGAGTTGGCCACCGCCAGATCCGTGTTCTCGATGATGAACTTGACATTCTTGTCCGTGAGCTCAGTGATTCGAACTGTGGGCTGGTTGGCATAAGGCATGGTGGCCCCGGGCGACCCCAGCCACCCTGGCCTCCCCGCCCAGCCCTCAGCTCTGGCACTTGCTTCTATACTCAATTTTTTACAGATAACATGCAAAATTATTTTTTCCCTCAAGGTTCTTTGCCTGTTGCAGAATGTAGAAATTAAAACATAAAAGTCATAGCAACTCTTACAATTGGACTTAATAACACTGAACTCAGTTTTCCTTGTCCAAATTCTAACTTCAGAAACTACAAACTTTTTATTGCTATATTATTCAACCCAACAAAGCATCAGTTAGTATTCTTGCAAAGGACCCTGAAGTATAAAGCTGTTTTGTACTGTAAAGATTTTCATGAGTTGAAAAGTTGATGTTGGAGAATATCGTAGGTCAGGAAAAGCCTTTCATTATTGAAAAATATGCTGAGTTTTTCTTTAAAACAGCATAGTGGGAGTGGTATTACAACCTAGGACAAACACAATTTATCTTCATAGGGGAAGGTAGAAGTATGTATGTTGAGTTGTAAACAGAACATCAAGGGAGGCAGTAGCTCAGCCATATTGACCTTTTTCTTTTGTGTGCATATGACATCCTCTCCCACAGACTGCAATCCTTGAATATATTCTATACAATATAAAAAATGATAAGGATTTTCTGATCTTCAAGATTTTCAAACATTGAAGAGTATTGCAGAAACTCAAGGTATAATAGTGTGTGCTTTCACTGGTTCTGGAATGTGAGTTGGAAAATAATGTTGAACCCTGGAATAGATAATTTCTCCTCTTGGAAGGTAATTATTTGAGGTAATACCCTTGTATAGTTTGCATAGGCATGCTTCAAAGTGAACAACTATCCCCTTTGTATTTTCAGCACATGTTTCAAAGTCTCATTTAAATCTTCTTTTGAAATTCTCTGATTTCTGGGTAGTAATGGAATTCCTGAGAGAAGAGGCAGAAAAGAGACTTGACTTGGGAAAGAGAATCTGACAGAATGAAGGGCAGAGAAACTATAGCCAGTGAGATATGAAATAATCAGCCAAGCAAATGAATGAGGTGAACCTTGAAAAGGGGAGCCTTGGAGAATAGGACTTAGTTCAGGTGATTGGAGAATAGCAGAACAGGATTCAATGGATTTCAGGGTGGGATGATGACTAGAGCAGAGACAGTGGGTATTAATTGATGAGATGCTTTATTCCTGCCCACAGGGAAAAGCTTCCTTCTATCCCATTTTCCTGATTATTCAACCACTTCCTTTTAACCAGGGGGAAAAAGAGAGAGAAAGTGAAGTCCTGCTGTCCCTCTTACTGACTAAGCTATGGGTGTTTGGAAATTTTATGTCTAAATTTTGCTTTAGTTCCTATGACATTCAAATCATGGTTTATTGTTTGGCTATGGGTACCAATATCTAGATGCATCATTATCGATATGTGATTGGAAACTCAGAAAGGAAAGAAATTTATACTGTGTCACCAATGTCTGCTGGTTTGGAACTCATATACAAATAGAGATAATTTATTGATTATTTTGACAATTTTCCAAAACCATCTCCTTTATAACTAAAGAGATACAATAACCACAGCCAAGGCTACCTGACACAAATTAGGATGTAGCTATAACTCCTTTATCAGCTGAATTTCTAAGTATAATGGGGTCTTGAGGCATGCCTAGATTATCTATGGAGTCATTTTGCTTCTTTATATTCTCTTATCACCTTCCAAAGGCTAGAATAGACTATGTCTTTAAAACCATCAGATTAGGACAGTTTTCTTTTACTTTTATTTCCTTAAGATTTCTCTTGTTGCTCATGTAGAGAAGGTAACAGTCAGGTGCCATGACCTATACCCATGAGGGGAGAGCCAGTGAGGGGCTTCCTTCTGTTGATATTCTCTTTTTCCTATAGCTTTGAGAAATGGACCTGGGTATTTGTTCTGTTTTAATTGTCCTCAGTTTCAGGGTCAGGTGGTAATCTCCTCTGAACTCAGCAGTTCAAGTGATGGTGAACTTGGAGCTAGGATTCTAGATGGGGTATTGGAGCTAATTAACTCAAGAAAACCTTGGGAAGCCAGAGTGCCTGGAACTTGAGCCCAAAGTAGAAGGGTGGACTTGGAAATGGAACTGTGTTATATAGGAAGTGAGTTTAACTATGAACTAATTCTTTATGCCTCACATATGTTATTGTATTTGTATATTTATTATTATTATCTCTTTGAAGTAAATGTTCCCTTATGAAAGCTAATCTGTTAATGCTTAAATGGAGCTGTGGTATAGGGGAGCTACACTTGAGAAAATACCATCTGTGGAGGGTAGGAGAAAATGACAAAGAGTCTACAGACCTGAAGTTTCTTAAAGGTTCTAGGAAACCCAAGTGAAGGGGTGAAATATAATGGACATGGTCTTCAAGGAGTAGGAATCAGGGTTATCAGTCTTACATAAGGAAACCAGGATCCTAGAAGGGAAAGTTCTATCCCAAGGAAGTTCAAGTCCTGGTGAAGTCCCTTTCACAGAAAGCTAGAGAGGAGGGTAGAAAAAGTAATTGATACTGCTGCCTGTCTCCTCAATAGTTATCTTGAATCTATTTATGTAAACATGTTTTTCCAGTATAATATAAACTTCTGTAGGGCAACCGATTGTTTTTTCTTCACATCCTCCAATTCCTTTCACATAATAGGAACTTAAAAAATAGGAACTCAAAATGTACCTCATTTCATGAAATTGTATTGAATGTAGAAGTGAAACACATCTCTATGGAAAAGCAACATAATTCTGATAAGGGAGGGAAGGACTTGAGATTTAAAAGAGATATAGTAACTACTGGCTTTTTAGATAAAGGTGAAGAGATTTAGAAATATGCTCTCTTAGTCAGCAGAATTTGAAAAGAGCTAATCTCAAGCAGAGATTTAGCTATTGCACAGGGAAATTTCAGCATTCTGATTTTTTAACCAAGAGGTACTTTATAATTTTAATAATAAATTTATAATTTGCATGTGATAAGTGTTTCCTTTACTAAGATTTATTTAGACTGTATTATGGAGCACATGACAAAAGATTTGCTAATATATTTAAAACTAGAAAAATGAACTTCCCAGCTCAGTAAAGAATACATATTCATGCTTAGAAATTTTGTTTTTGTTTAGTTGTGTTCTACTCTTTGTGAACACTTTTTGGGGTTTTTCTGGTCAATGACCCCAGAATGGCTTGCCATTTTCTTCTTTAACTTATTTTACTGATGAAGAAACTCAAGCAAACAGAGTTCTGTAGCTCTGTAAGGTAATTCTCTCATGAGACCCTATGAATTGTTTGTAAAATACGCTGGTCACACAAATTAGTAAGTGTCTGAGGTCATATTTGAACTTTGGTCCTCCTGACTCCAGGCCTATTACTATTCATTGCAACACCTAACTTCCCAATGGTAGAAATACCAGATATTTTTAAGTTCCTTTCATTGCTGGGGAATGATGGGTAAGAAGCTATAGAAATGATAAAACATGTTATTAGAATTTCTGGTGAATACTATATAATTACAATCCTAGATTTTTTTTCTTTTTAAAGCTAGAAAAGGTCTAGTTTAATCCTTTCATTTTACTAGTGAGAAAAACTAAAGCTCAATCAGATTAAATGACTTGCCTGCTAGATTCTAAGATTCTTACCTTGAAGGTAAGGGACTGCCACTTAGTTCTTCTTTCTATCTCCAGTCCCAATTGCAGCATCCTGAATATAGTAAGAATTTAATTATATCCATTGATTACATTGTTGATTTGACTTATCTAAGATCATACAACAAGTAATATGCAAATATGTAACCAGAACTTGGGTCTTTTGACTCTAGTGCCTTTTCCATTATACCACATTTATCTCCTTAGAAATACCAATAACCAGACTCAACTATGATATCATACATGATATCAAAGGAACAACTTGAAAATTTATCTCTTCCAACCTAATCTGACTCAGTATATATTTTTTCACCACCAGCTGCATTAAAGCACTGCTTTAGAAGAAACATGGACAAAATATAAAATAATACATAGTAGGTTCAGGTGTGTGAATTCTAATGAAAGGATAAAGCATGTATATACAAAATAATCTGCTGAAGAACATGCCAACAAGAAAGTGGATCAAGAAAGGGTTCCTATAGGAGATGGCACATGGACTGAGTCATGAACAAAGTTAGATATTTCAGGCAGCAGAGTGAAAAAGTATATCCTAGTCATGAAGAGTAGCCTATATAAATGCATGGATATAAGAAATGGAAAAACATGCTCCAGGAACTTCACATAGGGCAGTTTGTTCAGAATGGAGAATGAAGTATTGTAAAATGAGGTTATAAGTTTAGGAGGAACCCTAGGTTGTAAAGAGATTAAGTATTTGTTATAAGCCTCCTCAACTGGCCAAATAAGAGGCCCCTTGAAGATTCTTTCATGACACTGAGAATCCTGCATAGTAAAAATACAAATTTTACAGAATGACTCAGAGAGGAGAGAAGTGATGATTGTACAAGTAAAGAGCAAGGAGAAGATGTAAGAAACATTTAGAAACTGAATTATCAAGATCTGACAACTGATTGGATATGGGGGTTGAAGTTAAGGAAAGATTATAAATCAGAAATTTGGATATGGTATGTGTAATGGAAACAGAAATGTTTGGTATTATGGATAGCTTTAACACAGAAAGATAATGAATTCCATTATGTTCTTGTTGAATTTCATTCAGATGTCTATGAGACATTCAATTGGTGAATTGGAAAGAATAATAGAAGAAAGTAGAGCTAGAGATAGAGATCTGAGATAACTCTGAAATGCAATGATCATTAAACTCAGAGTAGAGGATGAAATCACTAATAAGAAGGGGTGGAGAAAGAGAAGAAATCCTAGGACTGATTTTAGGAGGTGCCCACAATTAGAGAATAGGGTATCAATGAAGATCCAAGCAAAGACATTTGGATAAAGAGAAACCAGAGGTACAGCAGTAATCAATGTCCTGAAACTCTAGGTCAAGGACTGGGGTGGGGGGAGTCAGGTGAGGCAGAGGTGAGTCTCACCTCTGATTGTGAGGGGTTGAGCCATACACATGGTGCCTATATTAAACTCATGCCAAGTATAAGGCTAACTCCTTTGCAATCAGAGGTGAGGCTCGACTTTGCCGCATCTGCAGCCTCCTCACTCCACATGAGGATTATCCAGGAGAGTATCCAGGTAGAAGGTGTGATCTAGAAAGTCAACTGCTATAAAGTCCAAGAACGGTGAGGACTGAGCAAAGACCATACATAGCATTTAAGTAGTTCAGAGATTGCTAGTAACCTTTGAAGGAAGTAATTTCAGATGACTGATAAGATCAAAAGCTGAATTTTAACAATCTGAGAAGTGAGCTAAAATGGGAGAAAGTGAGGAGTGGAAGATAAATGGAGAAGAGATACCAGGCAATACCCGAAAGGATGACAGGAATGATGAATGAGATGGTCCTCCTTCACCATGACTTCTTCCTCTTCTTCCCCCTCTTCTTCCTTCTCCTCCTTTTTCCTCTTCCTCCTTCTTATTACAGAATTCCATTTCAATTTGACATTTTATATAATTTCAGAAAAATTTTTGCTTATCAGTTAGTGTATTTTAGTTCAACATTTACTTCAACTAGACAGGAATTGTAAGCTTATAGGCTCACCGGGACATTTTCTGACAGAGATTTTGGTAGGCCTTATTTGAAAAACTGACTTTTATTAGTTGCAAAGGTTAATAGCTGCAGCTTTTTCATTTTTTCCTCCCATTCCTCCTCCTTTTCCCTCCCTTTAAGACAACTAAGTCATACTGTGGGGTAATCAGTAATGTCCTTTCCAGGTTCTTCTGATGGTCTTTGTTTTCTGGGAACTAATTAAAATGTTTCTGGAGTTGCTGTTCATATTCAACTGCATTTTATTTTTCATTTGGTGTAACTAATTATTTGTTTTGAGTGAAATTTTTTTCACATGAACAGCTCCTTCAATGTCTTTAACAGTCTTCAGTGTGTGTTCTTTGAGAATGACAGTTTATGCATACTTTCCTGGAATGGTACCCATTTAAAAAATAGCATAGAATTAAAAGAAAAAGAGAGAGCAATGAAACCCATGTGTTTAGCATACTATCCAGTATTCAAATAGTGGATAACTAACTAAAGGTGGAGAAGCCAGATCAATATGGAGTCAAATGGTCAAAATCTGAGCTAAATTAGGGCCAGCCGAAGCACTTATCCTATCCTCTGCTTTCACAAAATGGAACATTTCATAATCATTTCTTCTTTCACATAATTTCTATGCCAGTGAAACTATCTGACCAAGAATGATCACCATTGGTCTTGAAAGAACAAAAGGTTTTGGGTGTTAAACAAAGGCATAAGATGATAGATGCTACAGTGAGAAATTAGTGGTTCTGGGGTCAGATTAGGTTCATGTCTACCTGATACTTATTACTTCTGTGACCTTGCACAATTAACTTATCTTCCCTAGGCCTCAGTTTCTTCATATGAAAAATAAATGGAATGAAAGAATTGGCCTCTTGAGTACCTTTCCAATTCCACATCTATGACTATGATATGTTGGTTAGTTTTAACTGTTTTCTTTTCCCTTTTTTTACTCTTCATGACAAGGTGTGGTTCTCTGAGTAGTGGAGGGATAGTTTGAAAAGTGAAGTAAACACAAGAGAAATCTGCATTCAGTCATCTATGCCCATATGCATAGTGTATCATTTAGAAACTTACCACTTATTTCCAAAGCAGTACAAAAGGATATATTGTGTTAGCCAAGGTGTGTTTTTATGGTTTGGTAATTAGGAAAATCATTAGGGCAAGGGTCTGATAATAATTCCCTTCTAGAGGGGACTTGAATACAGACTAAACTGTAATGAACATTGAACTTTGCATCAGAAAACTTTTGCTTGTATCTCCCTTACTACCTGTGTGATGTTGGCCAAATCACTTCATCACTTGCCACCAGAGGGAGCTCATGAATGAATTCAAGCACTGGTAGCAGATGGCTAGGTTGCCATGGTAGTGTCACTATGATAATCTTGCATGTATAGTTGATGCCCTCTGTCCTTGATCCCCTTCCCCTCTAGAGATTATGATTTTGAAATGAATATGAGAAAGCTGACTGCTCTGAGCCTTTCAGGCTGAAGTGGTGGCAGATTCTCTTTTTCACCTCCTCCCAACAGCTGCTGCTTCTGGTTTACTGTCTTTAGGAAAGTAGGTCTAGAGGTAACCTTCCAAAATGCATCTCAGGATTGTCTGCACGATTTGTGGTAGGTAACTACAGTGTTTCTCTTTGCCTCTATAATTCCAAATCGCAGCTTAGACTTTATGGATAGAAATATCTTTTGTCTCTTAAAGGCGGAATTAATTTTTCTTCTATTTATGTTTTCTCTGCATTGATCAATGTATCAAACACCATTTGTTGCCCAACAACTTTAGCAAAGATTGACAACTTGGAAATAAAACTTTGAGGGAAGGAACCTAAGCATCTTTTTCAAGTGTAACTGGGTTAAAACAAAGCAGAAAATGAGAAAAAATGAATAGTATATGTTATTTGACTTCTCTTTGAGAAGGGGAAGAAGATAAACCTTCTTTCCTTCTGTATCAGATAGATCAGGAATAAAGATTTATTTGAGTTCATTGTTTACTTGTAGAACATCTAATCATATTTAACTCATCACTCAATTCATATTGGCCAACGTCTGGCATTTCTAATAGTTCCATCTAGCTGCTACTGTCCCTGTCTTCTGTCCTTCCTTTCTTTGTATAACCCCTTTCAGTTTGAAATAAAAGGATGATTGGGGAAACTATTAAATATAGTGAGTAGAACATGGTTCCTAGAGTCATACCTGAGTTCAAATTCAGCCTCAGACATTTACTAGTTGTTTGAAGCTGAGCAAATCATTTAACTCAAATTGCTTCTTTGAAAAAGAAAATGGGGGGGGGGTGATCCCTGAACTTGGTAATACTAGATAAAATATCTAATATTTCCTTTACCTAAGTCTCACAAGTCGCTGTCATTCGAATGGGGCCAAAGGTAAGTTATACGTCTGTAAAGTGATAATCTCTAATATTTCTGCCAACTCTATATTCAATAAACTACAATATTGTATTATCCAAGTTACTATAAACCAAATACTAGGTTGAGAGAATGAACCTGAGTTTTTCTGGGATCCTAAAATCTAAGGACTTAAGAAGAGCAAGACTAGAGAACTAAGAAAATCATTACTCAGTTAAAAGATAATTAGACCAGTACATGATGGCCAGGTCTGTAGTAGTTACTGTCTAACCGCCAAGTGAAAAATATTCATGACACAATTTTAAATTTAATGTGCATCATTTGCATTTCCTCCATAACTTTTATTAAGTATTAAATTAGCAAAATAATAAACCAATACCTGATGATTTACAGCATTTGTTTATTTCCAAGGTATAATCATCCCAACAAAAAATTAAAGTTTCTCATGATTGCTTGAGTTGACTCCTGAGTATCCCTGAGAATGACCCAACCCTCTAATTCTTTCCCCTGGGGAGGCTGAAGTGGGTAGATCTCTTAACTCAGTTTTGAGTTGCAGTAGCCCAAGTCTACTAGCAATATACTGATGCCCCCAGGAAAGAGGGAGCCCCCAAGTTGCCTAAGGAGGTCCTGATCAGAAATGGAGCATATCACAGCTTCTATGTTGGTTAGTGGTGGGTTGAGTCAGTGAGTGCATATGTTGATATGTGTGGTTCATTTTCTATACTTTATCTTCTCATTCACTAATGCCAGGGGAAGGTAAAACTTTTCTTGAAAAGATGTCAAGATAATCTGAGAAATCTGATTAGAAATTATATGAGATAGAAGACTATGAAGATAAATTTTTTCTAAGATAAAACAGTTGGCTTTGGTCGTGATAGTGGTGTAGTGTAGTAGAAGAATTGATCCATATTGGTCTGTCTTCTATCATCAAGACATATAATGGGGAAAGTTTGTGGTGAGAATGATTGGTACCCAGGGATGGAATGGCATTGGGTTTGCAGCAAGCCTATTAGATGGTCTATTAGATCTTGGGCAATATTAAATACTTTATTCAATAGAATTATCAGCAAATATCATCCTGTAATCATGTTCCTCCCAAGTTCCCTAATTCCAAATTCAATTTTCTTTCTACCACACCACATTGACTCTAAAAGAACAATCTAGTACAATAAATAAAAACACTCAGAAGACAAACATGGTAAAATATCCAATGAGTAGGGCATGGAATAAGTTCTTTAAGTTCAAAGGAAAAATAATGTGGTTTCAAATGCCTTGATGAATGGAGTAAAAATTAATCAGCAGTGCTGGTTGCTGTTTAACAACAGTCTTTTTGGAGGGAAGTAAAAAATTACACATTTTTAAGTTCATTATGTATCTTATTAACATTTGTTGGATTATTATCTTCAGTCCAGACAAGAATCAAAACAGAAGCCCATGATTTGCAACATTTGCTAATTTCCAATCTATAAATGCTTTCACTGAATAGTTAACAGTTAACTCATAAGCTGGTGTATACACTGGATCCAGAACACCCCTGGGCTAAATTTAGGACCTGAAAATGGGTTAATAAACAATGAATGAGGAAGGGCATCACCATAAGGAAGAAAACATCCTCTTCCATTATAGACATGTTCTGGCTAGAGTCAAATCAGAAAAAGTATATAATGTCACTGGGGTGATCCAAGAGATAAAATCTTTGCTTGTATCACTAGGATTCCTTGAGGCATTTATGTAACAATGACATGAATAACATCTCCCCTATGTACAAATGTGGCTGAAAGCCATAGTATGTGACTTGGGCTTTGGAAACAAATTTGCTTGTTACTTGTTTCTCTAAAGGATATAGCAGAAATAGAAAAAGAATATAGGAGAGGGGAAAATGCTATATACCCTTTGTGTGATCCTTTACACACAAAAATGTTATTGAAATCTTTGAGATACTGCAAATATATTGGTGGCACACTAACTAGCAGGATGTAGCCTGTAGGAAGCAAAGAATGTGGGGAAGCTGTCACCCAACTCCGGTCAATGATTTATAGTATTCTTGACGACCACATGCTAAGAGTGTCAGCTGGTGAATTATTCTAGCTGATGGTACACAGTCTTCTATCTTTCTGATATCAATCCAGCATTCAAAATTAATATGTGTCAATTCTAGGAGACCTAAGTGAATTCAGGAGTGAAGGTTGGTGTTCACTTACTAAATATCTTTCCATAGTTTTACTGTGTCTAGAAATAAACAGTGAAATGGGTCACTGTCTAATGAAAGAACTGCTCTGGTTAAGGGTTCTGCTTTAGAAGCAAACAAGCAGGGTTGAATCTTGATTGTGCTATGCATCTACATAAGCTACTTCAGTTTTCTGTGTTTCAGGTTCTTCATCTGGGAAATGGGATTGGGAGTTCTCCAAAGATGTTCTCCAAAATCCTATCTAATTCTAATGGATACTGTTGTTTGCCTTTAGTTCTCAAAGACCATATCAGAGAGGTGATGCCCTTAGTAAACATGTTAATTGGATGTAAAGGGGTGCTATATTAAATTGTCAAGTCTCACTTTCTCCTGCAGAGTCATCTGGATTCAGTGGTCAGATAAAGATCATAATGACTGGAGATGACACTGGATGCTAGGTAATGGGGTTAAATGACTTGCTCAGTGTTAACAGCTAGTGTTGAGGTTGGATAATATATATAACAATATAAGGATTAAATTTGGAATTTCAAGAGAAGGAAACTCTACTGATTGGGATTAGCCAATACACTACATATTATCATTTTAGAGAATTGCCTGGAGCACTTGGGGTGACTTTCCTAGAATTACTTTAAAGTTAGTTCTTGAACCCATGGAGGCAGATTTTGAACCAATTTTCTTGGCATTAGGAAATTCATGATCCTTTGTTCATTGAAAAATAACCTAAGTCTTTGAATATTAAGTCTGGAGGAGTACTTGGTTTTCTCATTTAAAAAGTGGGAGAATGAAATCTAAGTAGAGGTCTATGACTTGTCCAAGGTCACACAACTAAAACTAGAATTCATTTCCTGATTCCTTGTCAATTAATTATTCTTCTCACTTCATTAACAGATAAGAGACATAAAAGAAATAATCCAACAGTTGTCAAGAACCATTTTTTAAGTATTTATTATGTGCCAGACACTGTGCTAAGTGTTGAGGATACAAAAACTGCAAAAACAGTACCTCAAAAAGTTGATTTTAATGAGAGATATGAGAACAATTACATACATATGGATTTTTTAAAAAGAAGATGAAAAGTTATATCAGAAATAATGAATTGAATAAGTCAATATGTGTTTGTGTGGGAGAAGGATTAGGAAAGACCTCCTGCCAAGAATGACATTTGAGGTGAATTTTGGAGAAAGCTAGGTAAGCTGGAAGCTGAAGTTTTAGAAAGGAGAGAATTCCAGGCATTCGAGACAGCCAGTGAAAATGCATGGGAAAAATGCATCCAACTAATTTGGAGGTACATTGAATCCAAGCCTAAAGGACTATAAAACTGTGTACCCTTTGGACCAGAAATGCTACTATTAGACCTTTTAAAAAAATCAAAGAGAAGATGAAATGATCCATTTATGCAAAAATTATTTATAGCAGCTCTTTTTGTGGTGGAAAAAATTTGGAAATTAGCAGTTGTCTATCAAGTGAGGAATGACTGGAAAAGTTGTGATATGTGATTGTAATGTACTATTATTTTAGTCTAAGAAATTATGGGAGAATAGTTTCAGAAAAATCTGGAAAGCCATGAATTATTTCACAGTGAAGTGAGCAGAAGCAGGAGAACCTGTATAGAGTAACAGAATAATGTATGATGATCAATTGTGAATGACTTAGCTATTTTCAACAGTACTATGATCTAAGACAATTTCAAAGAACTTATAATGAAAAAAAAAATTTACTTCCAGAATGCAGATCAAAGCACACTACTTTCTCCCTTCTTTCATTTTTTTGGTTAGTTTCCTACCACAAAGTTACTAATATGAAAATATATTTTACATGATTGTCTATATATCAGATTGCTTGCCATCTCAGGGAGTATTGAGAAGAGGAATGGAAGGATAAAATTTGTATCTCAAAACTTTAAAAAAACTGAATGTTGACAATTATTTTTACATGAAATTGAGAAAAAGAAGTTATGTGTATCATTCTCCCATGCAGGAATGTAAACAATTTAACTGAATTGAGTTTCTTATTATTTCTCTTTCATGCTTATCTTTAATAAGCTGCTCTTGAGTCCTGTATTTGAAATTCAGATTTTCTATTCAGTTCTACATTTTTCATCAGGAATCTTTGAAAGTTCACTGTTTCCTTAAATATTAATTTTTGCTTAAATTATCATTCTCAACCCTGCTATATTGGTGACTCTTGATTGTAATCCTATCTTATTTTGTCTTCCTGAATATCATATTCCAAGTCCTCTACTCCTAATTTAGCATAGCAACTGCTAAATCATGTATGATCCTAATTGTGGCTTCATGACATTTGAATAATTTCTTTTTGGTTTCTTGAAATACTTTCTCTTTGACCTGGGAGCGCTCAAATTTCACTATGATATTCCCTGGAGTTTTAATTTGGGAATCATTTTCAAGTAGTGATTGTTGAAGTCTTTCAATTTATATTTTACCCTCTGCTTCCAGAATTTCTTGAAATATCATGTCTAGATTCTTTGATCATGGCTTTCAGGGAATCCAGTGATTCTAAAAATTATCTCTCCTCAGTCTGTTTTCTAGGTCATTTGTTTTTCCTGCTAAGATATTTCATGTTTGCTACTGTTTTTCATTCTTTTGACTTTGTTTTATTGTTTCTTGATGTCTTATGGAGTCTTTAGCTTCCACTTGCAAATTCTAACTTTTAAAAAATTATTTTCCTCAATGCAATTTGTACCTCTTTTTTCCCCTTGACAAATTCCTCTTTTTTTTTTAGTGTTCTTTTCTTTAGTGAAACTTTATCCATCTTTTTCTATTTGGTTAATTCTGTTTTGTAAGGTATTATTTTCTTCAGTATTTTTATGTCTTTTTTTACCAAGTTAACTATCTTTTTTCATAATTTTCTTCCTTTACTCTCATCTATTTGTCTAATTTTTCTACCACTTGTTATTTTGAAATGAATCTTTTTTTAACTCTTTAAAGAATTTTCATTGGGCTTGTTTTCAATTCACTTTTTTTCTTTGAGATTTTGTCTATAGCTTTTTTGACTTCATTGTCTTATTCTGATTTTTCAACTTGATCTTCCTGGTCAACAGAAAAGGATGTTTTTAATAGTAAATAAGATTTTTTGTTGTTGTTGTCTGCTCATTTACCCTATTTCATGACTTTGAACTGGACTCGATTCTCGGCATGTGGGCTGAGGGATACCGTCTCAAGTTTCATGGCTTTTTAATCCTACTGTTTTCAGAACTAGTTTAAACATTTGGAAATTTTCAATGATTCCAAGGGAGTGTAGTCTAGGAAAAGGTGTGATCACTTCTCTCCTAGTCTATACTTTGGTTCTTATGTAGGAAGGACCCCTGATCCCTTGGGATTTCAATTGTTACTGTTCTTCAGGGTTCTTGCTCTCTTGGGACCAAAAAGATTAGTGTTCCTCAGGGTCCCTAATCACATGTGACAAAAAGCAATGCTGTCCTTTTGATTAAAAAGGATCCTCTCCACCCTTGAACTATTATTCAGAGATTGGCACAGGTAATGGATTTACTAAACTGTGTTAGCAAAGGGATCTTCTGTAATCTGTTTCTGACTAGTTGCCAGATCATCTAAAACTGCTTCTTCTGTCATCACCACCTATCTCCACCACTGGTATTTCATTCATATTGATTCTGGGCCATCCTCCATGCCAGAGTCAAAGATTGCATTCTCTCTCTCCTCCCCTAATCATCTAAATTATATTGGACTGGAAGAATGTATCATTCTAACCTTTTGCTGTTTCTGTCAATTTCAAATTTTATTTGATGCATCATTTTAAAGTTATTTGAAGGGGAATACTGAGAAAACTTGGCTGAGTGCTTTATCAACTTCCACTTTGCTCTGCTCCCCAAAAGTAATGTGTGTATTTTACATGATGTTTTTAGAGAATCTCAAGGATTGTAATCATAATAAGGACAAATGATATCCAACAATAGTAAGCAGAGATGGCTGGACAAAAGGGGCCTTGTTTTTTTAAGTCTGGAGAAGTAGCTAATGGGAAGAGATTGGAATTATGGAGATAGTGAGGATGAGAGAAAGGAAGATCTGCTGGAGAAGATGAATGGATTATCTGTCATATCATGTCATAACTGTCATATTGAAACCACACTTTATCAGTTAGCCTGATGTTGATGAAATAGATGATATTGATAAAGGTTTGAAAGAAAACACTGAATCAAAGGCTTAATGAACTTTGTTAAGTGCATAGTAGAGAATAATTACTCTGAATTTAATTGACCCAGTCAACATCATTTCATGATTATCTCTAGTAGATTTTGGCAGTGAAGAAAGTAGATGGTAGAGTAATATTGGTTGAAGAATTATCAGGACATAAATAGTTAAAGAATAAGAGAAAAAGCCATTCTAATGTAAGGGAGTAGAGATGAGAATGTGATTTATACCTTCCCCCATCTAAGTCAGGTGATATGCCATATTATACAAATTTACTGACTCAAAGTAAAATATTAAATTCATTTATTTATTGCTGTTATTACTGTTATTGGTAGTTTCAGTCAGGTGACTCCTTGTGAACCTATTTGGGG
The DNA here is from genome assembly GCF_037893015.1 of Macrotis lagotis. Lineage (NCBI taxonomy): Eukaryota > Metazoa > Chordata > Mammalia > Peramelemorphia > Peramelidae > Macrotis > Macrotis lagotis. The sequence goes on along the minus strand of NC_133658.1, from coordinate 513,500,050 downwards.
TTTTCTTGGCAAAGACACTGGAATAATTTGTCATTTCTTTCTCCAGTTTTACAGATTGGAAAAGTGAGGCAAACAAGGGTACCTTAAGTGATTTCCCAGGGTCATACAGCCAGTAAATGTCTGAGGATGATTTGAATTCAGGGAGCCTTATGAACTACAGTAGGAATAATGACTACTCAAGGGGTTACCCTCAGGGAACATTTATCTCTAAAAGGACCCAAGTCTTGTGTTGGAAGGCAGGTTGGGGCAGTAGTCCAAAGTATCTTTTGTATTATAATAATAGAGGATATTGCTGAAATGGGTGACTACTAGGTTTAAATTTGGAAGAAAGAGGAGTCAAATCAAAACAGATATGATAGTCTGGGGAAACATAGAAAGATAGAAGAACCAGAGATCATGATGAGAGTGAAAAAGAGATGTAGAGTTGTGAAGTCATTGGGAATGATAGGAGAGGAAGTTAAAATCAGAGGATGAATGCCAGATTTCAGGATACTGGAGAAGATTTAAGTAATGATGGCATCTCTGGTGTTTTCCTCTCTGAGTATGGCTAAAGTAGAATGGGAATAGAAGTCAAGAGAATTAAGAAAGTTGATGAACTGAGAAATCAGATAGTTAGAAGGATCATTAATAGGAATATTGAAGTCTTTTAGTATGATTAGAATTTTGGTGTGGAAAGTAGCAATTCAGATGCTTAAATAATTGAGAAAGATGAGAGATTGTACTAAAGGCTAATAGACAGCAGCAACAAGAATTAAGACACATGATATAATTGGTGACTTCATCTTCAAAGAAGGAAATGTTATTAATTGATAAAGGCAACGTAAGTGATTAGAAATAGCAGGGAATATGCTGATTCCTTTCCCTACCCTCTGGAATCCTAGTAATGCCATTTTTATTCTGAGGGATGAAGGTGTGAATATAAAAAGATACATGTATGGATGTATCTATGTATTTAAAGAAAGGAATAGAATTTCTTTTTTATGTTAACAAGATTTTATTTCTTCCCAATCATGAAAGGTTTTCAGTATTCATTTTTATAAAATTTTGATTTACAAATTTTTTTCTCTATATTCCTTCCCTGCTCCCTTCAAAGACAGTGAGCAATCTGATGTAGGTTGCACATGCACTATATTAGTCATCTTGTAAAAGAAGAATTCTAGAAAAAGGAAAAATCACAAGAAAGACAAAGCAAAAAAACAAATTTTTAAAGTAAAAATAGAATAAATAGCTGTAGAAGTGGATGATAGTTCCATCACAAGTCTTTTAGAATTGTCTATGATCACAATAAGGCTGAGAAAAGCTAAGCCTATTATAGGTGATCATCATAAAATGTTGCTGTAATTGTAGATAATGTTCTGGTCTGCTTCATTTCACACAGCACGAAATCACATAAGTCCTTCTAGGTTTTTCTGAAATCCACCAACTCATCATTTCTTATAGAATAATAGTATTCTATGTACATATACCACAACTTGTTCTGCTACTCTCCAGTTGATGGGTATCCCCTCAATTTCTAATTCTTTGCCACCAGAAAAAGAGGTATCATAAATATTTTTATATATGGGTTTTGTTTCCTTTTTATGATCTCTTTGGGACTCAGGTCTAGTAGTAGTATTGCTGGATCAAAGAGTATGAACAATTTTATAGAACATGGAGCAAAATAATTGGATCAGTTCACAACTCCACCAATAGAGAATTTGTGTCCCAGTTTTCCTACATCCCCTCCATTGTTGATTATTTTCCTTTTCTGTCATAATTGCTAGTCTAATAGATATGAGGCTGTATCTCAGATTGTTTTAATTTGTCATTTAGACATTTAGATTAATAGTCATTTAGAACATTTTTTTCATGTGGCTATAGATGGCTTTAATTTCTTAATCTGAAAACTGTCTGTTCATACCCTTTGGCCATTTATCAGTTGGGCAATGGCTTGGTTTCTTATAAATTACACTCAGTTCTCCATATATTTGAGAAATGAAGCATTTATCAGAAACATTGGCCATAAAAATTGTTTTGCAGCTTCTATTTTCTTTCTAAACTTAGTTGCATTGGTTTTGTTTGTGCAAACCCTTTTTAATTTATTATCATCTGTTCATCAATTGGGGAATGGTTAAACAAGTGATTGTATATGAATAGGGAATATTATTGTTCTATAAGAAACCATAAATGATTAGCCTCTAGAGAAGAATGGAATGAGTTACAGAATATGAGCAAAGGGAGCAGAACCGAGAGAACTATGTACACATTAAAAACATTGTGAGATGATCAACCTTGATGGAAGTTCAAGCAGTTCAGAGATCTAGCATAGCCATATTAGACCAGCTATGGACAATGTTATCCCAATTCAGAGGAAGAAAAACAGAATGAAAAAATATGAAAACAACCCTTCAGAATCTGATGAACACTTTATAAAAATTAACTCATATATCTCCATTAACCCTAATTCCTCATACCAAAAATGACTAATCTGCAACCATGTTTATCAAAAATATGTATATACAATGCTATCCTGACTTTTACCACTGAGGGGAGGAGGGTGGAAGAAAATTTTGTAACTTAAAACTATACATGTGCATGTGGATGACAAGAAAAAACAGAGAAATAAATAAACAAACAAACAAATAAATAATTAAATAAATAATAGCAGAAAAAATCATTATCATCAAATTATCCTTTTTTTGGATTTCCTAATATTCTCTAGTTCATATTTAGTCACAAAATCTCCCCTTCTCCATATAGTAAATAAGTAAACAAACCCTTACTCTTTTATATCTAAATCATGTGACCATTTTAACCTTGTTTTAATCTTACACCATTGATAAAGGTAACAAGGATGTGAGAGGTTATTCATTGCCTAGTTTCTGCCATAGTCTTTTCCAGTTTTCCTGGCAGTGCTTTGCTTTTTTTTTAAATTTATTTTTTATTCTCATTTTGTACAAATTTTTTTTTTACATTAATAAAATATTCTTGTTTACAAGTAAACAAAATACCCCTCCTCCCCCATGAATATAGATAGACTTGCTTGGGCGAAAAAAGTAAAGGGGAGAGAAAAAAATTAAAATAAAAAAAATAATAGTAATAATTGTAGGTATGGCCAGGTGGCGCAATGGACGAAGCACCAGCCCTGGAGCCACGAGCACCCGAGTCCATATCCAGGCTCGTAAACCCAACAACCACCCAGCTGTGTGATATACAAGCCACCTGATCACCACTGCCCTGTAAAAACCAAAAAAAAAAAAAGAAAGAAAGAAAGAAAAAAAAAAGACCCAAAATAAAATAAAATAATAATAATAGTAGGGGTGGCTGGGTGGCAGACAGAGCATTGGTCCTTGAGCCAGGAGCACCTGGGTCCAAATCCGACCCCAGACACCCAAAGATCACCCCGCTATGTGGCCCCAGGCAGGCCATCCAATCCCACTTGCCCTGCACCCTCCCCCAAATAATAACAAAAAAATGTGCTTGAGTCTTTGTTCCAACACCAACAACTCTGTCATGGGTGGATCTCATTCTTTATGATAAGTCCATCACAAAAGTTATTTCCATATTTTTCCACCATTGCCACTGCTGATCGCAACTTCCTCCTTTCTTATTTCTCCACTACCATGTATTCTATTTTCTCTCTCCATTCACTCTGACTCTGCTGTAGGGTCTCTGAGTGACGCAGCAGACAGATCCCTGGTCCTGGGGCCAAGAAGCCCTGAGCCCCCATACCACCCCTTAGGCCCAGAATCCACCTGGCCCTGTAGTCCTGGGCAGGCCTTCCAATCCCAGCCCCTTGCAGGAAGTAAGAAAGAAAATGTGTTATATCTGGCCACTCTACCCCCATGGTCCATCCTCTCCTCCTTTATTCACATCCCCACCCCTTCCCCCTGCTCCCTGATCCTTCTTACTCCAGACGTCTATACCCCATTGAGTATATATGCTGTTTCCTCTCCTAGCCATCTCTGATGAGAGCAAAGGTTCCCTCATTCCCCCTTGCTTCCCCACTTCCATATCATTGCAATAGCTCATTGTAATAAAAAAACTTATGTGAAATATCTTGGACTATGCCCCCTCGACTTTTTCTTTCTCCCATTCCATTTCCCTTTTTTTCTATTGACTCCATTTTTACACCATATTTTATCTTCGAATTCAGCTTTCTCCTGTGCTTCAACTATAAAAGCTCCCTCTACCTGCTCTATTAACTGAGATGGTTCATATGAATATTATCAGTGTCATTTTTCTATGCAGGAATACATGCAGTTCATCCTCATTAAGTCCCTCATATTTCCCCCCTCTCCTCCAATCTCCATGCTTCACCTGAGTCCTGTGTCTGAAGATCAAACCTTCTGTTCAGCTCTGGCTGAACAATGTTCAAATGTTCCCTTTGGAATTCCCCTGGTTCATTGAAAGTCCGTCTTTTTCCCTGGAAGAGGACATTCAGCCTTGCTGGGTAGTTCATTCTTGGCTGCATTCTAAGCTCTTTTGCCTACCAGTATATTGCATTCCAAGCCCTATTAACTTCCAATGTAGCTGCTGCTAAGTCCTGTGTGATCCTGACTGCAGCTCCATGATATTTAAACTGTGTCCTTCTGGCTGCTTGTAATATTTTCTCTTTGACTTGGGAGTTCTGGAACTTGGCTATAATATTCCTAGGGGTTGGTTTTTTGGGATCTCTTTCTCTGGGGGATCGGTGGATTCTCTCCATTTCTATTTTGCCCTTTGCTTCTAGAATATCAGGGCAATTTTCCTATAGTAATTCTTTGAAAATGATGTCAAGGCTCTTTTCCTGATTATGACTTTCAGGTATTCCAATAATTTTTAAATTATCTTTCCTAAGTCTGTTTTCCATATCAGTTGTTTTTTCAATGAGATAATTCACATTTTCTTCTAATTTTTCATTTTTTTGGTTTTGAAGTATTGATTCCTGATTTCTGTTAAATTCCTCAATCTCCCTGAATTCTATTCTTTGTCTGAAGGATTTGTTTTCCTCAGAGAGTTTTCTTATCTCTTTTTCCATCTGGCCAATTTTGCTTTTTAAAGCATTCTTCTCCTCAATAACTTTTTGAACTGTTTTATCCATTTGACCTAAGCTGTTTTTTAGCATGCTATTTTCTTCAGCATTTTTTTGGATTTCCTTGACTAAGCTGCTGACTTCATTTTCATGTTTTTCCTGCATCTCTCTCCTTTCTTTCCCCAGTTTTTCTTCCAACTCCCTCATTTGATTTTCAAAGTCTTTTTTGAGCTCTGTCATAGCCTGAACCCAATTTCTGTTTTTTCTTGGAGTCTTTAGATGCAGGAGGTTGTGCTTCCTCATCTTCAGCCTGAGTATGTTGATCCTTCTTGGGCTCATTTGCAAAATATTTCTCAATAGTCTTCCTTTTGTTTCTTTGCTTGCTCATTTTCCCAGCCTGGGCCTGGTTTGGGGGTGCTTCCTGAGCTTTTGGGACACTCCCACAAGGGTCTCAGTGTGTGAGGCTCTGTGAATGACCTGGTCTGTGAATGACCATAAGCGCCCCCCTCTGCCACGGGGCTGAGGTGGGGGGGGCTGCTGTTCTATGGGAGGCCTAGACTGGGATCAGGATCTGAATGTGGTCAGAGCCCCAGAGTCCTGTTCCAGAGCCAGAGGACCGAGGTCACAGTCTCTTCACTCCCCTCCCTCAGCTCAATGGGCTCATGCCCTGGGGGCTCCTGCTTACCAGCTCTGCCTGCTTCTGTTTCCTGGATCAGGGCTGGGGAAAGACCATGCTGCTCGCTGTGTGCCCTGAGGGCTGGGCTCCACTTGCTAGCTCTGGCAGAGGTCCCCCGCTGTTCCACCACTTTGTGCCTCGTGCTACCCAGGGTGCAGCTCAGGAGACTCCCCCGCTGCTGTGAGCTGAGACTCCCAGGACCCTGGGGCTGCCTACGGGAGGCTGAAGTTCTTTCGCTCTGGCTGGCCACCCCTCTGGCAGGCGGCCTCTCTAATCTGGGGAGCAGAGCCTTTCTGCTCTTTTCCAGGTTACCTTGAGTAGGAGAACTGCCTCACTGGGTTCCTTTGTGGGTTCTGCCTCTCAAAAGTTTAGTTAGAGTCCTTAGCTGATGAATTTTATCAGAGAGCTCCTAAGACTAGATCCCTTCTTGTCGCCATCTTGGCTCTGCCCCCCTGGCAGTGCTTTTCAATAGTGAGTTCTAATCTCAGAAGATGAAATCTTTGGGTTTATCAAGCAATAAATTATTATTATCATTTATTACTGTACCTTGGGTACCTCATCTATTCCACTATTGTACCACTGTATTTATTAGCCAGTAGTAAATAGTTTGATGATTGTTGTTTATAACATAGTTTTAGATCTGGTAGAGTTAGTCCATCTTCTTTTGCATTTTTTTCATACATTTTCTTCATATTCTTGACCTTTTGGTTTTCTAGATGAATTTTATTATGATTTTTCTAGCTGTATTAAATACTTTTGGTAGTTTGATTGGTAGGACACTGAATAAGTATATCAATTTTGGTAGAATTGTCTTTTTGATCACATTAGCTAGAACTACCTATGAACAAATGGTATTTTTCCATTTGTTTAGATCTGAGCTTATTTGTGTGAAAAAGTGTTTTGTAATTGTGTTCATTTAGTTCCTGATTTGTCTTGACAGATAGGTTACCAAATACTTTATTTTATGCAGTCTTCAGCTATTTTAAATGAAATTTCTCTTTCTATTTCTTGATGCTGAGCTCTGTTGGTCATATACAGAAATGCTGATGAATAATATTTTAATTTCAGAGTATTTTATACGCTGAAATTTTGATAAACTTGATATTTGTTTCAATTAATTTTTTGTTGTTTCTCTAGGATTCTCTAAGTACAGCATATCACCTGCAAGAGTGAGAGCTTTGTTTCCTCATTGAAAGTCTAGTTCATTCAATTTCTTTTTCTTATCTTATTGCTAACACTTAAATTTCTAGTACAATACTGAATAATGGTGGTAATGGATTTCCTCATTTCAACCCTGATATTGGAAGGAATGTTTCTAATTTATCCCCATTACATATATTGTTTGCTGATGATTTTAGATAGATGCTTCTTATCATTTTAAGGAAAACTTTTATTCCTATGGTCTATAGAGTTTTTAGTAGGAATGAGTACTGTATTTTGTCAAAAAAATTCAGAATCTATTGAAATAATCATCTGATTTCTGTCAGTTTTATTATTGTGTCATGAAAGGAATCAGACAGGACTCCTTTTGCACTTAGTTTGCCAAATAGTTTATATAGAATTAGAATTAATTGTTTTTTAAATCTTTGGTAGAATTCACTTATAAATCAATCTGTCCCTAGAGATTTTTTATTTAGGGAGTTCAATGAAGGTTCAATTTCTTTTTCTAAAATGAACTTTTTGAAGTATTTTATTTCTTCTTCTGTTAATCTGGGAAATTTATATTTTATAAATATTCATTCATTTCATTTATATTTTCAGATTTATTGGCATAGAGTGGGGCAAAATAGCTCTGAATTTCTGTTTTAATTTCCTCTTCAATGACGATGAATTCACCCTTTTCATTTTTGATACTGGTAATTTGACTTTTTCAAATCAAATTAATAAAAATTTTATCTATTTTATTGTTTTTTTCATAACTCACTTCCTTACAGGGGAAAATAAAATTTTAAATTAACTAAATATGTATGTTGGTCCTTATCAGAACCAAATTCAATGAGAATAAGATTCAATCATAATTTACCCATTTTCCTTCTTTCCTTCTTCAGTAATAGGTCATTTGCACCATTCCATGTGATATAATTTATCCTATTTGTCTCCACCATTCCTTTCTGACTCTCTAAAGCATTTTCTTCTTTATCAGATATTTCTAGAATATGACTTCAATATTCTTTGGACTTTTCATATTGGGATCTCTTTCAGGAGGTGATCAATGAATTCTTTCAATGACTTTTATTCTCTGAGTCTTGGATATCAGGACAGTTTTCCTAGGTTAATTCCTTGAAAGTTGCTGTCCAGGCTCTTTTTTGTGATCATGGCTTTCAGGTAGTTCAATAATTCTTGAATTATTTTTCTTGGATCTATTTCCAGATCAGTTGTTTTTTCTATGAGGTATTTTTCATTTTATTCTATTTTTTTAGGTTTTAGATTTTAATTAGATTAGAAAAATCTTTAGATTTTAAATTAGATTTTAACTCTTAAGGTCTTATGGAGTCATTAGCTTCCTCTTCCCAATTCTAATTTTCTTTTATTTTCATTTACATGCAAAGGTAGTTTTCCACATTCATTCATTTGCAAGTTTATGATTTGCACATTTTACTAGTACTCTTTCTTTACTCCCCCTTCCCCATAGTAGTAACCAATCTGGTAAAAGTTGTTCATGTACCCTTGTGTTTAATATATTTCCACATTGATTCTTGTCCTTTGTTATCGAAGAAGACCAAAATGACATCACTATATTTGAGACAAATTACAGTGTGTCCTACTGTGGCTGATTAGCCCAAAATAAGCTTGGAATGCTCTACCACAAGTTAGGCACAAATAATCCATGTGAACACCTTGGGTGGGTATTCTACACCTTGGTATGTAATGTTTCCTTAGAGCACAGCATTCTCACTGATGAGGGCAGGCCGTGTTGGGCAATCCTGTGTCAATGTCTCTCATGCTGTACAATAAATTCTAAAATTCTTCAATGAGACCTTCAGGGTCTCTCGGTAATGCTTCTTCTGAACTCCTGAGCACTTGCCCTATAGGAGTTTTCCATAAAATAGATTTTTTTGGTTAGCATACATCCAGCATTCTAACCATATCTCCAGTCCATCATACTTACCATCTCTATACTATTGTTGGTATACTATAGAAAGGACTCCAGTGTCTGGTACCTCCTCCTACCAGGTGATCTTCAAAATCTTCCCAAGACAATTTAAATGGAGGTGATTCAGTTTCCTGACATGGCACTGGTAGACTGTCAAGGTTTCAAAGGCATATAACAATGAGGTCAGCACAATGACTCTGTAGACTTTCAATTTGGTAGTCAATCTAATACCTCTTCTCTCCCACACTTTATTTCAGAGTCTCCCAAATACTGAGCTAGCTCTGGAAATGTGTGTCAACCTCGTCAATGTGTACCTCCTTGGAAAGGATACTGACAAAGTAAGTGAACTTTTCCGAATACTCAAACTACTCCATTTGCTGTGATCTATGGTTCCACATATGGATGGTGTGGTGCTGACTGATGGAGCACTTGTGTTTTCTTGGTTTTGTTAGGTTAAAATTAGCACAAACAACAGGGATTTGATCCAAACTTTGTTACATCTCAGCTTCAGAGGCTGCATTGAGTGTACAACTATCTATAAACTGAAGCTTATGCACCACCACTCCCTCTATTATGGTCTTGGCTTATAGCCTTTTCAAGTTGAAGAATTTGCTGTTAGAGATCATGTTCATCCTCAGTGAAGGCATTTGATAGCATGGCATAAAACATCATGCTAAAAACATGCCAAAAACAGCCTTGTTTCACTCCATTGGTGACTGAGAAATCCCTTTTTTGCCTTATTTCTGTAATTTTTATTTGAAAACAGTCTCTAATACTTAATTGAATATTCATTGTTTTTTAAAATATATTATTAGTTTTCCAATTATATACAATAATAGTTTCTACCTATCATTTTTGGTAAGATTTTGAATTTTAAAATTTTTTCCCCTACCCTCCTTTCCCTCCTCCCATCCCCTTGCAGAAGGCACTCTGATAATCTTTACTTTGTTTCCATGCTTTACATTGATTGAAATTGTATGTGTTGAGAGAGAAACCATATCTTTGAGGAAAAAAATAACATATCAGAGATAGCAAAATCATGTTGCACATAAGACACTTAAAAAAATTGAAGTTAATAGACTTTGGTCTTTGTTTAAACTCCACAGTTCTTTCTCTGGATACAGGTGGTATTCTTCATCACAGGTACTCTAAAATTGTCCCTTATTATTGCATTGATGGAATTAGTAAGTCCACCATCTGTTGCTCTTAGGATGTACATTGTTCTTCTGGTTCTGCTGATCTCACTCAACATCAGTTCATGCAAGTCTTTCCAGGTTTCTCTGAAATTGCATCCCTCTGGGTTTCTAATAGAACAATAGTGTTCCATAACATCCATATACCACAATTTGTTCAACCATGACCCAACTAATGGACATTCATTTGATTGCCAATTCTTTGCTACCACAAACAGGGCTGCAGTGAATATTTTTGGACAAGTGATATTTTTAGCCTTTTTCATGATCTCTTTAGGGTATAGACCCAGTAGTAGTATTGCTGGATCAAAGGGTATGCACATTTTATTGCCCTTTGGACATAATTCCAGATAGCTCTCCAGAAAGGTTGGATGAGTTCACAGCTCCACCAATAATGTATTAGTGTCCCAGATTTCTCACATCCCTTCCAACATTGAACATTGTCCTTTCTGGTCATATTGACCAATCTGATAGGTCTGAGAGCTCCTTTAATTTGCATTTCTCTAATCAGTAATGATTTAGAGCAATTTTTCATATGACTGGATAGCTTGGATTTCCTCATCTGTAAACTGCTTTTGCATATTGTTTGACCATTTGTCAATTGAGGAATGGCTTTTTTGAAAATTTGACTCAGTTCTCTGTATATTTTAGAAATGAGTTCTTTGTCAGAAATACTAGTTGTAAAAATTGTTTCCCAGTTTATTATTTTTCTTTTGATCTTGGTTTCAGTGATTTTGTTTGTGCAAAAGCTTTTTAATTTAAAGTAATCAAAATTATCTAATTTGCTTTTAATGATGCTCTCCATCTCTTCCTTGGTCATAAACTGCTTCCCTTTCCATAGATCTGATAGATATACTAGTCCTTGATCTCCTAGTTTGCTTATAATATTGTCTTTTCTGTCTAAATCCTGTGCCCATTTTGATCTTGGTATATAGGGTATGAGATGTTGGTCTAATCGACATTTCTGCCATACTAGCTTCCAATTTTCCCAACAGTTTTTATTGAAGAGTGAGTTCTTATCTCAGAAGATGGACCCTTTGGGTTTATCAAACAACAGATTGCTATAATTGTTTCCTGATGAGTGACTGGGAAATCTCAAGAGCATTGTCCCCTTTGCAGAACCTAGGCATGTATGTCATCATGAAGCTGACATAAAATACTGATGAACTTCTCTGGGCAACCAAATTTTGACATAATTTTCCTTAAACCCTCATGACTGATGGTATCAAAATCCTTAGTCAGATCTACAAATCTTGTTCTGTTCTGTTGCTGGCATTTTTCCTGAAGTTGGCAGGCAGCAAACACCATATCAACTCTTCCTTGACCCTTTCTGAAGTCACACTTGCTCTCAGGGAGATGACCTTTTTCTAGGTGAACGATCAACCTATTGAGAAGGACTCTGGCGAGAATCTTACCAGCAGTGACTAAAGGAGAAATAACCCTGTGATTGTCACAGAATAATCTATTCTCTTTATCTTTATAGTGATGGACAATGGAGGTAAGCTTGAATTCTTTTTTTTAAATTTATTTTTATTAAATATATGAGTTTTACAATTTTTCCCCCCAATCTTACTTCCCTTCCCCCCACCCCCATGGAAGGCAATCTGTCAGTCTTCACTTTGTTTCCATGTTGTACCTTGATCCAAATTGGGTGTGATGAGGGAGAAATCCTATTCTTAAAGAAGAGACAAGAAGTCTAAGAGGAAACAAGATCAGACAATAAGATATCTGTTTTTTTCTAAATTAAAGGGAATAGTCCTTGAACTTTGTTCAAACTCCACAGCTCTTTATCTGGATATAGATGGCACTCTCCTTTGCAGACAGCCCAAAATTGTTCCCGATTGTTGCACTGATGGAATGAGCAAGTCCTTCAAGGTCGATCATCACCCCCATGTTGCTATTAGGGTATACAGTGTTTTTCTGGTCCTGCTCATCTCACTCAGCATCAGTTCATGCAAATCCCTCCAGGCTTCCCTGAAATCCCATTCCTCCTGGTGTCTAATAGAACAATAGTGTTCCATGACATACATGGTATCCTTGAATTCTTGAGGAATTACCTCTTCATGCCAAATAACCTGGAAAATTTCAGTCACTTTTTGGATGAACAATGGATCCCCCACCTTGTAGATCTCAGCTGGAATAAAATGAGAGCCAGGTGCTTTGCCACTTGAAAGGAGTCTAATGGCATTCAAAACCTCTTCTTCAATTGAAACTCCAGGTAGGGACTGAGTGACTCCAACTTGAGGTAAATAGTCAATGACTTCAGAATTGATTGATGATGGTCTGTTAAGAACACTATATAAGTGTTCAGCCCACCTCTCTAGGATCATGTCCCTATCATTGGTTAATGTGGATCCCTATCATTATTTAATATGGATCCATCAATACTGTGTAGCTGAGATGCACCATGTTTTTGTTTCATAAATAGCACTCAGGGTATCATAAAAACATTTTGATTTGTTGCTGTCTGCATAAGATTGAATTTCATCTGCTTTTTACTGAGCTAAGAGTCCTGCATCTCTCTAAGTTTTGCACATTTTACTACTACCCTCTCTTCTTTCCCTTAAAAGTGAACATAGTATACTGAGCTCTGCATTCAAACTCCATAGTATCTTGTGTATTTGCATGTATGCGTGTGTATTTGTGTGTGTGTGTGTGTGTGTGTGTGTGTGTGTGCTGCCTGTGTATGTGTGTGTGTGGGGGGGTGGTTTCTTTCTCAATGTGGCTGTTATTTTCTATAACAAGTCCCTCAATGTTGGCTTTGTTCACAGTTGAGAGGAGGTGCATACATTATAGTTGATCCATCTCACAATGTTTCTATTAATGTGTACAATTCTTGTCCTATTCACTTCACTCAGTTCATTTAAGTCTTTCTATGTTTTTCTGAAATCTGCTTGCTTACTGTTTCTTATAGAACAATAATATTCTATTATTTCATATACAACTTTTTCAGCTATTCCTAAATTGATGAGCCACTACAAAAAGAGCTGCTATAACTAATTTTGTACATATGGGTCTTTTTCCCTTTTTAATGATCTCCTTGGCTTACAGACCTAGTAGTGATATTGATGGATCAAAGAATATCTACAGTTTAATTACCTTTTGGGCATATTTTCAAATTGCTCTCCAGAAAGGTTGGATCAATTCAGAACTCCAATACTTTAGTGGTTTTCCCACATGCTTTCTAACACCCTTAATTTCCATTTGCCCAAGTCTAATTTTCAAAGAATTATTTTCTTCAGTTACTTTTGTATCTTCTTTTCTACATGGTAGTTTTAAAGGAGTTATTTTCTTCAATGGATTTTTTTCCATTTGGTCAATATTTTCTTTAAAGAATTGTTTTCTTCAGTGAACTTTTCTGCTTCCTTTTCTTTTTTCTTTTTTTATAATTTTCTTTTAGTATTTTTTTAGATTTTTCAAGGCAATGGGGTTAAGTGGCTTGCCCAAGGCCACATGGCTAGGTAATTATTAAGTGTCTGAGATTGGATTTGAACCTAGGTTCTCCTGACTCCAAAGCCTATTCACGGCGCCACCTAGCTGCCCCTCTGCTTCCTTTTCTAAGCTGTTGACTCTTTTTTTCCATTATTTTCTATAACTCTTTTTACTGTTCCAAATTTTTCTTCTACCTTTCTTACTTTATTTGTAAAATCCTCTTTGAGCTCTTTCAAAGGTATGTTTTGAATTTGAAAGCAATTTATATTCCCCATTGATGCATTACATGTAGGCATTTTCATTTTGTGATTTCACATTTCGTACTTTCTTAGCAGCATTCTAGGTTTAGTGCTCTTTTCAGGGGAATTTTTGCCAATTTTTAAAAGATGAGCTCTACTCCTGGGGTACAGAGTACACTGTCCCAAGCTTCCTTTTCTGGAGCCAGGGATCTGGTCACTGGCTTTCCTCATTGGGTCCTCAGATACTGACAGTTTGCCCTCTTCATTGGGGTGGTCTGGCCTAGCTGAGCCTTGTGGTTCCAGGGTTTGCTATTTCCCTTGTGTATTAGGACTGGAGATCACACAGCTGGCCTGCTTAGTTAGCTGTTCTAGACTGTGGCTAAGAGCTTCACACTGCCTTGCCTGTACCCTGCCTATTCTGGGTTGTGCTCCCCTTTTACCCTTTACAATCTGTCCTGGAGTCCATCTAACATACTTTAATATTTGTTAATTGTTTCATTCTAAGTTTTGTTTATTTGTTTGTTTGTGGGTTCTGTGCTCTAGGATCAGTTTAGAGGCTTGATTTAATGTTTTTGAGGGAAAATGGGAAGAACTCAGGCAACTTCCTGGCTTCTCTCATCTTGATTCTAGGAATAGATTGTCATAGACTGAGGCAACATATACCTCTTTCAATAATTATTAAGTCATTATTAGAGACTTCAGATGTACATTGTATTATCCAGTCCTAGATTTTTCTCCTTGCCTTTATATTTCCAAATCTTTAAGAAAACAACATTATTCTTTTACTCTGAAGAAATGCTGAGTATGACAGGACCTATCAGTAATTAATGTGAAAAGAATTTGGGGTCACTTGCTGACCAATATTAAGATGCTGCATACATCAATAAATAGTAATAAGGGCAGCTAGGTGGTGCAGTAAATAGAGTACTGGTCCTGGAGTCAGGAGGACCTGAGTTCAAATCCTGCCTTAGACACTTAATAATTGCCTAGCTGTGTGACCTTGGGTAAGTCACTTAAACCCATTACCTTAAATAAATATTTTTTAAAAAAGAAAATTAATATAGGAAATGCGATTCATTGGTTTCAAAACAAGTCAGTAAATAGAGGATAGAGGAGCAATAGTTGGAGGAAAAGAATGAGAATTTATCTTTTGGAGTTAGAATTTGATTTTTTAAAAATCTTAGCATTAAAAACTACCTTCAGGATGTCCTTAAAAGTATAACCAGAAAATGCTAAGATTATAAAGAAATGGGATGCTGTGCAATATAAGAATTATTATTTAATATTTTATTGCATTAGCACCCCAGTCTCCTGGCTGAGGAAAAACTCCTCCCTTCAAGGTCTTTTAATGAAAACAAACAAAAAATCAAACTAATTCTCAGCCAGATATAAAACAGATTCATTTCCAGATTGATTCCAAACTGCAAGATGAAAATCATTAGGTTGACACATAAGCATAAATAATGCATAACCATAAAATTGATACAGGGTGCCTTATTGCAGACATGAAGTAATATATTAGAAAACCACTATGAAGTATCGGATTCTTAAAGAGAATATGTTTCTTTTTTTGCCAGCATAATGAAACGTTTCAAGGCCCAGTTATTTTCAAATGATTATACCAATGCATTTTTATGGCTTCATTTCCTAACACAATTCCAGGTATGTGCCAGAAATTATAGTGTTGGATATGAAGAAATGACCAAAAATACAAATTTCTATTCTTTCTTTAGTCTCTTGATAGTAGAGAAGTCCAAGTCATAAGTAAACATTATGCATTGACATCATTTGTCATCCAGGCCAGGTTAAGAAGTAAAAAGACTTCAGAAAACTCCCTCACTCCTTCTGGACTGTGATTTTGCTTTTATTGACCAATTTTGGTGCTGTGGTAAAGATCTGAATTCATACAGCATACTGAATAGTTGGGTAAAATTGCTTTGTCTTCTGCAATTTGGTGGATGTTTGGCTGTTGTCTGTATTCTGTTCTATTCTATATGTGCTGAACCTAGAGTCAGGAAGACCTGATTTTAAATCCAGGCTCAGACACTTAGTTACTATGTGATCCTGGGAAATTAATTTCATTTTTGTCCTGACTTTCCTAATCTCTAAAATAGTGTAATAATAGCATCTACCTTTCAGGATTGTTGTATGAAGTTAGATAGTTATACATTACTTTGCAAAACTTAAAATGCTATATAAATACAGCTATACTTGTTGTAGAGTACTCCAACATGCCATTGCTATAGCTATATTTCTAGTATAATATCAAATAGTAATAGTGATAATGAACATTTTTGCTTCAGTTTTGAAATTATATGAATAGCTTCTAACTTATAATTATTAGAGATAATATTTGTTCTTTGTTTTAGATATATGCTACTTATCATTTTTAAGGAAAGTTCTATTTATTCCTGTAATATTAGTGTTTTTGATTTTCAAAATTTTATTTTTCTGTTTCTATTGAAATAACCATACAATTTTTTGTTGTTAATAATGTAAATTTTTCTTATATTTTCCCTATTTTGAACCAAACTTGAATTCCTGATACAAATTCATCCAGGTCATAGTATATGATATTTGAAATATATTGTAATCTCCTTGCAGTTTTTTAAATTTTGGGATATATATTAATTAGTTTGGTTCATAATTTTCTTTTTCTATTTTGACTTTTCCTAGTCTCAGTATTAAGAATAACTGACATTTACAGTAATTGATGGTTTCAAATATTTTGGTAAGTTAAGGGGATTTCTAAGAAAACTTGGAGAAACTTTCTCTGGTGGGTTGGGTAGAGGAGAACAGGTTGTTCTGGTGACCATGAAGACTACAAAGGAAGCTGAAGCAAGTGCTATGGAGCTCTTAGAGCTCAGTCAGGCATTGATGATGCCAAGGTCATCCATTACATCCCATACCATCACCAGTCATCACGACTTCTGTCATGTCATTGGATTTAGATGACTCAGGAAAAGAGAGTAAAGCTAAGAATGTTCAGTTTTGCCTCATTTAAATCCGATTTACAAACACACACACACACACACACACACACACACACACACACACACACACATCACCTGTAAAGTCAAAGGTCCTCTTGGGAAATAAGGGATAAACAACAACAACATATTTGTGATGTGAAAGAAATTTGGTAGAATTATTTCTTCACTTATTTTTTCAAAAAAATATAAATAGGGAGCAACTAGGATGGCACAGTGGATAGAGCTTCAGTCCTGAATTCAGGAGGACCTGAGTTCAAATTTGACACTAGTTGTGTGATCTGGGGCAAGTCACTTAACCTCATTGCCTTACCAAAAGAAGCATATGTAGTATTAAAATTACATGTTCTTTGGGGCAGCTAGGTGGTGCAGTGGATAAAGCACCAACCCTGGAGTCAGGAGTACCTGGGTTTAAATCCGGTCTCAGACACTTAATAATTACCTAGCTGTGTGGTCTTGGGCAAGCCACTTAACCCCATTTGCCTTGAAAAAACCTAAAAAAAAAAAAAAAGAAAAAAGTTGCATGTTCTTTGAATGTTTTATAGAATTTACTTGTAAATCCTTCTGATCCAGAGTTTGTTCATTTATAGTCTTTTAATTGTTTTAGATAAGTTTATTTTTCTATTTCCTGTTCTGTTAATCTAAGTAATTTATGCCAATAATTTTGTTTTTCTTTTTAAAAATCTAATTAGCTACTGTTTTATCCATTTAGTTTGATTTTTAATACAGTTCCTAGTTTTATTTATGAGTTCAAAGGAAATGTCATAAACATATGATCCTTTATATATCAAAAGTATTAGGTAGTCTCCTTCCATTTTTACCACTTTCTTTTTGTTTTTTTGAAAGATTTTATTTATTTTGAGTTTTACAAATTTACCCCTATTCTTGCTTCCCTCACCCAGAGAAGGCAGTCTATTAGTCTTTACATTGTTTCCATGGTATGCATTAATCTAAGTTGAGTGTGATAAGATAGAAATCAAATCATTAAGGAAAAAAAAATCAAGTATAAGAGATAGCAAAATTACATAATGAGATGGTTTTTTCCCCCTAAATTGAAGGTAATAGTCTTCGACCTTTGTTCAAACTCCACAACTCCCTCTCTGGATACAAGTGGTATTCTCCATCACGGATAGCCCAAAATTGTCCCTGATTGTTGCACTGATGCGATGAGCAAGTCCATCAAGGATGATGATCACCCCATGTTGCTATTAGGGTGCACAACATTCTCCTAGTTCCGCTCATCCTGTCCAGCACCAGTTCATGCAAATTGTGAATTCCCATCCCTCCTGGTTTCTTTCTGTTTCATTTTTTTGGTTAACATGACTTTATTTATACATTACTAAAATATTCTTGTTTAAGAGTAACATAATACCCCATCCTCCACAAAATATAGAACCTCATGAGAAATAAAGTAAAAGAAAGAGAAAAAAACATGTTTCAGTGTGTGGTCTGATACAATCAGTTCTGTTTCGGGTGGATCACATTCTTTATGATAAGAAATTACTTTCATATTTTTCCCTAGTTGCTGTTGCTGACTGTAATTCCCTCCATCCATTCCTTCCCACTACCATATATTATATTTTCTCTCTCCTTTCACTCTGTCCCTTTTCTAAAATGTGCTGTAGGGTAGTTGAGTGGTGTAGCTGATAGAGCATTGGCCCTGGGGCGAAAAGGCCCCAGGCCCACATACTACCCCAGAGACTCAGCAACCACCTAGACCCGGTGTCCTGGACAGGCCAGTCAATCCTAGCTCCTTGCAAAAAATAAAAAAGAAAATATGTTATATATGACTATTCTCCCTGTGATCTACCCTCTCCTCTTTCACCTGCATGCCCCCTTCCCCCATCCCCCTTCTCTCTTTATTACTCTAGATGTCTATACCCTATTGAGTGTGTATGCTGTTTCCTCTTTGAGCCATTTCTGATGAGAGTGAAGGTTCCCTCATTCCCCCTCACCTTCCCCCTCTTCCATAACATTGCAAAACTTTATTGCAAAAAAAATTTTTATATGAACTATCTTAGCCTATTCCACCTCTCCTTTCTTTTACTCCCAGCACATTTCCCTTTTAGCCATTGACTCCATTTTTACACCACATTATATCTTCAAATTCAGCTCTCCTGTGCTTCACCTATAAAAGCACCTTCTACCTGCTCAATTAAATGTAAAGGTTCATATGAGTATTATAAATATCATTTTTCTATGCAAGAATACATGGAGTTCATCATTATTAAGTCCCTTATAATTTGCCCTTCTTCTCCACTCTCTGTGCTTCACCTGAGTCCAATACTTGAAGGTCAAACTTTCTGTTCAGCTCTGGTTGTTTAAACAGGAACATTTGAAATTCCCCTGTTTCATTGACAGTCCATCTTTTCCCCTGGAAGAAGATATTCAGTTTTGCTGGGTAATTGATTCACAGTTGCATTCCAAGCTCTTTTCCTTCCAGAATATTATATTCCAAGCCCTACGAGGCCTTAATGTAGTTGCTGCTACGTCCTGTGTGATCCTGACTGCAGCTCCACAAT
Source organism: Macrotis lagotis (assembly GCF_037893015.1). Lineage (NCBI taxonomy): Eukaryota > Metazoa > Chordata > Mammalia > Peramelemorphia > Peramelidae > Macrotis > Macrotis lagotis. The sequence goes on along the minus strand of NC_133658.1, from coordinate 513,480,911 downwards.
ATTTGAATTGTATCCTTCTGGCTGCTTGTAATATTTTCTCTTTGACTTGGGAGTTCTGGAACTTGGCTATAATATTCCTGGGGGTTGTTTATTTTTCAATTTCTTTCCAGGGGAGATTGGTGAATTCTCTCAATTTCTATTTTGCCCTCTGCTTCTAGGATATCTGGGCAATTTTCCTGTAGGAATTTTTTTAAAATCAGGTCAAGGTTCTTTTCCTGATTATGACTTTCAGGTATCCCAATAATTTTTAAATTATCTTTCCTGAACTTGTTTTCCAGATCAGTTATTTTTTCCTCACAGAGTTTTCTTATCTTCTTTTCTATGTGGCCAATTCTGCTTTTTAAAGTATTCTTCTCCTCAATAACTTTTTTTGAACTACTTTATCCATTTGACCTAAGCTGGTTTTTAACATATTATTTTCTTCAGCATTCTTCTGGATCTCTGACTAAGCTGCTGACTTTTGTTTTTATGTTTTTCATGCATCTCTCTTATTTCTTTTCTCAAATTTTCTTCTATCTCCCTTACTTGATTTTTCAAAATCCTTTTTGAGCTCTGTCATAGTCTGACCCCAACTTTTATTTTTCTTGGAGTCTTTAGATGCAGAAACTTGTACTTCCTCATCTTCACATTGAGTATTTTGATCCTCCTTGGGAATCATATACAAAGTATTTGTCAATGATCAGGTTCCTTTTAATTCTGTTTACTCATTTCCCCAACTTCTGCCTGGTTTTGGGGTGCTTCCTGAGTTTTTGAGTTTTATTGGGACACCTCAACAAGGACCTCAGTGTGTGAGGCTCTTACTCTGCCATGGGGCTGAGCGGGGGGAGGGGTCCATGTTTTATGGGGGGCCTAGACTGCAATCAGGATCTGAATGTGGTCAGAGTCCCAGAGTTCTGTTCCAGGGACAAAGGACAGACCTCAGAAGTCTCCCTCCGGTTTCCTTACCTGCAGTGGACTGAGCACTCAGGGTACAGCTGCCTAGAGGCTCCTGCTTGATGGATCCATGAACCTATTTCCATTTCTGGGACCTGGGCATGCTGAGTGCAGTGGTTGCACTGGGTGCTACGATGGCTGAGGACCTGGGCTTCACACTAGCTCTGGCAGAGGTCTCCCTGCTGATCTTCCAAGTTGTGCTTTATGCTCCCTGTAATGTGGGTCAGGAAACTGCTTCTGCTGCTAGGAGCCACAGCTCCCAGGCACCCTTGGGCTCTTCCTGGGAGGCTGAAGTTTCTTCACTTAGAGGGCTGCAACCCTGTGGAACAGTTTTTCCAATATTTTCCAGGTTACCTTGGGCTGGAGAATTGCCTCACTGGATCTTTCTGTGGGTTCTGTCTCTCAATAATTTAGTTAGAGTCATAATTTTAAGATTTTTGAAATATTTTAGAGAGAGCACCTAAGAGAGGCTCTTCTCTTGCTGCCATCTTGGCTCTACCCCACTTTTTATTTTTAAAAAGGAAAGAAGAATCAAAGATTGAAAAAAAGGAGAAGATGATGGGATGGAGAGAAATATACAATCAGAATTTATAACTATCAATCTGAATCAGATAAGCACACATAAATTAGAATAGCAGAAGAGATTAGAAAGCAGAATACATTTTTTAAAAATAAGAAACATAGTTTAAACTAGGAGTGGACTACACTCCTTCAAAAAAATATAGCCAACAGATTTTTAAAAAGCCAGTAAGGATACGAACTTATAAAAATTTGTTAGTTTTTAGAACCTATAAAACTATAAAAATTATAATTATGTAAACATGCTAATTACTAAATGAAAACAGAATTAAATATAATAATTTTACAAAAAATTGCTCAGTATTATGGTCCCTATGGAAAATGTTTTATTATAATGTTCAGAAAATTTATTTATATATATTATAAGAAACATAATTAAAACCTAAGATTCATATAGAGTTCAAGTAAAGGCAATACTACTTATGTCAACCTACATTCCATTATTCCAACTGTTTGAAAATGGAATATAACTCTGATCTTGGAATTTTTCCAGGAATCCTCAGAGATACTTATAAGGAATTTCAAGTTTCCCCAGGTCCAGTTTCCAGGACTTGCTTACTTAGATCTTATTTTGGTTCCACTCAAAGTTTGTATTTTGGGGTTCTTTTTGTGTTTTGACTTTACCCAAATGATACTGAATATTTATACTTAACTGATATCCATTTTAAAATGACTTTGTTTTCAAGCTGTTGGTTCTATAAAATTGCTTAACAATTTTTTATGTGGTTCATGTGCTAGTACCTTGAGCCTGGATAAAAGGGAGTCACAGCCTTTTTATGAACTTTGGGGTTTTGTGTGTGTGTGTGTGTGTGTGTGTGTGTGTGCAGATGGGAGGAATGTGGATATTTTGCACCAATTATACCACTATAATAAATAGCTAAGGCCAAATTAAGTCTGACTGATGATATTACATATTACTAATCTTTGGGGGAAACATATCAGAGTAGAGGGATTTATAAAATAAAGCAATAGAAAAGACAATCCCAAGTTTTCCATGCTAATATTGGAGCCCTTCTGAGAAGCTTGCCAGTACAAGGGGTGGGGAGTGTTAAGGAGGACTAAAGTTTCTTCACCTTTTTCAGAGCTTCTTATGCAATTATTTTTTAGTTTTTTTTTTGCAAGGCAATGGGGTTAAGTGGCTTGCCCAAGGCCACACAGCTAGGTATTTATTAAGTGTCTGAGGTCAAATTTGAACTCAGGTTCTTCTGACTCCAGGACTGGTACTCTATCCACTGCACCACCTAGCTGCCCCATTTTATGCAATTTTGATGTCCATCTTTCACTCAGCTCTCACCTATGACTCCAAGGAACTGGAGCATGTGCATTGGCCACAGCCTAGTGAACCCAAAATAGCAGAAGGGCTAAACCCTCAAACTCCAAGGTGAAGTAGGAAAATGTATACTCTAAATAAGTGAAGACTTGCCCCATCAGAATTAGTGAATGAAAATAATTCATTCCAATGACCATGAAGGTGGTTGAAACAGGTGCTATGGAGAGCTTAGAGTTTGGTCAGATACCAAAAGGTGCCAGTCAGCTTGTCTTTTTTCTTGCCACTGAACTTCTATGATTCAGGAAGAGAATTTGAGGCAGAACGGTTTTGTGAGCTCTGCCTTACTTAAATCCTATTCACACCAAAACAAGAATCATTCCATTATGTCATTGGTTCTTTTAAAAACAATGGGTAAACAACATATGGGAGTTGAGATAGTAAATCTAGAATCTGCATGTGCTACAATACTATTTTCAACATATATTTCACAGGGTTGTTTGAAGGAAATACTCTATAAAACTTAATGGCACAATATAAAAATGAGTTGTATTATTTACATGTACCATATATATCACTGCTTGGAATGTATTGTTATTTAGACAACTCCTGAACAAAAGAAGGAAGTCATTTTTAAGTTGGTTGCATCATAGAAGTACATTAAACCTCAAGAATACTTAAGAAAATGTCTTTGATGACAGAATTCTTTGGTTAGCAAAGGGACATCTTTCTTGTCCTAATTAGTGCAGTCAAATGACAATGACATTCTGTCTTTGGTCATTTAGAAAATCGTTGAATCATAGAGGTGGAAAGCAGTTATGAAATCCTTTACGATAATCTCATTTTATAGATGAGAAAAATGAAGCCTTGAAAGGTAAAGTGACCTGATATATCTAATTAGAAAATTAATGGTAGAAGCAAGCATAAAATTCATTCATTTTGGGGCCCAAATACAAAGAATCTTAAAATTTGGAGGGGCCTCAGGAGTCATGTAAATCCAAGATAGAACCGAATAGGACTCTCTTCCATAAAAGACCTGACAAAAGTGGCCCCACTGACTTCTCTTGTAGAAGTCTAGTGATGAGGATGCTTCCAACTCTACAAGTTCATCCCTCTTTTAATTTAGCTCAGATTATCTCCTCAGTTACTACTTTGGGCTTTTTTGATTTTTCCAACAAGCCCCAATAACCCTTCTCCCTTGCTTTTCAGTTTCCTGTTGGAAATTGTCTTCTTCCATCAAAATTAACATTCTTAAGGCAGAGATTGTCTTTTGTTAATTTTTAGGGTTTTTTCTATCCTCAGCAAAATTCCTGGCACAATATTTATTGACTGACCAATTGACTTTTGGAGAGCACTAGTTGTTGCAAGTATTTTCTTACATTGAGCAAAAAATCTGCTTCTCTGCTCCTACCCATAGATCCTACCCCAGCTTTCTGGGCCAACCAGAAAGGAGAACTATCCCTCCTCTATATGATTTTCCTTGAAATTCTTGAAAACAGATATATTAGCAATATTCAGAACCAACTACTTAGTTTTCTTTCCAGAACTGTGATTTTGTTTTCTTTTAGTTATTTGTCAATTTAAATAAAAAATACAAGAAAAAAATCAGATCTAGTATCATGTCCTCCTCTTCATGTTTAACATTGTAACTCTATCAACAATTTCTTATATGTAATGAATTCTTATATGTAATGAATCAGTGATGCCAGATCTCCTCAGGCTTGTAAATGTCTTGTAAAATGTGCCACCAAAATGATGATTTATTTCAGAGCACAATAGGGGTTTCTCTTTTTGAAGACCCTTGTTGTTTAGTTATTTCAGTCATATTCAGTTCTTCATGATCCCATTTGAGGTTTTCTCGACAGAGATACTGGAATGGTTTGCCATTTCCTTCTGTAGTATATTTTACAGATGAGGAAACTGGGGCAAACAGGGTTAACTGGCCTGCCCAGGGTCACATAGTTACTATCTGAAGTCAGCTTTGAAGTAAGAAATATGTCTTTCTGATTCCAGGTCCAGCACTCTATCCACTGCATCAGCTAATGCCAGTAAATGCCATAAAAAAATTATATTACATTTTATATCTTCCATGTCATACTGTTGATTTGTGATCCAGAAAACAAACATGCCTTTTTTTCAAGAATTGTTATCTAGGCTTATTTGCTCCATCTTGAACTTTTTTTTTACCTTGAACTTTTGAAATTGACTACTTGAACCCAACTATAGATAATTACATTTCCCTATAAAATTTCATCTTAAAAAAGTTAAACTCGTTTTATGTGTTATTTCTTCCACAATGTTTTGTATTATATTCAAATTTGATAATTTTGATAATTCAATAATTTGATCTAAATATTCCTTTTTCCAAAGGCAATGAAAAAGATGTTGAACAGTACAGGTATCGAGCAGAGAGTCCTTTGAACATTACACTAGATTTTTCCATTCCAGATTGCCACTAATTCACCAGTAATTACTCTTTGGGACCAGTCATTCAACTGGAATCATAAAATCATTGATTTAAGAGCTTGAAGGTATCTTATAGAAGGCCATCATGTTTGACCTCTTTAATTCTGAATTTATGTAATTGATGAATCATCTAATCCACATAACAACATAGTATCAGGGTATGAGGGATGGAAAAATCCTTCAATATTATCTGGTAAAGCTCCCCTTTATAGTGGAAGAAATTGATGACCAGAGAGATACTGACTAAAAGCTAAATTGGTTTTAAGTGGTAAAGAACATGCAGACCCCCACCCCATTCTCTGATTTTCAAATCTAGTACTCTTTCTTCTATAACATATTTTTCTATGCTGAACTACAGATCTGCATATATAGAAATATATACACATATATTTATATATGTATACATATACACACATACACACACACACACACACACACACACACACACACATCATTCCCCAAATTTACCAATGTGGTAACTCTTTTAGAGAAAAGAAATTGCTTAGTTCAACATAACCTATTCTTGATGACATATGATACAAAACTGAATTAGGCAAAAAGGTTCTTTAGTAGTGTGACTGCCTTATATACTCTGTCTATGCTGCCTCCTAATTTCAGGATTAGGAAAGAGAACGTGCCTCCTATCCTTTCTTTCCTTCAAAACCATATGGTATGTTTCAAAAATTTTAATGTGATTCTAAGACTAAAACTTTGGGGACACCCTATATTTTTGGAAAGAATCAGTGATGAGCCATTTATAAGTAATTTGCTCCTTGAAGGAGATTTAAATTTATCAGCCACTTTTCTTAGAGTTATTTAAATTTGTGAAGTGTCAGAGTGAAGAAGGACTTGGAGTTCAAGGATACTGTTTAAGTTCTGCTCCTTCAGTTTACTAACCTTGGGCAAATCTCTTCACCTCTCTATAATTCAATTTCCTTAGCTATAAAATGACTGAAGCACTAGACCTCTAAAATTCCTTCCAGCTCTAACAAACTTTGATTCTGTTCTTTGACATAGGAATTTCAGGTATTTAAGAATTCAGTAAGGACATAAATTGAGATCTAGAAGGAACTTCAAAAATTTCCACATTTATCCACCTTATTTTATAAAGAGCCATAGAGAAAGTAAATGACTTGTTCATCTCCAGTAAATATTTTTCTCAATCATTCCCTATATAATTATCAATTTTTCCTAATTTTTAATTTTTTTCCTTACTATATCTAAGTGCTCTAAATTTTCATAATCTTAAAAAGACAAAACAAATACCAAAATAAACCTTCATTAGGCTCTACTGTCCTTTCAGGATAGTAGCTTATATCTTTCCTCTGCTTCTCAGCTAAATGTCTTTTTAATAAAAAGCTGTCTAGAGGAATCTAGGTGGCACAGTGAATAGAGCACTAGCCCTGGAATCAGGAGGACTTGAGTTCAAATGTGACCTCAGACACTTAATAATTGCCTAGCTATGTGACCTTGGGCAAGTCACTCAAACCCCATTGCCTTAAATAAATTTGAAAAAAAAATTAAAAATCCTGTATATAATTACTGCCATTTCCTTTCATCCTCTTCAGTCTTATCTCCAACTTCAATACTTAACCAAAACTGCTCTCTCCAATATTACATAAAATTTCTTAATGACCAAATCTGATAACCTTTTCTCAGTCTCCATTCTTCCTTTATCTCTCTGCTTTTCTTGACTTTCTTGACCACTCCTACTTCCTACTCTCTCCTCTCTGGGTTTTTGTTCCATTTCTCTCCCTTGAAGATGTCTGTTTCACAGTCTCCTTTGGTGCTATGCAATCCTTATCATGTTGGATTTTATACCTACTCAGTTGTGAGTACTTGCTAAGGTTTTTTCCTTAGCCTGCTTCTTCCTATAAATACTCTTTTATTTTGGTGATCTCAATAACTTCTATTAGCATTCTATGAAGATGACACCTAAATCTATAGATCTCCATCTATAACAGTCTCTCCCTTGAACATTAACCTAACCAAATATTAGTGATCTCTTTCTAAAATTATATTGCATTTAGTTATTTTATATTAATTTTATATTAATTTTCTTCAAATGTATTCTGCATGTATTTGCATAAGTAATTATTTTACCTTTAAGTTTGTAAACCAGTAAAGAGTAGGAATTTTTCATTATTCATATTAGTGAATGAATGATTGAAAAATCATTTATGAATTTCTTTTATGTTTCATTGCTAGGTTTACAAATACAAAAGTAAAATCAATTTCTGCCTCAGTTCTACAACTATTAAGTGTCTGAGGTAAGATCTGAACCCTAAGCACTGAGAAGGGAGGAGATTATTCTTCCTTGAAGCCTTAAAGATTATATCTTATAGATGGCTATCTACTCAACTAGCATCTAAAACCTGCCTTGAATACTATATAATTTCCCAGACTTTTAAGTAAGTCTCTGATTTGACCTTCTTTTCTTGTCATTAATTTAAGGTAAAGAATGTTTGATTAATTAAGTCTGGCTGACAATTGAGTCCTGGATAAAAAAATATGATTTTTGACATCTAAAAAATTTATTGAAAACATCATTATCATGTTTCTTTAAAACATCTCTATCTAACTATCACTTTTCTGGTTACTTTACTCATAGAGAAATACTTTCATGATCCCTGGCCTTCATGATATGAAGCATAAGTCTGACTAACAAGATATAATAAAGTTACCATGGAATCAGAGGCCTGGAGATTTAAGTGGACTTAAGGAATGAGGGTTACCTTTCTGCTGTGGTATTAGGAGATTTTAATTCCCATGAAATTTTAGTGGTTTTTTTAATTTTACAACCCAGTTATTTCCTTATATATTCATTACCCTCTTTAAGCAAACTCTTTCATTGCAAATAAAAATAGTTAAACAAAAGCAAATAACAATGAGTGTCTGACAGCAGAGATAATACTTTACACTTATAGCTTCTCACTTTTCCAATAAAACAAAGTAAACATATTCCTGAAGGATAACTCTGTTTGGGCTTTGCTGTTTATTAACTATTTGACATTGGATGAATCCACAAATCTTCCTGGGGCCTCAGTTTCCTGATATGTTAAATGAAAAGGTTAGATTAAATCAGTGGTTTCCATTCTTTTAAAATTATATTCTCCTGTCAGTAAATATCTTTTGGGCTTATTCTCAATAGAGGCATACATACATACATATCTATATATACATAATATTTTATTATAATTTTCAGCATCATACAACAAAAAATAGTCATTTGAAATGAGTGAGATAAAGATGCAATGATATTTTGAAATATTTATTAGTAGTACAAAATGTTTTACTTAATAAAACATGAATATTGATATTTCAGAGGGAATAGTATGATTCAATGTTTCATTATTTTTGAAAATCATGGTTTAACATTTTGTTAGAAATTGAAAGTCTTATTCTAAATTTATTTCAATAAAAACTGAAATAATGGATGTCATAGCTGCAAAAGATACCTCAAAAATATATGGGTTCAAATGGAAGAAGTTCATCTTTGGCTGAAATTATTAAATCATGGTGATCATTTTTCAATGTCATTCACCATTTATTTATTTCAAAGATTTTGGTGAAATCTAACTATTACATTTCCATTTTTTTATGATTTATGGTCTTACATTTTTGTAATTTTTACAGATAGATTCAAAACCTATTAAATTCTTTGGAAGATTTTATTAAGAAGTTAGAAAATTATTTTTCTAAGTTTTTAAATAAAGGGCAAAATCAATATGGTGGAGTTAGAATAAGCAGTTGATTCTAGCTCCCTATATTTCTTCTCCATGATGATCTAGAAAATGACCAGATTCCTGATAGGGAAAAAACAAGAAAAATTCGCAGTGTGTCATTTTGTCTAGCTCAGGAAAACAGAGAGAGAGAGAGAGAGAGAGAGAGAGAGAGAGAGAGAGAGAGAGAGAGAGAGAGATTGAGAGAGAGAGAGAGAGAGAGAGAGAGAGAGAGAGAGAGAACTGCAGCCACTGAGGAGACTGGGAATGGAATCAGCAATGTTGTGAAACATTCCCCAAGTTCTCCTGGACTGAAGCACAGCTAAGACAGGCACCAAGACAGAAAGCACCAAAGCAGAAAGAGTTCACAGAAGATCCTTGAATTATCGTTGCTTGCAGGAATGAATAACATGTGACATTTCTCTTGCCTAGAATTCAATTCAAGGTCTCAGTTATAGGATAAAGAGAAGAAATTGAGAGCATGGTCCCTAGCTACATAACTTATATGAGTCAAAAAACACATTCTAAAATCATAGCTGTATAACTGATCCCAAGAACAGTGACTGAGTTCCAGCCTTTAGACTTGCATCCATATCAGCAGTAAAGTGAATGGATGTCCCAGACCAGAGTGGAGTTAGTATTTCATTCTTGGCAAATTTATCAAACTTCCTAGCTTACTAAAAGTACCTGAAACAATCTACTGAAGCTCATAATCAAGGACAGATGCAAACCTAGATTAGAATCTTGCAGAGATCAGACCAGAAATTCTGATTGAACAGACCTGTCACTGGATCATACCATTTTTGAAATACTGAAAATTTGCCGGAAGTGGAGTAGAACCAGGAGAACAGTAGTTATCATGTTCAATTATGAATGATTACATACAACAAGCCAAGATAATAATCAAGAGTTCATGATGGAAAATGTTAATCATCTTTAAAATACAGAACTAATAGAATCTGAATGACAATCAAAGCACACTATTTTTCACTTTCTTTTTTCTTTTGATCTGTTTCTCCTTTCTTAGCATCCTTTATTAGTATCTTCTGCCTTAGACTAATATGGAAATATATTTTACATGATTTAAATATATAATATCTTTCAATTTTCTTACCTTTCTGTAGGGAAGAGAGAAATAAGAGAAGTAAGAAAATACAGAGCTCAAAATTAAAAAAAAAAGAATGTCTAAAATTCCTTTACTTATAGTTGGGAAAAACAAAATACTATTAAAAAGGGGCAGGGGTTGGGGTGAAAAAAAAGTTTAAAGACCCATACCTTAGCTATAAAAATAGGAGAAGAATGTAAAAAGTCAGAAGGTTGGAGCTGACATCCTCTTCTAGACTTCCCATTAATTTTACAGAGCTTATCACCAACATAAAGTCAAAAATCAAGATGTAGGTTGGAAGAATAAGGAAAAAAACAACATCACAATTAAGAACTATTATAGTGGAGGGGGCGTAGGCAAGGAAACTCAAATCACAAACACAGGAAAAGAATGATTTAAAAATTAAGCAGCCTCAAAAATAAATACAGTGTTAATACAAGACAAAAAATTCCTAAAAAACTTAAAATAATAGATTTTTAAATACCTAAAATGATATTAAAAATCAAATGAGAGCAAAAGAAGTAAATAGAAAAAGCCAAAAGATAGTAAAAAAGAATTACCAACTTATAAAAAGAGGTGCAAAACAAAAAAAAAATAACTCCTTGCAAATTTAGAACTGGATAAATGAAATTAATTGACTCCATGAGGCATCAAAAATAATAAAAAAATATAGTCTGAAAAAAATGTGAAAAATTTAATAGGAAAAACAACTGACAAGAAAACAAGTTGAAAAGAGATAATTTAAGAATCACTGGACTCCTTGAAAATCACGAACAAAGAAAGTTTAGAAATCATCTTTGAAAAAATTGTAAAAGAAAACTGTTCATATATCTTAGAACCAGAAATGAAATAGAAATAGAAAAAATTCACCAATTACTTCCTAAACCCTCTCAAATGAAAACTCTGGGAAGAGGAATATATACATTTCCCTTCAAAATTATTTCATTACTAGGGTTCAAGGAGGGAGTTTAATTTCACAGCAGCTGAATATGATTCCACTAATGTTTGGATGATCTCAAAAGAAGAATGGAAAAGGTGAGATATAAGAATGAACTGGTAGAGAATTATGGAGATAAATGGTTGAAATTTATAAAACCCAGAGAAGACATTAGCAGGAAAGAAGGCAACCCTTGAACCACATTCTTATCCAAGCTAGCTAAAAAAGATATGTATATATATACATATATATATATACTTATGAATATATAAATACACATTCAGGTGGGTACAAAAATGTATATTTTACTCAACAGAAGAAAAGGAGAAAAGAGTTACGGGAAAATATGGGAATAATGGGGGTAGATTAAGTGAAGCATAAGAAGCAAAACAGAAAGATGGATTCAAAAGGAGAAGAAAAAGTATAACAGTACAGGATGAAGAGAAATATATATTTAGCAATAATAACTGTGAATAAAACATATAAATTCACCCGTATGTTGGAAAAGGATAATAAAATAAGTTAGAAACCAGAATCCAACAATATTTTGCTTACAAGAATCACATTAAAAACAGAAAGATATACATAGAGTTAACATGAGGGACTTGAAATAGGAGAACAGGGAATGATTTACCTTTCAGATATATAAGAGGTTATTAGTTTATGACTGAACAAGAGAAAGAGAACATTGTAAATTGTGAAATGTATAATTTTGATTACATTAATTTGAGAAGGTTTTGCACAAATAAAACCAAGGCAATCAAGATTAGAAGAGAAACAGAAAGCTGGGAAACAATTTTCACAGCTAGTGCTTCTGATAAAGGTTTTGGTTCTAAAATATACAGAGAACCAATTAAAATTTATAAGAATACAAGTCATTTGTTAATTGATAAATGGTCAAAGGATATTAATGGGCAGTTTTCAGACAAAGAAATCAATGCTATCTATAGTCATATGAAAAAATGCTCTCAATCATTATTGATTAGAGAAATGCAAATTAAAACAACTATAAGGTACTAACTCACACTTATCAAAATGGCTAATATGATAGAAAAAGAAAATTGCCAATGTTGGATAGAATGTGGGAAAACTGGGACAATAATGTACTGCTGGTACAGTTGAATACTGATCCAATCTTCTGAAGAACAATTGAAAACTATTCTCAAAGGGCAATAAAACTGTACTTGCCCTTTGATCCAGCAATACCACTACTAGAGCTGTTTTCCAAAGAGATCATATAAAAGGAAAAAAGACCCACATGTATAAAAATATTTATAGCAGCCCTTTTTGTGGTGGCAAAGAATCAGGAAATGAGGGAATGTCCATCACTTGGGGAATGGCTGAACAAATCATCATTTATGAATGTGATTGAGTCCTTCTGTTCTGTAAGAAATCATGAGCGAGGGGCGGCTAGGTGGTGCAGTGGATAGAGCACCAGCCCTGGAGTCAGGAGTACCCGAGTTCAAATCCAGCCTCAGACACTTAATAATTACCTAGCTGTGTGGCCTTGGGCAAGCTACTTAATCCCATTGCCTTGCAAAAACCTAAAAAAAAAAAAAAAATCATGAGCGATCAGATTTCAGAAAAGCCTGGAAATGAACTGAGGCTGAATGAACCAGGAGAATATTGTACATATTAACAGCAACACTGTATGATGATCAACTATGATGGACTTATCTCCTCTGAGCAGTGCAGTAATCAAGGACAATTCTTAAAGACTTGTGATGGAAACTCTCATCCACATCCAAACTATGGATTCTGAATGCAGACCAAAGTATACCATTGTCACTTTTTAAAATCTGCTTTATTTTTTTCTCTTTTGTTCAAGGATTTTCCCCTTTTAGTTCTGATTCTTCTTTCACAACATGACAAATATGGAAATATGTTAAACATGATCATTTCATATTATAACCTATTTCATATCACTCACTGTGATGGGTAGGGGAAAAGGAAGTGGGAATGGCGGGGGGGGGGGAAGCTCAAAAGCTTGCAAAAAAGAGGAATATTGAAAAGTATTTTTGCATGTAATTGAAAAAATGAAATGAGGGCCTGAAAGAGAATCTAGTATGCTTCAGCTGAAGTGAAAAAGGCAATAGTAGCAATAATAACCTCAGATAAAGCACAAACATGAAATAAACAGAGGAATTAATTTTTAAAAAGATATCATGGACAATGAATCAATATAAACATTAAATATAGATATATCAAATGACATATATTCTAAATTCTAAAAAGGAAAAGTTAACTGAGGTAGACACTTTGGGGGTAGAGCCAAGAGGGTAACATTAAACTAACATGCTCTCAGAGCTTTTCCCTACCAAAGGTAAATGAAGCCTCTATTCTGACATTCAAGCTATAGATACCACCAAGAAAAGAATAAGATTCAAAGCAGTTTTCAATGGTAGACACTGTGGAAAATCTTCAAGTGAAGGTCTGTCTCTTGCGGGGAGAAGGGAAGTAAAGCCCAGGAGGCTGGAGAGTGGGAAAGTCAGCAGGAGGCTCTTAGCCACAGTATAATTCAGGTCTCAACAGCTTGACAACAGCAGAGGTTCTAGCAGCTAGATGGCAAGCCAGCTGGAAGGACTCCAACCCCCAAACAAAGTCCAGACCCTGGGAACACCAGAGTAATAGACAGGACTGGGTTGGGAACAAATCACTGCTATGTCAGAACCTGGACATGAAGGATGAAACAGACCTCCACAAAGGCAAGGATGGAGCTGCATAGGCAATATCTTGGCTAACAAGCCAGGAATCACACCCCAACCCTAGCAAAAAAAAAAAAAAGGCTTGAATCTATACTCCCTACACTCCAGAAGCAGACCTAAAACAACAAAGATGAGCAAAAAAGCTAAGAGAGAGCTCACTACAGAAAACTACAGACAAAGGTGATAGCAATGTGATGTCTGACGAAGAAATCAGTGAAAAATAACTCAGAGGAAGGTATCAGAACAGTCTATACATTAGACTCACATACAAAAGCTCATCAAATAAATTTAAAAAGAATTTAAAAACCAAAGAAGAAAGAAAACAGAAAAATGGGAAAAAAGAAATGAGAGTCATGCAGGAAAATTATGAAAAAACTGACCAGAGAATTCAACATCTTTAAAAAGGAAAAACTAAAGGTAATTGAAGAAATTAAAACCCTAAAAATTAGAATTGAATAAATAGAAATGATTGAATCTACAATACTACATGATTCTGTCAAACAAAATAAAAAGGCTGAAAAAATTGAAGAATATGTAAAGTAACTTTTAGGGAAAATAAATGACCTGGAAAATTGATTCAGAAGAGACAATCTACAAATCATCAGACTACCAGAAAACCTAGATAAAAAAAAGACCCTGTAAAGCATCATGCAGGAAATTATAAGGGGAAACTGTACAAATCTTCTAGAACAAGAAAACAGTATTACCATTGAAGGAATCTACAGGACCCCTCCAGAGAAATACCCCAGGATAAAAACTCCAATGGCTGTTATAGCCAAATTCCAGAACTCTCAAATAAAGGGGAGAATATTACAAACAGCAAAAAGAAAACAATTCAAATACAAAAGGAATCACAATCAGACCCATTCACAACCTTTCAGCCTCAACACTGAAGGATTAGAAGATTTGGAATACCATAATTTGGAGATCAAAGGACCTGGGATTACAACCCAGAAATTGATTTCTTGCAAAATTCAGCATATACTGTCAGAGGAAAAGATGGATATTCAACAAAATAAAGGCTTTCCAGAATTTCCTGACACAAAAACCAGAATTGAACAGATAATTCAATTTCCAAATACAGGACTCAAGAGTTGCATTAAAAGGTAAATGAAAAGGGGAAAGAAAAAAAACCCAAAACAAAACAAAAAAGGGAAAGTATAACAATTCCAAATCTTGAGAACTTTACTCCTCTTAGGATAGTTAAAGGGTTGAATATAATTGAAGAGATTGGATTTAAGGAATATGGGTATAGTTTGGTCTTGTCTCTCCATTAAAGAGGTCCAAGATGACTTCACTGAGACAAAAAGCCCTGATGGTAACTGTATTAGACTGACTATGGAGTATATTATACCCATACATAGGAAGAAAAACAAAACAAAACAAAACACACATGCAAAAAACCCCCTTCAAAATCTGATGAACACTTTATAAAAATTATCTCTTATGTATCTCTTTCCCTTAATCCCAATTCCTTAAACTGTAAATGACTAATCTGTAAACCATGTTTATCAAAAATATGTATGTTCAATGCTAATCTGACTGTTCACCACTGAGGAGAAGGGGATGAGAAGGAAGGGTGGAAGGAAATTTTGTAATTTAAAACTATACATTTGTATATGGAATAAAAAATAAATAATTTAAAATTTAAAAATAGTTAGCTGAGGTACAGAAAATAAGAGTAAAACTTTAATAATATGAGATCTCAATTTGCTCTTCTCAGAGTCAGATAAATCTAACTGCAAAATAAAGAAGAAAGAACTTTAAAAAGTTGAATAAAATCTTAGATATTAGATAAAATATCTCTCTAGAGAATGATGAATGGGAATAGAAAGGTGTATATTTATTTCTTAGTAATGAATGGCACCTTCACAAAAAAGGACCATATAATAGAGCACCAAGAATCTCACAAATGCAATAAAGCAGAAATATTAATTGTATTTCTTATTGACCATAACAAAATTAAAATTATACAATAAAGTAAATTTAAGCAAAAATTAAAAAATCTTTAGAAAGCAAGTTTTTTTTAATGAGTTCAGATAGGAAAAGTTTTATAATTGACACATATAATTCTTAGCAATCCAAAGGGAAGGAGATCAGTATCTAGGAGGGGAGAGTGGCTGCTTACATTGAATGCTTCACATAAACCAAAAAGAATAAAACTTCAATAAGATATGGCAAGGAGATCACTGTTCCAGTTGAATAAACTAAATACATCCATATTGGTTTATCCTGTGCCATTCACTCTTTCCAAACCAAAAAAAACAAAAGGAGCATTGGTCATTGATCTAAATAAGAGCTTGTCCACTTTGACACACTTGATCATTATTTGATCTCAGAAAAAGTATGTGTGGAAATTAGGCAGAAGAATGGGAATTTTATCTGTAAAATCATTGCAGATACCTAAATAGAATTAAAGTTATAGGATCTGGGAGACTGATGAAAACTTCCTTAGAAAATCAGTAATGTGAAGGAGTGAAATGGAGAAATGTTGGGTTATAATAGATGGAGATAATATAATGTTAGAAATAAGTCCATGAATGGTGAGAATAAGGGTATGATTCTCATATTTCACCCTTCAATTGGTTGATCACATATCCCTTTGGGTCAGGCCCTTTTTGAATTAGATGATGTTTAGATCAGGCTTCTTGACCTTAAGTCCATGTTTTTAAAAATATTTTGATAACTGATTATTTTGTTCATTTAAAAATAATTTTTGTGAAATCCATATAAGCTTCTTCAGACTGCCAGAGGTGCATGAAACAAAAAGTTAAGATCTAGGTTGAAATCCTTTATATTGGGGTGGCTAGGTGGTACAGTGGATAAAGCACCAGCCCTGGAGTTAGGAGTACCTGGGTTCAAATCCGGTCTCAGACACTTAATAATTACCTAGCTGTGTGGCCTTGGGCAAGCCACTTAACCCCATTTGCCTTGCAAAAACCTAAAAAATAAAGAAGAAATACTTTATATTACTATGCTTGAAATAATCTAAATTTGTTGAAAACAGAAAGATTATTTTGGTTTTTATAGACATGTTTTATTTATATTTATTTATATATATATGTATATATATGGTAAGATTTTAAAAAAACATTTGAATTCTTTGAATTGGCAATGAATTTTTAACTTCAATTTACTTATACAAACCGTAAAAGAACTAGATAATTTTGTATATCTCATTTATAAAAAACAAACAACTTAATAATATAGCTTCATTTTCTACATCTTTATTCTATATTTATTCTTTTTTAAGATACCAGTCATACCAAAGAGAATCTTTGATATTCTTAATAACCAATTTTCCTGGAAGTACCATCTTTCAATCTAGTAATACACAAACCAGGAAAGATTTGTGTAGAGAAATTAAAAAAAAAGAAGCAAGAATTGATAATATGATATAATGGAAATATTCAATTTTCTTCAAATATAAAACAAGGATGACATTTAATCAGAATTTTGGCAAGAAAATTTTATACAACAAAAAAGCATCACAACACCTTTGAATTTGAAATCATTTCACATAATATAAAAGAACTCAGCAACTCAATAGTAAATATGACTAAATTTTGACTTGGAAATATATAATAAAACTTCATAACAAAAACAATGTTTTTCAGTCATCATTTCATTTAACTATAAGGAATTAAAAAGCTTCAAAGTAAAGAGATTTTGCAGAGGAGATAAAAATAATTTGAGAATTATATGATATATATATATGTACATATATATATGCATTATCATTGCTTTCTAGTCTGCTACTGGAATCATAGCAAGATAAGATGCTTTCAATGAAACTTTAAATGAGTTTTTGTTCTGATATCTTTATATAACGTCAAAGAAATCCTCTGTGCAATATTTCAAGGAACACTATAACAAAACAATTATAGCCAAATACTGACTGTTTTAGGAAAGTTTCTATCTGAATGTCAATGAATAAATTTTAAAAAATGAGAAAACAATAACAATTATGTCTCCCTCAAAGTCAAACCAATCACCCATTTGTGTTGGGAGACACAGGGATTATAGGAAGATGATAAAGTAAAGGAGCCAGGTAAGCCAGATATATTGGTCTTTCTAGTGCCTTAAGACCACTATGGCCACAAACACTAAAATATTGCTCCATGAGTCATTGAATTTGTTAACTTCCTGGCCAATGTAATGACACTATTCCTAAGTATCTAGGGAGTAGAAAAGTGATATAAAACCATAGGCTGACCTGCATGTGAATGATGTGTCATTTTCTGAATGAGGAATTAGGATTAAAAGAAAAGAAATAAAATCATGGGATAGGAAAGAAATACATAAGAGAAATTTTTAAAAAGTGAATGTACATTTAGACATAAAAAACTAGGAGACACAAGCAAACTAGAAGATCAAGGAGTAGTTTACCTATCAGATCTATGGAAAGGGAAGCAGTTTAAGACCAAGGAAGAGATGGAGAACATCATTAAAAACAAACTAGATAATTTTGATTATATTAAATTAAAAAGCTTTTGCAGAGGCAAAACCACTGTAACCAAGATCAAAAGAAATGTAGTAAATTGGAAAATAATTTTTTGCAACTATTATTTCTGACAAAGGACTCATTTCTAAAATATACAGAGAACTGTCAAATTTTCAAAAAAACAAGCCATTCCCCAATTGACAAATGGTCAAAGATATGCAAAGACAATTTATAGTTGAGGAAATCAAAGCAATCAATAGTCATGTGAAAAGTTGCTCTAAATCGTTTATTGGAGAAATGCAAATTAAAGCATCTCTGAGACACCATCTCATACCTTTCAGACTGGCCAATATGACCAGAGTGTACATTGATCCATGTTCGAAGGGATGTGGGAAATCTGGGGCACTAATACATTGTTGGCGGATCTGTGAACTCATCTAATCTTTCTGGAGAGCAATTTGGAATTATGCCCAAAGGGCAACAAAAATGTGCATAACCTTCGATCCAACAATACCACTACTGAGTCTATATCCTGAAGAGATTATGAAAAGGGGTAAAAACATCACTTGTACAAAAATATTCATATATTCATAGCAGCCCTGTTAGTGGTGGCAAAACATTGAAAATTAAGTGAATGTCCTTCAATGGGGCATTTGTTTAACAAACTGTGGTATGGTATATATACATATATATATATATATATATACACATATATGTGTGTGTGTGTTTGTGTGTGTATGTGTGTGTGTGTGTGTGTACCAGTAGGTATGGGAATTCAGTAAAGCCCAGAAGGACTTGCAGGAACGGATGCTGAGTGAGATGAGCAGAATTGTATACCCTAACAGCAACATGGATGATGATCAAACTTGATGGACTTGCTCATTCCAAAAGTGCAACAACCAGGGACAATTTTTGGCTATCTCCAATGGAGAATGCCATCTATATCCAGCGAAAGAATTGTGGAGTTTGAACAAAGACCAAAGACAATAATCTTTCAATTTAGAAAATAACCCATTATCTTATGTAATTTTGCTATCTCTTATACTTTATTTTTCTTCCTTAAGGGTATGATTTCTCTCTCATCACACTCAACTGAGATCAATGTATGCCATGGAAACAATGTAAAGAATAACAGAATACCTTCAGTGGGGGGTGGAGGGAGGGAAGCAAGAAAATTGTAAAACTCAAAATAAAGAAAATCTTTCTAAAAAAGTGAATGAAGATCATTCAGATTCTGAAGGGGTTTTTTTTTTTTTGTATTTCTTCCTTGAGAAGGATAGCATTGTCTATAGCTGATCTCTTCTGAACTGCTGAGAGGAGCTGCATCCATCATGGCTGATCAACTCACAATGATTTTGTTAATGGAGACAATATTTTCTTGGTTCTGCTTCCTTCATTCAGCATCATATCCTGTAACTCATTCCATGCTTCTCTAGAATACAACTATTCATGGTTTCTTATAGATCAATAGCATTCCATAGTATGCATATTCCATAGCTTCTTCAGCCATTTCCCATTTGATGGTCATCTCCTCAGTTTCCAATTCTTTGTCACTACAGTTTAATTGCTCTTTGGGCATAGTCACATATTGATCTCCAGAATGGTTGGACCAGTTCACAGCTTCAGCAACAGTGCATTAATGTCCCAATTCTCCCACAACCTAACATTGATTGTTTTCCCTTTTTGTCATCTTAACCAATCTGATAGGTATAAGGTAGAACTCCATAGTTATTTTAGTTTGCATTTCTCTAATCAATAACAATTTGGTATATTTTTCATAAGATTATATATAACTTTAATTTCTTCATTTGAAAACTGTCCTTTGACCATTTATCAATTGCAGAATGACTTGTAACCTTATAAATTTGATATAATTCTTTATATATTTTACAACTGAGACCTTTATCAGAACTTGAGCTATGAAAATTGTTTCCCAGAGTTGTTTTCCTTCTAATTTTAGCTGCATTGATTTTATTAGTGCAGAACTTTTAAATTTAATATAGTCATAATCATCCATTTTTCAATTTATAATATACTCTATTTCTTACTTAGTCATAAATTTCTACCCTTTCTATAGATCTGACAGAGTATTTCTTGGTCTATTAATTTATCTATGGTGTCACACTTTAGGTCTAAATCTTGTACCCATTTCAACCTTATTTTGGTAAGGGTATGAAGTGTGGGTCTATGCTTAGTTTTTGCTAAACTATTTTCCAGTTTTCCCAATAATTTTCTAGCTTGGTAAAATAATTATTTGGTATTTTGATTGGTCTGACCCTGAATAAATAATTTAATTTGGGTAGAATTGTCATTTTTGTAATATTGGCTTTGCGTAACCATATGCAATTAACATTTTTCCAATTGCTTAGATATGCCTTTATTTGGGTGAGGAGTTACCAGTATTATATTTAAAAAAATTAGAAATGAATCTCAGTAGTTATAAACAAAAGCTTCATCTTGTTTTTTGTCAGTGGTGCTATAAGCTCCAATTTACCAAGCATATATTGAAGTCAAGTTTAGAGCAGTTATTAAAAAATGACTTTTCCACTAAACCCCAAATCAGTAAAATTGCTGTGCTACCATAGTTTGAAGAGAGAAAAGGTACCTTTTTCTGATAATTGATGTCATTAAAAATCTTCATTTAATGCAAACTCTAAAGATTCTACCTAATAATGAAACAGATGACAAAAACAGTATGAATTTCTCAAATGATTTTGAAAGGGGGGATAGTTGGAGCTTTTCCCTATTCAAAGTAAAATGTCTACACAGACATAAAAACTATAAATCTCACCCCATCAAAAGAGTAAAACAACTTCTCACCTATAGGCATCATGGAGGATCTTCAATGAAGGTCTATCTCTTTGGGGGGAAAAGGAGAGATGGAGCCCAACTAGGTGGGAGAGTAGGAACACCTGCAGGAGACTTCTAGCCAAAGCACAGTCTAGGTCCTGGCAGCCCAAATTCCAGCAACTAGACAGCAGCCCAGCTCTTGACTCAGCTAGATAGCAGCAGAGAGGGTACCATTCCCAGACAAAGTCTGAGCTCTAGGAATACTGGGGCATCAGACAGGATTGGGTTAGAAACAAAGTACTGCATAGGAAGAGCCTCTACATAAAGGAGGAAACAAACCTCTGTGTAGATAATTCCTGGGCTACATAGACAACACGTTGGCAAGTGATAAGCCAGGGATGAAACCCCAGCACCAGGAACAAAAACTTTGTACTATACTCCCTATATCAAGTAACAGATTTCAATTATCAAATAGAGTATATAAAAAAATAAAAAGAGCACTAAACATTGAAAGCTACTATTCAGATCAAAATGATAAAAAAAATTCATCTCAGAAGAAGAAAACAGTGACAAATTACCTACATAAGAAGTCTCAAAAGAGTTTGTGAATTGGATTCAAATTCAAAATGTCATGGAAGTGCTTAAAAAAAAGATTGTAAAATCAAAGAAGAGAAGAAGAAGAAAAATAGGAAAAAGGAATGAGAGTTTTGCAGGAAATTCTTGAAAAATTGACCAAAGAAATCATCTCCTTTAAAAGTAAAAATAACCAACTGGAAAAAGAATATAACTCATCAAAAAAATAAAATCAACCCACTGGGAAAAGAATGCAAACTCATCTAAAAGTCAATCTGACCTACTGGAAAAGGAATACATCTCATCTCTAAGTCAAATCAACCATTTGGAAAGGGATTGAAACTCATCAAAAAGGTAAAGTTAACTAAATAGAAGAGGAAAACATCTCACTGAACAGTAAAATTAAGGGACAGAGCCAAGATGGTGGTGTGAAGGTAGCATTTCCAGAGAACTCTGCCCTCCCAACCCCCCCCCCCAAAAAAAGCAAAGGATGACTTTAGCCAAAATTTAGAGGGGTAGAACCCAAAGAAAGACTGAGTGATATATTTTCCCAGTCCAAGACAACTGAGAAGTTCCATGGGAAAGGTATGTTTCACCAGGACAAGGGGCTGGGAAAAAAGCCAAGGCCCAGTACAACCCAGCCCAGCCCAACCCATCCCAGAGATCACCAGCAACAACTTGAAGGAGCAGGGAAAGAATTCTGCTACACCAGAATGAGTGTGGAGTGAGAAGCAGCAAGAAATGGGAGAAAGCAGCCTGTACCCCCAGAGACAATAAGGGAAGTCTGCAGAGATTTCTCTGTTCTCCCTGGGGTAGAACTCTGCTGTTTTGCCTACACTCAGATATTGCAGTTTGGGCTTCCATACTAAAATAGCTGGATTCCTCCTTGTAGCCCCAGGGCAGAGTGAAGTAAAGGGGGGGCATCTATATATCAAAGCACAGGCAAGAAAGCCGCATAAGACCTTGGAGGAATAAAGGTCCCAGTGAGGTGTGCCCCCTCAAAAAAAAAAGCCCAAAGCCTTAGAAGTCCTGTAAATTAGTCTTGGGATAAGGAAATGAAAAAAAGTAAAATTAACCAAATGAAAAAGGAAACACAAACACTAACTGAAGAAAATAGAACCTTAAAAATTAGAATTGGACAAATAGAAACTAATGACTATGAGACATCAAGAGTTCATCAAATAAAAGCAAAAGGGTGAAAAAATTAAAGAAAATGTAAAATAACTTTTAGAAAACAAAACTAATCTGGAAAATAGAGGATAATTTACGAATTATGGTTTACCCCAAAGCCTAGATCAAAAAAAAAAAAAAAAACCTGGAAAATGTATTTGAGGAAATTATTATGAAAAACAGTCCAAATATACTAGATCAAGAACACAAAATAGTCCTTGAAAGAATACACAGAACAAAACTCCAAAGAGTATCTTAGTCAAATTCCAGAATTCTCAATTAAATGAGAAAATACTACAAGTAGCCCATAAAAAGCATTTTAAATACAAAGGAAGTACAATTAAAACTACACTGGACTTATCAACTTCAACATTAAAGGATTGGGAGTGGTGGCAAGAGGGGCTGGAATATGATATTTTGGAGGGCAAAGAATCAGGGATTACAATCAAGAACTTATTACCTGAAAAATCTAACTTGTTCTATCAGGGGAAAAGATGGATTTTCAATGAAATAGAGAACTTCCAAAATTTTCTGATAAAAAGACCTAACCTGAACAGATAATTCTATCTTCAAATACAAGACTCAAGAGATGCATAAAAAGGTAAATGAAAAAGGGGGGGGAAGCAAAAGGAAGAAGACATTTGTAACTCTTAAGAATTGTATTTCTCTTAGAATGGTTAAAGGTTGAATATAGTTGAAGGGGTTGTACTTAGAAAATATATTTCTAGTTGGCTCTTGTTCTTTATTCTTGGAGAAGACCAAAATGACATCAGTATGTTTGAGACAAATTACAGTATGTCCAACTGTTGCTGATCAGATCAATATGAGCTCTGAATGATCTACCACAGGTTGCACACACAAAAAAAATCCAAGTTAACACCTGGGGTATTTAATCTAAATTTATGTATCTCATTTTTCCTGTGAGCTACTTCAATTCTGCCTTACTCCTAGAACTCAACCCTTTCTCTGATGAGGGCACCCTATGTTGGGTGATCCTGTGCCAGTGTCTCCCATGCCTTAAAATCAATTCTAAAGTTCTTAAAAGAGACCTTCTGGGTGTCTCAGTAATTAGGGTGCTTAAAGGTTCTATACATAATTAAATCAGAAGTGACCTTACTTTATCAAAAACCTTAGTTAAAGAGGGTTGTGGGAGAAAGTGGACATAAATAGATTAGAAAGTGATTCTGTTTTATTTCATATTTTAGTTGATGAGGGTTTCAGTACCATGGTTGCAGTGCTAATGGGACAGAGGGAGATAGTATGCCTGATACATTGGTTGGAGAGGTTTGTAGAGTTATGGTTGGAATATTATACACATGGAGGGAGAAGGTACTTAGAGGGACTGGACATGAAAGCATGATGAAGAGATTTTATTTTATTTGACACTTTGGCTACAATTAGACAAAATATTTTTGGGGTGGGGAGTATAAATGGTTCATGAAATTATTAGGCATTGCATGATGATTTGGTTCATGAATACTATATGTTCAGGGAGGGTGCTTGAAAAGAGGGTAAGGTATAAATTGACTAAATTTTGATGTAATTTATGATTCTTGGGAAATGTTTTTCTCATGAAACAGAAGGCGGAGAATAATTAGTGATTATGAGGCTATGCTACTTATCAATCAATCAATCAATTAGCCAATCAACCTTTTAGAATAGTATTCTATCAAGGACAGATAAAAGGAGTATATTTTGATGAAGGGATTGTAAATACAAGACAAGGTTAAAATAATAAAATCAGAAAAGGACTATACACTAAGTGAAGGCTAGGAATTAGTGGATAAATAACATGAGGTGAAGAGGGACAAAGACCTATTTTAGAAGGGAAAGAAGGGAGAGTGAGAAGACTGAGTAAATGCTAATCAATAGATTTGACCCAAAGAGGGAATTAGGATAAATTCCCACTTCAGTTTAAAAATCTACCCTACCCTACAGGGAAGTAGGGGGGAAGGAAAAGAAAGGGGAAGAAGGGAATGATAAAAGGGAAGGCAAAGGTAAAAGTAAATATAATGTTAAAGTTAAAATTTAAAAGAAAAATTAAAGGGAAAAGGGAACAAAACATTGGTGAGGGTGACT
The DNA here is from genome assembly GCF_037893015.1 of Macrotis lagotis. Taxonomy (NCBI): domain Eukaryota; kingdom Metazoa; phylum Chordata; class Mammalia; order Peramelemorphia; family Peramelidae; genus Macrotis; species Macrotis lagotis. Next base: position 513,456,141 of record NC_133658.1, on the reverse strand, counting down.
AAGAATAAAGAAAAGAGAAAAGTAAAAATGGGGAAAGATAGCATGATGCGAAAAACAGAATTAGGAATCTTAACTGTAAATGTAAATGGATTGAACTCTCCCATAAAACAGAAGCAGATTAGCAGAATGGATTGAAAACCGAAATCCTGCAACATGTTTACAAGAAGCACATTCAAAGCAAAGAGATATACTCAGGCGAAAGAAAAAAGATGGGAACAAAATATATTATGCTTCAGTGGAAATAAAAACTCAGGGATAGAGATCCTGACCTCAGACAAAGCATAAGCAAAAATTAATCTCATTAAAAAGGGATAAGGAAGGAAACTATATCTTCTTAAATGGTACTATAGGCAATGTAATTACTTCTTTATTAAAAATATATGCACCAAGTGGTAGAACATCCCAGTTCTTACAGAAGAAATTGAATGAATTACAAAGAGACAAAGATAGCAAAACTATAATACTAAGAGACCTCAACCTGCCTCTCTTAGAATTAGATAAATCTAACCACAAAATAAACAAGAAAGAAGCTAAGAAAGTGAATAAAATCTTAGAAAATGTAGATATGATAGACCTCTGAAGTAAACTGAATAGGGATACAAAGGAATACACCTGGGTCAGCTAGGTGATATAATTTATAGAGCACCAGCCCTAGAGTCAGGAGGACCTGAGTTCAAATCCGTCCTTAGATACTTAATAATTCCTAGGTGTATGACCTTGGGCCAGTTATGTAACCCCAATGCCTTGCAAGTGACTTCAACCAAACATTTTAAGAACAATTAATTCCAATTCTACATAAACTATTATAAAAATAGGAAAAAAAATTCTGCAAAATTCCTTTTATGACACCAATGTGGTGCTGATGTTTAAACCAGGAAGAGTCAAAACAGAAAAAGAAAATTATACACTTATCTCTCTAATGAACATGGATGTAAAAATATTATAAAAACAAGAGATTAAGACAAGATATTATAGGGATTATATGACATGATCAGGTAGGATTTATATCAAGCAGTTAAGGATGGCTAAATATCAAGAAAGCAATCAACATAATTGAACATATCAATAATAAAACCAAAAGAAATCATATGATTATCACATAGATGTTGAAAAAGCCTTTGTCTAAATACAGCATCCATTCCTATTAAAAACAATAGACAGAAAAGTAATAAAATGGAGTTTTCCTTAAAATAATGAGCAGCATCTATCGAAAACCATCAATAAAATTATCTGTAATGGGGATAAACTAGGAGTATTTCAAATAAGATCAGGGTGAAGCAAAGATGCCTATTATCTCTACTACTGTTCAATATAGTAATAGAAATGTTAGCTATTACAGTGAGAGAAGAAAAAGCAATTGAAAGAATGAGAAACTTTGCAGATTCTTAAGGAACCCTAGAAAATCAACTAAAAACTACTTGAAACAATTAGCAAATTCAGCAAAGTAGCAGGATCTAAAATAAACCCACATAAATCATCAGCATTTCTATAAACAACAAAACCCAAGGGTAAGAGAGAGAAAGGGAAATTCCATTTAAAGTAATTGAAGACTGCATAAAAAACACTTGGGAATCTACCTCCCAAGACTAACTCAGAAACTGCATGAACACAATTACACAATACTTTTCATAAAACAAAGTCAGCTCATGGTTAGGTAGAGTTAACATAATAAAAATGATAATTCTATCCAAATTAAATTACTTATTCAGTGCCATACCAATCAAACTACCAAAAACCTAGTTTAAAAAACTAGGGAAAATAGTAACAAAATTCATCTGGAGCAACAAAAGCCAAGAATATCAAGGGAATTGCAAAGGAAAGTGACCTAGTAATACCAAATCACAAACCATATAATAAAACAGCTATCAGCAAAACTCCCTGATACTGGTTAATAAATAGAGTAATGGACAAATGGATTAGAATAGGTACAGGAGATACAGCAGTAAATGACCATAGTAATCTAATATAGTGTAATGAATATAGTAATCTAATGTTTGAGAAACTGAAAGCTGTTAGCTTCTGGGATAAGAACTCACTATTGGCCAAAAATTGTAGGCAAAACTGGAAAATACGATGGCAAAAATTAGTTTTAGACCCACATCTGTCACTATATACCAAAATAAGATCAAAATTGGTACAAGATTTAGACATTATGGATAATATTATAAATAAAGTAACATCAAGAAATGATTTCATTTGTAAGATATAAGGAAAAAGGAATAAATTTATATCCAAACAAAAATTAAAGCACATTATAAGATGCAAAATGGATGATGTTGACTATACTAAAATAAAAACTTTTTACATAAATAAAACTAATGCTGCCAAGATTAGAATGAAAACAGAAAGCTGGAGAACAATTTTCACAGCTAGGGGTTCTGTTAAAGTTCTCATTTATTAAAAAAAATATAGAGAACAGAATCAAACTTATAAGGTTATATATTATTCCCCAGTTGAAAAATGGTCAAAGGATATAAATATGCAATTTTCTTTTTTTTTGTTGTTGTTGTTTTGAGGTATTTTTTTTTTTGCTAGGCAATGGGGTTAACTGAATTGCCCAAGGTCACACAGCTAAGTAATTATTAAGTGTCTGAGACTATATTTGAACTCAGGTCCTCTTGACTCCAGGGCTGGTGCTCTATCCACTGCTCCACCTAGCTCCCCCTACATGTAATTTTCAAATTAAGAAATTTAAAGTTATATATAATCATATAAAAAAGTTTCAAATCATTATTTATTAGAGAAATGCAAATTAAAACAATTATGACATTTCACTTCATAGCTATCAGATTGGCTAAGATGATAAAAAGGGCTAATTAATGTTAGAAAAGTTGTGGGAAGATTGGGACATTAATGCATCATTGGTGAAGTTGTTAACTGACCCAACCATTCTGGATGGCCAAAGAGCAATAAAACTGATCATACCCTTTTCCCCAGGAATACCATTACTAGGCCAATATGCTAAATAAATTTTTAAAAATGGGAAAAGTCCCACAAGTTCAAAAATATTTATAGCAGCTCTATTTGTAGTGGCAAAGAATTTGAAATTGAGGGGATGCCTAACACTTGGGTAATGGGTAAAAAAGTTGTGAATGTTATTCACAAAATATGAATGTTTTGGAATTCTATTGCTTTATAACAAATCACAAATAACCGAAATTTAGAAAAGCATGGGAAGAATTACAGAAACTGATGCTGAACAAAGGAAATAGAATCAAGAGAACATTGTGCACTTTGACAACAATATTGTGAGTTGACAAACCATAAGGGTTGTATCTCCTCTTAGCAGTTCAGAGATCAAGGACACCTGGGAGACCAGGCATAGACAATGCCATCCTCATTCAGAGGAAAACAAAGAAACAAGAAAATAAACCAAAACAAGCAAAAAAACCAAACAAACCATAGAATCTGAATGGATGCTATGTTCACTTTTTAAAAGAAAAAACTTTTCTCATATTTTTCCTTCCTATCCCATCGCTTTCTTTCTTTTTGCTTAGTCCTAATTCCTCAGAAATAAAATGACTAATAAGTAAACATGTTAAATATAAATGTTTAAATAGAACTTTTACTAGACTGTTTGACTGAGGGGAGGGGGAATGGAAAGAGAGGGTGGTAGAAAAATGTGCAATTTACAAATATACAAGTTTATGATGAACATTGAAAAACTTTTATAACATGTAATTGGTAAAATAAAATTTCAAAAAGAAAAGGGGATGGCCAAACAGAGTAGAATTTCCCAAAAACCATTCATACTTGAATGGCATGAATCCCAACGAGCAAACTATCTACACCAAAACAGGGTTATTTAAAAAAAAATTCTTACTGTTTTCTATCACAAGTGAATATACTTCTCACAGTTTTTCACAGAAAGCCTATTTGAAGTATGTTGCTCTTCCTGGTGTCAATCCAAAAGAAGGCTGATAAATCAGCTTCCAGAAATGCTTAATGGAGAGAGTGACATCTTATCTCCCTGGTTCAAAGCATGTACAGGTATTCTATTGCTTGTCAACTTACTGTGGAGTGAGAAAAAGACTTCTAATTAACTACTAAATTAAAATTAAAATTGTATCTCATTATTACCTCACAGTTCCTCTGAGAGATAAGCCCTGCTATCATTCTCATATTACAGATAATGAAACTGAGCCAAACAGAGACTAAGTGATTGCTCCCAAGGCCACAAAGCTAGGAAATGCCCTATGCTGGATTTGAACTTGGGTTTTTCTGCCTCCAAACTCCTCCTACTATATATGTATATATACAGATAGATATAGATAAGATATAGATATAGGTAGATATAGATATAGATATAGAGATAGAGATAGATGATATAGATATAGATATAGATATAGATATAGATATAGATATAGATATAGATAGATATAGATATAGATATAGATAGATAGATAGATAGATATAAATAAAATTCAGACATGGTCAATGAATTCATTTTTTGATTGTTTATATAAATTCAATACCAATGTTAATATACATTTGAAACTGTAAAATAGATCATTTAAGATTTGGAGGAAGGAAAGGGATTAAGCATGTACCTAGCTCCTCCTACTAAACACGTGCTAATTATTATCTCTTTTGATTCTCACAACAATCCAGTGATTTAGATTATTTTCCCAATTTTCTTGTAGAGGAAAGAGAAGCAAACAAAGGTCAAATGACCAGTCTATGGTCATACAAAACTAAGAAGTTTCTGATTCTGGATTTGAACTCAGTCAGTTGTTTCCATGAAGGTTTGTCTCAGGTGGTTAGGAGAACAGGACCAGGAGCAGGGAGCAGAACCAATGGCAGGGAGCTGAAACCAGGGAAGGCAGGGTGTGGAGGAGGCCACCTGGAAGTTGTCAGTCACAGCAGAGACCTCTGTGGTCCTGGGTCAACAGGCCAAAGGCATAACTGACCAGTTGGGAGGACTTCGATAACGTACTCCAGAACTCCTGTTCAGTCAGCATGACTGGGCTAGATGACCCAGCACAGGGAAATAGCTACTAGCATTCTCAACATAGTTGGTTCAATCCAGGTGGCAAGTCACTGTCATTCTCTATGTGGAAAGTCTGCAAATGAGTTCCTCCCATAACACAAGAAGCATGGAACACCACCTAGAACATAAGCACAAAATGAATAACAAAAGCCAAGACTACAAAAAGTTATTTTGGTGATAAGAAAAAGCATAAGACCACCTCAAAAGAGGATAATATTACATGTGAAAAATATTACATATGAAACCATGGAAGAAAGAATAAATTGGAAGAGCTCAAAAGTATTTTAAAAACCAAGGGTTGGGGTGGCTAGGTGGCACAATGGATAGAGCACTGGCCCTGGAGTCAGGAGTACCTGAGTTCTAATCTGACCTCTGACACTTAATAATTACCTAGCTGTGTAGCCTTGGGCAAGCCACTTAACCCCAATGCCTAGCAACAATCCCCCCAAAAAGAGGAAAGAAATGCAATGAAAATTCATCATCTAGTGGGGTGGCTAGGTGGCGTAGTGGATAAAGCACTGGCCCTGGAGTTAGGAGAACCTGGGTTCAAATCAGGTCTCAGACACTAAATAATTACCTAGCTGTGTGGCCTTGGGTGATCCACTTAAGCCCATTTGCCTTGCAAAAAACCTTAAAAAAAAAAGAAATTCAATATCTTGAAAAAGGAAGCAGAAAAATTGACTGTAAAAATAAATCCTTTGAAAATACAGTTGAGCAAATGTAAAAAGATAGCAGCTCCTTTAAAAATGGAATTGACCAGCAATACCACTACTGGGTCTATACCTATAGCAGCTCTGTTTGTGGTGGCAAAGAAATGGAAACTGAAGGAATATTCATCGATTAAGGAATGGCTTAAAAGCTGTAGTATATGTACGTGATGGAACACTGTTGTTCCATTAGAAACCAGGAGGGATGGGAATTCTGGGAAGCCTGGAAGGATTTGCATGAACTGATGCTGAACGAGATCAGCAGAACCAGAAGAACACTGTACACCCTAACAGCAACATGGGGGTGATGATGAACCTTAATGGACTTGCTTATACCAACAGGGCAACAATCAGGCACAATTTTGGGATGGAGAATTCCATCTGTATCCTGAGAAAGAAATGTGGAATTTGAACAAAGACCAAAGCCTTTCTATGTACCTTTAATTTAAGTTTTTAAAAAATTTTCTTATTATGTAATTCTGCTATAACTCATACAATATGTTACCTCTCTCATCACATTCAAATTAAATCAATGCATACCTTCTGTGGGGATTTGGGGGAGGGAAGCAAGACTGGGGAAATAATTGTAAAACTCAAAATAAATAAAACCTTTCTAAAAATTAAAAAAAGATGGAATTGACCATGGAAAAGGAGATCCAAAAGCTAACTGAAGAAAATAATTCCTTGAAGAAAGACCTGGGCAAATGGAGGTTAATGACTCTATGAGGCTCTATAAGATTCAAAGATCAATCAAGCAAAACAAAAAAAAAAAATGGAAAAAAATAGAAGAAAATGCAAAATACTTCATATAAAATACAATTAACATGGAATTATTGGACTGAAATTAATTATTGGACCTGAAAACCGTGATAAAAAAAAGAACCTGGGCAACATCTTTCATGAAATCATTGAGAAAAACATTTCCCTGAATTTCTAATCAGAGGGGAAAATACCATATTCCAGAATTAACAGATCAAATTCTGCAGTCAGAAAAAAGAAATTCAAATATCAAGGAGCTACAGTTGGGATTTTGCAGGACTTCACAGTGTAAACATTAAAGGAGATTCTAGATATCCAGATATTCCAGGAATATGATATTCCAGATGGCAAAGGAGCTTGAATTACAATAAAGAATCCACTACTTGGGTGGCTAGGTGGCACAGTGGATAAAGCACCGGCCCTGGAGTCAGGAGTACTTGGGTTCAAATCTGCTCTCAGACACTTAATAATTACCTAACTGTGTGGCCCTGGGCAAGCCACTTAGCCCCATTTGCCTTGCAAAAACCTAAAACAAACAAACAAAAAAATCCACTACTCAGGAAAATTTCAGGGGCAAAAGGGACATTTAATAAAATAGGTGACTTTCAAATTTTCCTGATGAAAACACTAGAGCTGAACAGAAAATTCTGTCCTCAAACAGAAGATTCAAGAGATAGATGAAAATGTAAATAAGGGAAATGCAAAGAATGCTATTAAATAAGATTAAACTAGTTACATCTTTACATGGAAGAATTCCTAAGATAATTCTTGAGAACTGTATTTCTCTTTGTGGGAATATACTTAGATAAAAAGGATGAGAATGAGTTGATTTTAATGGAATGATTTTTTGAAAAACAATCAAGATATTGAGAAAAGGTTTTGTATTAGGACATAAAGAATGGGGAGGCAGAATGGGGTAAATTATTTCACATGAAGAGGCACAGAAGACTTATAGTAGAAGGAAAGGAGGGGAGGGGATGAGAATTGCTTGAATCTTACTTTCATCAGTGTTGGCTTAAAGAAGGATACCAGGGGCATCTAAGTGCCACAGTGGATAGAGCACAGGCTCTGGAGTCAGGAGGAATTGAGTTCAAATCCTACCTCAGACTCTTAATACTTATTAGTCATATTATGTTGGGCAAGTCACTTGACCCTATTACCTTGCCAAAAAAAAAGCATAACATATACACTCAGTTGGGTTTAGAAATTTAGGAAATTACCCTTCAGAGAATTAGGAAGGGAGAGGAAATGAAGGAGGAACTTATAGAAGGAAGGGAAGAAAGAAGATAAGTAAAGGAGGAGAAGGAAAGAAAAGTGAGGAGGACAGATAGGAGGGGGAAGATAAAAGGAGACAGATTGAAGGAGTTAGTGCTTAGAAGTTAAGCACTGGTGAGAAAGTTAAAGGAAAAAGAGGGGAGGGGAGATGGTACAGATGGCAATAAATAGTGATTATATCTGTGAAAGGGAATGGGATAAGATCTCCCATAAAATGGAAGGAGATATCAGAGTGGATTAAAAAATCAAAATCCTATTATATGTTATTTACAAGAAGTACATTTGAGAGATACTCACAGAATAAATATAAAAACTTTTAAAAGCAGAATATATTATGTTTCTGTTGAAGTGAAAAAAGCAGGAGTAGCAATCCCAATTTCAGACAAAACAAATATGAAATGGTATAGCATCCAAATTTTTAGAGGAAAGCTAAATGAGTTACAAGAAGTCACAGACAGCAAAACTATACTGGTCAGAGACCTCCACATCCCTCTCTCAGAATTAGACAAATCTAAGCACAAAATAAGTAATATGAAAGTTAAGGAGGTGGGGCAGCTAGGTGGTGCAGTGGATAGAGCACAGGCCCTGGAGTTCAAATCCAACCTCAGACATTTCATAATTACCTAGCTGTGTGGCCTTGGGCAAGCCACTTAACCCCATTGCCTTGCAAAAAAAAAAAAGAAAGAAAAAACTAAAAAAAAGAAAGTTAAGGAGGTGAATGGAATTTTAGAGATGTTAGATATAACATATTTCTGGAGAAAACTGAATATGGATAGAAAGGAACATAACTTTTTTCTCAGTGGCACTTGATACCTACACAAACCTCACAATCAAATGCGTTATTTTCAGAACATGATGAAAAAATATCATCTGTAATAAAATGTCATGGAAAGATAGACTAAAATTAATTGGAAAATAAATAACTAATTTTAGAGAAGTGGATCTAATAACAAATCATGGAAATAATAATTTCAGCCAATGTATTGACAATAATTTGTGAGATATAGCTAAAACAGCTATTAGGCAAAATTTTATATATCAAAATGCTTACAGGAATAAAATAGAGAAAGGGGAAATATATAAATTGGACATGCAACTATAAAAGCAAGAAAAAGAGTGAATTAAAAATCTCAAATTAAATACCAATTAGAAATTCTGAAAATCAAAGGAAAGATTAATAAAAATGAAAGAAAAATTTTGGACTAGTAATTAAAACTGCATTCTTTTATGGAAAAAAATAAAAAGATTAGTCTTTGGTTAATTTGATTTAAAAAAAAGAAAGAAGAAAACCAAATTACCAGTATCAAATATGAGGAGAAAATTAAAGGAATAGGGGCGGCTAGGTGACATAGTGGATAAAGCACAGGCCTTGGAGCCAGGAGTACCTGGGTCCAAATCTGGCCTCAGACACTTAATAATTACCTAGCTGTGTGGCCTTGGGCAAACCACTTAACCCCATTTGCCTTGCAAAAAACTAAAAAAATTAAAGTAATAATTTGGAGCTATTTTTGCCTAGCTGTATGCCAATAAATCTATCTAAGTGAAATGGATGAATATTTACAAAAATTTAAATTGTTCAGATTAACAGAAGTAGAAATTAAACACTTACGTAACACCATTTCAGAAACAGAAAATGAAGAAATCATTAATGAAGTCTCTAAGGGAAAAATCTCCAGGGCTAGATGCATTTACAGGTGAATTCTATCAAGCATTTAAAAAATAATTTTAATTCTATATAAGCTATTTGAAAAAAATAGGTGAAGGACGTCTACCAAATTCCTTCTTTGATACCAGTATGGTGCTGATAACTAAACCAGAAAGAGTCATAACAGATAGAGAAAATTAATGATTGTAGAATCAAGAGAATAATATACACATTAACAACAACATTGTGAGATGAACAACTTTTATGGAAGCAGCTCCTCTCAGAGAACTAGGACAATCATATTAGATTGGCTATGGGTAATGTTATCCCCATCCAGAGGAAGAAAAAAAAAACAACCTTCCAGAATCTGATGAACACTTTATAAAAATTATCTTTTAAGTATCTCTTTCCCTTAATCCTAATTCCTCATAACAAAAATGACAAATCTGTAAAAATGTTTATTAAAGATATTTACATATAATGCTAATTGACTGTTTGCTGCTAAAGGGAGGGGGGTGGGACAGGAGGATGGAAGGAAATTTTGTAACTTAAAATTATACATGTACATATGGATGAAAATTAATACAAATAAATGGAAAAATGAAACAATGACATAAAATGCTATATGCAAAAATAAAAATCAATCAATCAATAAAAAGAAAATTAAAGATCAAATTCCCTACTAAATACTGACTAAAATATTAGCAAAGAGATTTCATCAATTAAACACCAGGATAATATACCATGAGCAGATGGGATTTAGAGTAGGAAATCAGGGTTGGTTCAATTTAAGGAAAACTATCAGTATAATTGATTTTATCAATGTCAAACTAACCGAAATCATAAAATTCTTTTAACAGATACTGGAAAAGATTTTGACAAAATATAGCACCTGTTTTTTTTTTTTAACACTAGAGAACATAGGAAGAAATGGAGTTTTCCTTATAAGTAGTATCTATTTAAAACCATCAGCAAGTAATCTATGTAATGGGATTGAGCTAAAAGCATTACAAATAAGAGCAAGAGTGAAACAAGGATTACCATCATTACCAATATCATTCAACATTGTATTATAAATTTTAGCTTTAGTAATAAGAGAAGAAAAATAAATTGAATGAATTGGAGTGAGCAATGAGTAAACAGAACTCTCACATTTTTAGTGAGATGATGTTGATGATATATTATGCTTAGGGAATCCTAGAAAATCAAATAAAAAACTATGTGAAGCAATTAGTGACTTTAGCAAAGTTGCAGGATATAAACTATATCCACATAAATCATCATAATTTCTATATATTACCAACAAATCTCCATAGCAAAAGGCAGAAAAATTTCATTTAAAGAAACAGTAGAGAGCATATAATACTTGAGAGTCTATCTGCCAAGACAAATTCATAAAGTATATGAAAGCAACTATTCACTTTTCACACAAATAAAATTAGATCCAATTGAAGAAATGACAATTGCTAGGAAAAAAATAGTAACAAAATTCATATGGAAGAACAAAAGGTCAATAATATCAAGGAAATTAATGAAAAATGCAATGGAAGATGGAATAACCATACCAGATCTAAAATTAGACTATAAGGCACAAGTCATCAAAACTGTTTCATAGTGACTAAGAAATAGAGTGGTCGATCAGTAAAATAGTGTAGGTAAAAAAGGAACAAAAATAAATATGTATAATAATTGACTGATAAATCCAAAGACTTCAGTTTCTGAGATAAGAACTCACTCTTTAACAAAAACTTAAGAGAAACCTGGAAAAAAGAGTTTGGCAGAAACTAGGCATAGACAAATCTCTTATATGCTATATCAAGATGAGGTTGAAATGAGTGCAGGATTTGTATACAAAAAAAAATGATACCGTAAGCCAGCTAGGAGAACAAGGAATAGTTTATCTATCAGATCTATGGAAAAGGAAGAGTTTATGACCAAACAAGAGATAAATAATCTTATAAAATGTAAAATTGATAATTTTTATTACAGTAAATTAAAGTTTTTGCCCAAATATAACCAATGCAACCAAGACTAAAAGGAAGTCAGACAGTTGAGAAACAATGTTTTACAGTTAATGTTACTGATAAAGGATTCATTTCAAAATACAAAGAACTGAGTCAAATTTATAAGAATACAAACCATACCCCAATTGATAAATGGTCAAAGGATATGAACAGGCAGTTCTCAGGTGAAGAAATAAATGCTGTCTATGGTTGTATGAAAAATACTTTAAATCACTATTGATACAAAAATTAAAAATTAAGCCAATTCTGAGGAACCACTTCACAACTATCAGATTGGCCTAAATGACAAAAAAGGAAAATGATCAATGCTGGAGGAGATGTGGGTAAACTGGGACATTAATTTATTGTTGGTAGAGTTGTGAACTGTTTTAATCTTTCTGGAGAACAATTTGGAACTATGCCCAAAGGGCAATAAAACTGTTTGTACCCTTTGATACAGCAATACCATTACTAAGTCTGTATTCCAAAGAGATCATGAGAATCAGTAAAAAATCGACGAGCATAAAAATATTTATTGTAGGTCTTTTTACAGTGGCAAAAAATTGAAAATTAAGGGATGCCCATCACTTGAGAAAAGACTGAACAATTATGGTATATGAAAGAGATGGAGAACTTTTTTTCCCTATAAGAAATCATGAGCAGCTAGTCTTCAGAAAAACCTGGAAAGACTTGCATGAACTAATGCTAAATGAAGTGAGCAGAACCAGAAAAGCACAGTGCATTGTACACATTAACAGCAACACTGTATGATGATTCATTATGATGGAATTGTCCTCAGCAGTGCAATAATAAAAGACAATTCTAAAGGATTTATATGGAAAGTATCATCCACATACAGAGAAAAAATTATGGGGTCTGAATGCAAACCAAAACATTCTGTTTTCAATGTTTAAAATATGCTTTATGTTTTATGTTTTATTCCTCTCGTGATTTTTTCCCCTTCTTGTTCTGATTCTTCTTTCACAACACAATTATTATGTAAATAGGTTTAACATGATTATGCATGTATAACCTATATTAGATTACTCTCTGTTTAAGGGAGGGGAGAGGGAAGGAAGCTGCAGAACTCAGAGCCTTAAGGGAAAAAAAAAAGATTGTTGAAAACTATCTTTACATATAGTTACATAAATAAATAAATGAATTTAAATTTTTATAAATATCCATGAGAACTCTACTACTAAATTACATTTATTAAGCTAATACTGTTGCCAGAGAGAAGGACAGTTATGGTTGTTTGGGTAACAAAATCATTACATTCCCTAATTTAGGGAGGTAAGAAAAGCTTAGACTTTAATTCACAGGTTGTACAAGCCTTTTACAAGTTACTACAAAAATAATTCACAAATTAGATTCTTTGGAGAAGTAGATAGATAGTGAGTTTTTGTGTTGCTGTGAGCTAAAGAGAGAACGATAGACTAACGGGAAGCCAGCTTAGCAGAAGTTGAGGGAAAGCAAGGAAAAAATGAAGACAGGAAACCATTGATCCCTAATGAGTGAGAGTAGTCAAGTGGGAATCAAGTTTACTTTAAAGAGGTAAGAGATAGCTGGGGGAGAATGGCAAAGAGAATAATCAAGCTAAAAAGGGTGAGTTCCTAAGAAACTAATAAAGTTAAGCAAAAAGAGACAGTTGAGGAAGAATAGCAAAGAGGATATTCAAGTTATGAAAGGCGGGGGGAAGGGAAAGAAAAAGCCAGCCATGAGGCAGGGACTGGGCTTAGATCAATATAGATCCAGATGCATGGAACTGGGACTACTTGGATCCAACCTGGAGAAAGGAAGGGAGAAAGGAACCAGAGAAGCCTGACTGGGAGTTGAGTAGGAAAGGAGATTGATGAGGAAGTGAAGATTCCTTAAGTTCATCCTCTATAGTAGATAGAGAAATGTGTCGAGAGCAGTCTAACACCTGGTGTTGGTGTGGTTTTCCACTGTGCATGTCACAGGTATAATACCCAAGGAGTGGTTAATGCCTAACATAAGGTATTATCCAGTGAACATGAGTTGCCTTTATTGCCTACTGATCATGCTTGGTGTCTATTGGTATCGAGCATGTTAGTGCCAAAGGGTATGATCAAGGTCAGACACTACCACCCACCAAACCAATACAGAACAGTACTGTGCAGTACTTTAACAGTATAGAAAATGTCACAAAACTTGTTCCTAACACAAAAAAAGATCACAATATTTCTCTGACCCAGAACTCTCCTGCTACAAGATGATAATAATATAATGTAATATAAATGAGAGAAAGCATTATTAATTACCAATATTTGGAGGAGATTCCAAGGCAGCTCCTTTCCCTCTTCCTAAATCCTGACTATAAATTTAACAACTTATCAGATATTGCTGATAATGAGATAGGACTAAACTTCTTGTGCAAGACCCTACCTTAGTGAAAGCTACTAAGTTTTGATTAGGTTTGGAGGTATACATTCTTTAGATTGATCTTCTAAGACTTTGGGTGGGGTCTTTCCCTTTTTAAAAGTGATACTCCCATTTCTTTTTAATAAAATCCACCTCCAACTATATCAACCAATTAGATTTGATTGCTATTTAATGGACCACCTCTTGTGGCCCATCTCTTTGATAACTAGCCTCTTTGATCAAACAAGAGAATAAGGAGCCATTTTAAATTAATCTCTTGGCAGTTGTGACTGATAAAGTTGATTATAATTCACCTCAAATTTTGTCTCTCAAATTATTTTACTTGCCACATAAATTAATAAACTGTACAGAACTCAAACATCTTCACTCTCTGACCCATTGTCCCAAATTGTCTAGCTATAAAATCTGTGATAAAAAATTAGAAAAAAATGCCCTTAAAGGATTTCTTTCTATTTAAATATGCATCATCTCCAACCTGCATGGGACAAAAAGTTTTCATAAGATAGAGACCTCATTGAGAAGATGTTGTTGTTGGTCCTTCATTTTCAAAAAAAAAAAAAGCAATATTACAGATGATGTCCTAACTTACTAATGAATTGGATGTGAGACAAAACTGTGCAATGTCTTCAGTCTTGCTTTCTCTTCTGGTCATAGAAGTTCAATGGCAAAAAATTAAAGTAGGATGACTGATTATAGTTCATGATTCAGTGTATGACTTTGGCATCTTTATTGTCTAAGTACTCCACAGTACCTACTTCACAGCCACCTTCATAATCTGTTGAAACAAATTATTCTCATCTGTCCATTCCACTAGAGGAAGTCTTCATGTGCTTGGGGTAGAGTTAGGGGTCCCCCTAATTCTCTACAGGTTTTAAGGCTGGTTAATATCCTCAACATGGTTTAGCTTGTCTGTGAATTCTCATCTGTGGTTCCAAGAAGTGGTAGCATGAACAGTGTTCACACCCCAATAAAATAAACAAAACAAAAAAGCCTCTTATCCACATCCTAAAGATTTTTTTCAGTGTGCTCTAGAAGATAAGATTTTATATAGATTTATTCAGTCACAACAACCAAAAAAACCTATTTTATTCACTTATGCTATGATTTATAGAACTTATATTATAAAAGGATGATAGTATAACAGAGTTTTGTCCTAGGATTATTTCTCTCTCAACTTCATCAAAAAAGACAATATGAAAAAATGAGAGTTCAATAAACAAAGCACAAAGTCACAAACTTAAATATCAGCATAGTTATCATCTACTAATTTCTGACCATAAATCAGTCGATGACCAATAACAATAATGTGGTTCTTTATAAATTTTATTTTTGTCACATGGCTATGAGATATCAACATATTATTTTTCTTTCAAATAGTGCTGTCTTCTCTACCTCTCCTCTCCCCCCTATCTTTTGGTGTGATATGAATGGGAGTGGCAGGCACAATCCCAATATTCTGAATCAATGGGACAAAGAATTAGAACACTTAGCATAGTATATCTTTAAGAATACTAGTAAACATATATAATAGTTAAGTAAAGGAAATGCAAATATACATTATTTTTAGGAGGAAGTGATAGCAAAGGATATAATAACTATGTTATTACGTTCACCTTCTAAATCCTTTTAGTGAGGAAAGGGCTGCTCTGCCTTGATTTGTCAGATTTTCAGGTGATTTTAGAAGTATGAAGATAATGAGTTATTTGGGACAATAAATAGGTTTAATACAATTTCATTTTACTATAGTTGTGGTCATTTATATAGGCTTCCACTGCCATGTAGTTTGACTCAGATTCTATAGCCTTGATCAGATGAAAACTGATTGAATTTATTTCCTTACCATTGGTTAGTTCTCTGTTGATTGATCAAATTCATTTTGTAAATATGTTTCATTGATCTCTTTTGTGGTGCGTTTTAACCACAAATTTAAAATGATTCTAACATCAAGGAAGTGTACAAACGTTGTAGATGCCGAAGAGGATACTTTAGAGACTGTTACGGCAGCAGGTGTTGGGATGTAACCGTTTCAAGGATCTTTAAGGACACAATAGCACACAATAGCAACAGTATCAGTTGTATTTAACCAAAAAGGTAAAGGGAGTTGAAAATGAAAAACAACAATAATAACTGACAAACTCTTGCTACCAAAGAGCCAGATTAAAACTCAGAAAATAAATCCTCAGTGGGACTTGGAAACAGGAGTAGTTGCTGTTTCATCTATAGTATGTCTTAGACTCCTTGAAGTTGGAAGAACAGTGAGGAATGTTATTTTGTTTTTTTTAAAGACTGCAATCCACTATTATGAAAAAAATTGCTATATACAGAGATAGGACTCTTGAAGATGGGGAAAAGTCATTTTGACTTGTGAAATTCAGTTTATTTGAAGCTATACGAAAACTTTTGAATTCTGATAAATATAATGCTATATACTGAGAAGCAGAATTGTTTCAGAATTACATAAATTCCCAACTGAAGATGGAGTACTTCAAAATATTGTTGAACTGAGTTATATATCAGGAAAGTTTAAAAAATTGTGCTGAGATATGGAATTATGCTTCAGAGAGACCTGAGAATTTGCCCAGTTTAAAAACCAATGAAAACCTATGAAATATAATCAAGGCTACATTTAAGGAAATGTTGTTCAGTCATTTTCAGTCTGTCCAGTTCTTCATGACCTTATTTGGGGTTTTATTGGCAAAGATACTGGAATGGTTTGCCATTTCTTCTTCAGCTCATTTTACAGATGAGAAAACTGAAGTATAACAGGGTTAAGTGATTTACCCTGTCTGAGACCTGATTTGAATCCAGGAAGTTGAGTCTTCCTAATTCCAGTCCCAACACTATCACTATCCACTAGCCATGCTAGAAAAAATGCATCATTTGCCAAAAGTATACTTAATAATAAAAGGAACAAGTAAATAGTGTCATGATAAAGAATTAAAGAATAAATGCCAGAATCTTTTGAACTCCTGTCAAACAAGAGATTACAGCAAAAAATGACGTATTGCATAGTTGAAAGTATTTTTATCTATAAAGTTGTAAGGTTTTATTGTATGAGAAATTGATCTTGTTGAAATACAATTATAATCATAACACCACTACCCTTTCCCCAGAGTTTAATAAACTGCAGTGAGTCCCTATTATCTCTGGGAACAAATATAAAAAAAGTTCCACTTGTCTTATCCCTCCATAATCTGGCTTCTTCTTAGCTTCTAAGTTTTGTTTTAATATCACTGTCTGCTATGTACACTGTGATTGACACTGGTTTCCTAGGTGTTTCTCCATCTCCTGACTTTAGATATTTCCATTGACTGTCACCTATGCCTGGAATTCTCTCCTTCAATTTCACATTTTATTGGAATTCTTCTAGTATTAGCTGAAGTCCCACCTTTTGCAAGAAGCCTTTACCAGTCCTGCTCTTTTTTACTGCCTTTTATCTATTGATTATAGCCAATTTGGTCTTGTTTATATCTTGTTTGTACATAACTGTTTGCATGTTTTCTCACTTGTGTGAGAACTTTGAGAGCAGGGACTGATTGCTTTTGGTCTTCATTTTTTGCTTTTCTTTGTATCTCTAGCACTTAGCACAATACCTGCAAAACGCTAATTGTCCAAGTCAATAAGTAATTATTTTACTTTGTCTCAGTTAATTTTCACACCACTTTAGAATGCTGGTGCTACTAAGCAAACAAAAGTCTATCTGCCACAGTGGAACCTGGTTCTAAGAGGCTCCTCCAGTTTAGTTACTGTTTTTATGAGTTTTTGTTTGATGGAAATAATTTTGTCTATTAAATTAGAATAGATGTCTGGGAAATATATTATCCCAAAGCCCCATTTTTCTTTCCTTTTTTAAATTTTAAATCATTTATTTTTTTCATCTATATGCACATGTATATTTATAAGTTTCAAAATTTCTTTCAACCCTTCCTTCCCTCTCTCCTCCCCTGATCAGCAAACAGGTTAGCATTGTACATACATATTTTTCATAGACATATTTACAGATTAGTCATTTTCAGTATGAGGAATTAGGATTAAGGGAAAGAGATACATAAGAGATCATTTTTATAAAATATTCATCAGAGTCTGAAGGGTTGGGGTTTTTTTTTGAGTTTCATTTCATTTTGTTTTGTTTGTCCTCTGGACAGGGAAACTATTATCCATAGCAGATCTGAACTACTGAGAGGAACTGCTTCCATCATTGTTCATCTCACAATGTTGTTGTTGTTAATGTGTGCATTGTTCTCTTGGTTCTTTTCCCTTTGCCCAGCATCAGATCCTGTAAGTAATTCCATGCTTCTATAGAGTCTGACCATTTATGGTTTCTTATAGAATAATAATATCCCATAGTATTCATGTACCATAACTTGTTTAGCCATTCCCCAATTGATGGACATCCCCTCATTTTCCTTGCCACTTCAAAACGAGCTGTTATGAATATTTTGGGGCATGTAGGACTTTTCTCATTTTTTTTATAATTTCTTCTGAATCTAGACCTAGAATCAGAATTGCTGGGGTCAAAGGATATGAACAGTTTTATTGCTCTTTGGGCATAGTTCCATATTGCTCTCCAAAATGGTTAGATCATTCACAACTGTACCAGCAATGCATCAATGTTCCAATCCTCTCACAATTTCTCCAACATTGATCAGTTTCCCTTTTTCTCATCTTGGTCAATCTGACAGGTGTGAGGTGATACCTCTTTGCTATTTTAATTTGCATTTTTCTAATCAATAACAATTTGGAGCCTTTTTTCATATGATTAAATATAGTTTTAATTTCTTAATTCAGAAACTGTCTGTTAATATTCGTTGATGATTTATCAATTGGGAAAAAGTCCCATTTTTTAACATGCTTTATGTAGAATGAGTACTGTCAAGTGGTATTGTTTAGTTTGATAGTACCAGTAGATAATGATATTTAATGTTCAGTTGTGTCCAAATCTTTATGGCTACATTTGAGATTTTCTTGGCAGATATAGGAGAATTTTTCTATTTGTTATTTCCCTTCTCCAGCTCCCTTTTACAGATGAGGAAATAAAGGCAAATAACATAAGTGAATTGATCAGGATCAGCTGGTGTCTAGACATAGTTAGTGTCTGAGATGAATTTTAATTAGGCTTCTCCTGACTCCTGGAATTCAATCCACTTCATCAGAAGCTACCTCTAGGGGCAGCTAGGTGGTGCAGTGGATAAAGCACTGGCCCTGGAGTCAGGAGTACCTGGGTTCATATACCATCTCAGGCACTTAGTAATTACCTAGCTGTATGGCCTTGGGCAAGCCACTTGACCCCATTTGCCTTGCAAAAAAAAAAAAAAAACAACCTACAAAAGAAGAAGGTACCTCTAAGGTTTATAAAGTACTTCTCTAACAGTGCATTTCTACTGAGAAGGAAACTGAAGTTCAAAGAAAAAGAGAGACTTGCCTAAGGTCATATAACTACTTAAGTGTTGGAGGTCAACTGAGAAGGAATCAGGAAAAATTTTACTAAATCATGACCTACTGTTACAATCCAGCTCTGTATATGAATGTTCATTTAGTTAAGAACATTGTTAAAGAGGACTTATTGAAATAGCTGTCTTTTCTCTGTTCTACTTGAATGACCCCATTCTGAGTCATTATGAACTTCACAGGTAAGTTCTTTTAAAATATCTATTACTTAATTGACAGATCACTTCTGTTGCTTTAGAACTATCACTATCTATCACTTTATAGTCAACTTATAAGTAGATTACATTAAGGTCATGTACAGCTCTAGAAGACAGAGGAATCTTTTCAGTCTTGGTGCTACCACTGAACAATGCCACCCCCATATTTAATGGTTTTTAGAATTTCTTTTGATCTAATTCATTACTTGCTTTCCTGATGAGTGACTCTCTTCATGATACTATTGTTCTAAGGAGCACTCCCAGACATGCTGTACTTCACTTAAATATGTTGTTCTTCAGACTCTCTCTTTTTTTGTCTACCAATTTGCCTTGCCACTTTATTTGATAACTATACTTTGTTTCTTTTAACATTTATTTTTTTAGAAAATTAGTGCTCCCAATTCTCTATCCCTTCCTTATTGAAAAGGCAAGCAATATGATATCACTTATTCATGTGCAGTGATGCAAAACTTATTTTCAATTTTGCTAGAGTGAGAAATAAAAAAGGCAAGAAAATAAAGTAAGAAAATACATGACTTTATATGCACTCAGCATTCATCAGTTCTCTCTCTGGTGGTTAAGGGTAGCGTTTTTCTGAATTGCTTTGGTTAGTAGTGTATTGATTTAAGGAGATAAGTCACAGTTGCTCAGTTTGCCAACATTGCAGTTACTATATGTACAATGTTTTCTGACTCTGCTTATTTCATGCATGTTACATCCCAAGTTTTTCTTAAATCATCCTTTCTCATCATTTCTTAAAGCAAAATTGTATTCCATCACAATCCTATACCACAACTTGTTCAACCATTCCCCAGTTGATGGGTCCGAGTTTTTGACATGATAAAAAGAACTGGTCTAACTAATATTATACATCTAGGTCTTTTTTCCTTTTCTTTCATATTGACCCAATCTTGGTATCACTGAATTAAAAGTTATGCACAGTTTTATAACCTTTAACCATAGTTCCATATTGTTCTACAGAATAGTTGGGCTAAGATGCCACACATTTTTGAGGAGGGATAGGGTAAAAGGAGAGAGAGAGTAAAATAAATGGGGATGGGAGAAATAGGATGGAGGGAAATACAGCTAGAAATAGCAACTATGGGAAAAATATTGAAGCAATTTCCTGATGGACTTATGATAAAGAATATTATCCATTCCAAAGACAGAGCTGATGATATCTAAATACAGATTAAAGAATACTTTTTCCTCACTTTATTTTCTTGAGGTTTCTCTTTCTTTGTGGGGGGAGTATGTTTACTTTTATAGTATATACTTTTATACTATCATATGACTATTATAGTAATGTTTATCATGGCTACACATTTTTAATTTACACCAAATAACTTGCTTTCTCAATGAGGGAAGTGGATGGGAGAGAATTTGGAACTCAAGTTTGGAAGTATATGTTGAAACTTGCTTTTGCATATAGCTGGGGGGGGATTTTTTAAAATAAATATTTTAAAAAGCTAAAAAAGATAATAGTTGGGCTAATTCTTAGCACTACCAATATTGCATTAGTATTCCTATTTTCTCCTCTCCAGCATTTTCTTTTTCTGTCATGTTAGTCAATTTGATGTGTGTCGTGATACATTAGAGTTGTTTTAATTTGCATTTCTCTGATCATAATGATTTAGAGCACGTTTGTATGAATTTGACTACTTATCAGTTGGAGAATGGCTCTTATTTTTATGTTTGGCTCACTTCTCTATATAGCTGACAAATGAGACATTTTCAGAAAAATGTTATAAAAAAATTTCCCCCAGTTTCCTACTTTTAATTTTAACTGCATTAGTTTTGTATGTGTAAACCCTTTTTAATTCAATGTAATCAAAAGTTTCCATTTTATTTTCCATGATCATCTCTATCTCTTGTTTGGTTATAAATTTTTCTTTAACCCATAGATATATCCATAGTCAGGAAAATTTTCCTATGCTCCCTTAACTTGCTTTTGACATTCCCTTTATGCCTAAAACAAGTACCCCTTTTGACCTTGTCTTAGTGAGAGACATGGGTCTATGCCTAATTTCTGCCAAACTGGTTTCTCAATAGTTTTTCTCAAAAAACAGTTCCTGTCCTTGGATCTTTGGCTTTATCAAGCATTAGATTTCTATGGTCATTTTACAGTTGTTTATAGTCTGCCTAATCTATATCACTAATCTACCACTCCATTTCTTAGCCAGTACCAGAATATTGTGATGATTACCACTTGGTAATATCATTTGAAATCTGATACTTGTAGGCCATTTTAATTTGCTCCACCCCACATTGATCTGACTAGCCACTGTGAAGAAATCCTTCAGTCCTGAAGCTCTGCTTTCCTAATTGGTAACTCCCTTCTGTGACCACCATTTCAGGAAGGACATTAGTCATTCTTTATTTCTTTCACATCCAGACTCACATCTTGGACTTTTCTTCTTCCTCACTTGTTGCTTTATCACATTGGAAAATTCTCTGCCCTCTGACTCTGCTGTCATCACTGATGACTCCCCTCTCTAGGACCAACATGCTAGGCAGGAAACAAACCATGCTTCAGTTTGCTTATTCCTGGGCTCATCCGCCAGATTTCTCTTTCTCTTTGTTTGCCACCTTGGACCTTTCCAATTTTCTTCTTCCAGCTTCCCTTTATTTTTTATCTTCCCATCTTAGAAAGAAAGTATCTTCAAAGTGGAGGCTTACATTTTCTTCTTCAGCATGTAGCTCATTATCTGGCATATAGTAAGCTCTTCAGTGTTCTGTTTATTTGCCTTCTCCCCTCTCTGTCTCTGTCTGTCTGTCTGTCTGTCTGTCTGTCTCTCTCTATCTCTCTCTTTCTTTCCCTCTCTCTCTCTCTCTCTCTCTCTCTTTCTCTCCCTACCTACATATCTATCTATCTATAACTATCTATTTACCTGGCTACCTAGCTGTCTATCAATCTATCTAACTCCCTACCTACTTACTTATCTATCTACCTGTCTGTCTGTCTAGCTGTCTACCTGTCAATCTACCTATCTGTCTGTCTATCTAGCTATCTAGTGTGGGTACACAGGTTATACTAACAGCCCTGCCAGCTGGACAATCTCAGGAGCTGGCTTGCCGCCCTTAGAGATAAGGTGCACAGGAGTCCTTGGGAGCTGGACATTCCACCCCACGGACCAAGGGCACTAGACACAGCTGTGTTTTATCACCTCCTCCCTAACATACTTCCTTATCCTGTAATGCAAGATGCTGAACATGCCCCACTTGCACCCCCATTCCCTCATTTTCCTTTGTTCTACCCCCGAAGACCTAACAGTATATATGTAGAAGCTAAGCAGTAACAAAATTGAGCTGGAGGCATAGGGCAGTAGTGGCTTGACTCCTTATTCTCAACTCCCCTCCAAGAGGGAGGTTGCTGCTGTGGGCCCCAAGGTGAAGCAAGCCACAACAATCTAGCTAGCTATTTACCTACCTACCTATCTAAAATTATCTATCTACCTAATGACCTGTCTGTTTGTTTACCTGTCTCTTTTATCTACCTGGTAGGCAAACCTCTATCAACAGGACTTTCTATACTTACTTAAATTGGTTTGGAATCTGGACCCATAGTATATCACTAACTTATCAAAGCTTTTTATGTACTGACGTTGCTTTTGAAAATTTCAGTTCAATTCAATATACCAATGAAGTATTGCAATATGAGTCTAGTGGAAAGAATATGCACAGCTGTATTAAAAAGTTATATGCAAAAAAAAATACTGCTGATAATGAAAAGCATTTCTCCCCTGTAAATGTGTCAACTGTATGTATATTTTGTTATTCATTTTATAAGACATATCCCTGGAAAAAATTAATAACTGTTTTTTGGGAGACTGTCCTACATGCTCATTAGCAACACATTAGTGTGTATTTAGGAGAAATATAAGCTTGTATAGTTAGCTTTGAGATCTTTTACATTCTCTCTCTGTGTGTCTCTGTCTCTCTGTCTCTGTCTCTCTGTCTCTCTGTCTCTCTCTGTCTCTCTGTCTCTCTCACACATCCACACACACACACACACACACACACACACACACACACACACAGAGGCAAAGCCTGGGGTTCAAAAGTAGTTTCAATTCCTACCAAAAGGGAAAGGCTTTGAGCATAACTCTAAGACAGACTATCTTACTACCAAGCACCAGCCTAGCTAAATGTGAAAAGGTTTGTTACCATTGACTAATGATTTTAGCCTCAGGGACAAATAAAACCATTTAATAAAGTACAAGAATGAATTATATTGGGCATTGGTTAAGAGAGCTCCCACACCAATGACATAACAAATCTTTCTTTCTCATCATAGGCCTCATGCTGAAAAGCTTTGAAAAAAGAGACCTTATTAGGGAAAATTTAGGGAAATAGCTCATTTCACCATATCTAGAGAACCCACATGCCTTAACACAAAGAGGAAAGACAACAAAAACAAAGTCAGAAGACCTAGACTTTATTCACATCTCTTTTATTAACTAAATGTCTAACCACAGAAAAATATCTCAACCATTTTTGTCCTCTGTAATATAAATGAATTGGATTACATCTTCTATAAGGTCTTACTAAACTCTCAACTCTATAAAACCTAAGGGAAATTCAATTTTATTAGATTCATCAGTTATTAAGCATTTTCTATGAGCTATGCTCTTGGGATTCAAAGTCCCCTTACTCCATCCTCTCAAAAAAAAAACACCTAACTCTGACCCTTAAATAACTTATACAGAAATGATATATGCACAGAGAAGTAAATACACAATTACATCAGGAAGTAACATTAATAACAACAGGAAGAATCAAAAAAATGCTACTTTTAGGAAGGGAAATGAACTGAATCTACAAGGTGTTTAGAGATTCCAGGAAGTAAATTTTTTTCTTTTGTTTGTTTTTTTTTCAATTGTATGTAAAGATAGCTTTCAACATACAATTTTTGTAAAATTTTGAGTTCCACATTTTTCTCTATCCCTTTCTTCCCACCAGCCAGCAATCTGATATAGGTTATACATGTACTATTATGCTAAACATATTTCTATATTAATTAAGTTATGATAGAAGAAGTAGAATGAAAGGGAAAAAGATGAGAAAGTAAAAACAAAAATAACTGGAATTAATATACTTTGGTCTGCACTCAGACTTCATAGTTCTTTTTCTGAATGGAATTTTCTATAACAAGATTTTTTTGGAATATTTGATCACTATATTATTGAAAAGAGCTAAGTCTTAAATAAAATCTTAGCAAAATGATTACACAAGAAGTTATCACTAGGATAATACATTATGGTCAAATAGGATTTATCCCAGGAATGCAGGGTTGGTTCAAGATTAGGAAAACTGTTAGTATACTCAATTATATCAACAACAAACCTATCAGAAATCATATGATCATATCAATAGATGCTGAAAAAGCTTTTGACAAAATACAGCATCCATTCCCATTAAAAACACTAGAGGGTGTAGGAATAAATGGACTGTTCCTTACAATAATTAGCAGTATCTATCTGAAACCATCAACAAGCATTATATTCAATGGGGAGAGGCTAGAGGCATTCCCAATAAGATCAGGGGTGCCCATTATCACCACTACTATTCAATATTGTATTGGAAATGTTAGCTTCAGCCATAAGAGAAGAAAAAGAAATCGAAGGAATTAGAATTGGGAAGGAAGAGACAAAACTCTCACTCTTTGCAGATGACATGATGGTATACCTAGAGAATTCCAAGAAATCTTCCAAAAAAGGGGCAGCTAGGTGGTGCAGTAAATAGAGCACTGGCCCTGGAGTCAGGAATACCTGAGTTTAAATCTGACCTCAGACACTTAATAATAATTACCTAGCTGTGTGGCCTTAGGCAAGCCACTTAACCTCATTGCCTTGCAAAAACCTTAAAAAAAAAAAGAAATCATCCAGAAAAACTACTGGAAATAATTAGCAGCTTTAGTAAAGTAGCAGGATATAAAATAAACCCTCATAAATCTTCAACATTTCTATATATGACTAGCAATATACAGCCGAAAGAGCTAGAAAGAGATATCACATTCAAAGTAACCTCAGACTATATAAATTACATAGGAGTCCACCTGTAGAAGCAGACTCAAAAACATTTTGAAATCAATTACAAAACACTTCTCACACCAATAAAATAAGATTTAAATAATTGGCAGACATCAACTGCTCATGGAGAGGTCAAGCTAATATGAAAATGACAATTCTACCAAAACTAAACTACTTGTTTACTGTCCTACCAATAAAAATTCCTTTAATGAGTTATAAAAAGTTGTAAGTAAATTTATATGAAAAAAACAAAAAGTCAAGAATTTTCAGGGATTCAATGAAAAAAGTGCAAAAGAAGGTAGCTTAGCCTTACCAGATCTAAAATTATATTATAAAGCATCAGTCATCAAAACCATCTGGTACTGGCTAAGAAATAGAGTGGTGGATTACTGGAATAGACTAGGGGCAATAGCAGGAAATAATTATAATAATCTGCTGTTTGATGAAACCAGAATCCAGCTAATGGGATAAAAACTCACTCTTCGATAAGAACTGCTGGGAAAACTGGAAGTTAGTGTGGGAGAAACTTAGATTAGACCAGCACCTCACACCTTATACCTAGATAAAATTAAAATGGACACAAGATTTAGATATAAAATATAATATAAGCAAACTAGAAGATCAAGGAGTAGTTTACCTGTTAGATCTATGGAAAGGGAAGCAGTTTCTGACCAAGGAAGAGATGGAAACCATCATTAAAAACAAACTACATACTTTTGATTACATTAAATTAAAAAGGTTTTGCACAGACAAAACCACTGAAATGAAGGTCAAAAGACATGTAGTAAATTGGGAAACAATTTTTACAACTAGTATTTCTGACAAAGGACTCATTTCTAAAATATACAATCAAATTTTGAAAAAAAAAGCCATTCCCCAATTTACAAATGGTCAAAGGATATGCAAAGGCAGTTGACAGCTGAGGAAAGCAAAGAAATCCGTAGTCATATGAAAAATTGCTCTAAATCATTACTTATTAGAGAAATGCAAATTAAAGCATCTCTGAGATATCACCTCACACCTCTCAGAGTGGCCAATATGACCAGAAAGGAAAATGATCAATGTTGAAAGGTATTTGGGAAATCTGGGGCACTAGTATATCGTTGGTGGAGCTGTGAACTCATCTAATCTTTTTGGAGAGCAATTTGGAATTATGCTCAAAGGGCAACAAAAATGTGCATACCCTTTGATCCAGCAGTACCATTACTGGGTCTATACCCTGAAGAGATTAGGAAAAAATGTAAAAACATCACATGTACAAAAATATTCATAGCAACCCTCTTAGTGGTGCCAAGGAATTGTAAATTAAGTGAATATCCTTCAATTGGGGAATGGTTGTTTATGTATGTGGTATATGTATGTGATGGAACACTCTTGTTCTATTGAAAACCAGGAGGGATGGGAATTCAGGGAAGCCTGGAGGGATTTGTGTGAACTGATGCTGAGTGAGATGAGCAGAACCAGAAGAACAGTGTACACCCTAACAGCAACATGGGGGCAATGATCAACCTTGATGGATTTGCTCATTCCATCAGTGCAACAACCAGGGTCAATTTTGGGTTATCTGCAATGGAGAATACCATCTGTATCCAGAGAAAGAATTGTGGAGTTTGAACAAAGGCCAAAGACTGTTACCTTCAATTTAGAAAAAAACCCCATTATCTTATTATGTAATTTTGCTATCTCTTATACTTTATTTTTCTTTCTTAAGGATATGTTTTCTCTCTAAATCACATTCAACTGACATCAATGTATACCATGGAAACAATGTAAAGACTAACAGTATGCCTTCTGTGTGGGGGTAGGGGGAGGGAAGCAAGAATGAGGAAAAAAATTGTAAAATTCAAAATAAATAATTTTTTTTAAAAATAAAGAGAAAGTTGAAAATTAAAGAGAACTTTTAAAAAAATTAAAAAAAGAAAATAGCTATGTCTAACATAGTTTCTCATACAATGTTTCTTTTGCTGTTTACAATGTTCTTCTGGTTCTGTTCATTCCCCTTAGCATCAGTTCATGAAAGTCTTTCCAGGTTTTTCTGAAATCTTCCTGCTTATGATTTGTTACAGAACAATAGTATTCCGTCATATTCATATACTACAACTTGTTCAGTCATTTCCCCAATTGATGGGTATTCCCTCAGTTTCAAATTATTTGCACCACAGAAAGAACTGCTATGAATATTTATCTACATGTGGACTTTTTTCCATTTTATGCAATCTCTTTTGTATACAGACCTACTATCAATATGCATTTTGGACATAGTTCCAAATTGCTCTCCAGGATAATAGGATCAATTCACAACTCCATGAACAATAGTGTTCCAATTTTTTCACATCCCCTCCATCATTTATCATTTTCTTTTTCTGTCATAATAGCCATATATGTGAGGTTGTACCATAGAGTTTTTAAATTTCCATCAATGAATTTTGAAAGCATTTTTTCCTATGACTATATAGATGTATATATATATGTATATATATATATATGTATACATATATGTATGTAGCTTTAAGTTCTTCATCTAAAAACTTCCTGTTTATATCACTTTGACAGTTTATCAATGCAGAAATGACTTATATTCTTATAAATTTGACTCAGTTTTCTATATATTTTAGAAATGAGGCCTTTATAACACCATAAAAATTCTTTTTCAGTTTTCTATTTTCCTTCTGATCTTAGTTGCATTGGTTTTGTTTGTTTAAAACATTTTAATATGATTGAATTAGAATAGCCAATTTTGTGCTTTATAATGTTCTCTATACAGGAGATAAATTATTCCAGAAATGAAGGACAGCCTATGCAATTACACTGAGGTTGGAGATGAGATGTTTTATACAGAGAA
The DNA here is from genome assembly GCF_037893015.1 of Macrotis lagotis. NCBI lineage: Eukaryota > Metazoa > Chordata > Mammalia > Peramelemorphia > Peramelidae > Macrotis > Macrotis lagotis. The sequence goes on along the minus strand of NC_133658.1, from coordinate 513,427,840 downwards.
TACCAAGTAACCCATTTGGGAAAAAATGTGGAGTCAATGATTGGGAGTATTATGTGATCAATCTAGAAAGATGGATTGTAATCAGATTTTAAAGAACTTTAAAGTCAAGCATAAGAGTCTGTATTTTATCTTTCAGGCAAACAAGAACAACTAAAGCTGAGCAGGGAAGTTACTTGGTCATTACTCTCTTTGAGAAGACCATTTTTGTAGCTCTCTGGCACAAGGAAGTTGGGGGGAACTTGAATTGAAAAGATCAATTAGGGTGTATTATAATAATTCTGATGAGTAATAATGATAATAATAATAACAATAATTAATAATAATGATGAGTACTCTTCAAAGTAGACATACTCAGCAAAAAGTATTATATGACTTTTCTTATTTAACACTAAAATCATATGATATAAAAGAAAATATATATGGAAGAAGAAAAGCAAATATTGATCATACTTCTTTATGTTTAAAACAATTCTACATGATTAAACTTTATTCTCAATGCTTCAGAATAATATTCAAACTTATCAAATTCATTAAGTTTTAAGAAGGAATAACAACAGAACTGTTTATAAATTTCTATTTGAAGAGTTTCAAGATAATGACCAATAGACTGGCAGAGAAGTGATGTAAAAAGTCTAATTATGGAGCTTCAATGTGGTACAAGGGATAGAGCACTTGCCCTGGAGTCAGGAGAATCTGAGATCAAATCCAGCCTCAGACACAATAATTACCTAGCCGTGTGACCTTAAGAAAGTCACTTAATTCCTTGTCCTGCAAAAACCAAAAAAAAAAAAAAATTCTAGTTATAGAAAAGGAGGAGATGTAGCCATGGTAGCATCGGACAAGTGGTTTGTTCATTTCTTTGTGCATGAAAAATTATTGCATCTTTTTATATGGAAGGTTTAAATGAGTTAATGTCCATAGGAACCCCAAACCACCCATCAGAGGACTGCCTCCTTAGTATCAGGTTTTATATCCTGCTTTGACAGATGTGGCAACTTAGCAGTTGGCACATGGATCCCTTTTTCCTGAGGGATGTTACACAGTTAGGTGACTGGAGGAATAATCTTGTTTAGCCAGAGCATACACTATTCAAAATTTCTACACAGATGGGTTTCACTTTTCTAAAAGAAAACCATTTTCATTTTAAAAAAAATGATACCTAGACTTCTGGACAAGATGGCAGAGAGAAGACAGGCACAGTTCTAAAGTTTCCTGTTCTTCCCTCATAAATAATATGAAACAAGCCTCTTAACAGAGATTCAATCAACAAAACCCAGAGAGAAAAGCCAGGAGAGGAACTTCAACCTCAGGATTTGTCTTCTACAATCATGGGTGAGTCTGGGCTCAGAGGGAGGACTCTGCTGGGAGCACAGGACTTATGAAAGCCTGGGAGCATGGATTAGCCACAGATTAGCCTGATTAATGGCAGGGCTGGAACCAGGGAACATGAGGGCCAGAGAAGACTGTGGGGGCTTGGGCCAAAGGGGAGCAAAGGCATTGGTGGAGGCACTGACCATATGGAGCTTGCCGGCAGGTCTGGAGGGAGAGTTCCTAGGCAGGAGAGATGGAGAGGACAATCTTTGAGCCCCTCTGGTCAGGAGGAAATCAGGGTCCACACTTCCATTTCAGCTGAAGCCTCGTCCCAGAAGACACACAATTACAGATTACCTCTGCCCCAGGTGCAGGTGAGTGAGCAGCAGAACCACCTCAGTTGACAACAGGGAGAGGGATCACCTCACCCCAGGGTATATCCCACCACTGATCAAAGACAAAACTATTTAACAGCTTCCACCACTCCCTCTCGGCCAAGGGAGAGGGCCTCAATCAAGGTGACAGACACTCCAGAGAAAACAACCCGCACCCCCTACTGCCCAGCTAGAGATATTGCACTCAGTAAGCAAATACTCTAGCACCACCTACTGGCCAATTGGAGATATTACATTCAGTGAGTAAAGCCTCTAGGAATTCCAGCACCAAAACTCTGCGAACCAATCCCTCCCCAAGACAAGGTCTTAGTAGAATGGGCAACAGAAAGGAGGGACCATAGAAAAATTCCTGGAAGGAAAAGACCATAACTCAGAGAGACCTAGAACCTCTGAAGAGAATATGATCTGGTCTCCAACACAGAAAGACTTACTTAAAGAAATAAGGAAGGCATTTAAAAATCAATTGGGAAAATTAAGGGTAAAGAATCCCAAGAGAAGATTGAAACAATAAAACAAATCATTGGAAAAGAGAATTGGAGGAATGCAACAAGAAAATAATTCTCTCAAAACCTCAATTGGTCAAATGGAAAACTGCTTGAAAAATAGATTTGAGCAATTGGAAAAGGAGTTACAAAAGGTCAATGAAGAAAATTCTACTCTAAAACAAAGAATGGAGTCTGTGGAAACTAATGACTTCATGAGACAGCAAGAGCCTGTTAAACAAAACAAAAAAATAGAAAAAAATAGAAGAAAATCTAAAATACCTCATCAGTAAAATCACTGACCTTGAGGACAGATTGAGAGGGGACAACCTGAGAATTATAGCTCTTCCTGAAAAAAATGAAGAGAAAAAAAAGCCTAGATTTAATATTACAGGTTTTAGTGATGGAAAATTAATGTGATATTATGGAACCAGAGGGCAAAATCTTTACTGAAAGTATACATCAGTCCCCTCCAGAAAGAGATCTTAAAATGAAGACACCAAGGAATGTTGTGGCCAAATTCTAGAACTATCAGATAAAAGAAAAAATCCAGCAAGCAATCTGAAAGAAACAATTTAAATTAGAAGGAGCCACAGTAAGGATTACACAGGACCTGGCTGCATCAATATTAAGAGATCAAAAGGCCTGGAATGAGATATTCCAAAGAGCAAGGGAGCTTGGAATACAGACAAGAATCCACTATCTGGCAAAGCTGAGCCTTCTATTTCAGTGGAAAAGTTGGACATTTAACAAAATGCAAGACTTCCAACAATTCCTGATAAAAAAGAGAGCTAAATAGAAAATTTGGACATAAAATATGAGGTTCAAGTGACACATGACAAGGTTAAAAAAGGGGGGGTAAAGAAAAAAAACTGCTATCCAATATGATTAAACTGCTATATGCCAGTATGGGAAAAAGATTCTCATAATTCTAGAGAATTGTAACTCTCTCAGAGAGAATATGCTTAGCCAGATGTGATGGACACTCATGAGTTATCCATGAGACTGCTACCCAATGGGATGAACTTGGCTATATCCATCCTTGCGAGACTCTAATAATTCTGAAGAACTGTAACTCTATTAGAGAGAATATACTTAATCAGAAGTGATGGATACTCAGGATTTTCTATGACTCAGATAGAGTGACACAAAACCACTTCCTACTTAAAAAGGGGGAGAGTAAGAGATGGGAGGAGGGAGGGGATTGAATGGAGTAAATCTCATTACATTAAAAGGTACAAAAGACCTATTGTAATAGAGGGGAAGAAGTGAGGAGATGAAAAACACCTGAATTTTCCTCTCATCAGACTTGGCTTAAAGTTAACTTACACACAAACTAATTTAACTTAAAAAACATCTTACCTTTCAAGTATTAAAAGAGGAAAAGGGTAGGGAGGAGTGGAGACAGAGAGGGGGAAAAGGGGGGAACTAATAGAAGCAAGGGAAGGGAAAAGGGAAAAAGGGAAAGGGGAAATAAAGGGGGATGGATATAGGAGGGCAAACACACTTAAAAGGGTGGTATTCAGAAACAAAATACTGAAGAATACAGATAAAGGGGAAAATACAAATAGAGGGAAGATGGCATGGAGGGCAATAAAGAGTTAGTAATTATAACTCTGAATATGAATGGGATGAACTTTCCCTTAAAACATAAGCAAATAGCAGACTGGATTAAAACCTAGAAGCCTATAATATGCTGCTTATAAGAAACTCATTTGAAGCAGTGCGATACATATAGCGTAAAGATATAAGATTGGAGCAAAATGTATTTTGCTTCAGCTGAAGTGAAAAAAGCAGGGGTAGCATCCTTATCTCAGACAAAGCAACAGCAAAAATAGATGGCATTAAAAGAGATATGGAAGGAAACTATATCCTCCTAAAAAGTATCATAGACAATAAAGTGATTTCAGTATTGAATATGTATGCACCAAATGGGATAGCATACAAATTCTTAGAGGAAAAAGCTGAAAGAACTACAGGAAGACATAGACAGCAAAATTCTGCTAGTGGGAGACCTCAACCTCCAACTCTCAGATTTAGATAAATTGAATCATAAAATAAACAAGAAATAAGTTAAGGAGGTAAATAGATTGTTAGAAAACCTAGACATAATACTCTTATGGAGGAAATTGAATGGGGATAGAAAGGAACTAACATTTTTTTTCTGTAGTACATGGCACTTACATAAAAATTGACCATGTACTAGGGCATAAAATCTAATAATAAATTGCAGAAAGGCAGAAATAGTGAATACATCTTTCTCATATCATAATGCCATTAAAATCATATGCAATATTGGGCCAGGGAGATATAGACCCAGAACTTATCAGAAACTAAATAATCTAATTTTAAAGAATGAGTGCATCAAACAAAAAATTATAGAAATAATTATTTCATCCTAGATAATGACTATAATGAAACAACATACCAAAACCTATGGGATTCATTCAAGGCAGCTGTCAGGGGATATATGATACCTTTAAATGCTTACATGAATAAATTAGAGAAAGAGAAAATCAATGAACTAAATATGCAACTAAACATATTAGAGAAAGAAATTAAATCCCCCAATTAAATACCAAATTAGAAATTCAAAAAATTAAAGTAAAAATTAATAAAAATCAAAAGCAAAACAACTATTGAATTAATAAATAAAAGCAAGAGTTGGTTTTATGAAAAATCCAATAAAATTGATAAACCTCTGGTCAATTTGATTAAAAAAAAGAAAGAAGAAACCAAATTACCAGTATCATAAATGAAAAAAGGTGAACTTGCCACCAATGAAGAGGAAATTAAAGTAATAATTTGGAATTATTTTGTCCAACTCTGTCAATAAATTTGACAATCTAAATAAAATGAATGAATATTTGTGAAAATATAAGGTGCACATGTTAAATGAAGAGGAGATTAAATACCTAAACAACCCTATCTCAGCAAAAGCAATTTAACAAGCCAACATTGAAATCCCTAAGGAAAAAAACTCCAGAGTCTGAGGGATTTACAAATGAATTCTACTAAATATTTAAGGGACAATTGGTTCCAATTCTATATAAATTCTTTGGAAAACTAGGGAAAGATGGAACTCTGCCTAACTCTTTCTGTGACATCAATATGGTGCTGACACCAAAACCAGGAAGAGTTAAGACAGAGAAAGAAAATTATAGACATATATCCCTGATGAATATAGATTCAAAAATCTTAAATAAAATCTTAGCAAAATGATTAAAACAAGTAATGTTGGATAATGCATTTTGACCAAGTAGAATTTATCCCAGAAATATAGGGTTGGTTCAATATTAGGAAAACAACAAACCTATCAGAAATTATAAGATTATATTACCAAATGCTGAAAAAGCTTTTGACAAAATACAGCACCCATTCCTACTAAAAACACCAGAGAGTGTAGAAATAAATGGACTTTTTCCTAGAATAATAAGCAGTATCTATCCCAAAACCATCATCAAGTATTATATTCAATGGGGAGAGACTAGAGGCCTTCCCAATAAGATCGGGAGGGAAACAAGGATGCCCGTTATCACATTTACTATTCAATATTGTATTAGAAATATTAGCTTCAGCGATAAGAATAAGAAATTGATGGAATTAGAATTGGGAAGGAAGAGATAAAATTCTCAGATGACATGATGGTATACCTAGGGAATCCCAGGAAATCATCCAAAAAACTACTGGAAATAATTAGCAACTTTAGCAAAGTAGCAGGATGTAAAATAAACCCTCATAAATCCTCGATTTTGATATATATGACTAGCAAGATACAGCAGGAAGAGCTAGAAAGACAAATCCCATTCAAAGCAACCTCAGACAATACAAAATGCCTGGGAGTCTATTTGCCAAGGCAGACTCAAAAACTTTTGGAAAACAATTACAAAATATTTTTGCACACAAATAAAATCAGATTTAAATAACTGGGCAAACATCAACTGCTAATGGATAGGTAAAGCTAATATAATAAAAATGACAATTCTACCAAAACTAAACTGCCTGTTTAGTGCTCTACCAATCAAAATTCCAAAAAATTCATTTAATTAGTTAGAAAAAGTTGTAAGCAAATTCATATGGAGAAATAAAATGTCAAGAATTTCATGGATTCAATGAAAAAAAGTGCAAAAGAAGGTGGCTTAGCCTTACCAGATCTAAAATTATATTATAAAACATCAGTCATCAAAACTGTCTGGTATTGGCTAAGAAAGAGAGTGGTGGATCACTGGAATAGACTAGGTACAATATCAGGCAACAATTATAGTATTCTGCTGTTTAATAAACCCAAAGAGTCCAGCTATTAGGATACAAACTCTCTCTTTGATAAAAACTGTTGGGTAAATTGGAAGTTAAAATGGAAGAAGCTTAGATTAGACCAACACCTCACACCTTATACCAAGATAAGATCAAAATGGATACAGGATTTAGCCATAAAAATCAATATTATAGGCAAACTAGAAGATCAAAGAGTAGTTTACCTGTCTGATCTATGGAAAGGGACCAGTTTATGACTTAGGAAGAGATGGCAAACATCACTAAAAAACTACATGAATTTGATTACATGAAATTAAAAAACTTTTGCACAGACAAAAATCACTGCAACTAAGATCAAAAGAAATGTAGTAAACTGGGAAACAATCTTTACACTTAGTATTTCTTTTTTTAGGTTTTTTCCCAAGGCAATGGGGTTAAGTGGCTTGTCCAAGGACACACACCTAGGTAATTTTTAAGTGTCTGAGGCAGGATTTAAACTCAGGTACTCCTTACTCCATGGTCAGTGCTCTATCCACTGTGCCATCTAGCCACACACAACAACTAGTATTTCTGACAAAGGAATCATTTCTAAATTATACAGAGAATTGACTCAAATTTTTAAAAACAAAGCCATTCCCCCATTTGACAAATGGTCAAAAAATATGCAAAGGCAATTTACAGCTCAGGAGATCAAAGAGATCCATAGTCATATAAAAAATTGCTCTAAATCATTACTTATTAGAGAAATGCAAATTAAAGCATCTCTGACATACCACCTCACACCTCTCAGGCTGGCCAATAAGAACAGAAAGGACAATGATCATTTTTTGGAAGTGTTGTGAGAAATTTGGGACACCAATACATTGTTGGTGGAGCTGTGAACTCATCTAAACTTTCTGAAAAGCAATTTGAGAATAAGCTCAAAGGGCAACAGAAATGTGCATAGCAACACCACTCCTGGGGTCTATACTCTGAAGAGATTATGACAAAGGCTAAAAACATCACTTGTACAAAAATATTCATAGCAGCCCTGTTTGTGGTGGTAAAAAATTGCAAATCAAATAAATGTCCTTCAATTGGGGAATGGCGTAACAAATCGTAACAAATATATATTATGTATATATATATATGTATATACATATATACATATATATATATATATATATATATATATATATATATATATATATATATATATATTTATATGTCATGGATGAACTGATGCTGAGCCAGAAACACGTTGTACACCCTAACAGCAATATGGGGTTGATGATCAACCTTGCTCATTCCACCAGTGCAACAATCAGGGATAATTTGGAGCTGTCTGCAATGGAGAATACCGTCTCTATCCAGAGAAAGAATTGTGGAGTTTGACCAAAGACAAACAACTATTACTCTTAATTTAGGAAAAAAACTGATATCTTATTAACTGATCTTGCTATCTCTTGTATTTATTTTATGTTTCTTCCTTAAGGATATTATTTCTCTCTCATAACATTCAAATTGTATCAATGTATAACATGGAAACAATGTAAAGACCGACAAATTGCTTTCTGTGGGGGATGGGGGGAGGAAAGTAAGATTACAGGAAAAATTATAAAACTCAAAATAAACAAAATCTTTAAAGAAGAAAAAATAAAATAAAATATATAGATTGAAAATTGATACTGACCTTTTGTTGCCTAAGGTCCCTTTATTTGGGGAATGAGGTCAGAATGGGAGGCTCCCAGGAAAAAAGAACTCTTCTTGTTCTGTTTCCTTGGAGATCAAGCCACAGAAGGTTGTGTTCTCTAAATGGGGGTTAAAATAGTAACACTTTCATTACAAGATTTTGCAGTAGCTGAGCCTAGAGTCTTCAGGAAGAATAGGATACTTCCTACCTCTGTGACCTTGATCAAGTCCCAACTTCAGTTTGCTTTTGTTTTCACATCTTTAATAAGGAGATAACACCTATTTCCCAGGGTTGTTATGAAGATAAAAATGAAACAATATTTGAAAAAAACATTTAATAGAAGAAGCTAGGCAGCACTATGCATAGAGCACTGGCACTGGAGTCAGGAGGATCTGATTTTAAATCTGCCTGAAACACTTAATAATTGCCTAGCTGTATGGCCATGGGCATGTCACTTAACCCCATTGCCTTAAATAAATAAAAATTGAAAAAGAAAAAAGAAAAACATTTAGTACAGTGCCTAATACATAAGTATTTAATAAATATATGTCACATGTTCCCCATTGCTTTCTCTGACACACTTTCCAATTGTTTTCCAGTAATAATTCAACATTTTGTGATCCCACTTGGAGTTTTCTTGGAAAAGTGACTACAGTGTTTTGATATTTCCTTCTTCAACTCTTTTTACAGATGAAGAAACTGAGACAAGCAGGGTTAAGAGAGTTGCTCAGGGTTTCACAGTCAGTGCCTGAAAGAAAATTTGAAGTGACATAGATGAATCTTCTTGATTCTAAGTCCAATACTATATTTACTTTTTTACCTAGGTGTCCCCTGGTATTGAATCTTACTTATCTGTAAAATTAAGGGAGGTAAGATCCTTTCCATTTTTAAATCTTAAATCTACTTCAGAAATTTTCCCTATCTGACATTGCTGGCTCTTGGTTTCTATGTAATTTTGTAAAGTAATCATCTCCTTCCTATTCCTATGACCAAATTATTCTGGTAGATTCTCACCTCATGTTGAAAAATCTTCCTTCCTCCTTATGAACAGGTACTTCTCAGATGAAGATTTTAAATCTATCTACAGTCATATGAAAAAATGCCCTAAATCATTGCTAATTAGAGAAATGCAAATTAAAGCAAGTCTTAGATTGATTGACCAATATGACAAAAAAAGGAAAATGACAGAAATCATCAGTATTTCTATATATATGAACAACAAAGTCCAAGAGCAAGAGATAGAAAGAGAAGTTCCATTTTAAATAATCATAGAAAATTAAATAATTGGGATTCTACCTCCCAAGAAAAACTCAGAAATTGTAGGAACATAATTATAAAGCACTTCTCACCCCAATAAAGTCAGATCAAATAATTATAAAAATGTGAAATGCTCATGGTTAGGTTGAACTAATATAATAAAAATGACAATTCTACCTTAATTAAATTACTTATTCAGTGCCATACCAAACTACTAAATATTTACTTTGACGAGCTAGGAAAAATAGTAATAAAATTGATCTGGAGCAACAAAAGGTCAAGAATAGCAAGGGAACTGATGAAACAAAATCTAAAGGAAGGTGGCCTAGCTCTACTAGATATAAACCTATACCATTAAGCAGCAGTCATCAAAACTGCCTAGTACTGGCTAAGCAAAGGAATAATGGATCAGTAGATTAGGATCTGTTCAAAAGAAGTTGAAATGAATTACTGCAGCAATCTCCTATTTGACAAACCCAAAGATGTCAACTTCTGGGATAAGAACTCACTATCTGGCAAAAATTTTTGGGAAAACTGGAAAATAGTATGGCTAAAACTTGGCATAGATCCACATCGCACACCTTATACCAAAATTAGGTCAAAATGGGTACAGGATTTAGACATATAAAGAGTGGCATCATAGATAAATTAATAGACCACAAAATGCTCTATCAGATTTACGGAAAGGGAATAAATTTATGAACAAACAAGAATCAAAGTACATTATAAACTGCAAAATGAATTTTTGACTGTATTAAATTTAAAAGATTTTATACTAATATAATCAATGCTGCCAAAATTAGAAGGAAAGCAAAAAGCTGGGAAACAATCTTCACAACTAGGAGTTCTGATAAAAGTCTCATTTCTAAAATATATAGAAATTGCATCAGATTTATAAAGTCACAAGTCATTGTCCATTGGTAAATGGTCAAAGGATATGAACAGTTTTCAAATGAAGAAATTAAAGCTGTATTTAATCATATGGAAAAATGCTCCAATTCATTATTGATTAGAGGAATGCAAATTAAAATGAGGTATCATCTCACACCTATCATATTGACAAAGATGAGAGAAAGGGAAAATGATCAATGTTGGAGAGGTTGTGGGAAGATTGGGACATTGATGCATTGCTGGATGAGTTTTGAATGGATCCAACCATTCTGGAGAGCAATATGGAACTATGCCCAAAGAGCAATAAAACTGTTCATACCCTATGAACCAGCAATTCCAATTCTAGGTCAATATCTGGAAGAAATTATATAAAAAAAATGGAAAAGTCCTATATGTTCCAAAATATTCATAGAAGCTCTTTTTGGAGTTGCAATGAATTGGAAATTGAGAGGATGCCCATCAATTGGGGAATGGCTAAAGTTATGGAACATGAATACAATATAATATTATTGTTCTATAAGAAGCCATAAATGATCAGACTTTATAGAAGCATGGAATGACTTACAGGATCTGATGCTGGACAAAGGGAGTAGAAACAAGAGAACAATGTTCACATTAACAACAACATTGTGAGATGAATAGCCTTGATGGAAACAGTTCCTCTCAGCAGTTCAGAGAGCTAAGACAACTGTAATAGACTGGCTATGGACTGTGTTTTCTCCATCTAGAGGAAGAAAAACAAAACAAAACAAAACAAAACAAACACAAAAAATAACTCTTCAGAATCCGCTGAGCACTTCATAAAAATTTTCTCTTATGTATCTCTTTCACTTAATCCTAATTCCTCATACAGAAAATAACTAATCTGTAAGCATCTTTATCAAAATATGTATGTACAATGGTAATGTGACTGTTCACTGCTAAGGGGAGGGTGGAAGGAAATTTTGTACATTAAAAATATACATATGTATATAAATGAAAATAAATGAATAAATTTATAAAAAATAGGAAAAGGATCAATGTTGGAGGGGATATGGGTAAAGGGGGGGAGGCCCTAATGCATTGCTGGTGGAGTTGTAAACTGAGCCAACCATTTAGGAGACCAATTTCAAACTATGCCCAAAGGGCAATGCAGCCATGCATAACCTTTTGTTCTAGTAATATCATTGCCATATCAAAGAGATCACAATAAGGTGAAAACAATCAACATATACTAAAATATTTATAGCAGCTTTTTGTAGTCACAAAACATTGGAAATTGAGGGGATGCCTATCAATTGGGGAATTGTTGAACAAATTGTGGTAGATGAATGAGATAGAGTACTATTGTTCTGTAAGAAACCATAAGGAGTAGAACTTTAGAAAAAGCTGAAAAGACTTGTATGAACTGATTTTGAGTGAAGTGAGCAGACACATTAACACCACATTGTGTGATGATCAACTATGCTAGACTCAACAATACAATGATCGAAGACAAGTCTAAAGGACTTGTGATGGAAAATACCATCACATCTGGAGAAGGATCTGTGAAGTCTGAATGTCAATCAAAGTTTATTACTTTCAACTTATAAAAAAAAGTTGATGTTTTTTCCCCCTCTCATGGTTTTTTTCCTTTTTCTTTTGATTCTTCTTCCACAACATGATTAGTATGGAAATATGTTTAACATAGTTATACATGTATAACCTATATTAGATTGCTTTCCATCAGGGTTGGGGAGGAGGAAAGGGGAGAAAGACGAAATCTTAAAACAAAAACGATTATTGAAAACTATTTTTCCATGTAGCTGAAAAATAAAAAAATAAATTTAGAAGAGAAGAAAAACCTCCCTCTTCTCCTTTGTGCCCTCCAATAGTTTCTCTCCACTCCATTTCATTCTAAATGTCTTTCTATGTCATTTTCATTTCATGGTTTTCTTCCTCTAAGAATATGCTCTGGAGAAGGAGAAAGTGAACCAGAGGGGCAGCTAGATGGTGCAGTGGATAGAGCACAGGCCATGGAGTAAGGAAGACCTGAGTTCAAATCCATTTTCAGACACTTAATAATTACCTGTGTGACCTTGGGCAAACCACTTAACCTCATTGCCTTGCAAAAACGTAAAGAAAAAGAAAAAAGAAAGTGAACCTGAAGGATGAGTAGTGTTTTCTTCTGGACTTGGTCATGACACATAACTCATAATTCAATGAACCTAGAAAATGCCATCTCCACAAGTAGAATCAGTCCAAAGAATATGACAGCTGTATTCTTTCTTTCATTCAGTGATGATCTCAGGGTTAAAAGGAATTTGATTGCCTTGTTTTTTGTTGAATGAAAGAGTGAATAAATGTATGAATTAATAAAGTCCTGGGTTTTACCCTGACTTTGCAATTTGGGCATGGGCACACACATCTCTCCATGTTATCATTTCTCACAGGTTGTTCTTTCAGTTGATGAAAAGCCCTCTGACAATTGTTCATCAGAGTTCTGATTCTTGTACTCCCTAGGATGAAAAGAATGTGCTGTGCTCCTGCCCACAATGAGGTAAAGATTTCAGATCCAAGAACCTAGAAAATACAAAAGAAAAATGTTCCTCCTACCCCAACCTCCTATTCTGCCCCCACCTTTCACACCTCATCATTTAAAAATCTGTTTCATATTGGTTCTATCTCCTGTGTTTTCAAAATGAGAAGCCTACTACACAGTTGCCATAAGAGTGACAAAATGTGAAATTGTTCTGAGTATAGAATCATTTTATTAGAAACTTCCATACTTTGAAATGAAGAAGGAAAATAAATGGTTTCTGGGTGAGAACAATCCAGAACAACGAAGAATTGGGGGGCAGAAGTTCAACCATTCCATTTTAACTCAAATGTGCTGCAAGAAGGCAGAATACAATTGGAACATTTCTGCTGAGTGATGAAGGAATATACCATGTATGTAGCCTCTTCTGAGTGACTACTAGGCTTTTTCTTTTGCTAGGCACTGAGCCAGCAGTTTTAAAGAAACAGATCATGTCTTCAGTTCTGCTTTCAGACTATATACTAATGAATTAAAAAGCATCCATGACCATAACCTCCTACTTTGAAGGCTCAGATGAAAAATGTGACTCCTTCTGCCCTTGAGATTGTGGACCCATCTTGAATGCAGAGACAGAACTGCAGGTGCTCCTTCCTAAGCTTTCCTGAAGTTAGCTCTTAGCCACAGTCATTGCAAGCACAGGCCATTATAAAGCAAGTTAACCGTCTTCCTCTATGACTTTTCTCATGAAACAGCAATTAAAGGTGAGAGATGAAATATTGACTCCAATACTGAGATTTGTTTGTAAGAAAGGAGTCCAACAATGAGTGCTTAGCTAAATAGGGGGAAAATGTAGTGAAATACTGCCTTTTTTCTTATTTGGAACTTAAGTTTTCTTCTGATTGTAGCTTAACTGCTATCCATGCTTCTTTGGTCAGAACTAAGTTGAATACTTAATGACCACTGAGTCATCTCAGAAGCAGATTACCCCTCTACTATCATTTCGTAGACTGAAAGGCTTCTGAATCTATGCCTTGGCTAGGGAATTAATCTATCTTGGAAGAGAGGAAGGGAAAACTGGGAAAGAGGTTACAGGATCACAGGATCATAGATTTTAGAGCCAGGTGAGGCCCGAATTCAAATTCAACATCAAACATATACTAGTTGTGTATTCCTGGGCAAGTCACTTAACCCTGTTACCTCAATTTCCTTATCAGTGAAATGAACTGTAGAAGGAAATGTCAAACCAATTCTTTGCCAAGAGAGCCCCAGATGGGGTCATGAAGTATTGGACATGACTGAACAACAACCTGTACCAAGCACTCTGCTAAGTTCTTAAAAATATTATTTTATTATGTCTTCCCAACAATGTGGAGAGGTAGGTAATATTATGGTCCCCATTTAAAGAAGAGGTTAGGTGGTTGGAAATATATCTAGAATTAGTGAAGAGACTAGAACATTTACAGTCAGTTCTGAGGAGGAAATTTATGCTTATACACTTTTAAAAATCTAAATTAGGAATATTTTCTCCAATACTTTCTTAAATTTAAATAATGAATAAAACAATAATCAAGTCCTGATTTGTAGTTTGCTGATTTCCAAGGTGTCAATGGTTACACTACAAACTTAATGTTCAGTTCTCTGAAGCTGGTAGAAGTTGGCTCCAACACACCACTGCAATTGAAAATATTTCTTCCTACCTCTAACCCTGAAAGATTAGCCAAATGCATTTCCTAGTTCTTTCCCTCCTAAGATTTCCATCCATCTCTTCTGTAAGAATTTTGAATATACTTATTTATGTACATGTTATCTTCTCCATTAGAATATAAAGTTGTTTAGGGCAGGGATGCTTCTTATCTTTTCTTTGTATACCCCAGTGTTTATTATAGTGCCTTCTACATAGTAAATATTCTACTACTTTTTGATAATTCATTGGTAAAAATAGTTGGTGATGTGTACTAGGTGTTTCATGAGGGTTCTGATTTATCTGGAATGTCTCATCACATTTGAAAGACAGTGGGGGGAAATGGAAATAGGGGGAAAACACTATTGAAGGAAGTCCAAATTGGTGGAAGCAGCTAATCTCAAACTGTCAACCAACTTGAGAACTTGAATCAGTTCTTCTAAGGCTCTACAGGTATGTGGGTTCCATGTTATCTCAGGACAAATTAAATAACAACCTTGAGAAGATAGAAACCTAGTCACTGGGCCACATTAGAACAACTATCAAAAGCAAAAGATAGTTCAGGAATTTAATAACCATT
The DNA here is from genome assembly GCF_037893015.1 of Macrotis lagotis. Lineage (NCBI taxonomy): Eukaryota > Metazoa > Chordata > Mammalia > Peramelemorphia > Peramelidae > Macrotis > Macrotis lagotis. Next base: position 513,412,820 of record NC_133658.1, on the reverse strand, counting down.
CTAGAAAATATCTGACAACATTTGGAGATTATTGTGACATAATCATTATTAAATATGGACTTTTAAGGACTTAATTAGGGCCAAACACATGCACTATGTTGACTTTTGCAAACTCCAAGCAAGTCTTTTATGGAAGAAGTTTATTCTTAGAGAGCAGTGGTCACTAGAGGCCCATTAAATTTTTCCATAGAATCCTATCCATACATTATATGCTTAGTATTGAATGATTGCTGATGATAAAATCTGAGAAGCTCAATTCCAAATATGGATGGACAATATTCCACTGTCATTCTTACAAGTCCTATATTTAATAACAAAAATCAGAGATGGGGAACAACTGATTATTAATTCAGAGTGCCTTCTGAGTCAAGGAAAATAATAGAGCAGGTGGAGATGGTCTATCTCGCAGAACCATAAATCAATCAACCAAACATTAAATAAACATACATTTATTATGTACTTACTAAATTTCAACCACTAAGCAAAGTAGTAGAGATAAAAATGTAATTTATTATTGCTGTTGCTGTTTTAGTAAGAGAGATGATATATGCAAAACCAAGTTCATAAAGAATATATGCAAAATGAATTCAAAGATGTCTGAGGAGAGAAAGTTTTAGTAGCTAGGGAGAGAAGGAAGAGCTCCATGTAGAAGCAAGTGTTTGAGCTGAGTCTAGAAGGAAATCAGAGTTTCCAAGAATCAAGGAAAGTATTCCAGTCATAGTGGAAAGTCAATACAAAAGCATAGAAATGGGAGATGAAGCATTCTGTGCTCCATTTGAATAGCAGGCAGGCATCAGAAATCTTGGTGATTCTGACAAAGGGGTGAAGGATACCTATGACATATAGGAAACTGCTTCCATATAAAGACTTATTTAAGAATATGGGGCACTTCCTCCAGAAAGTGTGCCATCAGTCTTGAAGCACTGAGCCGGTCTTTACTTTTCCTACAGGATGATGATTGATCAATCAACAAATCAATCAGCACTGAGTTGATGATCTTCATGACTTCAAGATTAGACTTCACAGTGTTCCCTATGGCCAAGGAAGGAACAAAAATTATATGAGAGAGAAATGATTATTTCTCTCTCATTTTAATAAACAATTATTGACCAATTTTTTTCAGAAGTCTATAGGTTGTACAGTTTCTGAAAGGTATTGTTGATGGATAAGATTACCCAAACCTCCAGAGTACATGCCTTGGGTAGGAGGACACACTCAACTTGAGAACTTTAAATTCTGGCCCATTGTACTGATATAGAAACAAATATTTTGTTTAGCTTACTGTAGCTTACTGTAGAAGGGTATAGGTAAGTCTCCTTGACCGAAACCAAGTTAGTCACCTTCCATCAGATCCTCACTAGAATAAGTCCGCCTCTCTTTATAATATTCATTCTCTTATTACTTAATCAGAATTAATTGCCACCCTTAGGAACAATCAATCTTCCAGGGACATATGAGTATTTAGTGGATTACAAGAGGGATCTCTGGCATTTGAAAGTGTCACTGATCCCTTTTATTAATTAGTGCTAGCATGATTAATAAAATGATTAATTAGAAATTTTAACTCAAACATATCATGCATTGAAATTAGAATTATACAATAGTGATCCAATCCTACTTGAAATTCAGGAAAGCAGTTGTTATTACTACAGACTGTGCTTATTTGAGTAAACTTAAGGAGTTGGGGGAACATGGACATGCCAGAGGCAACTTGAAGCCAGTTCAGAAGAGTGTATTATTAAACTTTCAGAGTGAACGTCTATGCAACAGAAATTGACAAAAACTAGAAATCAGTGCTTGATTTGTTAATTTGTCATGGATTACCTAGACTTAAGAAAGTTAAGGAGATGATGCCATCTTTATTCCCCCCCCCAAAAAAAAAACAGGTTATCAAAGCATGATATTCAAAGGAAGTCTGGAAGAGTGGGTAAAGGTTTTGTTATTTTCAGTGTTTGGGGCTTAGCATACTTCACTGAATCCTTAAAGGTCTCAGGGAAAATGTGGTGGTAGTTTGATTTACCTGAGATAATTATTGAGATCAATACTATTGTTAGTTACTTAGACTTTATTCTGATAGTAGTGTTTATTAACCTTTGTATGCTATAGTTTGAGGTGTTTGCATGACAAATAATCTAACAATCGTCCCTTTTACATTCAGTACATCAAATACCTCTTTTTTGATGATTTCTGGTATTTTCAATAATCAGAATCAGTTTTGCAAGATATGTCTTTTGCTTTGCAGTTTAAACTCCATTGTTTTATGTAATGTAGTTTCCATCCCCTTATATAATTCTTAAAATTGAAGAATAAAAATATATCATTTTATTTTCTTTCAGTATACTTAAAAATCTTTCTATTGGCTACTTAAAAAAATTATTGTCACCTACATTATTAAATTCACCACTACATGCTTCGAACTTTAAATGCATATTTTTAATGTTTTTGCTGTTGCTGTTTTTCTGGTCCTGCTCTGTAGATTTTCATAAAGTTTTACCTTCTTTATTCAGAAATTCTCAGCACTTTTGCTGTAATATTTCTTTTAAAGGCAAGGGTAGGACTGTTCCAGGTGCCATTGATTTTGCCCCTGTTACTATTTATGGTATCCCCTGCTACAGCTTTTCTTCCCATGGTATGTCATATGTTCTAGCAAAGAGAAATTATAAATAAATATGAAAAGTGTAAATATCGAACATTTACAAAGCATTATGCAATAAACTGCTAATTAATACACAGAACACAAACAAATGATACAGAACAGAACTAAACAGAGACAATAATGATATCTTGATTAATGAATAAGTCAAAGAATAATTAATAACCATGAAAAAGATTGATAATAATGGAATTACATAACAAATTATTGAGATCTAGCAAAAATAATTCTCGGAAGAAAAAATATTCCTCTGAAAAATACATTAATAAAATGGGGGAAAGAAGATGACTAATAAGATAAACATGCAATTTGAAAGTTTGAAAATCATTAAATAAACAGATTTGTTGAGCACAAAAGGACATTTGAAAATTAGAAGAGAGAAAAAATAGATTGGAAATCAGAATTTTATCTTGACCAGTGAATCCAAAAACTGCTTCTTTGAAAGGAGTAACAAAATCAACAAACCCTCTGACAATCTAATTAAAAATGAGTGAGAGAAAAGTCAAATTGTCAAAATAAAAATAAAATTATAGCAGGGGAAAAATAAAAGAATTACTAGAACTTCTAAGAGATAGGCAGGCAGGAATGCTCACATATATAACCCTTACTACTTAAAGGAGGATAAGTGAAGCTGGTGATCCATTGAATTTTTTAAAGTAATGTATTCATTTATTTTCAACCAAATGCACATGTATATTTTTAAGTTAGAAAATTTCCTTCCACCCTCCCTTCCCAACCTCCTCCCCTCAACAGCAATTAATCACATTAGCAGTTCACATATATATTTTGATAAACATGCTTACAGATTAGTCATTTTCGGTATGAGGAATTAGGATTAAGGGACAGAGGTACATAAGAAAAGTTTTTTTATAAACTGTTCATCAGATTCTGAAGGGTTGTTTTTTCTTTTTTTCTTTTGTTTTGTTTTTCTTCTTCTGGATGGGGATAGCATTGACCATAGCCCATCTAATACAATTGTCCTAGCTCTCTAAACTGCTGAGAGGAGCTGCTCCCATTAAAGTTGATCATTTTACAAAATTCTTGTTAATGTGTACTGTTATGGTTCTGCTCCCTTTGCTCAGCATCAGATCCTATAAGTCATTCCATGCTTCTTTAGAGGCTGACCATTTATGGTTTCTTATGGAACAATAATATTCCACAGTGTTCATGCACCATAACTTGTTTAGCCATTCCCCAATTAATGGGCATTCCCTCAATGCCTAATTCTTCGCCACTCCAAAAAAGAGCTGCTATGAATATTTTGAAACATGTAGAATTTGCTCATTTTTTGTAATTTCTTCAGGATATAGACCTAGAATTCGAATTGCTGAGTCAAAGGGTATGAACAGTTTTATGGGCATAGATCCTTATTGCTCTGCAGAATGGTTCAATATGTTCTCAACTCCATCAGTAATGCATCAATGTCCCAATCCTCCCACAATCTCTCCAACATTGATAAATTTCCTTTTTTCTCATTTTGAACAATATGATAGGTGAGAGGTGATGCCTCACGGCTATTTTAATTTGTATTTTTCTAATCAATAATGATTTGGAACATTTTTTATATGATTAGATATAACTTTAATTTCTTCATTTGAAAACTCTCTATTCATATCTTTGACCATTTATCAGTTGGTCAATGATTTGTAATCTTATAAATTTGATGTAATTCTCTATACATTTTAGAAATGAGACCTTTATCAGAACTCCTAGTTGTGAAGATTGTTTCCCAGTTTTCTACTTTCCTTCTAATTTTTGCAGCATTGATTGTTTTAGTGCAAAATCTTTTTAACTTAATATATCCAAAATGATTCATGTTGCATTTTATAATGTATTCTAAATCTTCTTTGGCCATAAATTTATCCCCTTTCCAAAGACCTGACAGGTAAAGAATTTCTTGGTCTATTAATTTATCTATGATGCCACTCTTTATGTCTAAGTCCTGTACCCATTTTGACCTTATTTTGGTATAGGGTGTGAGATGTAGATCTAATCTTAGTTTTGGCCATACTATTTTCCAGTTTTCCCCAAAATTTTTGCCAAATAGTGAATTCTTATCCCAGAAGTTGATGTCTTTGGGTTTGTCAAATAGGAGATTGCTGCAGTAATTTATTTCAACTTCTTTTAAGCCTATCCTAATCCACTGATCCACTATTCCTTTTCTTAGCCAGTACCAGGCAGTTTTGATGACTGCTGCTTAATGGTATAGTTTCATATCTAGTAGAGCTAGGCCATCCTCCTTTACATTTAATAGCAAGGGAACTGATGAAACAAAATGAAACAAAACAACCTTTTGTTGCTCCAGATGAATTTTATTACTATTTTTTCTAGCTTGTCAAAGTAGGTATTTGGTAGTTTGATTGGTATGGCACTGAATAAGTAATTTAATTAAGGTAGAATTGTCATTTTTATTATATTAGCTCAACCTAACCATGAGCACTTGATATTTTTACAATTATTTGATCTGACTTTATCTGGGTGAGAAGTGCTTTATAATCGTGTTCATGCAGTTTCTGGGTTTGTCTTCAGAGGCAGATTCCCAAGTATTTAATGTTGTCTATAGTGACTTTAAATGGAATTTCTCTATCTCTTTCTCTTTTTTTTGTTCATATATAGAAATATGATGATTTCTATGGGTTCATTTTATATCCTAATACTTACCTGAATTTATTAATTCTTTCTACCAGTTTTTAGATGATTTTTCTTGGGTTCTGTAAGCATACCATCTTATCACCTGCAAAGAGTGAAAGCTTTGCTTCCTCTTCGCCAATTCTGATTCCTTCAATTTCTTTTTCTTCTCTTATTGCTACAGCTAGTGTTTCTAATACAATAGTGAATTGTAGTGATTGATTCATCAAATTTGAAAGTTCTGAGGGACATTCAGACTGGTGACCACATTACTTATATTGTCAAAACTTTGTTGATGATCAGCAGTGGGTAGGTCCAGTGAATGGTTGTTGAACTTTGATACCCAGCAAAATAAGGAGACCCAGTTTAAATACCAAACAAAATTATGTGAGTAAAAATGAAAAGTTAAAAAATGAATATTAAAATAACAGATAATGGAAGAAAAATTTTGAACAACACAGTTTCAGAAAAGAGAAATTGAACTAATACAACAACCAAAGGATGAAATGGGGGTGGAGAATCATGAAACAGAAGGGTTTACAGATAAATTCTATCAACTTTAAAATAACAGCTAATCCCTATATTATTATTATTATTATTATTATTATTATTACTCAAAATATCATAAGAATTTGGGAAGAAAACATCAACAGAATTATTTTTCAAGCAAATATAGTCTAAACAAAAATAGTCTAAGCAGGGGTGGATAAAGCTAAGTATAAAGTATAATTAATTTATACTAAGTATTGTATAAGTATAAATTGATAGCAATATTATTTAAAGCATTAAATAAAATTCATGCAAAAATGAAAAGACTATAGTATTTTATTCAAATAATTATTCACTGATTAAGGGATATTCATGCCAAGGATACAGAATATTTCATTATTGGAAACAATCAAATTTTTTTTAAAAATCATCTAAAAGTACATAATTATATGACTGGATCCAGGAAAAAGCCTTCAAAGTACTATGAGACTCCTGTATATGAACATTGTATAGAGATATAAGTATGGAAAGGCCTTTAATCTAATAAAATGAAGTTAAAATAACTAAAATCAGATTCTGACATTATTTGAAAAGTGAAAATGCTAAAAGATTTGCCAATAAAGATGAGAGTAAAGCAAAGTCACCCCTTTCCCTGTTGTTTTTAAAATAGCTTTTTGTTACTAAAATTAACAACAAGACAAAAGAAATTAATTGAGTATTTAAATTTAGGCAAAGATGGAGTAATATTATTAGCTGATTACAAGATTATTTACAAATTACAAATTTATTTTTAAAAGCTAGAGATCACACTAATACGTTGTTGGTGGAGCTGTGAACTCATATGTCCTTTCTGAAGAGCAATTTGGAATTATGCCCAAAGGGCAACAAAAATGTGCATACCCTTTGATCCAGAAATACCACTACTGGGTCTATACCCTGAAGAGATTAGGAAAAAGGGTAAAAACATCACTTGTACAAAAATATTCATAGCAGCCCTGTTTGTGGTGGCAAAGAAATGGAAATTAAGTGAATGTCATTCAATTGGGGAATGGCTTAACAAAGTGTAGTCTATGTATGAGATGGAACACTATTGTTCTATTAGAAACCAGGAGGGATGGGAATTCAGGGAAGCCTGGAAGGATTTGTATGAACTGATGCTGAGAGAGATGAAGACAACCAAAAGAACAGTGTACACCCTAACAGCAATTTCAGGGTGATGGTCAACTTCAATGGACTTACTCATTCCATCAGTGCAATAATCAGGTACAATTTTGGGGTATCTGTGATGGAGAATACCATCTGTATCCAGAGAGAGAGAATTGTGAAGTTTCAACAAAGACCAAAGACTATTACCTTCAATTTAGGAAAATTTAGGAAAAATCTTACTATATAATTACTATGTAATTTTGCTATCTCTTTACTTTATTTTTCTTCCTTAAAGATATGATTTCTCTCTCATCACATTCAACTGAAATCAAGATATACCATGGAAACAATGTAAATTTTAGATGGTTTTCTTGGGTTCTCTAAATATACCATCATATCATCTTCAAAGAGTGAAAGCTTTGCTTCCTCTTTGCCAATTCTGAGTCCTTCAATTTCTTTTTCTTCTCTTATTGCTACAGCTAATGTTTCTAATACAATATTGAATAGTAGTGATTGATTCATCAACTTTGAAGACTAACGGACTGCCTTCTGTGGGGGATGGGGAGGGAAGCAAGAATGGGGGAAAATTGTAAAACTCAAAAATAAATAAAATCTTTCTAAAAAAAGCTAGAGATCATGAGTAGTTTCAATAAAATATTGTGATACAAAATTCACTTGCAAAATTCAGTTGTATTTTTATATAGCAATAACAAAATCCAGGAGAAGATAATAGAAAGGGTAATCCCATTTAAAATAACTACAAAATTTATTTTAAAAAATCCTTAAAATAAATATATTGAAGTACACTCAAGATATGTATAGATAAGACTATAATTCTTCCAAAATAAGTAACAAAAATACTTAACAAACTAAAGAAACATTTAGTGTTCATAGATAGGATAAGTCAGTATTGTGTAACTGACCTGCCCTGACCAGGTGAATGTCTAGTACCAAGAGTACATACATGTATGCACATATATATGTATGTGTTTATACATTTATATAAACACATATAAGCATGATTATATATATATATATATATATATGTACACTATATAGTCTGGAGTGGTTTAGGATTCTCAAGGGCATAGGAGGGTTTTTTTTTTTTGCAGAAATGGGATTTACAAAAGTCAATACAGAAGGGGGGAAAGAAAAAGATGGCAAACATTTTTTTCCAACACAAAAGATTACAATGTTTCTCTCTGCTCATAGTTTCCCTGTTTCAGAAATGTTGTATAGAAATGAACAACATATCTTTTTGGAAAAATTGTGAATTTGAGCAAGCATTCTAGAAAACAAGCTCATATTATACTAAGAAAATGGATAAAAAGTATCATTTTGACCAGAGATATTAGACATATAACCCAAGTACATTAAAGATAGAAAGGTATAATATATGCTAATTCATTGATAGTAACATAAAATTGTTAATTTAATGACACACTGCCTTCTCCTCCATTTCTCCTAAAAATATAAGAATGTTTTGCATGGATCTTGGAGTAGGGAAATCCACTGGACACCATCTAGGGTGACAGTTTGCTGCTCTGTTATCTCAATTAAAGACACTTTATTCCTCGAGTCATGGTTTCAATTTAATTTAGGATTTGACAGTAATAATAGTTTCTTTAATAATAAAGGACTGGAATGAAAACAGATGTTCATTCATTAAGGAATGGCTAAATTGCGATATATGATGGCAATGCAATAAAACTGTATCCTGAGAAATGATGAATATGAAGAATATATGGACATATGGGAGATACATGTGAAATATATAGAATTAAGGAACACAGTATATATAAACAACAACTTCAACAGTATAAACTAAAATAATAACAGTACAAAATTAACATGAAAAATGAACACAATAAGCAAAACAAAACTGGCACTGAGAAAGCTTTTAGAATCAACTTCCCTTTTTAGAAGATGTGTGAGATTATTGAGGTAGATCATAGCATGTTATCAGACTTGATTGATATATGAATTAGTTTTGCTGAACTGTTTCTCAACCTCCTTTTATTTATTTTTTATTTGCATGGCATTGGGGTTAAGTGGCTCACCCAAGGTCATATAGCTAAAAGTGTCTGTGGCTGCATTTGAATTCAGGTCCTCCTGACTCCAGGGCTAGGGTACTATCCATTGTGCCACCTAATTGTCCTTCTGTCTTTCCTTTTAAAAAAATTCTTCCTTAAAATCAAGAGTTCTTTGCATGAAGAGAGAAAATATTGTAATGTGAAAGTAATTAAAAATATAAGATATCTGTAATTGAAAAAACATAACCAGAAAGTTAGCTCAGAAATGACACCAAGCAAATACAAAAAAAAATTTGCAAAGAAGAGAAATAAAGGATGAAATCTGACAGCAGATCACTTGAAGAAAACTACCACTAATGAATAAGATAAATTAAGAAACTATTCAGAAAAATCAAATTAGATTTATACTAATAATGATAGTTCAACATTAGGAAAATACTTTTAATAATTTTAGTTATAAAAACGCTAAAGGATTGCATCACTAGTTGTTATTAAAAAATCTTTGCCATATATTACTCATTTACAAATTTTTAAATACCAATACATATTGAAATAGGAAGAATTTTACTTAATATGATTTTCAAAATCATCTAAAACTAAGAACTGATATTATTTATAAAGAAATAGCCTTTTCCCCTCAAAAATATTTAGGATGAAGCAAAAAAGCCAACTATTGACTTAATCCTAGAAATGTTAGCTATAGCAATACCACAGGAAAAAGAAATTAAGAGAATAAAGCATAGTCAAATGGGAGGCATATCATCTCTATTTGCAGATGTTATTATGCTTTATTTAGTAAATTGAGAATCAAATAGAATTTTTACTTCAGTAAAGAAGCATGGTTTAAAATAAATCCTCAAAATAAATAGTAGTATTATTAAATAAATAAATTAGTGTTCTATTTTAACAAAAAAATTTTTAAAAGGAAGGAAGGAAGGACAGTTCGATGGCACAGTGCATAGTAACCCAGCCTTGGAGTCAGGAGGGCCTAAATTCAAATCCAGCCATAGACACTTAAAATTTTTTGTCTGTAGACCTTGGATGAGTCACTTAACCCCAATGCCTTATAAAAACCAAAGAAAAAAAAGGAGGTAGGGAAACTTCAGCAAAACTAATTCACACATCAATCAAGTCTGATAACATGCAATGTTTTACCTCAATTGTCTCATACATCTTCTAAAAAGGGAAATTTACTCTAAAATCTTTCTTGGTGCCAAATTTGCTGTGCTTATTGTGTTCGTTTAAAAAAATATTTATTTATTTATTTTAATTTTAATATTTTATTTTTTTTCCAATTATATACAATAATATGTACCCATTATTTTTTGCAAGGCTCTAAATTCTACAATTTTACCCCCCCTCTTCCTTTCCTTCCCCCCCAGAAGGCTATCTGACAGTCTCTACATTGTTTTCATGCCATACATTGATGTAAATTGAATATTATAAGAGTAAACAAGAATAAACATAAACCCCTCCCTCCCCCCCCCCCCAGAAGATGGGAAAGCTCACGAATAGAGAGAAAGAAAAAAAAAATGTACTTTAGTTTGTGTTCAGATTCCAATGGCTCTGTCTCTGGGGTGAGTTGCTTTCTTTATCATAAGTCCACCAGAGAAGTTGGTTCTATATTTTTCCCTCAGTTCCTATTACTAGCTGTACCTCCACTCTATGTCTCCCTACTCTCATTTATTCTGTTCTCTCTCTCCTTTCATCCTGACCCTGTCCAAAAGTGGGTTGCATTTGATAACCCTCTTCCTCGATCTTCCCTCTCTTCTATCACCTATTCCCCCCTTCCCTCACTTCATTCCTCCTCATTCCGTCCCTTTTCTCCCATCCTTCTCCAGGGTAAGACAGATTTCTTCACCCTATTAAGTGTATATGTCATTTCCTACCTGAGCCATTTCTGATGAGAATGAAGGCTCACTAATTCCCCTTTTCCACTCCATTGAAAAAAGCTTTTTCTTGACTCTTATGTGAAATCTCTCAACTTCTTCTTCATCTCCTTTTCCTTCCTCCCAATACTTTCCCCATCGCCCATTGCCTCCATCCCTTTACCACATCATACCATTATATTCTGCTCCTTTCTATGTCCTGTCTATATATGTGCCTAACAGCTCTGATAAATGAGAAAGTTCATGTGAATTATCAATATCTTCTTCCCATGCAAGAATACAAATGGTTCAACATCATCAAGTTCCTCATAGTTCCTCCCTTCTATTCCCTCTATGGTTCACCAGCGTCCTGTACTTGGAGATCAAACTTTTTTGTTCAGCTCTGGTTGTCTTGATAGGAAAGTTTGAAAGTCCTCTGTTTCATTGAAAGTCCATTTTTCCCCTAAAGAGGGTGTTCAGTTTTGCTGGGTAGTTGATTTTTGGTTGTAAATCAAGATCTTTTGCCTTCTGGAATATCATATTCCAATCCCTACAAGCCCTTAATGTAGATTCTGCCAGATCCTATGTAATCCTGACTATGGATCCTGAATTGAGTTGTCTGTTTCTGGCAGCTTTTAGAATTTTCTCTTTGATTTGGGAGTTTTGGAATTTGGCTATAATATTCCTGGAAGTTTTTCTTTTGGGATCCCTTTCAGGGGCTGACCAGTGAATTCTTTCGATTTCTATTTTACCCTCAGCTTCTATGATCTCAGGGCAATTTTGCTGTATTATTTCTTGAAAAATGAAGTTTAGGCTCTTCTCCTGGTTGTGGCTTTCAGAAAGTCCAAAAATTTTTAAATTATTTCTTCTGGATATGTTTTCAAGGTCAGCTGTTTTTCCAGTGAGATATTTCACATTTTCTTCTAATTTTTGGCTTTTTTGGGGGAAGAATTTTATTTCTTCCTGATTTCTTGCAAAGTCATCAGCTTCCTTTAGTTCCATTTTGCATTTGAAGGAGTTATTTTCTTCAGAGAGTTTTTTTTTATCTTCTTTTCCAGCTGGCTAATTCTGCTTTCTAAGGTATTCATTCTTCTCCTCATTTGCCTTTTGTTTTGCTTTTTCCATGAGGCCTAAACTGGTTTTTAACATATTATTTTCTTTAGTATTTTTTGTATATCTTTCATCATGTTTTTGATTTTGTTTTCATGATTTTTCTGCATTGCTGTCATTTCTCCTCCCAATTTTTCCTCCGCCACCCTTAATTGCTTTTCAAAGTCTTTTTTTGAGCTCATTTATATTCTGAGCCCATTTTCTCTTTCTCTTGGAGGTTTTGTATAAGGAAGCTTTGATTTTGTCATCATCTGAGTATGTGTTTTGATTTTCCATGGTACTAAAGGAATTCTCTATGGTCAGAGTCTTCTTTTTCTGTTGTTTTTCATTTCCTCAGCCAAGGCTAATTTACAGCACTTCCAAGGCTTTGTGGTTGGGTTTTTTTGTTTTTTTTTTTGGCACACACCACTGGGACCTTTATTCCTCCAAGGTCTTAAGCTCTCTAGCCTGTGCTTTGACTTGTAGATGGTTCAATAATTCCCTCTGCCCTGGCTATAAGGAGGGATCCAGCTTTATTATTAAGGAAGCCCAAAGGGCAATATGTGAGTGTAGGTAAAGAAAATAGTTCTACCCCAAGGAGAGCAGAGAAATCTCTGCAGACTTCCCTTACTGTCTCTGGGGGTGCAGGATGCTTTCTCCCTATTCTCACTGCAGATTCTGCAACCATGCTCCTCACTTCACACTCACACAGGTGCAGCAAAATTCTCTCACTGCCCCTTCAAGCTTTTGCTGGTGATCTCTGGGCTGGACTGCACTAGGCAGTACTGGACTGGGCTGTACCATGGCTTTTTCCAGCTCCTGGTCCTGGTGAAACACACCTTTCCCAAGGAACTTCTAAGTTATCTTGGACTGGGAAATTGTATCACTCAGTCTTTCTGTGGGTTCTGTCCCTCTAAATTTTGACTAGAGCCATCCTTTGTTTGTGGGGGGTTGGGGGATGCTGCCTTCACACCACCATCTTAGCTCTGCCTCAGTGTTCATTTTTGATGTTGTTATTTTTGTTACTATTATTATTGTTATTTCAGTTTATGTTGTATAAATCATTGTTTATATATAAGACTGACATTTTTGATGTTATGTTATTTTTGTTACTGTTATTATTGCTATTTCACTTTATATTGTAGAATGTAGAAGTCATTGGTTTATATATAGTGTTCCTTAATTCTGTATATTTCATTTGCATCTCCCACATGTCCATATCTTCCTCACATTCATCATTTCTCAGGAGAAAAAGATAGAAATAGAAATTCTATTTTAAAAGAAATTTATAATTACATTAACTGAGAATTAACCTACAAGACACAAAAGACATGGTCTATTACAAAATGATTTCCATGAAAAAGAAAACAGTTGGAAAGTAATTCAAAATCAATGGTTGGATCATGCTAATAAATTAAAAAATGATGATACTATCTAATTATATATTTTAAGTTATTAAATCAAATTTCCAAATATATACTTTAAATTTTACCTACAGAAACAAAACATCAAATATATCAAAGAAAATAATGAAGTTATGAAAAACAAAGAGACAAAGAGTTATTGAGAGAAAAAAGTGGGTGATTGAAGCTTAACAAAGTAGGAAAGAAACTGAGCTTGCCTCATTGCATTATTTTGTCTAAGACCAGAACTGTCATCAAAAGCTTAGATGAGTTTATGCTAAAACATATAAGCAGATTCTCCCAGGTTCTGTTTAATATCTCAGACCTTTAGTAAATTAATAGATCAAAGAAATGCAAGATCCATGGCCTCTAGGAACTTTTCATCCACAACTTTATTAATTTGATAATGCTCTTTACTTCATTCCTCCATATTTCAATCTATCTTAAGGTCCTCTTCTGGATCTTCCCAACCAGTTTTGTGGTGTTAAAGCTTAGTCACCCTATGCCTGACCAAGAAAACCTTGTGTCGATACAGATCTTGATTCCCAGGTCTTTATGAAAACACGGTGAGTCATAACTATTCAGCAAAGTCTATGGAATCTTCCCTGGGTTTGGTATTCTGCTTGGCAATACCCTGGAGTTCTCTGCACTGTCAATGCTTAAAATCATAAATCTTGATTATACTATGGTCCTTGTGGTGTTTTTTTTAACCTGGAAGAATTTTGGCTTGTACCTTGAAAGGGTACTTAAAAGTTTGGGAGGTGCTGGAATCTTTTGGTAAAGATGGGTATAATTTAGATAGTTGGATAGTTTGAAGACCATTAAAGAGAAGGTTTTCAAATTTTTCATCCTTTTTTTCTCTGATTTTACCTCAGACCTATAGTCTCTAGCCTTACCCTCTGAATACTATTTATTATAGCTATCCCATTCAAGAGGCCGAATTTCCTTTTCATCTGCTTTTTCTGTAAGTGCTCTAATTTGATTTTATCAAAATTGCCCCAGTGAGGCCAGCAAACTTTAGGGTTATCACTCATCATCAGCAAGATGAGACACAGTCAGGAATATATTTCTTTTTTCACCAATTCTTTCTGTTTTTAAAAATTTTATTTTATTTTTCAATCCCCCTAGCTACGTGCAAAAGCAAATTTTAACATTTATTTCTAAAACCTTGACCACCAAATTCTCTACTTTCCTCCCACTCTACTCCCTCCATTGAGAAAGCAAGTTACTTAGTGTAGGTTAAAAAAATGAGTGACCATGAAAATCATTACTACAATAGTCACATTGTAAAAGTAAACATAACCCCCTTGCCTCATCCTGCACAAATGGATGCATCAAGATACACAAAGTGAGAAAAAAAAGCATGCTTCAGGCTGTATTCAGACATCATCAACTCTGTCTTTGGGATGGCTAGAATTCTTTCTCATAAGTCCATCAGAGAAATTACTTCATTATATTTTCCCACAGTTGCTATTGATAACTGCATTTTCTTCCACCCTATTGTCCCCACTCCATTTATTCTATTCTCTTTCTCCTTCCCTTGTCCTTCCTCAAAAGTGTGTTGCATCTGACTACCCTCTCCTATGATCTTCCCTCTGTTCTATCACCTACATACCTCCTCCCTTCCAGTTGTCTCCTTTCTCCCATCCTTCTCCTCTCTTATTTTCCCTTTCTATACCTTATTGATTGTGTCTGTTATTCCCTCTCTGAGCCACTTCCAATAAGAGTAAGATTCATTCACTCCCCCTCACCTTCTCCCTCTTCCACTCTACTGCAGAAAGCTTTTTCTTGCTTCTTTTATTTGAAATAACTTACCCTATTCTTCCTCTCCTTTTTCTTTCAGTACATTCCTTTTTTCCCCATTAACTCCACTTTTTAAATATCTTATACTTTCAAATCCAACTTCCTCCTTTGCCTTGTCTGTATATGCTGCTTCTAACTGCTCTAATAAATAGAAGGTTCATATGAATTATTAGTATCATCTTCCCATGCAGGAATATAAGCAGTCTAGCATCATTAAGTCCTTTATGATTTGACCTTTCTGTCCTTTCTCTCTATGCTTCACCTGTGTCCTGAACTTAAAAGATTGAACTTTCTGTTCAGCTCTGATTATTTTATCCAGAAAGTTTGAAAGTCTCCTATTTCATTGAATATACATCTTTTCTCATGAAAGAGTATGTTCAGTTTTTGCTAGGTAGTTGATTTCTTGGTTGTAATCCAAGTTATTTTGCCTTCTGAAATATCACATTCCAAACCCTAAGAGGCATTAATGAAGAAGCTGCTAAATCTTGTGTTATCCTGACTGTAACTTCATCCTATTTGAATTATTTCTTTCTGGCTGCTTATAATATTTTTTCCTTGACTTGGAATTTTTGAAATTTGGTTATAATATACCTGGCAGTTTTCATTTTGGTTTCCCTTTCAGGAGGTTATCAGTGGATTCTTTCTATTACTACTTACCTTCTGCTTCCAGGATATCAGGATGGTGTTCCTGGAAAATTTCTTGAAAAAATTATGTCTAGGCTCTTTTTATGGTCATGACTTTTAGATAGTTCAATAGTTTTTAAATTAAATTAAATTTTAAATTAAATCTCTCCTGGATCTGTTTTCCATGTCAGTTTTCAGATAATTCATATTTTCTTCTAGTTTTTTAATTTTTTAGTTTTATATTATTGTTTCCTGATTTCTCAGAAAGTCATCAGCTTCCCTTAAGCTCCACTCTACATTTGAAGGAATTATTTTCTTCAGAGAGTTTTCATATCTCCTTTTCCATCAGACCAATTCTGCTTTTTTAAGGTATTCTTCTCCTCATTGATCTTTTGAACTGCTTTTTTTTCACTTGGCCCAAACTGGTTTTTAAAATGTTATTTTCTCCAGTATTTTTGATATCTGCTTCACCAAACTTCTGATTTGGTTTTTATGATTTTCCTGCATTACTCACTTTTCTCTTCCCAATTTTTCCCTCTACTTCCTAAACTTGGTTTTCTAAATATTTTTTGAGTTCTTCCATAGCCTGAGACTACTTCATATTTTTCTTGGAGGCTTTGGATTCAGTTTTGACTGTTATGTTCTAAGTGTGTATTTTGATCCTCCATAGGACCAAAGTAATCATCTATGACAGAATTTTTTTCTTTTGTTGTTTACTCATTTCCTCAGCCTATGACTTGATTTCAACTCTTTGCCAATGTAAGGTTATACTTCCAAGGTGGAGGACACACTGTCCCATATTTTGATTGTTTTTGCAGCTATTTTCAAGGACCTTTTACCCCCCTCTCCCCCCACCCCCACCCAAGGACCTGAAAGTAATCTGGGGGGCATTTATGAAAAGCTATGACTATGACCTGACCTGTGCTCTGATCTGTGGATGACCACAAGTATTCCCCTCTGCCCTGGAACTATGAGGAGAGTCTCTTCTCTGTTGCAGACTGAGATCTCTCTTATGTTTCTGCTCCTTTTCCTGACACTGAAATCCTAGACTGCAACCTAGATGAAGCAAGAGAATCCTGCAAAGGGACCTCTGCAATCTCTCCTGACCCCCTTATTGTCTCTGGACTGAGCTCTCTGGAAGCACCTGCCATGTGGCTCCTGTTGGGTGACCCCCAGGCCTGCTCCTAGTCTCCCTGAGGGATCTGGAAACTGCCACTGCTACCATAGATCCAGGTATCCCCAGGGGTCCAGGTGCCAGATGGCCTGTTCCTGAATGGCTGGAATCAGTTTGCTACAGCCCAGCTTTCACTGTATTATGGGTCTTTCTCAAGTATAATAGACCTTTCCCATGGATCTTCTAAGTTGTCTTGGGCTGAAAATCTTTCAGTGGGTTCTGCCACTCTAGAATTTGGTTAGAATCAATATTTAAAGATATTTGTAATGGTTTGGGAGGGCTCCCAGGAGTCCCTTCCTTTACTCTGACACCTTGGCTCCACCCTAGGACCATATTTCTTATACATTCTTATACATTCAAAGGTACATATTTGTTCTAGGTAGAGGGAATGAATTAATAGAGATTGTTGCAATCTCCTCTTTGACTTTATTCCGCATCTGTTCCATTTCAAAGGTACATATTCAAAGATTATAACATCACTTAACTACACAAGTAAACATAATACATAACAAGCACATTGAAAAGGGATATAACTGCACAAATATAAGTAATCCATACTAAACTAGCAATACATTTGAATTGCAAAAATAAACATTACACAATGCCAAGCACATGATTGAAATGTTTCCAGACATACAAAAAATCAAATTGTATGCAATTCTTACACAAATAAAATTGACACATATAGCAAATAAAAATAAAACAAAAATAAAAACTAGACACAGAGACACACAGGAAGCACACACACACACACACACACACACACACACACACACACACACACTCATTGCCAATTCATGTGCAGAAAAAAAAAAACCTTACCAGAATGATCCAGATCATGAAAAGGGGACCTGAAACTTTCATCACAATGAAAAATGGGACAAAAGTTGTACTCTATAATGCAGTGAGGATCATGAGTGTTGAGTTTGCCAGAGAAGACGAATCAGGACTCTGAGAGAACTCCAATGTCACCTAGGACACTCTCCCAGGTACTGGAAAGTTCAAGGTTTCACCTCCACATCCACCCCATCAAAACACTACCATCAATTAATGTTAAGAGAATTTTAAATGTATTCCAAACAGGACTTTTATTTAACCTGTGAGTAACAGAAAACAAAAACAAAACAGGTTAGAGGCAGAATGGCAAATTCAAGTAGCAGTTTAATTAATTAGTTTCAGAATGAGAAATATGGTCTGCAAACCAGAAACTCTCTTGAGGAGACTTTGCTCCCCTACTGTAAAGGTGGGGAGGGTGAAAGGTGATTTACAAAACAATCATTTGCAAGGCTTGAATATTTTGCTCATGACAAGCTCCAGAGTAGAGGGTAATGAAACAATTCTTAGGTTGATTATTTCAAATATTAGGGGTCATGATCACCTCCCTACCAAGGCCACAGAACCAGAGTGCTGTGAGGAGAACAGGTTCTGCAATATTTGATTCGCTTTACATACAAAGGCACAGTACAGCATAAGAATGTAGACATTGTCGGAATGATTAATCACCTGCACTGAGTTTCAAACTCCCAAGCCATTTTATCCCTATTGACAAAATAGGAGCTCTGAAAAATCTAAATTATTAGTACATGCATTACATCATATCTATTAATTTGAAAATCATAAATTTCCTTAATGGACTGAGAGAGACAAATTTTAATTATTTATAACCATAAATGTATTTAATTTTATAAATATATATGTAAGCTATTTTACAAAACAGTTACTATTAAAACTATCTTTAGTACTAGTCCCAAAGTTATTTGGTATGGCACCCAACCCTGAGAGAGAAATAAAGTGGAGATGGTGAGAAGTGAGAGCTTCAGCCTTCACCAGTCCCCTTCACTACCTATCAGAACTCTTCAGGGCTAGTCCCTTTTGTGACTCATCAAACTCTCTTCTGGCACTTATGGTTTCCATTTTTGAGAGAGAGAAGATAGAGGAGGTCAACCTCAATTCAGGTTGTTGAAGGAAAAGATTCCAGAGAAACCAACGTGAGAAGAGTTGGCAGTTTATATAATATCCCTATTTCCAGCTTACTGTTATGAAGTTTTACTTTGGATGACATCTTGAATTCTGTCTTCCAGATCTTAGATTCTCTCTCCTTCCAATGAAAGAACTTCTATCTGTTTTGTCTGGTATAAATTCATATATATATATATATATATATATATATACTGGGAGCAATGAATTTTTCCCTTTTATATACACATGCATACATATATGTACATGCAACACTACTTGTGTTACAGAAATATGGTTAATACATACATGCATATGCATGTATGTATTAACCATATTTCTGTAACACAAGTAGTTGGAAATTCACCTTTCCCATAAAACCTCCTTTCTAAAGAGATCAAATTAGAGAACAGAAGGGTGATTGAAATCCAACTTTCACTTAGATACATTTAATGAAATCAATTTAGCAATTGAAAAGTATGCTTAGAGAGAATTCCCTTTATAGTAAATAGAACAATGCCTTGCCCTTTTAATCCCACAAAAAAAGGGCAGCTAAGCGGTGCAGTGGTATCTGGCCCTGAAGTCAGGAGGACTTGAGTTCAAAATTGGCCACAAACATTTAATAATTATCTAGCTGTGTGACCTTGGGCAAGTCATTTAACCTTACTGCCTTGCAAAAACAATCCTATAAAATGTTCCTCTAGCTCTACTTTGCTTTGAAGGTCTTTTAATTGATATCAGTTCCCTCCAATTTCTCCCACCTTATAGCCCTGCCCCACTTCCTAGGTTATGCAACCATGCAACTTTGATTGACAAGCTAGAGGTCATTCTTAGATCATACCTTTTAAATTGCAAGGCTATTTAGGGATAACAAGAGGCCTCCCTTTGGGGGGGGGGGGGGATGGATGGTCTCTATCTAGAATCCCCTTGACCAATACTGACAAAGTCTATAACTTAAAGAACTATCAATAAATGTACTTGTAGAAAATTCTGTTTTGTTTTTTCTTAAGGACATCTCTGGCAATGTTTGTCCCCAATTAGGACAAACTCTGGAAATGTTAAAACATTTATTTCTAATTGGTTAAAACTCAGTGAAAATGCCTCTTCTTTTTGGGGGAGTCTCTTTCTCAATATCTTCTTTGATTTCTATTTTCCTAGGATGTGAATAAATGGTTTCTTTGCTAATTTCTGTTTTATTCATTGTGGAACCAGTATAAAAATGGGAATGATTGTTGTTTTGTCTTTCATTTTCTCTTTTTCAATTTCATTTTAAAATTTTCATTGATTTGTATGTGCATATTTCCAAGTTATAAAATTTCATTCCACCCTTCCTCCCCACCCCCCACTCCCCTCAGTAGGGAATAGCCAGGTTAGCATTTTGCATCCATATTTTATTAAATATATTAGCAAATTAGTAATTTTTGGCATGAGGAACTGGGATTAAGGGAAAGAGATACATAAGAGAAAATTTTTATAAAGTATTCATTAGATTCGGTAGAGGTGGTGTGTGTGTGTGTGTGTGTGTGTGTGTGTGTGTGTGTGTGTGTATGTGTTTGTGTGTGTGCTTTGTTTTGTTTTTCTTCCTCTGGTTGGAGATAATATACACTATTAGCACTCTAATGCAGTTAGCCTAGTTCTCTGGGCTGTCGAGAAGAGTTGCCTCCAACAATGTTATTCATCTCATAATGGGGTTGATGTGCACATTGTTTTCTTGTCTCTATTCCCTTCACTCAGCATCAGATCCTGTAAGTCATTCCATGATTCTCTAGAGTACAACCATTTATAGTTTCTTAAAGAACAATAATATTCCATGGTATTCATGTACCATAACTTGTTTAGCCATTCCCCAATTGATAGGCATCCCCTCAATTTCCAATTCTTTCCTACTACAAAAAGAGCTGCCATGAATATTTTAGAACATGTAGCACTTTTTCCATTTTTTTGCAATTTCTTCTGGATATAGTCCTAGAATTGGAATTGTTGGGTCAAAGGGTATGAACAGTTTTAGTACTCTTTGGGCATAGTTCTACAGTACTCTCTAGAAAGGTTGCATACGTACACAACTCCACAAGCAAATATATCAATATTCCAATCCTCCCACAATCTCTTCAGCATTGATCATCTACCTTTTTTTCATCTGTGCTAATCTAATACGTGTGAGATGATACCTCATTGTTGTTTTAATCTGCATTGCTCTAATCACTAGTGATTTGGAGCATTTTCTCATATGATTATATATAATTTTAATTTCTTCATTTGAAAACTGTCTGTTCATATACTTTGACCATTTATACCTTATAAATTTGATGCAATTGTCTATGTATTTTAGAAATGAGACCCTTATCAGAACTCCGATGGTGAAGATTGTTTCCTAGATTTCTAACTTTCCTTTTAATTTTGGTTGCATTGATTTTATTAGTATAAAAAATTTTTAATTTAATATAGTCAAAGTCATTCATTCAATTTGCAATTTATAATGTGTCCTAATTCTTACTTGTCATAAACCATAGACCAGATAGATAGAAAATTTTTTGTTCTATTAATTTATCTGTGGTACTGCTCTTTATGTTTAAATCCTGTACCCATTTTGATGTTATTTTGGTAAAGGGTGTGAGATGTGGATCTATGCCGAGGTTTTGTTATACAATTTTCCAGTTTTCCCCAACAATTTTCATCAAATAATGAGTTCTTATCCCAGAGGCTGATGTCTTTGGGTTTGTCAAATAGTAGATGGCTGTAGTCATTTACTGCAGTTTCTTTTGAACCTATCCTATCCTATCCTAATACACTAATCCATTACTCTATTTTGGTGACTGCTGTTTTATAGTATAATTTTATGTTTGTTAGAGCTCGACCACCTTCCTTTACATCTTTTTTCATCAGTTCCCTTGTTATTCTTGCCCTTTTGTTGCTCCCGTGAATTTTGTTACTTTTTTCCCTAGTTCAGTAAAGTAATTATTTGGTAGTTTGATTGGTATGGTACTGAATAAGTAATTTAATTTGGGTAGAATTGTCATTTTTATATTAGCTCAACCTAACTTAAAAGATTATTTTTTCCAATTATTTAGATCTGACTATTTGGGTGAGGAGAGTTTTATAATCATGTTCATACAGTTTCTGGATTTGTCTTGGGAGGTAAAATCC
Organism: Macrotis lagotis; assembly: GCF_037893015.1. Lineage (NCBI taxonomy): Eukaryota > Metazoa > Chordata > Mammalia > Peramelemorphia > Peramelidae > Macrotis > Macrotis lagotis. The sequence goes on along the minus strand of NC_133658.1, from coordinate 513,390,810 downwards.
CAAGTATTTAATGTTATCTACAGTTATTTCAAATGGAATTTCTGTTTCTATCTCTTGTTCCTTGTCTTTGATGTTCATATTTAGAACTGCTGATGATTTCATGGGTTTATTTTATATACTGCTTCTTTGCTGAATTTGTTAATTGTTTCAATGAGTATTTTTAGATGTTTTTCTAATCTCTAGGTATACTTTGTCCTTTATTTTCTTTTTTAATTGATATTTTATTTTTACAAATATATGTTATGAAAGTTTTTCAACATTCGTCCACATGCATATCTATTTTTAAGTTACAAAATTTCCTTCCACCCTCTCTTCCCATCCCCCTCTTCTCAGTGGCAAACAGTCACGCTAACATTGTACATATACAATTGTGATAAACAAGTTTACATATTAGTTATGTTTGGCATGAGGAATTAGGATTGAAGGAAAGAGATACATAAAAGATTTTTTTGTATAAAATATTCATCAGATTCTTAAGGGTTTTTTTTGGTTTTGGTTTTTTTCTTCCTCTGCATGGGTATAGCATTGTCCATAACCAGTCTAAAATGATTATTCTAACTCTCTGAACTTCTGAGAGAAGCTGCTTCTATGAACACTGATCTTCTTACAATGTTGTTGTTACTGTGTACATTGTTCTCTTGGCTCTGCTCCCTTCTCTCACCATCAGATCTTGTAATTCATTCCATGCTTCTCCAGAGTCAACCATTTATGGTTTCTTATAGAATAATAATATTCCATAGTATTCAAATACTGTAACTTCTTTAGTTATTTGCCAGTCGATGGGCATCCATTGTCCATTTTCAAAGAAAATCAGTGACATCATGGGTTATGTCTTTTTTTATTTTTTTATTTATTTAAGCAATGGGGTTAGGTGATTTGCCAAGGTCACACAGGCAATTATTAAGTGTCTGAGGTCGAATTCGAACTCAGATCCTCCTGACTCCAGTGCTGGTTCTCTATCCACTGTGCTACCTATCTGCCCCCATGGTTATGTCTTGACTTGAATGGAAATTAGATTTGAGCCTAGTAAATGTACACAGAGTCTTCAGCCTGACTCTTTCTTCCTCAGTTATCAAAGTCCAGTGGAAGAGTAAAAGTCATTATGACTGGGGTGGTCTAAGATGCAGTAGATGACCTTGGATTATTCAATGCCTGACCAAGTTCTAAGTGTTTCAGAGTGCTTGTTTCAGTCACCTTTGTGGTCATTAGAACAAATTGGACACAACTGCTTGCCTATATAGGGGAAAGCATTTATATCCCTGGCTCTAACTGCTGGATCTATTGGTTACCTTCAACCTGGTTTAGCCAATGAACTAAGATAGTTTGCCAGGGTATGGCTGCATACTACAGATTCTTGAAGCCACATTTGAGAATTAGATGAAGGTAGGCACTAAAGGAGGATGAGCAGCCCTTATACCAGTAGTACTAGATGGCCCTGGGAGAAAGGAGTGAAACTTTAGATACTGAGCTTTAGGTCTTGCTTCCTTATTAAAGAAACATCTATCAAAATTTAGATTGAGTTGTTAAAATGGATAGGTGTTGTAGTGGATAGATTTCTGATCTTAGTCAAGAGGACCTGAGTTCAAATCTGTTTTCAGATGCTCAATACTTGTTTAGCTGTGTGCCTTGCAAAAATCCCCCCCCCAAAATTAGATTGAATCTGAACACTGTACATCCTAGATGAATAATATTTAAGAAAGCATATAGGCTGGTTTTAAAAGTTTTAATAAACTTGTTTATTTATTTTTCCAATTACATACAAAGATAATTTTCAGCATTATTTTTGAAAGGTCAAAAGTTTCACATTTTTCTCCCTTTCTCCCTTCCCTCCTCTTGACAGCAAATAATCTGATATAGGTTATTCATGTATAATCATGTTAAACATATTTCCATATTAGCCATGTTGTGAAAGAAAAATCAGAACAAAAAGGGTAAAAGACCATGAAAGAAAAAAAAGTCATAAAACAAGTTTTAAAAATGGAAAATAGCATGCTTTGGTTTGCATTTAGACCCCATAGTGACTTCTTTAGATAGGGATGGTATTTTCTATCACAAGTCCTTTAGAATTGTATCAAATAATTGTATTGCTGAGAAGAGTAATTGATCATCATACAGTGTTGCTGTTAATGTGTTTAATATTCTGACTCTGCTTATTTTACTCAGCCTCAGTTCAAGCAAGTCTTTACAGGTTTTTCTGAAGTATTTCCCTTTATGATTTCATACAAAACTATAGTATTCTATCACGTTCATATACCACAATTTGTTGGGTCATTGCTCAATGGATGAGCATCTAATGAATTTCCAGCTCTTTGCCCATACACAATTTATAGCCACTGTTATAAATATTTTTTGAATGTGTGTGTTTTTTACCTTTTTTGTGTGTGATCTCTTTGGCATACAGATCTGGTAGCATATCATTGAACAAAAGCTATGCACAGTTTTATTGCCCTTTGGTTGGAGTTCCAAATTGCTCTCCAGAATGATTGGATCAGTTCAAAATTCCACCAACTGTGCATTAGTCTCCCAGTTTTCTCACATTCTCTCCAAATTTGGTCATTTTTTCCTTTTTTTTGTCAGATTGATCAATCTGATAGTTGTGAGTTGGTAGCTCAGAGTTGCTTTAATTTGCATTTCTGTAACAAATAATTATTTAGAACATTTTTTCCTATGACTTTGGATAACTTTAATTTCTTCATCGGAAAACTGCCTATTTATATCCTTTGAGAACATACCAATTAGTGAATGAATTGTATTCTTATAAATTTGACTCAGTTCCCTATTATTTAAGAAATGAATCATTTACTAGAAACATTAGATATAAAAATACTTCCCAACTTTATGTATTCCTTTTGATGTTGATTGCATTGGTTTTATTTGTGTAAAAACTTTTTACTTTGGGTGGCTAGGTGGCGTAGTGGATAAAGCAGCGGCCCTGGAGTCAGGAGTACTTGGGTTCAAATTCGGTCTCAGCCACTTAATAATTACCTAGCTGTGTGTGTGGCCTTGGGAAAGCCACTTAACCCCCTTTGCCTTACAAAAAAAAACCTAAAAAAAAACCTTTTTACTTTAATGTAATATGAATTATCCATTTTGTATTTTACAATTTTATATCTTGTTTGATCATAAACTTCCCTTTCCATAGACCTGACAGCTAATTTATTTCTGATTCTCCTAATTAACTTATGGTATCATCTTTTATATCCAAATCCTGTATTCATTTTGATGTTATTTTAGTATAGGCTATGAAATGTTGATCAATGCCTTTCATCTACACTATCATCCAGTATTTCCAGGAGTCTTTATCAAATAATGAGTTCTTATGCCAAAAGTTATCGTTTGGGTTTATCAAACAATAGATTACTATAGTCATTTACTGCTGTTTCTTTTGCACTTGATCTATTCCACTTATTTGCCACTCTTTCTTAGCCAGTTCCAAATAAATTTAATGGATGCTACATTATAACATAGTTTTTTTTTAATCAGGCATAGACTACCTTCCAGTGCTTTTTTATTAATCCTTTGATATTCTTGAATTTTTGTTCCTCCAGATGAATTTATTGCTATTTTTCTAACTGTATAAAATGATTTTTGGTAGTTCGAGTTTATGGCACTTAATACGTAATTTAACTTAGGTAAAACTGTCATTTTTATTATGTTAGTTTTACTTATGTGTGAGCAATTGACACTTCTCCAATTATATGGATCTGATTTTATTTTTGTGAAAAGTGTTTTGTAATTGTTTTCAAGTAGTTTCTAGGTTTGTCTTGGCAAGTAGACTCCCAAGTTTGTTATGTTATTTACAATTTCTTTAAATGCAATTTCTCTATCTCTTGATCCTGGCTTTTTCTGGCAACATATAGAAATAATAATGATTTATGTGGGTCTATTTTATTACTGCAACTTAGCTAATGTTGTTGTTTCAAGTAGTTTTTGACTTGGTTTTCTAGGATTCTCCAAGTATGCCATCATATCATTTGCAAAGACTTAGAGCTTTGTTTCTTCAGTGCCTATTCCAATTCCCTCAAGTTCTTTCCCTTCTCATTGCTAAATGTAACTTTTTTTAAATTGCTGTGAGTCAATGGAGTTAAATTACTTGCTTAAGGTTGCACAGCTAGCTAGTGTCAAGTGTCTGAGACCAGAGCTTATTATCTTCCATCCTGACTCCAAAGTCAGTGTCCTATCCACTGTGTCACCTAGCTTCCTCTCTCATCACATAGAATGCTTGTGGATGGTTTTAGATAGATAATACTTATCATTTTAAGGAAAACTCCATGTCTGCCTGTGCTCTCTAGTGTTTTTAAAAAGAATGGGAGCTGTATTTTGTGACAAGCTTGTTTAACATCTAATGAGATACTCACATGATTTCTGTTAGTTTAGTAATTAATATGGACAATTATACTGATAGTTTTCCTAATATTGAACCAACTTTGCATACCTAGTATAAATCTTATTGGATAATAATGTTTTATTCTAGTGATGCAATCACATTGCAAACATTTTATATAAAATTAGGGAAATTGGTCTAAAAATTTTCTTTCTCAATTTTAATTCTTCCTGGCTTAGATTTCAGCATCATGTTTATATCATAAGAGGAATATATCAGAGTTCTTTCTTCACCTATTTTTTTCAAATAGTTTATGTAGAATAAGAATTAATTGTTCTTTGTTTGGTAGAATTTACCTGTAATATATCTAGCCCTGGAATTTTTTTTATTTCATTAAAGGCTTATTCAATTTCTTTTTCTGAAACGGGATTAAGTATTTAATATCCTCTTCTGTTAATCTTGGGCAATTAATATTTTTGTAAATATTCATCCATTTCACTTAGATTGTCAGATTTATGGGCATATAGTTGGGCAAAATACCTTTGAATTATTGCTTTAAATTTTTCCTCCTTGGTGATAAATTTACCCTTTTCATTTTTGATGCTGATAATTTGGTTTGATTCTTTTTTTAAATCAAATAAACCAAAAGTTCATCTATTTTATTATTTTTCTTATAAAGTCAGCTCAATTTTATTAATCAGATCAATAGTTTTCTTACTTTCAATTTTATTAATCTTGTCTTTGATTTTCACAATAGCTAATTTGGGATTTATTTGGAGTATTAAATTTATTCTTTTTCTAGATATTTCTAGTTATTTCCTCAATTCACTGATCTTTTCTTTCTCTATTTTATTCATATAAGTATTTAAAAATATAAAATGTCCCCTAATAAATGCTTCAATCCTATCCCTCAACTTTTGGTTTGTCTCATTATTTTCATTGTCTTGGAAGAAATGAATGATTATTTCTATAATTTTTCATTTGATCTATTTCATTTCTAAAATTATGTTATTTAGTTTACAATTAATTTTAATTCACCTTTCCATGATCCTTTATTGCACTTGATTTTTACTGCATTATGGTCTAAAATGCATATATTTAACATTTCTGCCTTTTTGCCTTTGATTATGAGTTTTTAAAGCCCTAATAGAAGGCCAATTTTTGTTTTGGTGCTATGTACCACTGAGAAAAAGGCATATTCCTTTCTTTCCCCATTCATTTATCTCCAGAAGTCTTATCATATCTACCTTTTCTAAAATTAAATTCATCCCCTTAATTTCCTTCTTGTTTATTTTGTGTTTCAAATGTGTTTCTTGTAAACATTATATTATAGGATTCTGGTTTTTAATCTACTCTGCAATCCACTTCTCTATTATGGGAGAGTTCATCCCATTCACATTCACAGTTATGATGACTAATTTTGTATTACTCTCCATACCATCTTCCCTTCATTTGTATTTTTCTCTCTCCTCTTACCTGATCACTAGTGTTTTCCCTCAATCTGCTCTCATTTCTATCAGACTCCCTCTCTTTTCTTTTCCCTTTCTCTCCTAATTTAATCCTCCTTTCTTTCAGTCTCTCTTTATCACTAGTATTTTCTCTCAATCTGTGCACCTTTCTATCAGACTCTCCCCCATTTCCCCCTTTCCCTCCTAATTTCCAGTAGAGTAAAATCAATTTCTAAAACCAACTAAGGGTGTATATATATATGTATATATATACATATATATATACACACACACAACATACATATGTTTATGCATATATTTTATTCCCTCTGAAGTGAAATCTAATGAAAGCAAAATTTAAACAATTCTCATCTCCTCCCTTCTTTCCCTCTATTGTAAATAGGTGCTTTGTGACTGTTTATTTGATGCAATTTACCGCATTCTGCCTCTCCCTTCCTCCCTTCCCAGTAAAATCCCTTCTTTAAATGTCTCATTTTTTTAAAAATCATTCCATAAAAATCAGTTTTACCCATACCTTCTAAACATATACCCTCTAATAGAGATACAAGTCTCAAGAATTGTAATTATTTTCCTCCCATGTAGGAATGTAACCAATTTAATCTTATTGAATAAGATTCTTTATCTTTTCTCCAGTTTACCTTTTACATATCTCTTGAGTCTAATATTTAAAGAATGAATTTTCTTCTCAGCTCTGGTCTGTTCATCAGGAAAAAATTGGAGGTCACTTACTTCATTGAATGTCTATTTTCCCTAGAAAGAGTATGATCAATTTTGATGGGTAGTTAATTCTTGCTAATAATCCAAACTTTATTTCCTGAATATTATATTCCAAGTTCTTTCATTTTGATGCTTCCAAGTCTTGCAGAATCCTGACTGTAGTGCCTTGGTATCTAAATAATTTCTCTCGGGATATCTGCTGTATTTTCTCCTTGACCTAATAGTTGTTGAAAATGGCTACATAGTGCTTGGTATTTTCATTTTGGGATGCCTTTCAGTAGGTGATCAGTGAATTCTTTCAATGACTATTTTACCCTCTGGTTAAAGGATATCAGGGTAGTTTTCTATCAGGGCACTATTACTTCATAATTTATTGAAAAATGTCAAGGTGGGGGCAGCTAGGTGGCATAGTGGATAAAGCACCAGCCCTGGAGTCAGGAGTACCTGGGTTCAAATCCAGTCTCAGACACTTAATAATTACCTAGTTGTGTGGCCTTGGGCAAGTCACTTCACCCCATTTGCCTTGCAAAAAACCTAAAAAGAAAAAAAAAAGAAAAAAAGAAAAAAGAAAAATGTTAAGGTTCTGGTTTTGATCATGGCTTTCAGGTAGTCCAATAATTCTTAATTTATCTCGCCAATATCTATTTTTCAGTTCATTTTTTTCCAATGAGGTATTTGATATTCTATTTTTTCATATTTTTAAAATTTTGCTTTACTTATTTTTGATGTACCATGGTTTTATTTGCTTCCACTTGCCCAGTTCTGTTTTTCAAGGAATTATTTTCATCAGTTACCTTTTGAATCTTTTTTTCCATCTGGCCAATTCTAATTTTAAAGAAGTTATTTTCTTCAGTCAAGTTTTGTGTTTCTTTTAGCAAGATATTGAATTTCTTTTTCATTCCTCTTCCCAATTTTTCTCTTTGATTTTTAAAATCTTTTTTGAACTCTTCCAAAAGGTCTTTTTTGGCTGGAGACTAATTTATATTCCATTCTTGGGCTTAACATGTTGTACTTTTTCTGCCATCCTGTTCTGAGATTTTCCTAATCAATATATTAGTTTTCTTTCTTCAGGGCTTTTCTCTGACTTTTCCAATTCATTTTTTTTGTTTTTATGGTTTTTTTTTTTTGCAAGGCAAATGGGGTTAAGTGGCTTGCCCAAGGCCACACAGTTAGGTAATTATTAAGTGTCTGAGGTCGGATTTGGACTCAGGTACTCCTAACTCCAGGGCCAGAGTTCTATCCACTATGCCACCTAGCCGGCCCTCCAATTCATTTTTGAACTCTGTTTCTGTGCCACAGGGCCACTGTCCCAAGTTTCCTGTATTGAGGGAGGGGCCAGCTCATAGACTTTATGAATTGGGAATGCTGGTGGCATTTTCACTGTTGTGGCCATCTAGCCCAGTTGTGTTGGCTACAAAGATTTTCTAAGGCTCCTGTTTTGGAGCATTCCAAGCTAGCCTGTTGTGATCTTGGCTCACTAAGCTGGGACTAGGGGCCTTGGTGGTAGAGCTCTTCTGTGAATGAGAATCCCGACTGGCCTCTTTTGTACTCCACCTTCAAGTACTGGTTGCCAAGCCAAGTTGGGTTCTACTCCCTGTGCCTGGCCATGTTCTTCCTCCAACCCATAAAGTCAGAGATCTTGAGCTGGAAAATGCTCTACTCTGTTCTTTTGTGGTTTCTGTTTAAAAAGAATCTGTTTGGAGACTTTATTAATTTTGTTTCTGAGAGAACCCCAGGAAAACTTAGGGAAGTTCCTGGCTTATTTCAACCATCTTTGTTCCTCCCCTATTTTTTTAAATTTATTTTTATTAAAGATATTATTTGAGTTTTACAATTTTCCCCCATCTTGCTTCCCTCCCCCCACCCCAACCCCACAGATAGTACTCTGTCAGTCTTTACTTTGTTTCCATGTTGTACATTGATCCAAATTGGATGTGATGAGAGAGAAATCATAACCTTAAAGAGAACATAATTCTCAGATGTAACAAGATCAGACAAAAAGATATGTTTTTTTTTTAATTAAAGGGAATAGTCCTTGTACTTTGTTCAAAGTCCACAGCTCCTTATCTGGATACAGATGGTACTCTCCTTTGCAGACATCCCAAAATTGTTCCTGATTGTTGCACTGATGGAATGAGCAAGTCCTTCAAGTTTGAACATCACTCCCATGTTGCTGTTAGGGTATACAGTGTTGTTCTGGTGCTGCTCATCTCACTCAGCATTAGTTCATGCAAATCCCTCCAGGTTTCCCTGAAATCCCGTCCCTCCTGGTTTCTAATAGAACAATAGTGTTCCATGACATACATATACCACAGTTTGGTAAGCCATTCCCCAATTGAAAGACATTTACTGGATTTCCAATTCTTTGCCACCACAAACAGGGCTGCTATAAATATTTTTGTGCAAGTAATATTTTTACGCTTTTTTCCTCATCTCTTCAGGGTATAAACCCAGTAGTGGTATTGCTGGGTCAAAGGGTATGCACATTTTTGTTGCCCTTTGGGCATAGTTCCAAATAGCTCTCCAGAAGGGTTGGATGAGTCCACAGCTCCACCAACAGTGTAATAGTGTACCAAGTTTCCCACATCCCTTCCAACACTGATCATTATCCTTCCTTGTCATATTGGCCAATCTTAGAAGTATGAGGTGATACCTCAGAGAAGCTTTAATTTGCATTTCTCTAACAATTAATGATTTAGAGCATTTTTTCATATGGCTATGGATTGCTTTGATCTCCTCATCTGTAAATTACCTTTGCATATCCTTTGACCATTTGTCAATTGGGGAATGGCCTTTTGTTTTAAAAATATGACTCAGTTCACTGTATATTTTAGAAATGAGTCCTTTGTCAGAATCATTAGTTATAAAGATTGTTTCCCAATTTACTACATTTCTTTTATTCTTGATTACACTGGTTTTATCTGTGCAAAAGCTTTTTAATTTAATGTAATCAAAATCATCTAATTGGTTTTTGGTGATGTTCTCCAACTCTTCCTTAGTCATAAACTGTTCCCCTTTCCATAGATCTGACAGGTAGACTAGTCCTTGATCTTCTAATTTGCTTATAGTATTGTTTTTTATGTCTATGTCCTGTAACCATTTGGATCTTATCTTGGTAAAGGGTGTGAGGTGTTGGTCTAATCTAAGTTTCTTCCATACTAACTTCCAATTATCCCAACAGTTTTTATCAAAGAGGGAGTTTTTATCCCAATGTCCGGACTCTTTGGGTTTATCAAACAGCTAATCTGCTATAATCCTCTCCTGCTTTTACACCTAGTCTATTCCACTGGTCCACCACTCTATTTCTTAGCCAATACCAAACAGTTTTGATGACTGATGATTTATAATATAGTTTTAGATCGGGTAGTGCTAAGCCACCTTCGTTTGCACTTTTTTTCACTAAGCTCCTGGCAATTCTTAACTTTTTATTTCTCCATATGAATTTATTTACAATTTTTTCTAACTCATTAAAGTAATTTTTTGGAATTTTGATTGGTAGGGCACTAAACAGATAGTTTAGTTTTGGTAGAATTGTCATTTTTATTATATTAGCTCTCCCTATCCATGAGCAGTTGATATTTGCCCAGTTATTTAAATCTAATTTAATTTGTGTGAGAAGTGTTTTATAATTGTTTTCAAAAAGATTCTGAGTCTGTCTTGGCAAATAGACTCCCAAACATTTTAAACTGTCTGAGGTTACTTTGAATGGGATTTCTCTTTCTAGCTCTTCCTGCTGTTTCTTGCTAGACATATATAGAAAGGTTAAGGATTTATGAGGGTTTATATTATAACCTACAACTTTGCTAAAATTGCTAATTGTTTCCAGTAGTTTTTGATGATTTCTTGGGATTCTCTAGGTAGAACATCATGTCATCTGCAAAGAGTGAAAATTTTTCTCTTCCTTCCCAATTCTAATTCCTTCTATTTCTTTTTCTTCACTAATTGCTGATGCTAACATTTCTAATACAATATTGAATAGTAGTGGTGATAATGGGCAACCTTGTTTCACCCCTGATCTTATTGGGAATGCCTCTAGCCTCTCACCATTGAATATAATGCTTGTTGATGGTTTCAGATAGATACTACTAATTATTTTAAGGAACAGTCCATTTATTCCTACACTCTCTAGTGTTTTTAATAGGAATGGATGCTGTATTTTGTCAAAAGCTTTTTCAGCATCTATTGATATGATCATATGATTTCTGATAGGTTTGTTGTTGATATAATTGAATATACTAACAGTTTTCCTAATCTTGAATGAACCCTGCATTCCTGGAATAAATCCTACTTGATCACAATGTATTATTCTAGTGCTGACTTGTTGTAATAATTTTGCTAAGATTTTATTTAGGATTTTTGCATCTATATTCATCAGGGAAATAGGTCTATAATTTTCTTTTTCTGTTTTAACTCTTCCTGGTTTAGGTAACAATACCACATTGATTTCATAGAAAGAGTTAGGCAGAGTTCCATCTTTCCCTATTTTTCTAAAGAGTTTATATAAGATTGGAACCAATTGTTCCTTAAATGTTTGGTAGAATTCATTTGTGAATCCATCAGGCCCTGGAGATTTTTATTTAGGAAGTTCAATAATGGCTTGTTGAATTTCTTTCTCTGAGATAGGGTTGTTTAGGTATTTAATCTCCTCTTCATTTAACCTGGGCAACTTATATTTTTGTAAATATTCATCCATTTCACTTAGATTATCAAATTTATTGGCATAGAGTTGGGCAAAATGATTTTGAATTATTACTTTAATTTCCTCCTCATTGATGGTGAGTTCACCTCTTTCGTTTATAATACTAGCAATTTGGTTTTCTTCTTTCTTTTTTTTTTAATCAAATTGACCAGAGGTTTATCAATTTTGTTGGTTTTTTTCATAATACCAACTTTTGGTTTTATTTATTATTACAATAGTTTTTTTGCTTTCGATTTTATTAATCTCTCCTTTAATTTTTAGAATTTCTAATTTGGTATTTGATTAGGGATTTTTGATTTGTCCTTTCTCTAATTTTTTTAGTTGCATGTTTAGTTCATTGATTTCCTCTTTCTCCAATTTATTCATATAAGCATTTAGAGCTATAATATATCCCCTGAGAGTTGGTTTGAATGAGTCCCATAGGTTTTGGTATGTTTCATTATTATCATTATCTAGGATAAAATGGTTAATTCATTCTAGAATTTGTTTTTTGGTCCACTCATTTTTTAAAATGAGGTTATTCAGTTTCCAATTTGTTCTGGGTCTATACCTCCTTGGCCCTGTATTGCATATGACTTTTATTGCATTGTGATTTGAGAAAGATGTATTCACTATTTCTGCCTTTCTGCAGTTGATCATTAGGTTTTTATGTACTAGTACATGGTCAATTTTTTGTATAAGTTCCATGTACTGCCGAGAAAAAGGTATATTCCTTTCTATCCCCATTCAGTTTCCTCCATAAGTCTACCATATCTAATTTTTCTAACAATCTATTTACCTCCTTAATTTCTTTCTTGTTTGTTTTATGATTCCATTTATCTAGATCTGATATCAGGAGGTTGAGGTCTCCCACTAGTAGAGTTTTGCTGTCTATGTCTTCCTGTAATTCTTTCAACTTCTCCTCTAAGAATTTGAGTGCTGTCCCACTGGGTGCATATATATTCAATATTGAAATGACTTTATTGTCTATGGTACATTTTAGGAGGATAAAGTTGCCTTCCTTATCTCTTTTAATGCTATGTATTTTTGCTGCTGCTTTGTCTGAGATAAGGATTGCTACCCCTGCTTTTTTTACTTCAGCTGAAGCAAAATATATTTTGTTCCAACCTTTTACCTTTAATATATATATATATATATATATATATATATATATATATATATATATATATCTTTGCTTCAGATGAGTTTCTTGTAAGCAGCATATTGTAGGATTCTGGTTTTTAATCCACTCTGCTATTTGTTTACGTTTTAAGGGAGAGTTCATCCCATTCACATTCAATGTTATGATTACTAATTCTTTATTGCCCTCTGAGCTATCTTCCCTCTGTTTGTATTTTTCCCCCTTCCCCCCTTTTATCCATATTCCCCAGTCTTTTGTTTCTGAATACCACCCCTTCAGTGTATTTGCCCTCCTATATCACACCCTCCCCTTTCTTTCCCCTTTCCCTTTTTGCCTTTTCCCTTTTCCCTTCCCTTCCTTTTGTTATTTCCCCTTATTTCCCCCACTCCCCTTCCCTTTCTCCATCTCCCCCTCCCCTTTTCCACTTTTAATACTTGAAAGGTTGGTTGTTTTATAAGTTAACTGAGAATGTGTAGGTTGACTTTAAGCCAAGTCTGATGAGAAGAAGATTCAGCTGTTTCTCCTCTGCTCCCTTCTTCCCCTCTATTACCATAGGTTTTTTTGTACCTCTTAGTGTAATGAGATTCGTCCCATTCTATCCCCTCCCTCCTCCCATCTCTTTCCTGTCCCCCTTTTTAGGGAGGTAGTGTATTTTTTTAGATCATTCTATGTGTCATAGAAAATTCTGAGTGTCTGTCCCTTCTAGTTCAGTATATTCTATTGAATAGAGTCAAAATTCCTGAGAGTTATTACAGTCTTTTCCCCAAGTGAGGTTAAAGCCAGTTACATCCCATTAGATAGCAGTCTCATGGATAGGTCTTGAATGTTCATCATTTCTGGCTAGGTACATTCTCTCTGTTAGATTTACATTTCTCAGGATTTATGAGAGTCTTTTTATTCCCCCCCCCCCCATGCTGGGATATAGCAGTTTCAACTTACTGGATTGCATTTTTTTTCCTTTTACCACCCCCCCTTTTTTATTTTTACCTTTTCAAGTGTCTCTTGAACCTCCTGTTTGATGTCCAAATTTTCTGTTTAGCTCTGGTCGTTTCATCAGAAACTTTTGGAATTCTTCCATTTTGTTAAATGTCCATCTTTTTCCCTGGAAGAGAAGGCTCAGCTTTGCAGGAAAGTAGATTCTTGGCTGCATTCCAATCTCCCATGCATTTCAAAATATCTCGTTCCAGGTCCTTTGATCCCTTAAAGTTGATGCAGCCAGGTCCTGTGTGAGCCTTACTGTGGCTCCTTGATATTTAATTTGTTTCTTTCTGGCTGCTTGCAGGATTTTCTTTTTTATCTGATAGTTCTGGAGTTTTGCCACAACATTCCTTGGTGTTTTCATTTTAGGATCTTTTTCTGGTGGGGATTGATGTACTCTTTCAGTAACTACTTTGCCCTCCAATTCCATGATATCAGGATAATTTTCCATCACTAGATCCTGTAATATTAAGTCCAGGCTTTTATTTCTCTTCAATGTTTTCAGGAAGTCCTATAATTTTCAGGTTGCCCCTCCTCAATCTATTCTCGAGGTCAGTAGTTTTGTTGATGAGGTATTTTACATTTGTTTCCATTTTTTCTATTATTTGATTTTGTTTAACTGATTCTTGCTGTCTCATGGAGTCATTAGTTTCTGTAGACTCCATTCTTTTTTTGGGGGGAGGAGTTTTCTTCATTAACCTTTTGCAACTCCTTTTCCAATTGGTCAATTCTACTTTTGAATGAGCTTTCCATTTGACCAATTGAGGTTTTGAGAGAATTAATTTCGTTTTGCATTTGCTCATTTGAGGATCTGAGAGATTTATTCTCCTTTTGTGTTTGTCCAATTGTATTTTCTAAGGCTTTGTTTTCTTGTTGCAAGGTATTAATTGTCTGTCCCAAATTTTTAAGCTCCTTCCTTATTTCTTCAAGGAAGTTTTTCTGTGCTGGAGACCAGATTATATTCTCCTCAGAGTTTCCAGGTCTCTCTGAGTTGGGGTCTTTCCCTTCCAGGAATTTTTCTATGGATCCACCTTTCCGCTGACCATTCTTCATTATGCTAAGACCTTGAGTTGGGGGTGGGGGGGCTGGTTCACCTGGGGTTGGGATAGCTAAAGGCTTTACTGAGTGCAGTTTCTCTGGCTGGCCAGTAGGAGGTGCTGGTTGCTTTCTCTGGAGTGTCTGTGACTTTGTTTGAGAGGCCTTCTCCCTTTCCTTGAGGGAAGGAATTGGAGATATTGAATTATTTTGCCTTCAATCAATGGTGGGCTTTACCCTGGCCTGAGGTCATTCCTCAGCTGAGCTGGTTCTTTTGCTCACATATCTGGGCTTGAGGCAGAAGCAGTTTGCAATTGTTTGTTTTGGAGGAGGTGTCAGTGCAATAGAGGCTTGGACTCAGAGTTTCTCAGACCTGAGGAGTCCAGAAATGGTGTCCACAGCTGTCCTGCACCAGACCTCTCCCCTCAGCCCCTTCCCAAAGCTCCAGGGGGACAGCACCAACACCAGTGCCTCTGCTTCCATGCGGACCCAAGCCCCTTTCGTCCAGCCCCTCTGCTGATCCAGCAGGTCCGCCTCTTGGGCCCTCAGACTCCTGGTTCCAATTCAGCTGTTAATCTGGCTTATTAGGGCTGATCCTCCCTCTGAGCCCAGACTCACCTGCCAGTAATCATCCAAGGCTGTTGCAGGAGACAAATCCTGAGATAGATGTTCTTTCTCCTGGCTTTTCTTTCTGGGTTTTGTCATTCGGATTTCTTTTAAGAGGTTTGTTTCATGTGATAGATGGGAAAGAGATTAGGAGACTTTAGAACTGTGCCTGTCTTCTCTCTGCCATCTTGGCCGGAAGTCTGAAACATATCCCCTATTTTTTTAATTAACTTTTTTTCTCAACTACACTCAAGGATTGTTTTCAACATTCATTTTTTATAAAATTTTGAGTTCCATATTTTTCTCCCTCCCTTCCTCCCTTCCCCCTCCCCTTGACAGCAAATAATCTGATATAGGTTATATATTAATAACTCATTCATATTTCCATTTTAGTCATGTTGTGAAAGAACAATCAGACCAAAAGGAAAAAATGAAAGGGAAAAGTATAAAACAAATTTTAAAAATTGAAAATAGTTTAGTTTGCATTCTGTCTCCAAAGTTCGTTCTCTGGATGTAGATAGTTTTTTCCATCACAGCTTCTTTAGAATTGATTTTGATCATTTTCCTGTGAAGGAGAGGTAAGTCTATCACAGTTGTTCATTACACAAGAGCATATAGATATATGAATGTAGCTACCGATCTTGTCTTTTTCTAGAGCTACAAATTGCCTGATGGGAATCAATAATTTAAAAGAGGGTCATGGAAATCAATTTAAAAAGAAATTTTGAATTCAGAAGGGGATAACTGACTTTGATCCCAAATGACCCCATGATTGGAACAGATCCAACTCAGTTTCCCAGTTACACTGTGAACCCGAGTCTGCCTTTCTGAACACCCTGCTTCTCTCCCCACCCCCTCTTTCCCAGCCTAATCTGTGAATTTGGGGTTGTTATGCAAAACAATTTACATTATAGTTTCTTAAGGCCATACCTTCCCAGAGGTTTCCTCCTTGTTGAAATGTTTTAATCTTGCCCATCCTCCCTTCCTTTCTTAGGTGTTCTAGTATTTTGGTGTTATGTGATATCTCCAAATTGCAATTCCCACCTCACCAAGTTTTTACTCTTTTGGCACTTTTCTTTTAGACAAAAGGCTTGCCTTTTAGTCTTTTAAAATCTTGTCAAGTTGTCAAGGTAGCATCTAGACATTTTATAGGGGGAAGATTTCCATGCTTTCTGGAATTCTTTAGCATAGCTAATAAAGCACAAAATGTCCTGAGTCAGAAGGGGAACTCCTCCTGAACTAATGGAATTGCTGATAGTGCCTCTTCAACCATAATCCTCAGTTAAGTATCACTCTCCTGATAGGATTATCAATTCTGCTCCCAACTTCTGATTTATGACTGTATAAATATGGTTCTCTAAAATTCCACTTTGAGTCTATTTCTTAACCAATGCCCCATGCTCAGGTAATCCCAAGCCTAGAGAATCTAAAAAAAATGCATACATTAATCTAATTCTATTTGTTCTTGCTTAAGACCAAACTAATGTTAATTTAATTCTGTATGTCTTTAAGACCAAACTGAAAAATTGCTGAAGTTCACAAGATATATTTTTAGTCTACTACTGAGGAGACCTGAGTGTCATATCCACCTCATCCTTCTATTTCCCATTAAATGTCTTTTCCTGCCTATCTTTTAGTCGCATGGCATCCATTCTCACTACATTGTGAGACACTTTTTTTCCTTCCATGTGGAATCTTATCATAGGAATGTAATTTTTGGTCACTTATTTTTGTAAGCTATTATGGGTTTGGAGATAATAGTTTGGATTTGGTTTTATGTTTTTTTTTTCCTAATAGCTGGATCAATCTTTTTGTCTTGGACTTATTTATAGTATCTTATTTTCTCAAGATCACTTCATTTAAACAGACTACTTGACCTCATCTTTAAGCTCAAGTCATGTCAGACTTTTATTGAATGAACAATTAAAATTTCTAAGCTCAATGTTTAGATTTTAATGATGGTGAATGAGTTAAAATAATAATGATTCTCTAGAAACATCCTGTTTTACATTTTCATATGTAAACTTAGAAGTATTCCTAAGAAACTTGGAATATCTCTCCCTCTAGGACAGAGTTTTTTTATTATGATAATTCTTTTGTCTAAATTCTTAATTAGACCTTGGGGAGAGGATAGATATTATATCAATATAAGCCATCAATGCCAAGAAACAAGTTTTTGACATTTTCCTGTGGACAGTTTTGTTTTGAAAACAGGATTAATTTAACATTTTAACATTTTATTTGTTTTCCAATTATATATAATAGTAATATGTACCCATCAGTTTTTGCAAGGCTCTGATTTCTACAATTTTTCCCCCCTCCTCCATTCCCCCCCACACAGAAGGCTGTCTGACAGTCTCTATATTGTTTCCATGCCATACACTGATGTAAGTTGAATGTTATAAGAGTTAACATAAGAATAAACATAAACCCCTTCCCCCCCAAGAAGATGAGAAACCTCAAGAATAGAGGGAGAGAGAGAAAAAAAAATCATTGTACTTCAGTCTGTGTTCAGATTTTAATGGCTCTGTCTCTGGGGTGGGTTGTTTTCTTAATCATAAGTACCAGAGAAGTTGCTTCAATATTTTTCCCTCAGTTGCTATTACTAGCTGTACCTCCACTCTATGTCTCCCTATTCTCATTTATTCTATTCTCTCTCTCCTTTCATCCTGACCTTGTCCAAAAGTGTGTTGCATCTGAGTAGCCTCTCCCTTGATCTTCCCTCTCTTCTATCACCTATTCCCCCCTTCCCTCACTTCATTCCCCCTCATCCAGTCTCTTTCCTCCCATCCTTCTCCAGGGCAAGACAGATTTCATCACCCTATTAAGTGTGTATGTCATTTCCAACCTGAGCCATTTCTGATGAGAATGAAGGCTCACCCATTCCACCTTGCCTTCCCTGCTCCCCTCACTTGAAAAAGCTTTTTCTTGACTCTTATGTGAAATCTCTCAGCTTATTCTTCATCTCCTTTTCCTTCCTCCCAGTATTTTCCCTGATCACCCATTGACTCTATCCCTTTACCACACCGTACCATTTTATTCTGTTCCTTCTTATGTCCTGTCTATATCTGCTCCTTCTAACAGTTCTTATAAATGAGAAAGGTCATATGAATTATCAATATCTTCAGGAATACAAACAGTTCAACATCATCAAGTTCCTCATAGTTAGTCCCTCTCTTCCACTCCCTCTATGGTTCACTAGCATACTGTACTTGGAGATCAAACTTTCTGTCCAGCTCTAGTCCTCTCAATAGGAAAGTTTGAAAATACCCTGTTTCATTGAAAATCCATCTTTTCCTCTGAAAGAGGGTGTTCAATTTTGCTGATTAGTTGATTCTTGGTTGTAAACCAAGATCTTTTGCTTTCCAGAAGATCATATTCAAATCCCTATGAGCCCTTTATGTAGATGCTGCCAGATCCCGTGTAATCCCGACTATGGAGCCTTGGTAGTTAAATTGTTTGCTTCTGGCAGATTTTAGAATTCTCTCTTTGATTTGGGAGTTTTGGAATTTGACCAAAATTTTCCTGGAAGTTTTTCTTTTGGGGTCTCTTTCAGGGGGTAACCAATGAATTCTATTTCTATTTTACCTTCAGCTTCTAAGATCTCAGGGAAATTTTGCTCTATTATTTCTTGAAAAATGAAGTCTAGGCTCTTCTCCTGGTCATGGCTTTCAGATAGCCCTAATTTTTAAATTATGTCTTCTGGTTCTGTTTTTGAGGTTGATTATTTTTCCAATGAGATATTTCACACTTTCTTCTAATTTTTGGCTTTTTTTGGCAGAGTTTTATTTCTTCCTTCTTTCTTGCAAAGTCATTAGCTTCCTTTAATTACATTTAGCATTTGAAAGTGTTATTTTCTTCAGAGAACTTTTTTATCTCCTTTTCCAGCTGGCCAATTCTGCTTTTTAAGGCTTTCTTCTACTTATTTGCCTTTTATTTTGCTTTTTTTTCCATTAGGTCTAAATTGGTTTTGAACATATTATTTTCTTCATATTTTTTGTATATCTTTCACCAAGCTTTTTATTTTGTTTTCATGATTTTTCTGCATCGTTCTCATTTCTCCTCCCAATTTTTCCTCCACCTCCCTTAATGGCTTTTCAAAGTCTTTTTTTGAGATCATAGTCTGAAGCCATTTTTTATTTCTCTTGGAAGTTTTGGAAATGGAAACTTCATCTGAGTATATGTTTTGATCTTCCATGGGACTAAAGTAATTCTCTATGGTCAGATTCTTCTTTTTCTGTTGCTTCCTCATTTCTTAAGGCCAAGACTAATTTACAGCACTTCCAAGGCTTTGGATTTTTTTTTAGTGGGGGGGCACCCCACTGGGACCTTTATTCCTCCAAGGTCTTATGCTCTCTAGCCTGTGCTTTGATAAGTAGATGTCCCAGTACTTCCCTCTGCCCTGGAGCTATAAGGTGGGATCCAGCTTGGTTATTTAGTATGGAAGCCCAAACTGCAATATGTGAGTGTAGAGAAACAGCAGAGTCCTACCCCAGGGAGAGCAGAGAAATTTCTGCAGTCTCCCCTTACTGTCTCTGGGGGCGCAGGCTGCTTATTCCTGATTCTTGCTTCAGATTCTGCGGCCATGCTCCTCACTCCACAGTCACCCAGGTGCAGTAGAGTTCTTTCCACCCCTTTAAGCTATAGTGGGTGATCTCTGGGCTGGGCTGCACTGGGCTGGGCTGGGCTGGGCTGGGCTGGACTGCACCACAGCTTCTTTCCAACCCCTGGTCCTGGTGAAACACACATTTCCCGTGGAACTTCTAAGTTATCATGGACTGGGAAAATGTATTACTCAGTCTTTCTGTGGGTTCTGTCCCTCTAAATTTTGGCTAGAGCCATCCTTTGTTTTTTGGGGGTTTGGGTGGTTGGAGTTCCTGGGATATGTTGCCTTTACGCCACCATCTTGGCTTTGTCTCTGAAAACAGGATTTTTGTATTCCCATTTTAAAAAAATAGAAAAAGAGATCAGTAATACAGATTAGAAATATAGTTCTTGGAAGCAATAATGAGAATTGTTTACAGTCCCTCTTGTGATTGTCTGTTCATCTATCTCACAAGCTGAAAATATCCCAATATTAGAAACCACTATTACATTGCTATACCAGCTGTGGGTATATTGTACAATGTGGGCTTTAGGCTGATATTTCTAGAAAAAAGAGTTAAGACTGGAAAATTACATATATATTTATGCACACAAATCTATAGTCCTGCGTGTGTAGGATGGTGAAAACTTCTTATTGATGCCAGGGAAAAATGTGACCTGCTAAAGGTTTGGGTGGAACATGAAAGGATTCATGTAAAAGAACCAGAAAGAAAAAAGTTTATTTAAGTATTGTTGTGAGCTAAAAGTAAAGAATAAAGGGCAGGAAACCATTGATCATCATTAGAAAAGTAAGCTAAGGGAATGAACAACCTATACCTAAACAGTCAGGAGAGACTGAGCAGTAAGGAAAGATATAGTAGAAAGAGAGTAGCCGTGTTGGGAATCACACCCCCAAAAGCAGAATCCTCCAGAGGAGAATGAGCCGACAGGGGATAAGTAGTAAAGAAGAGCAAAGGGTGTGAGAACAAGGAGTAAGAGGGGCAGCTAGGTGGTGCTGTGGATAGAGCACCGGCTCTGGAGTCAGGAGTACCTGAGTTCAAATCCAGCCTGAGACACACTTAATGATCACCTAGCTGTGTGGCCTTGGGCAAGCCACTTAACCCCATTTGCCTTGCAAAAACCTAAAATAAAAAGAAGAGGAGTAAGCAGGAAATAAGAAGTAAAGAAAGGCATAGAGGTGGGAGATCACTCTCCCCCAGAGCTGGTTAGCTTCACAGGAAGAGAAACAATTCATCTAAGAAGTGACATAGGTGCATGTAAGTAGGGAAGGCTAACTCAAAGAGCAAAATTGAGGTAATGAAAGATATATTAATGAGGGACATTAGCTCAAAGAACAAAGATGAGGTAACAAGGACTGATAGGTAAAAGACTTGATCCTTTCAGATCAAGGCTGGGATCCACTGTTTTGTTGATAAGGGCTTGTCTTTTGCTTGGAACAGAATCCCTGCCAGGGAGGATCAAGGTCTTTAATTAAAAGTTGATTGATCTCATCTCATAGCTTGAACAGTGAAATTGGGGAGGGGGGGAGACTGTGCTAATGTAAGGTATATAATCAGTGCAGAAGAAGCAGATTAATTATTGAAAACATTTCTCTTAACATCTCCTCTGCTTTATTTTGTTTTTATTTTTTAGGTTTTTGCAAGGCAAATGGGGTTAAGTGGCTTGCCCAAGGCCACACAGCTAGGTAATTATTAAATGTCTGAGACCAGATTTGAACCCAGGTACTCCTGACTCCAGGGCCCGTGCTTTATCCACTACGCCACCTAGCCACCCCTCTTCTGCTTTATTTTAAAAAAAAACCATTTTATGTTTGTTTTTATTTTTGTTTTCTGGAATCTCATTACAAATGTTCTTATTTCCTCCCAAAACAATTTCTTTTTTTTATATTCCTGTGAGCCTATAAAAATTACTTTGATTCACATGGTCCCAGGCTTCCAGATATTATGTAAGGATAAACTGAACTGGAAAACCAGGCATTGCCCCCTCCCCAGTCCCAGTGGCATAGTTAGAATTAAGTTTCTTGCATCTCTATTACTTCATCTTTCCTGATTGTTAACTCAGAAAATACACTTTTTTTTCAATGGTCCAGACTACCCAATGATTTTTCTCATTGATGGTAAGAAAGTATTTATTTCACCATAATAATTCTTTGTCTAATATCATCTGTCTGAACCTTGAGTGGCATGGATTTTCGAAAAGAAAGTATGCAATTCGTTGTACATACAAGCATCGAGTTTGCCTTTGAACTGGGGAGAATGGGAATAGTGGGGAGTGTGAGGCCATGTTGTTACTCTTGGTTAACTTCCTATCCCATCAATATAATGGTGGAATAATTACTGTGGGAACAATTCCTATTCCTTTTGGTCTGTAAATTCCCAAACCAGCACATCCAGATGTTCATTATGTTGATATACTGTTGATCAGAACATTAGAATAGTGGTCCTAAAAGTAAAATTGAATATCTTGAGAGTTCTTTGTAACCAACTTTCCTAGGGAAGAGGTCTTTTCCAAGCAGCTTCAGCAGATAAAAGTAAAGCCCTTTCGGTTTACCACCATTTCTTTTTTTAAGAATAGCAATGAAAATTATGTTATGGTTGACATTTATTATTTTTCTTCATCTATCAGAACTATCAAAACACTTGGATAATGGAGCAGATATCTTCAGTCTTTGGCATTTCACATACTAAACTCTCAGCTAAAATAATCACATGAAGAAAAAACTGCTCAAAAATAAAAACCTCAGTTTTCAAAGTTCAGGCATTGCTGCTGTGGAACACAGTCAATTATGAGTTGATTGCTGCTGACTTTAATATATACATTCCTAGACCCATGAATTGCTGGAGGCTGATTAGGTGATATAACTACTCCCTAGCCTCTAGCTATTTAGTAAACTACTTTCCCCTCCCAAGAATGGACTTTTGGTTGTTATGCCTAACAACTTACATTATGAAACCTGTTATGTCCCAACCCCCAAAATGTTCACCTTGATGAAACCTCTAATAATTACCTTTGAGAGAATGTGTATGATCTGTCTAGCTCCAGATTACGTATTACCTTCATTGCTCTTAAATCCTGTCTGTCTCTTCTCCCTACAATGACACAGTCTATTAAATAATAATATTTATTTGGAGGGTTCATTGACAAAATTTTTTTTTGCCTTTTGATAAAAGGAAAACAGTGTTGGTGATGAGGCCATGAGATGCACAACATCAATAGTAAGTGAATTGTTGTATTTGATTTTATTTCTCCCAAGGACTCAGTACCATGTCTAATATGTGCGTACTTCTAGTGGTAAAGTCACCCAGAATTACAAATTTGTCCTCTTCAAAAAATTTTTCTTTGACTGATATGCACTGATGGTAATGGTAAAGCACTTTCTACAAATGGCATTCAAATTGTCAACAGTCTGTTGTACATTCCTTTTGGGAGACATACAAACCTGTTTAACTATAGTAGTTTTGATTGTGAAGCCTACACCAGTTTAATTTTTTGGGTGTTTCAACTAGAGGGTAGAACTCCCCTTGCCCCTGTTGTGGTAAGCAGACAATTTTTAGGGCATCCTTTCTAGTCCCTTTCTTTTGAAAGCAGGAGAGTAGTACAGTCCTTTAAAAAAAAGCTGCTCAAACTTCCAGGGGGTTGTCAAACCCCCCTGCTGCTTCACTCCATTGAGAAGATAACCCTATGGCCTTGGCTGTCTCTGTGCAGAGTTAAAACTACACTTTCCAACTTATACACACCTGCTGTTATTTCACACACTTGTCACCACAGGTCTTTGTGATAAGTAAAAATGGCAAAATGTTGTGGGGGTGATGTCTTTTGACTGGTGCATAAATTGGATTTAAGCAAGGCAAAACTGTACAAGTTCTCAGCCTCTTTCCTACAGAGCCAACAAAATCCAGTTCAAGACAGAAGTTAAATTGGAAGGTGATGTCTTAAGAATCAGTGGATGATATTCAATGCTCTAAGAGCTTTATACTCCTGTATCAGCTATCTTTATGACCCATTTAAACAAATTGTTTATATCCACCCATTCTGATAGGGGAAGTCTTCACATGATTGGGTAGACACCCCTCTAATTCTCCAGCAGTTTTAGGGTCCACTGGTTACCCTTATTCCTCTTTTAGCCGATTTGACAAAACAATTGAGGGGATATGGCCACTGCATTTACTATAGTTTCTTGGAACCTCAGGTGAGAGTTGGGTAGCAGGTGGACACAAAAAGTGGAAAGCAGTTCTTAAAAGGGCTTGGCAATCTTCTTAGCAGAAGTACTAGTCTTCCGTGAATACCCATACAAGGCACTCACACTCTTACTAACTGTGGGATCCTCAGCAAGTTGTTTAAAATTGTTTACCTTCATTTGTTCTTTGTAAAAATGAGCTGGAGAAGGAAATGGCAAACCGTTTTTAATATCTTTGCCAAAACAATCCAAAACATGATCATAGATAGTTGGACACAACTAAAAACAATGGAACAATAACAAGAAACATTACTTGGAAGTCTAAAGTTGACTTCCAATTAACAACAAATCAAGGAGATTAGCAACTATGGCAGAGTAAGAAAAAAATTTTAAACAGTTCATATCTTTCCACCCAATGACTTGATCAAAGATCAAGGAAGAGCACCATTTTCTATAGAAAAACCACAGTGAATCATTTCATAGCTCAGGGAGACAGCTAGAAGCCTGGGGAAGAGAGGTTCTGCCAGGAAAACTCGTCTAGAATCTTTTAGCACAGGGACTGGGCTCAGGCTAGGAAGGAAGAAGCAATAGGCAAAACTATGTAACTAAGATCCAAGAGTAGGTTGGTTGATCAAATCTGAATGAAGGCCTGGACTTGGATCTTTATATTAGGATAAGAATGACTGAGCCTACAACTGTTTTCATTTGAGTCAATAGACTCAGAATACTGAACAGAACCTTCTTGTGGCCTGTAAATGAATAACTGCAGCAGGAAGTATGGACCAAGCATGTGCCAATATTTCTGTCATTCTGAAACTGCACAGCCTTCTAGGTAATTGATAGAAGGTCTTTTTGTGTGGGATGGGGGAGGAGATGGTGGCAGAAGGTATCTGAGTGAAGCAAGGTGAAAAATAGAGGAGATGCAGAAACTTTATGCAAATGTATTGAATATTTCTTTTCAATTTAATTGACCTTTACTTTTTTAAATCTATCACTTATTTATAATTAGGAAAACTTTTTTAAGTATCAAATTTTCTTCCTTCAGTACCTTCCCCATCCATTGAGAAGGCAAGTTATATAATATTACTTATACATATGAAATTATGTGAAACATTTTCATATTAGACATGTTGCAAAAAAAGGAAGAAGAATAATAAAGAAAATGAAAATGTATACTTCAATTTGCACTGAATTCATCAGTTCTCTTTCTGGAGGGAGATAATGACCATAATCTTTTCAGTGAAACATGAAGCAAGTTTATTATATAAGAGGACTATGGGAAGAGAATCTGGAAGACGTCTGAAGAAGCATGAAAAGATTTGAAAGGAATGTTATGATGAAGTAGAACAAAACAAGGAGGTATATATTTATCAGATAGATTAGATATAGATATTCTTTTTTGTTTGTTTTCAGTCTCAGGTTTGGTCATAATAAAGAATTTAACTAGCAAATGTTAACCCCACAGTTTATCCGAATGAAAGGAAAAAATGTCAATCTCCAGAGTTTGGTCTTAAGAAAGAACAAAACAGGGGCATCTAGGTACACAGTGGCTAGAGCAGCAACTCTGGAGACAGGAGGACCTGAGTTCAAATGTTGCCTCAGACACTTAATAATTGTCTAGCTATGTGACCTTGGACAAGTCACTTAATCCCATTGCTTTAAAAAAAAGAACAAAAGAATTAGGTTAGCATAGGCATTTATTAGATTTTTCTAAGCATACTTGGGGGCTGGTTTAGAAAATTGGACACCCAAGTGTTATTCTTTGAAGAAGAATTTTTATACAGTTCCACAATGGAAAGACAGGATCTGTTAGAGCTGGAAGGGAGTGAGCCCCAACTCAGATGGTGTTTCATTTCTCTTTCTCCAGGAGTGGAGGGTTTGTTATCAGAAATTCCATAAGGAGGAGTACCCCCTTCCAACTCAGGACTTTTAGGCCTTAGCAGTTATATGAAAGACCTCAAAGCCTGAGAATCTTTCCCCTCCAGGATGTTGGTGCCATCTTGTGACCATTACTATAGTGGGGAGACTTATAGCTTTTGTAAAAGAGAGAAAGGAAGATAAAATTTATATTATTTTAGGTAATGTCAACATGTCTAAATCTTTGCAACCTCATAAGGGATTTTCTTGGCAAAGATACTGGAGTGGTTTATCATTTCCTTCCTTAGTTCATTTTACAGAAGAGGAAATTGAAACACAGGATTAAGTGACTTTCCCAGGGTCACATAAGTAGTGTCTAAGGCTAGATTTGAACTCAGGTTTTCCTGATTTTAAGTCCACCACTCTACCCACTGCAACTACCCTATATATACACATCAAGATATAGACTAATAGAAGTTGAAATAGAGATATAGGGTTATGGTTTGATGAATATGAGAAAATTATAAATCTAATCAATCAATCAATCAATCAACAGGCATTTATTAAACACTGTGCCAAGTCGAGGCTGGGAATAGAAATTTAAAAAATGCCCTTCATTCTAAGGATAAGGTATAAAATATGAATACATGTACTTAACTGCACATTTCCATATTTTCATAATTTATAATCCACCAATGAGGGTAGTTTGGAAAATATGAGGGGTTCTAGAAAAGGATATAGTAAGATTTGAACTGGTTTAGTGAGAGGTCAAAATAGGGAAGGGAAGAGAATGTCATTATTGCAGGGGAAAGCTCTAGGA
The DNA here is from genome assembly GCF_037893015.1 of Macrotis lagotis. Lineage (NCBI taxonomy): Eukaryota > Metazoa > Chordata > Mammalia > Peramelemorphia > Peramelidae > Macrotis > Macrotis lagotis. The sequence goes on along the minus strand of NC_133658.1, from coordinate 513,364,403 downwards.
AAGAACTGACTATTAATATTTAATAGAGTATTCTAAAAGCCATAGTGAAGTTTTAAGTTATTAAAGTTTAAAATAGCTAAGGCTCTGGGAAATCCTGTTTTTAACATCAAATTAAATAAAGTTGAAAGACTTTTAAAAAATCAAATGAATAATAGGGGGAAGTAGACATTGAAACCATAAGAGTTAGATTACTCATTAAAATAAACAAAAATGGGGGCAGCTAGGTGGCGTAGTGGATAAAGCACAGGCCTTGGAGTCAGGAGTACCTGGGTTCAAATCCGGTCTCAGACACTTAATAATTACCTAGCTGTGTGGCCTTGGGCAAACCACTTAACCCCATTTGCCTTGCAAAAACCTAAAAAAATAAAAATAAAAATAAAAATAAACAAAAATGGTAAAGATCTGAATAGAATTTTGTATGTTATATATAATAGATCTTTGGCATTTACAAGATAGAATCAGAAAGGAATATAAACAGGTCTCAATACTATGACACGTTAAAAAATTGACCAATTATTAAGGCATAAAATTTCCAATTGTAAAAAAAGGGAAAAAATAGTAAGTATCTCCATTACTTTCTAAAATGTACTAAAATATTTAATAAGAGGTCACAGAAGAGGAGCAGTATTAATTGTGGGGTTTTTTTTGTGATTTAGTCAAGCAGTTATTAAGGAAAGATATGTATCCAACTTCTTTTATTAACAAAAGGGAAAAAGCATCAATTAATGAAATGAGTATGCAGCAAAAACTACATAAAGGAAACAGAAAACCAAGATAATTTAAAATATTTATTAAATCTTTAGGGGCAGCTAGGTGACATAGTGGATAGAATGCTGGGCCTGGAGTCAGGAAGACACATCTTTGTGAGTTCTAATTTAGCCTCAGAAACTTAATACCTATGTGACTGAGAAAGTCATTGCCCGAGTTTCTTCATTTATAAGATGAGCTAGAGAAAGGATTATATTATAATATAATCATTATAAACCACTCAATTGCCAAGAAAACCCCAAATGGGTCAAAAGAATGAGACAGGATAGAATAACAAAAATATAGAATAACAAGCAAAAAAGCAAGAAAAACTAAACATTTAACTAGATATTTTGAAAATAAGAAAATATTTATGAAATTAAAGCCAAAATGGTTTAATGAATAAAAGCATAGAACTTAAAACAATAAACCATTAGCAAGAGGAAAACACAATTGTCCATGTCAAAAAATAAAAATGAAAATTTCATATCAAATGCATAAAAAGCAAAGGAAATTATTAGAAACTACTTTATCAAACTTGTTTTCTCCCTCTTTAAAAATAAACATCAAAAACCAGACAAAGCAGAGAAGTATTTCAAAAAACTATAAATCATTCAAATTAAAGAATATGAAAGAGACCTTAAATAACTAGTCTCAGAAAAGAATTTGAATGAGTAATAAATATAATTTTCAAAGAAAATTCTAAAGATCAGTTATATTTACAAGTGAATTCTATAAAATATTCAAAGCATAACTAATTCCAATTTTGTATCAACAATAATGTGGGAAAATGTACTACAAAATTGTCCTGTGACATAAATCTTGTCTTGTTATAAAAATAGGGGAGAATTTAAAAACAGAAAAAAAGCTAGCCAACTGCTTGCTCTTTTGAGTATCAACACAAAAAATTTGTATAAAATATTAGCAAAGAGGCTAAAACATCATATAAAAAAAGATTATATATCAGAGAGGATTTATATCAGGAATTCAGGATTGGTTCAGTATCAGTAACACTATGCACATAATGCATCTTATTAATTATAAAAAAGGCAAATCATATATTTATATCATATGCAGAAAAAGAATAGGACAAAATATAAAACACATTTAAAAAAACTAAAAACAAAGATAGAAATGAATGGGCCTAATATTAATATGGAAATTAAGACCTATTTAAAATGAATTATTAATTATATGTAATAGAGAAAAATTAGAGGTCTTTCCAATAAGACTGGGGCAAACTCAGAATATTAATACTGATATCATCTAATTCTAGAAATGCTTTTTATAAGAACAGAAAAAGAAATTGAGGGAAACAGCAGAGGCAAAAATAAAACAAAATTACCATAATGCAGATAACATAATATCATTCTATTGAATCAATTACAATTATTTGAAACACTAAATTTAGCAAAGTTGCATAAAATAAAATAATATAAAATCATCAACATTTCTGTGTACTGCCAACAAAACCTAGAATCAAGCAATAGAAAATGAAATTATATTTAGAATAACTACAAAATACACAAAATACTGTGGAATATAGAAACTACATGAATATAACTACAAATTACTTTAAAGAAATAAAAACATATATATTTATACTTGGAAAAAATATTGATTATGGGCAGGTCAACTCAATACAATATAAATGTGGACATGTCCTAACTGAATTTGTCTATTTGAAACTAGACTTTACTAAAACTGCAAAAGGATTAATTTATAACGTATAAAATAATAATCATCTTCATCTGGTAGAACAAAAGTCAAAAGTCTCAAGAGATATAATGAAAAAAAAGGGCTGGGAGAGAGAGAAAGTGGCCAAATAGTACCATATCTCATGTATGTGCTATAAGGCAGTAATCATCAAAACTATTTGGTATTGTTTAAAATATGGAGATCAAGGAATGGGAAAGATCAAATTACAAAATACAGAATCAAATAAACCTAGTAATTTAGTGTTTATTTAAAGAAAAACTACAAAAAGAAACAATAAAAAATAGAACAAAGACTCTAGCTGCTGCAATAAGTATTCACTAACCAAATAAAAAAGACTTCTGGCAAAATTGGAAAGCAATCTTAGAGAAATTAGATATAGCTTAAAATCTCATACAACATAATAAGATAACCTCCAAATAGATAAATGACTTAGGAGATAAAAGGTCCTATCACAAACAAATTAGAGAAGCAAGGAAGAAATTGTTTTTTGGATATATCATACTCAAATAAAGGATGAGAGGATTACAAAAGTTAAAAATAGACAATTATGATTACATAAAATTAAAAGTTTTTTTCACTCAAGTAAAACTAAATGGTTAAATTTAAAAAGGAAACAATGGATCTGTGCAAAAATTTTAGCAGTATTTCTCTGATTAGAGTCTAATTTCTAGACAGGCACTAATCTTCATGGGAATATTTTCAAATTTGTAAGAACCAGAGTTGTTTTCCTGTAGATTTACATAATAACAAAAGCACTGTGAAGATAAATATCTAAGAAATATTTAAAAGCTCTGATTAAAGAAATGACCAATCAGGGTTTCAGAGAATTGATGATAATGCATGTTATTCATTTCTTGATCAGTGGTAGTAGATTTGCAACATAAGACATACATTTTGGATATTATCAAAATCAGAATTGGTTTTGCTTAATCATTCATATTTATTACAAGCATTTTGCTTTTCTTTTTTTAATCTGTGGTATCTGAATATAATAGTATAATGTTAAGTCATTAGGAATGAAGAATATGAACAATTAAGGGAAACACTAGTATGAAGCAATGTAAAATTAAAAAACAGCAAAGAATATCATTTACAATGACATAAATAATGATAACACTAAAATTCCATAAAACTGAGGCTAATGTTCATTTCAAATTATTAATCTTGAAAAAAATTTCCTTAATGATCTATAAACTAAGAAAAATGTGAACTAACATCTAAATATGTTGCAATTTCTTTTTGGGAAAAATGTTTTTAGGAGGGTTCATTTGGGAGTTTGTTGAAAATTTTGGTAAGGTGAAATGTAACAATTAAAATGTAACAAAAATTAGATATAGAGATGGATAGAGATTTATAGATTATAAAGACAGAAAATGTTGAGAAAATTATAGACTCAATCAGCCAACAAGTATTTATTAAACCTTATCTTTTTACAAGGAGAAGGCTTAGAATCCGAAGACTAAAACAACCTCTGTACTCAAGAAGCTCACATTCTAAGGGCAAGATGGTATATATGTGAGTATATTGAGAGATATCATGCAAATGAGAAACCATCAGTGTCTTTCTCAAAGGCTTATCCCTTTTCTCTTGACTCCTTTCCAATGAGGAGAAATGAAGCAATTAATATTAACTGATCCATCCTTCTCAAACTTTTCTTCAATTCTTCACCATGAGAGGAAGGAGTTTAATGCAGCTCCTGACTAGATGATCAGAACTGACTACATATATATATATATATATATATATATATATATATATATATATATATATATATATATATATCCAACCTGTCCTTCCTCCTCTTTGTAGTCTATTGTTTCATTTCTACAGTTCATCAATCTATTATATAAATAAAATAGCATCAATTATTCCTAACTCCATATTTAATGTTCATCAAGGTGTTGAAGATTTGGCATAATGGTCAGTTAGAGAAAAGTAAAAGCTGTCAAGTCTCAGGATATCATGCTGAGAAATGTTTCCATGAAATCACAAACAGCTTATGTCACTATTTTTTTAGTAATCTTTAACTAGTTCAAAACTAATTTATAGGTGAGGGTGTAAACAGCGATTAAAAATCTAAAATGAATCAAGCCCATTAGAGAAGACACTATAAATTAATGAGTACCTGGGAAAATAGATATGTGTGTAACTGATGTGTTAGATTCTCTACCAGTGTACACATTGTTTTTCCTATAAACCCACTCCCACATTCCAATTAGAGAGGATTGAAAAAGTGAAACATTGTCCTTACAACTATTAACACATATTATGCGTGGGTTCTTCCTTCTTTCTCTGTATCTCTCTTTCTCATGTCTTTGTGTCTATCTGTAGATAAAAATGTACAAAAGTGATGATGTTTATTTTTGTTTCTTTGCAAGGCAATGCAGTTAAGCAATATGTCCAAGGTCACACAGCTAATTATTAAGTGTTTGAGGTTAGATTCAAACTCAGCTCCTCCTGATTTGAGGATGGGTTTTCTATCCACTGTGCCACCTTAGCTTCCCCCTTAGGCTTTGTTTTTGAGAAAGACTATAATATCAGGGAGGTCATACACCTGAATTGGATTTGCATGAGGGGCATGCTGTGCAAAGTCACCAGCCTCATTTTCTCCTCTGGAGTCATTTGAGTCCAATGGGCCAGCTATGGATCAGCATGACTAGAGAAGGCTCTAGAGATGAGGCAATCAGGATTAAGTGACTTGCCCAAGGTACACAATTTACAGAACAAATATAAAGAGAATAAATGCAAATATTTGCAAGGTATTTAAGGAGTTATTTGGATGGGGAAAGTCTTCCTTCCCTCTGTTGCCAAAATGATCTTCCTAAAAGGAAAATTTAACCATAGCAATCCTCCCTTACACACACAGAGACACAGACACACATACTCTTTTTTTTAGTTAGTTTTTTTTTTTTTTGCAAGGCAAATAGGGTTAAGTGGCTTGCCCAAGGCCACACAGCTAGGTAATTATTTAGTATCTGAGACCGGATTTGAACCCAGGTACTCCTGGTGCTTTATCCACTATGCCACCTAGCCGCCCCCCCCACCACACACAATACTCTTTAAACTTTATTATTTCCCTATTGCTTCCAGAGTGAAATACAAAGTGTTTTGTTAGACTTTTAAAGTTTTCACAGCTGGGTCCCCTTTCCACCTTTCCAGATTGATTCTCTTCCACTCTACAATCCAACAGCATAGTCCTTCTTGCTATTCCTGAGAAATGACATATGGTGATTCTCCTGATTCAAAATGATGCTCCTTAAATACTGACTTTTTCAGTGTCCATTCCTCTATGCCCACAGTGTTCTTCCTCTTCACTTCTAATACTTCCTGGCTTCTTTAAAAATTCAGTTTAATTCCCACCTTCTTCAAGAGATCTTTCCTAGATCCCCCATGACTCAACTTCTATTGCCTTTCCTCTGAGATTACCTACTATTTACATTGCATATATCTTAGATGTGTATAGTCTGGGGTTTCTATGTTTTTGTATATTGCCTCCACCATTAGAATATGAGCTCCTTGAAGTCAAGGACCAAGTTTTTGCCTATTTTGGGGATCCCCAAACCTTAGCACTTTCCTTGCACATAGTAAGCTCTTAAATATTTAATCACTGACATACTGGCTGAAAATGCATCATGAAGAAAGAGGGAATATATAAGTTAGAAATGAGGAAGGAATGCATTTAGGCATGGGGGATTACTACTGTTAAGTCATGTACACTGAAATTAAAGTGGCATATATGAAAAATAAGTCAGTTTTCCTCAATCATAAAATTGCAGCAGGAGAAATAATATATATGATAAGGCTGAATATATCAGATTGTAACAGATTGTGAAGGGTTTTAAAAATTATATAGAGAAAAATATATTTGTTCTTATTGTAAGAAATGATTATTAATAAGCAATATCTTGGGGATATTCATAGCTCTCTCTGACTTACAAAAGTCCCTAAAGTTCATCCTCTTGTAGGACAGTATTTATAATGAGATAATTTTAACTCTCCTCCAACTTGGATAGACCCTGCCCAACCTCACAAGGAATGTCATATAAAGTGAAGAAGCCCATTGTGTGGAGATATCTGGAAGTGGTTTTGATGCAAAGAATTATGAATGTAGGAAATTTATAATCAGAAACAAATTCTATAATCCTTAATGCTTTTAAATCTTGTTAAATGGTAGAAGACACTTTACTTTTGAGATGTAAATTGACTACTATAGTTTCATTGTTTAATGTAAAATTCGTATCCTGTCTCCTCATTCCCAGATTCAACCCAACTTCCCAACTCCCAGTTTCCAACCTTTTACCTTGGTGCCCAGATAATGGGCAAGGTTATAAAAACCTAAGGTGGACCCTGCTTAGGTTCAGTCAGATCTCTGGCCCAGTCAGTTCTCGCTGACTGTTTTTCTTTCTCTATTTCCCTCTCTCTGTCTCTGTCTCCCAAGCAACCTCATCTAGCCTTTTGTTATTTACCCTGTTCTAAAGTGCCTGTTGCTTTTCTGGGAGGAGAAAAAGTTGTAACCTGTTTACTTTGCACTATTTTACAATAAATCTCAGGGAGTTTTAAATCCCAGGGAGCATGCAAATTCCTTCATTTTCAGAAACCCTCAATTTCTATATTGAATTGGGTCATTGGAAAGGTATATCAATAGTGAACCTGCTACCAAGATTGTTTTTGGTCTAAGAGAGACTGCCAAATGACAATCTTTTCCTTATTAATCTGCTGGCCCCATTAATAAAATGTCTAAATTACCCAGAGACTATGTCTCTTGAATCTTTTTAATCATTGCACTATAGGTTATAGGGATCCATTGTATTTTTCTGAGCACAGATGTGGTATGATACAATCTGTGCTTGGGGAAATTTACTTTGGTAATTCCATGGAATATGTAAGAGTAAACCACTTAGTTGGACATTCTAATAATATAGGCTAATAGCAAAGGGAGATTCAGCTTAGATGACAACTGTGTGAGTTGAGACAAGAGGTTAAATCCATGATGTGTTACGGAAGCTGAAACGTCAAGACTTGGCAACTAATTGGATAATATTATGGACTGAGAGACAGCGAAGTATCAAATCTAACACTGAGGCAATAAATATAAGCAACAGGAAAAAAAAGTAATGCCTTAGGCAGAAATAGGGATATTTGGGAGCATAGCAGGTTTTGGTGAAAATATGTGTTGTTTGGATATATTGGATTTAGGATGTTTTTGATACATGCCGAGTTTGAAATGTTCAATAGGCATTGGTTGATGTGATGTGATCTTTCCTCTAGGAAGAGATTGAGAATGAATATGTATAGATTTGAAAATCATATACATAGAGATGATAATTAATCCCACTAAAGGTAATGAGAAAGACATATGCAGAGAGAAAAGAGTCCCAGAAAGAGATTTTATGAACATTTACTTTATGGGGCATGATTTGCTGGAGTCAAAAAAGTAAAATGGGGAGGAACATTCAGATAGATGGGAGGAGAACTAGGAGAGAATTTCATAAAGAATAGAGTATCTATGAAGAGACGACAGTCAGGAATGATAGAGTCTCAAACAAAACTATAAGATACCATCAGACCGGGCAATTAAGAGATCATTGGTAACTTTAGACAGAGCAATTTCAGTCAATTGATAAAGTCAGAATACAGATGGGAAAGGAATGAGAAGTAAGAGAAGTGTGGACAAAAGGTGTAGTAGGCAGCTTATTCTAGGAATTTGATTAAGAACAAAATATCAGACAAACATAAATAAGTAACTTCTTTACTTCAGTGGATTCATGATCAAATTAATATGGATACTTTTTTGAATGATATAGCCTTCAGTCTAGTCATACCTCCTTATCCTATCCAGCCCTCATACATGTCTTCAGATAAATCCTCCACACGGGCGATGTCCAGTGTTCCAGGGGTCTTACTCTATACATCTTAGAATTAGGTAAATGACAAAATAGAATACAAACTTGTCATTGACAATACCTCAGTCTTGCTATATAAAGAGAACATCCTTATTGGAGAGTTAAATAAAATTCTTTGAATGATCATTTAGAGAGTTTTATTGTGTCCCAGAAACTGTTGAAATTAGCACAATATTCTCTGAAAACAGGGACATCAGGAAGACTTTAACTTCTATGAGGAATTCTTTTTAGGATCTCTTTCTGGAGGGGTTCGATGTATTCTATCAGTAACAACTTTTCCCTCTGGTTCCATGATATCAGGGCAATTTTCCATCACTAGATCCTGTAATATTAAGTCCAGGCTTTTTTTTTTCTCTTCAATGTTTTCAGGAAGTTCAATAACTCTCAGATTGTCCCTCCTCTACCTATTCTGTAGGTCAGTGATTTTGCTGATGAGGTATTTTACACATTCTTCTATTTTTTTCTATTTTTTGATTTTGTTTAACAGGCTCTTGCTGTCTCATGAAGTCATTAGTTTCTGCAGACTCCATTTTTTTTAGGGAGGAGTTTTCTTCATTAACCTTTTGGAACTCCTTTTCTAATTGATCAATTCTACTTTTGAAAGAGCTTTCCATTTGACCAATTGAGGTTTTGAGAGAATTATTTTCTTTTTGCATTTGCCCAATTGAGGATTTGAGAGATTTAGTCTCATTTTGTATTTGACCAATTGTATTTTCTAATGATTTGTTTTCTTGTTGCAAGGTATTAATTGTCTCTAACAAATTTTCCAGTTGATATTTAAACTCCTTCCTTATTTCTACAAGGAAGTCTTTCTGTGCTGGAGGACAGATCATATTCTCCTCAGAGGTTCTAGGTCTATCTGAGTTAGGGTCTTTTCCTTCCAAAATTTTACTATGGATCTACCTTTCTGCTGACCTTTCTTCATTTTGCTAAGACCTTGAGTTGGGAAAGGCTGATTCACAGGGGTTTGATGCTGGTATCCCTAGAGGCTTTACTCACTGAGTGCAATTTCTCTGGCTGGCCAGTAGGAGGTGCTGGTTGCTTTCTCTGGAGTGTCTGTGACCTTGATTGAGGCCTTCTCCCTTAGCTTGAAGGGAGGATTTGAAGCTATTGAATCCTTTTGCCTTCAATCAATGGTGGGCTCTACCCTGGGGTGAGGTCATCCCTCTCCCTATTGTCAGCTGGACTGCTTCTTCAGCTCACACACCTGTGCCTGAGGCAGAAGTAGTCTATGATAGTGTTTGCTCTGGGAAGAGGCCTTAGCAGCAATGGAGACATGGACTCAGAGTTCCTCAGACCAGAGGAGCCCAAGGATGGTGTCCACAGCTCTCCTGCACTGGAACTCTCCCCCCCAGCCCTGTCAGCAAGCTCCAGAGGGTCAGTGCTGACAACCATGCCTCTGCTCCCTAGTTGAATCAATCCCCTGTGGTCTAGCCCCACAGCTGATCCAGCAGGTCCATCTCTTGGGCCCTCAGTCTCCCTGGCTCCAATTCAGCACCTAATCTGGCTGAACTGGGGCTGATTTGCCCTCTGCACCAGGACTTACCCACTGCTGCAGAAGACAAATCCTGAGGTAGATGTTCTTTCTCCTGGCTTTTCTTTCTGGGTTTTTTGGGTCGGATTTTTGTTAAGAGGTTTGTTTCATATGATAGATGGGGAAAGATCAGGAGACTTTAGAACTGTGCCTTTCTTCTCTCCACCATCTTGGCCAGAGATCCTATGAGGAATTCCTTAACCACTTGGATTATTTCCTGGAAATTAGTGATGATGACAAACATCTTTGACAAATACACATCTCACTTGATTTATTTTAAAGTTTTTAGAAGGCAGTGGGGTTAAGTGACTTGCCCAAGGTCACACAGCTAGGTAATTATGATGTGTCTGAGACTGGATTTGAACTCAGGTTCCTACTGACTCAAGGCAATGCTCCATTCACTGCACCACTTAGCTACCCAATCACTTGATATTTTTAATTAAAAGTGCTATTTTGTTATTTGATACATATAGAGAATAAAGGACTTTAATGCTATACTTTGTTCTACTAAATTGAAGGATTTTTAAATTTCCAATAAAAACCAGGCCATCACCTTGTATTCTCTTTACTTTCAGTAAATTGTGTGATTATAAAGGTTTATCTGCAATAGGTTATTGCTCATGAAAACATCTTTCATTTTTCATACCTTCATTCAGGATGCCCTTGATAGATGTATAGACTAGTACCATTAAAATATTTTGGTGATGAGAAAGTAAGCATGTGAGTTAGGAGTTATTAATGTTTTCCATTTTAATATCAATTCATTTTTTCCTATCCTCCTAATTGCTGAACCACTCCTTGCTATAAAGATGAAAAAAAGAAGTGGAAAGGGAAGCAGTTCAGAAAAAAGTAACCAATACATTGACTGTCAGATAATACATACAACATTCCCCATTCATTGTCCCCATCCTCTGCAAGATATACTTTTCTCAACACATGTTAAGTAATTTTTAAGTGTCTGAGTTTGGATTTGAACTCAGGTCTTCCTGACTTCAGAGCCAGTGCTCTATCCACTGTACCACCTAGTTGTCTCTTCCATAGCTTCTAACCTCTTAATATTTGGTTTCCAATCTCTTCATTCCACAGATACTGATCTCTCCAAAGTTATCAATGATTTTTTAAATGCCAAATCCAATGAAATGTTCTCAGTCCTCCTTCTTGTTCTATTTATAGGATACTGTTGATCACCCTCTATTGGTTTTTCATAGGTTTTCAGGATACCACTTCCTCTCAGTTCACTTTTTACTCTCAGATTACTACTCAGAAACCTTTGCTGGATCCTCCTCCATATCATGCCCTCTAATTGTAGATGTTTCACAGTATTCTATTTTGGGTTCTTTACTTTTCTCCCTTTTTACCATCAGTAAAATGGCAATCAATCAGTTCTCATGAATTTAATAATTATCTCTAGGCAGATGATTCTCAAATCTCCTAAATCAGTTTTAACTTCTCTGATCTCCAGGCTTGATATCCAATAGATATCTTAAATGCAGCTTGTCTGAAATTGAACTCATTTTCTTTCCATCTAAATCTCCACACCCCCATCTAAACTTTTTTATTACTGTCAAGGGAACTGCCATCATACTAGTCCTTCAAGCTCATAATCTATCTCTCATGCTCCATCTAATCTATTTCCAAGGCCTATCAATTTTGCCTTTGTAATATCTCTTGAATATGTTTCCCTCTCTTCTCTGTACTGCCAAAACCTTAGTGTAAATACCTATCATCTCATACTTAAACTACTGCAATAACCTGTTGGTGAGTCTGCCTGCCTCATCTCTCCCAATTCCAATCCATACTCCAATCAGACATCAAAGTGATTTTTCTGAAAGAGTAAGTCTGACCATGTTACCTCCCTATTCCCTGGTTCCTACTCCTTTTGACCTCCAGGATCAAATACAAAATCCTGTTGGGGCACTGGGCATTTTCCCCATGCTTGGAATATTCTCCATTTCTGCCTCTTGCTTTTCTGGTTTCCTTCAAATATCAGCTAAAAATCCTATCTTCTACAGGAAGTCTATCCCATCTCTCCTTAATTCCATTGCCTCTCTTCTCCAAATTATTTTCTAATAATTGACTTTTCCATGTTTATATTCATTCTGTGCTGAGCTTATTAATATATATTTGCATGCTATCTTCTTGATTAGATTGTGATGTTGTTGAGGACAGGAACTGTCTTTGGTCTCTTTTCATACCCTCAGCACGTAGCATGGTAGGCCAGCCAAGTGGTATATGAATAGAGTGCCAGTCCTGGAATCAGGAGAACCTCAGTTCAAATCTGGCCTCAGATACTTGGCAGTCACTTAACCCTGACTGTCTCACATCCCAAATCATCTCCATTCATCCTGATTCATGTCTGACCACTGGATCCAATGGCTCTGGAGGAGAAAGTGAGATTGGTGACTTAGCACAGCAGCCCCTCACTCAAATCCAATTCATATGCTTGTCATGGCATCACCTCCCTGATGTCATAGTCTTCTTCAAGAATGATGGATAAGCATCATTGGCAATCTGAATTTTTAAAACATATGTATAATTTTTATCATATTTTCCAATTTCCTGAATATCATGTGAAATCTCATTTTTGTTTTGACTTCTAGTTCTCTTTTTTTGTGATTTGGAATAATTTTGGTTGTTAGTAATATTCTTTTGAGGATAGTTGCATCATAATTTCTAACTTTTTTATCTGTTCCAAAATAGTTCTTAACAATAGTTTGTTAATTCCACGATTATCTCTAGTCTCAGAATCTTTTTAGAGATAGTTAATGGAAAGATTTTTCCCTTAAGTTAATGATTTCCCTCCTCATCCTAGTTTAATTGATTCTATTAATGCAAGTTTTTTTCCCTTAAACATCACATGTTGCACTTCTTGTTTGAACCTATACTAGAAATATCACCTATTTTTTCTTATTATATTATGATATCTTTCTATGTAGATTATGTTCCTCCTATTAGTTCTATGAGAGGGCACATGTCAGTGTCCTGTATACATTGGGTTTTTCTATGTTTGTTGAAAAAGGGGAATGGAAGCAGCATACTAAAGGGATGAATCGGAGAATGAATCTAAGACAACAAGTTATAAATATAAATACTTTGTAAAGGTAAAACAAAGTGAAAAAAAACTTAAAACAGAATCAAAAACCAGATAATAATTAGTTCTGAACAGTTAGATAAAGTAGCATTTTATAACACTGTGATTTTGTGGCAATAAGTACCTTTCAGCAAAACAATGTGGCAATATCATCTCCTCTATTAGATTTTTAGAAGATTTTTGCTCTACAAATTCCAATTATCTAAACACAACTTAACTTCTGACTTATACTTTATAGCCAAAGTCAGTGGTTTCCAAATTTTTATATGAATATATCTTCTGTTTGGGACGACTAGGTGGCACAGTGGATAGAGCACCAGCCCTGGAGTTCAAATCCAGCCTCAGACACTTAATTACTTAGCTGTGTGGCCTTGGGCAAGCCACTTAACCCTATTTGCCTTGCAAAAACATAAAACAAATATGTATATACATATATATCTTCTGTTTTATTATAAAATACACTGTATTCCACCAAGTTTTCATAAAACATTATTATTGTAGAGATCATGAAAAATGTAAGACAATTAAATTTAATTTCTGATCACTTCAAAAGATGATCAATAATTGTCCTTAGGTTGTTTTAACTTTTGTGGGAAACAATTCATTACATTGGTACTTAACAACATGAATTACACTCAGAAATACAGCATTATATAGCACCATTAACTTCCACATCAAAGTTTGTAAGTTTAGATACTTTATCTTTAAATGTGTTAGTCCTGCTTTTTAAAAATTATTATTTAAAAATCATTTTAATTGAGAAAAGGGATGCATTTGCATGTAATACACAATTATTTCCAAAAATGTTTATCATTACTTCATGATCCCATATTACTCTCCGGGTTTATGGGTGGTGTTACCTCCCTGTAGAGGCCGCTCTTGTGAGTTTGGGTTCAAGAGACCACTTATGCCTGGAAAATGTAAGCTCTGGTGATCCTTGAGCTGAAAGCTTCTTCAGAACTCTGATTTGATAACACAACTGTGTCATTCATGGCCTGACTATTCAATAAGCCCTGTTTCCAGACTTCTCGACCTGAGTTACATCCTGCTGGGTTAATTTCTGCCCATAAAACTGTTACATCATTGTTTTCATCCTGCATGCTAATTTTGTGATTTTCTTCTATAAGAATTTTTGGTTGGGGGGTTGGTTTTATAGATGAAGCACAGGAGAAAGCTGAATTTGAAGATATATTGTGGTATAAAAATGGAGTCAATAGATAAAAGGGAATTGTAATGGGAGAAAGAAAAAGAAGAGAAGGAATGGGAGAAGATATTTCAGATAATAAGATTTTTCTTTATTACAATGAGCTATTGCAATAATATGGAAGGGGAGAAGGCAAGGGGGAATGAGCGAATCTTTGCTCTCATCAGAGGTGGCTAGGAGAGGAAACAGCATATATATATATATATATATACATATATATATATATATATAATCAATGGGGTATAGACATCTGTAGTGTGAAGGAGAGAAAGGGGATGGTGGAATGGGGAGGGGGATGTGAGTGATGGAGAAGAGGATGGACCATGGGGAGAGAGTGGTCAGATATAACACATTTTCTTTTTTACTTCTTGCAAGGGACAGGGATTGGATGGCCTATCTGGGACCATAGGGCCAGGTGGATGCTGGGCTTGGGGCCTATTGGCCTCAGGGCTGAGGATCTGTCTGCTGTGCCACTCAGCTACCCTATAGCAGAGTCAGAGTGAAAGGAGAGATAAAATATAGTCCATGGTAGTGGAGAAGTATGAAAGGAGGGAGTTGCAATCAGAAATGGCAATGGTGGAAAAACATGGAAGTAACTTTTGTTATCGACTTATCATAAAGAATGTGATTCACCCGCAACAGAGCTGGTGGTATTGGAACATAGACTGAAGCACAATTTTATTGTTATTATTTTTGGGGGGAGGTTGCAGGGCAAATGGGGCTGGGTGGCCTGCCTGGGGCAGCTAGGTGATTGTTGGGTGTCTGAGGCCAGATTTGGATCCGGGTGCTCCTGGCCCAAGGGCCAGCACTCTATCTGCCACCCAGCTGCCCCTATTATTATTATTATTATTATTGTTATCATTATTACAATTTTATTTTATTTTGGGTCTTTTTTTGGTTTTTGCAGGGCAATGGGGTTTGGGGTGGCTTGCATGGGGTCACACAGCTGGGTGATTGTTGGGTGTCTGCAGCTGGATTTGGGCTTGGGTGCTCCTGGCTCCAGGGCCAGTGCTCCATCCACTGTGCCACCTGGCCATACCTAAAATTATTATTATTATTATTATTATTATTATTCTTTTCTTTTAATTTTAATTTTTTTCTTTTAATTTTTTTCTCTCCCCTTTACTTTATTGCCCATGCGGGCCTATATTTTTTGGGGGGAGAGGGGGTATTATGTTTCCTCTTAAAAAAGACTATTTTAGTAATGTATAAAAACACATTATTTGTACAAAATAAGAATAAATAAATAAATATTAATATTCATTAAAAAAGAATTGTTGGATGTTTTCAATAAACCAGCTCTGCCAGTTGTCCTCACATTCACCACCCAGGTGTGTATGTGTTTTCTTTTCTATCCTGACCTGAATGGATCCCCTGCTGGTCTGGAGATAGCAATACCTCTCAGTTTAGAAAATTCTAAAATGATGGAAACAGTCACTAAACTGATGGAAACAGTCACTGCTTTATGCCTAATTCTTTTATTTTAGGCTTGTTAGGGATAATTTTATGTTCAATTTTTCAAAAGAGTCATCCTTCTTGCTTAATCACTTACCACTGGCTTCAAAAGCCAATCAAACATTTTCCTATCTCTGTTTTCAAGTTCTGTGGTCAGCACAGAATGAATATAAACATGAGAAAGTCAAAAAAAATGAACAAAGTTAGAGAATCATAACAATTCCAATAGTAGCTCCCTTTAGAGGTCCTTTATTTGGTGGTATGTCCTCTTGAACAGGTGCATCCAATTATGGACTCTATTGTTTTGAATGCCTGAGCCCAGAGCATAGGTCTTTCAAAAAGTTTTCAGTACTTCATTTCCCATGAGACTGTATTCCTGCATCACAGAATGTTTGCATCATGAGTGGTTGGAAGGTGAAGAGAATTAGTTGCTACTTCTTGGGTTTATAAGCACAGGGAGAGAAATGTGAGCCCAGGGCATTGTAGAGATGAATGTAACCATGACATTCCAATATTGCTGGGGGGGGCTAGGCAAGTTTAAAACTACATGAAGTATATGTGAAGAAGACCGTCATATGAAGAAAGCAATTTCCAAGCAGTGGCCTCAAAGATTTCTATATTAAAGATTTGTATTCTGCAGCTATGAGTATTGCAGACTTATGTTCCAGACTATTCTAAATTACCTGCTACACTATACTAGCCACTGGGCTAAGTACTGGAAATACATAGAAAGAAATTCTAGGAGGAAGGAGAATCAGTGTTTAAAGTAACATCCTTCATTACTTATTTTTGTCTATTTCTTTTGGCCTGATAATGTTTTATTGATTCAGAGCTGTTTATCTGCTTTCTTCTTATTAATAGACTGACTTAACAAATCCCCAGTTTCAAACTCAGAAAGCAAAAGTCAGATAAAGCCAAGATAAAATGTTATTGAAAATAAGCAGTCTTGATTTGAACTTCCATAAACTTGCTTGAATCCAATGATGAATGAAATGTGGGCTACACCTTTTCCCAACTTTTATTACATTTATATTTTTATTTTTTCTCATGGTTTAGTTGCTGAATATACTGAGTTAGAATATTTATTACCAAGGCAAAAATAAGGATTTGCATCAATTATATCAAAGCAGCATTTCTGTGGCAAAAATACTGAAACATCTATGAAATGCAATTTCTCACTGTTTTAGCTGAGTTTGTGGTTGGTGACAATTTGCTTGAAATGAAAATAAAGTCAAAGGGACAATGGAATTGTTGGAAGTTTCATTTGATGAATCTTCCTAACTGTTCTAAATAAACATGATTTGTGATTGCCAGTGGATGTATATATCATGTTTCACTCCTACAATTCAGGGAAAGAACAATCATCTTGTTTGAAAAAATATGGGACCTAGGGGCGGCTAGGTGGTGTAGTGGATAAAGCACTGGCCTTGGAGTCAGGAGTACCTGGGTTCAAATCCTGTCTCAGACATTTAATAATTACCTAGCTGTGTGGCCTTGGGCATGCCACTTAACCCCATTTGCCTTGCAAAAACCTTAAAAAAAAAGATATGGGACCTGAGTAACTAAAGGTTATTGCTCAGTTTTTTTAAAGATTTTATTTATTTTGAGTTTTACAAATTTACCCCTATTCTTGCTTCCCTCCCCCACCCCTCCAAAGAAGACAGTCTGTTACTCTTTATATAGTTTACATGTTATGTATTGATCTAAGTTGAATAAGATGAGAGAGAAATCATATCCTTAAGGAACAAAAATAAAGTATAAGAGATAGCAAAATTACATAAAAAAGATAAACGTTTTTTCCCCTAAATTGAAGGTAAGAGTCTTTGATCTTTGTTCAAACTCCACAACTCCCTCTCTGGATACAGACAGTATTCTCCATTGCAGATAGCCCAAAACTGTCCATGATTGTTGCACTGATGGAATGAGCAAGTCCATCAAGGATAATGATCACCTCCATGTTGCTGTTGGGGTGATCAATGTTCCCCTGGTTCCACTCATCCTGCTCAACACCAGTTTATGCAAATCCCTCCATGCTTCCCTGAATTTCCATCCCTTCTGGCTTCTTTCTTTTTTTTTTAATGTGACTTTATTTATACATTACTAAAATATTCTTGTTTAAGAGTGAACACAGTACCCTCTCCCCTACAAAAAAATATAGAAACTGATGAGAAAGAAAGTGAAAGAAAGAGAAAAAATGTGTTTCAGTCTGTGTTCTCATACCACCAGTTCTGTCTCAGGTAGATCACATTCTTTATCATAAGTCCATCACAGAAGTTAATTCCATATTTTTCCACAGTTGCTGTTGCTGATTGTAATACCCTCCATCTATTCCTACCCACTACCATATATTCTTTTTTCTCTCTTCTTTCACTCTGTTCTTCTTCTAAAATATGCTTTAGGGTAGTTGAGCAGCACAGCAGAAAAAGCACTGGCCCAGTGGCCAAGCAGCCCCAAGCCCATATATCACCTCAGAGATCCAGCAACTTACTGGCCCTGTGATCCCAGACACCAGCAACTTGCAAAAAGCAAAAAAGAAAATGTGTTATATTTGACTATTCTCTCTATGATCTACCCTTTCCTCTATCACCCACACCCCCCTCTCCCCCCTGTCCCCCTTCTCTCTTTTTTACTCTAGATGTCTATACCCTATTAAGTGTCTATGCTTTTTCCTCTCTGAGTCATTTCTGATGTGAGTGAAGGTTCCCTCATTCCCCCTAGCCTTTCCCCCTTCCATATCAATGCAAAAAATATCTTAGCCTACTCCACCTCTCCTTTCTCTTCCTCCTAGTACATCTCCCTTTTAACCTTTGACTCCATTCTTACAATATATTATATCTTCAAATTCATCACTCTCCTGTGCTTCATTTATAAAAGCTCCTTCTATCTGCTCTATTAAATGTGAAGGTTCATATAAGTATGCAGGAATACATGCAGTTTATCACTGAGTCTCTGATAATTTACCCTTTTCCTCTGCTCTCTATGCTTCACCTGAGTCCTGTACTTGAAGGTCAAACTTTCTGTTCAGCTCTGGTTGTTTTAAGAGGGACATTTCACATTCCCCTGTTTCACTGAAAGTTCATCTTTTCCCCTGGAAGAGGATGTTCAGTTTTGCTGGGTAGTTGATTCTCAGTTACGTTCCAAGCTCTTTTGCCTTCCAGAATATAATGTTCCAAGCCTTAAGAGCCCTTAATGTAGTTTCTTCTAATGTCCTGTGTGATCCTGACTACAGCTCCATAATATTTGAATTGTGTCCTTTTGGCTGCTTATAATATTTTCCTTTGACTTGGGAATTCAGGAACTTGGGCATAATTTTCCTGGGAGTTGGTTTTTTTTTCTTTGTATCTCTTTCCTTGGGAGATTGGTGGATTCTCTCAATTTCTATTTTGCCCTCTGCTTCTAGGATATCAGGGCAATTTACCTGTAGCAATAATTTTTAAATTATCTTTCCTGAATCTGTTTTCCAGGACAGTTGCTTTATTCAATGAGATGTTTCACATTTTCTTCTAATTTTTCATTCTTTTGGTGTGGAAGTATTGTGACTTGATTTCTCATGAAGTCATCAGTTTCCTTTAGCTCCACTCTACATCTGAATGATTTGTTTTCCTCAGAGAGCTTTCTTATCTCCTTTTCCATCTAGCCAATTCTGCTTTTTAAAGCATTCTTCTCCTCAATAACTTTTTAAACTGTTTTATTCATTTGACCTAAGCTGGTTTTTACCATGTTATTTTCTTCAGCATTTTTTTGGATCTCCTTGACTAAGTTGCTGACATTGTTTTCATTTTTTCCTGCATCTCTCTCATTTCTTTTCCCAATTTTTCTTCTATCTCCCTTACCTGATTTTCAAATCTTTTTTGAACTCTGTCATAGCCTGACCTCAATTTCTATTTTTCTTGGAGTCTTTAGATGCAGAATCTTGCACTTCTTCATCTTCAGATTCAATATTGTGATCCTTCTTGGCATCATAGACAAAGTATTTGTCAATGGTAAGGTTCTTTGTTTTTCTGTTTACTCATTTCACTAGCCTGTGCCTGGTTTTGAAGTACTTCCTGAGCTTTTGAGTTTTTGGGGGACAGCCCTATGAGGACCTCAGTGCGTGAAGCTCTGTCTGCTCTCCTGGTCTGTGAATGACCACAAGTACATGTCTCTATCATGGGGCTGAGGGGGTTCCCTGTTCTATGGGTGACCTAGACTGCAATCAGGATCTGAATGTGGTCAGAGCTCCAGAGTCCTGTTCCAGGGACAGAGGACAGACCTCGGAAGTTTTCCTCCACTCTCTTACCTTCAGTGGACTGTGCACTCAAGGCACAGCTTCCTAGAGGCTCCTGCTTGCTGGCTCCATGGGCCTGCTTCTGTTTCCTGTATCTGGGCACAGTGAGTTCTGTGGCCATGCTGAGTTCCATGACTGCACTGAATGCCACAACCAACTGAGGGCCTGGGCTTCACATTCACTCTGGCTCAGGTCTCCCTGCTGATCTTCCAAGTTGTGCTTTGTGCTCCCTGGGATGCAGGTCAGGAAACTGCTTCTGCTGCTGGGAGCCTCAGCTCCCAGGCACTCTAGGGCTGTTCCCAGGAAGCTGAAGTTTCTTGATTCTTCTGGGGCCACCCCTCTAACCCCATGGAACAGAGTTTTTCTACTATTTTCCAGGTTACCTTGGGCTGGAGAATTGCCTCACTGGATCTTTCTGTGGGTTCTGTCTTTCAAAAATTTAGTTAGAGTTATAATTTTAAGTTTTTTGAAATATTTTTGGAGAGAGTACCTAGGAGAGGCTCTTCTTCTGCTGCCATCTTGACTCTGCTCCCAATTTTCTCCCATTTTGTTCAGTTTTAAGGAATTAGAAAGTGGAACAATTACAGTGGAAGAATTACAGTGGAAACTTCCAGGGCTTGCTTCACTCCTTGTGCTGTCTATATACTCACCTTGTTTAGTAAAAGATATGTGCTGGGAAAGCTTTGATTATATCCTTTGTCTCCTTCTAATTAATAGGAAAACTTAAAATCCACAACATGTAAAGGGCAAGACTACAAATGTATCACATCTAAATCTGGAATTTGCATAGGAAATAGCTACAGCAGAAAATAATAGTGAAGAAACATAAGTATTTTTGGTCATGGTTAATATATGAATTTGATTTGATTATTTATGTTCATTAACTATAAGGGGGGAATGAGATTTAATAGAGAAATTAACAATCTGGATGCTAAAAATAGAGTAAAAGAAAGAAAAGAGAGTGATTTTAACTTTTTAAAAATGTATTTTAAGAGAACAGAAGACAACATAAAGACACAAATGTAAATTCTGAATCTTTAACATGCTGAGTTTATTATATAATCTTTTTTTAAAATGTGAGTTTGTATATAAGCAGGATTTATGGTATTATGTATAATTTTTTCTGCTATTCTATGCTTATGTAAATTTTTATATTTGATGAAGTTTATTAAGTTCAGAACAACAAAGCAATTCCCTCTACTCCCCAGAGTTTAAAATATTTTTAATGTATAAATCTAGGATCCTCTATAAAGGTCAAGGGGTTAAACATTTGATAGTTCAGGTAAAACTTTAAGATTAGAGTAGAACTATCAGGATAGAAAATATTGATTAATCTTTTGTTTTGCTTAGACTTATCTCCTTATTGTATTTGTATCTCTAGTTGTATTTACTCTGATGGGAATGTACTACTTTCACTACATTTCCATATTGCACACATATTTTGATTCCAATTTAAATTCTACCTTTTCCAAGAAGCTTTTTGAATCATAGTATTTTAAAATTTTCTTTTCTTTATTTAAGGTAATGGGGCTAAGAATGACTCGCCCAACTTCACACAGCTAGGCAATTATTAAGTGTCTGAGGTGGATTTGAATTCAGGTCCTCCTGACTCCAGAGCTAATGCTCTATCCACTAAGCCACCTAGCTGCCCCTAAGCCACAGCATTTTAACTGTTTGAAAGGATCATCTAGTGTGATGCCATTTTACAGGTGAAGAAAGTGAGATGGAAAGAGGTTAAAGTTCTTGTCAAAAATCAGCTGTGAATGGTAAAACCAGGGCAAAAATTCAGTTCCATATTCTTTCACTCTACTGCTGTCTATTGAGCATATACTTCAAAGAATTTTAGTCCTAGAACAGACCAAAGATTAAAGAAAATATAATCTAGTTCACTTATTTCATTTCTAATTTAAATAGCTGACATTTATATATATATATATATATACATATATATATATGTATACACATATATATATATATATATATATATAATTTTAATGTTTACAAAGTACATTAGATATGTCAACTGAGTCTTACAAAGACCTGGTAAGCTGAGTATTCTTCTTCTTCTGTCAGAGAAGATGGAACTGAAGTTTGGAAATATTAAGAGTCTTTTCTGAGGTCATAGCAAATACACGAAGCAGGGTATTTGAACCCAGATCTTCCTTGGAATCAGTGTTCTCTTTGTTTACTCCAATATATACCTAATAATATAGTTCTGATTCTCAAAAGACTTACATTTTAATGATTGACTTGACTCCTGCTTGACAACAATATCTCAACCCTCTTCATCTCATTATCCATTCATTAGAATTTTTCTGCTAATATCTGAGGCACCTTATAGAAGGGAGATTTAGATACCCATATATGCCTATTTTAAACACTTCTGTGAGAGATATTTGGAAATTTCTTTTTAAAAAAATCTCTGTTGGTAGATTGGTAATTGTTTTTCTGCTTGCTTCCAAAAATTTGAGGTCTTTTGATAGATGATAATAAAGAAATCACCTTGTTGTAGCAATCTAAATAGAAGACAGGTAATTTTCAGGGACTTGATGTTCACTGTGGCTTTGTTTTGGTTTTATACTGAAGCAGCAACACCTAAAAATTGAACTTAGATGAGGAGGTGAAAAAGTGTGAAGATATGAAATGAAAGAGAACGTTTAATTTAATCGTGTGTGTGTGTGTGTGTGTGACTATCATTATTATTAATAGCTGCAAATATCTGCTAAATATCTTACACTCAATAATGTACTAAGATCCATAAAGTGATTTTGATTGCCTTTTTCCTATGAGAAATCTATCTAGATTTGAACTTTTTTGGCCAGATTTTTAAGCAAGGCATCCTAATCTAAATTCCAATTACAAGTAAAATTATTACTGTTTTAAAAGAAAGATTTTATTTACTTTGAGTTTTACAATTTTTCCCCCTACTCTTGCTTCCCTCAACCCAACCTCTACATAAGGCAACCTGTTAATCTTTACATGGTTTCTATGGTATACATTGATCTAAATTGAATGTGATGAGAGAGAAATCATATCCTTAAGGAAGAAAAAGTAAAAATATAAGAGATAGCAAAATTACATAATAAGACAAAGGTTTTTTTTTTTTTAAATTAAAGGTAGCAGCCTTTGGTATTTGTTTATACTCCACAATTCTTTCTCTGGATACAGGTGGTATTCTCCATAGCAGATACCCTGAAATTGTGCCTGATTATTGTACTGATAGAATGAACAAATCCATTATGGTTGATCATCAACCCCATGTTACTGTTAGGGGGTACAATGTTCTTCTGGTTCTGCTCATCTCATTCAGCATCATGCAAATCCTTCCAGCCTTCCCTGAATTCCCATCCTTCCTTATTTCTAATAGAACAATAGTGTTCCATGACATACATATCCCACAGTTTGCTAAGCCATTCCCCAATTGAAAGACATTTACTTGATTTCCAATTCTTTGCCACTATAAACAGGGCGGCTATGAATATTTTTGTACAAGTGATGTTTTTACCCTTTTTTCATAATCTCTTCATGGTATAGGCCCAATATGGGTATTTCTGGACCAAGGGTATGCATATTTTTGTTGCCCTTTGGTGTAAATCCAAACTGCTCTCCACAAAGTTTGGATGAGTTCACAACTCCATCAACAATGTATTATTGTCCCAGATTTCTCACATCTCTTCCAAGATTGATCATTGTCCTTTCTGGTCATATTGGCTAGTCTGAGAGATCTGAGGTGGTACCTCAGAGATGCTTTAATTTGCATTTCTCTAATAAGTAATGATTTGGAGCAATTTTTCATATGGCTGTGGATCGCTTTGATTTCCTCATCTGAAAATTGCCTTTGCATATCCTTTGACCATTTGTCAAATGGGAAATGACATGTTTTATTTTTAAAATTTGACTCAATTCTCTGTATATTTTGGAAATGAGTCCTTTATCAGAAATACTAGCTGTAAAAATTGTTTCTCAATTTACTACATTTCTTTTGATCTTGGTTACAGTGGTTTTGTCTATGCAAAAGCTTTTTAATTTAATGTATTCAAAATTATCTAGTTTGTTTTTAATGATGTTCTCCATCTCTACCTTGGTTATAAACTACTTCCCTTTCCATAGGTCTGACAGGTAAACTATTCCTTGATAATCTAGTTTTCCTATATTATTGTTTTTATGTCTAAATCCTGTATCCATTTTGATCTTATCTTGGTATAGGGTGGTAGGTGTTGGTCTAATCCAAGTTTCTTCCATACTAAATCCCAAATTTTCTAACAGTTATTATCAAAGAGAGAGTTATTATTCCAATAGCTGGACTCTTTGGGTTTATCAAACAGCAGATTATTATAATCATTTCCTGCTATTGTATCTAGTTTATTCCACTAATCCACCACTCTATTTCTTAGCCAATGCCAGACCCTTTTGATGACTGATGCTTTATAATATAATTTTAAATATGGTAGACCTAAGCCACCTTCTTTTGCACTTTTCTTCATTGAATTCCTGGAAATTCTTGACTATTTATTTCTCCATATGAATTTACTTACAATTTTTCTAACTTATTAAGATATTTTTTTGAATTTTGATTGTAGGGAACTAAACAAGTAGTTTAATTTTGATAGAATTGTCATTTTTACTATATTACTTTGACCTATTCATGAGAAGTTGATTTTATTAATTTTCCCTTTATTTTTTGATTAGTTTTTCCTCTTAGTTTTTTAGTTGCATATTTAGTTCATTTATTTTCTCTTTCTCTAATTTATTCATGTAAGCATTTAAAAATATAATGTATCCTTTGACTTCTCTGAGTGAATCCCATACATTTTGCTATGTTGTTTCATTATAGTCATTATTTAGTATGAAATAATTGATTCTTTCTATAAATTTGTTGTTTGAGCCACTCATTTTTTAAAATGAAGTTATTTAGTTTCCAATTAGTTTTGAGTTTTTGTCTCCCTGGCCCAATATTCCACATGATTTTTATTGCATTATGATCTGGAAAAAATATGTTCACTATGTTCTGCCTTTCTGCAACTGATCATTAGGTTTTTATGCCCTAGTCAATTTTTGTATAAATGCTGTGTGCTGCATGAAAAAAAGTATATTAATTTCTCTGCCCATTCAATTTCCTCTGTAAGTCTATCATATCTAGGTTTTCTAACAATCTATTTACCTCCTTAACTTCCTTCTTGTTTATTTTATGATTAGATTTATCTAAATCTGAGTATGAGAGGATGAGGTCTCCCACTAGTAGAGTTTTGGTGTCTCTGTCTTCCTATAACTCCTTCAAATTCTCTTCTAAGAATGCTTTACCATTGGGTGCATACATATTTAGTATTGAAATTACCATACTGTCTATGTTACCTTTTAGAAGGATACAGTTTTTTCCTTATATCTTTTAATGATATCTATTTTTGTAGCTACTTTGTCTGAGATAAGGATTTCTACCCCTGCTTTTTTTTCACTTCAGCTGAAGCAAAATACATTTTGCTCCAACCTTTTACCCTTACTTTATATGTACCTCTCAGCTACAAATGAGTTTGTGGAAGCAGCATATTGTAGGATTCTGGTTGTTAATCCAATCTACTATCCTCTTCCAATTATGGGACAGTAAATCCCATTTACATTCAAAGATGTAATTACTACCTCTTAATTACCATCCCTGCTATCTTCCCTCCATTTGTATTTCCCCCCTTTTTTCACTTTATCCATACTTCCCAGTATTTTTTTTGAACAGTACCACCTTCAGAGTATTTGTCCCCCTATATCCAACCCCCTCCCCTTTCTTTCTTTCCCCTTTCCTTTTCCCCTTTTTCCTTTCCTTCCTTCTGTTAGTTCCCCTTTTCCTCCCCCCTCACCTTTCCCCCCTTTTAAAACTTGAAAGGTAAGACAAATTTCTTAACTCTGTGTGTGTGTGTGTGTGTGTGTGTGTGTGTGTGTTATCTTTAAGCCAAGTCTGATGACAGTAAGATTCAGGTAGTTCTCACCTCCTCCCTTCTTCTTCTCTATTGCAATAGGTCCTTTGTACCTCTTGATGTAATAATATTTACCTCATTCAGTCACCTCCCTCCTCCCTTCTCCATGCTGTCCCTGTTTTTAAGGAGGTATTTTTTTTTAAATCATTCTATCTGAGTCACAGAAAGGTCATGAGTTGTCTTTCAATTTTGGCTAAGTATATTCTTTCTAATAGAACTATAATTCTCAAGAGTTATGAGAATCTTTCTCCCAAGTGGGGATATAGCCAGTTTCATGTTATTGGATAGCAGTGTTTTTCTTCTTTACCCTTTTTTTAGCCTTTTCATGTGTCTCTTGAGTCTCCTGTTTGATGTATAAATTTTCTATTTAGCTCTGGTGTTTTCATCATGAAATGTTGGAAGTCCCCTATTTCGTTAAATGTCCATCTTTTACCCTGGGAGAAAAAACTAAGTTTTGCTGGATAGTGGATTCTTGGCTACATTCCAAGCTTCTTTGCTCTTTGTAATATCCCATTACAGGCCCTTCAATCCCTTAATATTAATGCATCCAAGTCCTGTGTAATGCTTATTGTGGATCCTTGGTATTTATATTGTTTCTTTCTGGCTGCTTGTAAGATTTTCACTTTTATCTGATAGTTCTGGAATTTGACTATAATATCCATGTTCATTTTAAGATCCCTTTCTGGAGGGGACCAATGTATCCTTTTTTTCTTAGGTTTTTTTTCCAAGGCAAATGGAGTTAAGTGGCTTGCTCAAGGCCACAAAGCTAAGTAATGATTAAGTGTCTGAGACCAGATTTGAATGCAGGTACTCCTGAATCCAAGGCTGGTGCTTTATCCACTATGCCACCTAGCTGCCCCAATGTATTCTTTCAATAACTATTTTTCCTTCTGGTTCCATGATGTCAGTGCAATTTTCCATCACTAAATTCTGTAATATGAAGTCCAGGATATTTTTTCTCTTCAATGTTTCCAGGAAGACTAGAATTCTTAGGTTATCTCTTCTTGATCTATTCTTGAGGTTAATGGTTTTGCTGATGAGATATTTTACATTTTCTTGAACTTTTAGATCTGTTGATTTTTGTTTTACAGAATATTGTTGTCGCATGATGTCATTAATTTCCACAGATTTCATTCTGTCTTTTAGAGAATAATTTTCTTCATTTACCTTTTGCAACTCTTTTTTCCAATTGGTCAATTCTAATTTTGAAGCAATTTTCCATTTGCCTAAGTGTAGTTTTGAGAGAATTATTTTCTTTTTCATTTGCCTAACTGAAGATCTGAGAGAATTATTCCTATTTTGTATTTGTCCAATTGTATTCTCCAAGGATTTGTTTTCTTGTTAAGAGATGATAATTTTTCTTGCAATATGTTAATTTTCTCTTGAGTTTCTTTTCCCAACTTTTCCTTTTAATTTTTAAGCTCCTTCCTGATTTCTTTAAAGAAGTCGTTCTGGGATGGAGACCAATTCATATTCTCCTCAGAAGTTCTAGATCTCTCTGGGTTAGTATCTGTTCATTCTAAGTATTTCTCCACAGGCCCCCCTCTACACTGGCCTTTCTTCATTCCATTTTCCTAGAATCTTGTGTTGGAGGAGGGACTGACTCTCAGAGGTCTGCTTTTGAATACCCTAGAATCTCTGTTCACTTGGCTTAGTAGCTCCAAGTGGGCCTACCAGTAGGGGGCGCTGGTTGCTTTTTATGGAGTGTTTGAGGCTCTCAGCAAGAGGGTCTGAATTGTCTTTGAACAATGGCCTGGGCCCTGGGGGAGGTAGTTAATCTCCCTTTCAGCTGAGTGTACTCTGCTTCTCATACCTGAGCCTTGGGGAGGTGGGGGTTAGGTGCAGTTTCTGTGCTTGTTTTGGTTAGAGGACTGCTAAAAGTATGGTGCTTAGGCCCTGATCCCCAGGTCTATATCTAAGTGCTCTGCAACAATCTGTGCTGAAACTAAAGTTCCAGCCCGAATGGGACTCACCAGACCACTGCTCCTCCAGCCAAAGGTTCTGTGGCTAAAGTTGTTCCTCGGACCCACCAGGCACTGAAGCCTCTGTGGCTAAGGCTGATGCTCTGCCTTCACCCTGTGCCCTCAGGCTCTCTGCTCTGCACTCCCAGGTCACCCACAATCTCCTGAGACAGACCTTGAAGTAGATGTTCTTCTCCTAGCTTCTTTTTCTGGGTTTTGTCAATCTAATTTCTGTTTTGAGGTTTCTTTCATGTTATTTTTGAGGGAGGAACCAGGAGAATTTAACACAGTTCCTGTCTTCTCTCTGCCATCTTGGTTGTAAGTCTCTAAAAGTATTATTTAAAAAGGAGTTTATTTTATTATAATGACCATTACCTTTATATCAAATTAATGTAATATAGTTGACAAAGTGGATTTTAAGGCTGGAAAGGATCATGGTGATCATTTCAGGGATATGCAAATTGGGTGTGTGCTTCTTCAGGGATTAAGAGGAACTGGACTAGGAAGTAATGAGCATGTTTGACAGATATTATCCTAATGAAATAATGTACAATGTAAGTACAAAAATAATTGTGAGTTGAAGAGAGAATTATTTGAGGGCAAAAGTGCCTGGGAAAAGGGAGAATTGAGGTTATATTTTAATACACTTCAGACAAATGAAAGAGTAATTCCTACTGACTAGGAATTACTAAATTCCAAAATTCCTAAAACCAAGTGAAGTTTGAATGGGAAAACTTTTTTTTATTTTGAAGTAGGAAAAATAATTAATAGCAGCACAATGAAAGAGAAGCTAAAAAATCTCTGCAAAAAAAAAATCAATCTCCCAAGTGATTTCTAGTCAACAATTAACTTAGAACATTTTTGGTTTACCCTTGGTAAAACATATCCTATTTCTATTTATCACATTCACAGTGATTTAATTTAATTTATAGCAACTTATCTCTGAATCAGAATTCTCAGTCTGTTCTCAATTAAATTTGAAACAAGAAACAAATGACAGGCTGAACTTGAAATGGATAATATTCTTCAAAAATTGTAGTTACAATAAAATTATTGGTTGACAAGATTGTTGTTATTGTTATTTGTCCTTCATTTTGTAGGAGGATTATGTCATCAGTAACATAATACCATGACATGCAAGTGAACTGGATTTAAGTGAGAGAGGGCTAAGCAAAGTTACCAGTCCTATTTTCTCCTCCAAAGTCATTTGGACACAGAGGCAAAATGTAGATCAGAATGATAGAAATTGCCTTGAATGCAGTGGAAGACCTTGGCCATTTTAAGCTAATGTCTTTAACAGGTCTTAGTTTGGTTGAAGCAATACCTTTTCAGTGATTAAGGCTAGAAAAGAAAGAAGTAAGGTAGAGAATGACTTCTTTCACTTAGTTAAAATGAAACAATAGTAAAAAAACAAATATACTTAGAGTATATGGCCCAAAAAATTAAAAAAGGGGAGAGAGAGAGAGACAGAGAGACAGAGAGAGAGACAGAGAGACAGAGAGATAAAATGGAGATGGAGGAAGGAAAAAAGGATGGAAGGGAAGAAGGAAGAAAGAAAAGGAAAGAAAGAAAGAAAGAAAGAAAGAAAGAAAGAAAGAAAGAAAGAAAGAAAGAAGGAAGGAAGGAAGGAAGGAAGGAAGGAAGGAAGGAAGGAAGGAAGGAAGGAAGGAAGGAAGGAAGGAAGGAAGGAAAGGAAGGAAGGAAAGAAGGAAGGAAGGAAGGAAGAAAGAAAGAAAGAAAGAAAGAAAGAAAGAAAGAAAGAAAGAAAGAAAGAAAGAAAGAAAGAAAAAGAAAGAGAGAGAAAAGATAGAAAGAGAAAAGATAGAAACAATTGCTATTTGCATTCACTCTGAGCCAATCAAAGTCCAAAAAATGATCAGGTCATGCTTGACTGGGGATCTCTTGTTAGCCAATTGATGAAAACCAGGGTGATTTAAGACATGTTCTTTAAGAATTAGCTAATAAACCCCAAGATAATTTGTGATATTTCAGTCACCAAAAGTTATCTTTTAGTGACATCAATAGTGAAGGAAAGGGAAAAAGGAAGGAAAGAAAAAAAAAAGAATAGAAGGAAGGAAGAGAGGAAGCAGGAAAAAAGAATGAAAAAAGGAGAGTGAAAGAAGTTACATTATTCATAGTCACATAATTATTAAATAAGTAACAGAGGTAAGGCTTATACTTTGGTTCTCTGACACCAAATCCCACATATTTTCTATTACACATCATTGTCATCTCTAGAATAAATGTATTATATATACATATATGTATATATAATACATATATACTTGGTGTTTATGCATACATAAATGTGTACATATGTGCATTTGTATACGGTTATATAATATGTAAAATTTGTGATAGAAAAAGTAACTGCAGAACCTGAAGAAACTTGAAGAAAACTAAAAACTTGTTCTCTAGCTCATTGTCACTATCTCCAACCTGCCTCCTTATCTAGGCTAAGGGCATTGATTTCTATCAGTCATGAGAAAATCTTCTGCCAATTGGCTTTGGGTTACAAATAGATAGATATGTTGCATATACTCTAACTTTTTTTAGGACTCTCATATTATGAAGTCATAGATATATTTAATAGCATTTTATATCACTTAACATCATTTCATTAAATTAAATTAAATAAATATAAATTTGTTGATTTAAATTAAATTTATTACATTGAAGTTTATTTATGTGTGTGTAAACATACATACATGCATAAATTTGTTTTATGGGTTACCATAGTCAAAATGTTTCATCAGTCATATGTTCAGCCTTATGGTTGTTTTTAAGTGTCTAGGTTGGTACTTGGAAAATAGTCTGGATCTAGTACAGGGACCTACTCCAAAGCTTTTGATCATGGTAGGATCTGCTGGAGGTCTCAGGTTATGCTGATGTAGACTTTAAGAACTGGAAAGCCACTTAAAATTGTATTTACTTTTATGATAAGTTACTCATCTTAAGTATTTGGAGTTTTAAACTAAGTCCTCAATTAGAAATTCAACCCCAACTATATATCCAAGTATATACCCAACTCCAAGTATTCAGCTCCAAGTCTATATCTATCTTATATGTAAGGATTATTCCCGTTACAATAATGCATTTTTCCCATATAGCTATCAGAATATATTGTGGAAAAGTGCCTGGCCATATTTATTTGTCAGTTTACCAGTGTTGAGTTCTCTGAATGTAAGGAATATAACTTATAACCTCCTATTTTCATATAACATCTAACAAAGTTATAGTTACAAAATGTGTACTTCAGAAATATTTCTTACTTTTTAAAAAAATGTAAATTATAGACAAAATACATAAAAAGGTAATCAATTAGTATTACTAATGACTCTCACAATGAAGTGGCATGTGACTTGGAATAAAAACACAAGATATTATCATAGGCTCATTTTATTGCAATGAATATGTTCACTGGTATTAATAGCATTCATAAGTATAAACCACTGCTTAATTTTTCAATTCAATAAACACTTACCAAGTCTACTTCAAGAAAATTTTTACTTATATATAAATAATTGTCCTAGATAGCAAGATATATATGTGTGTGTATGTGTGTGTATGTATGTATGTATGTACTGTGTGTATATACACTTAAATGTATTGTTTATTTTTAAATGTATTCTATATTAAGCATCTGAGATTGGATTTGAACTCAGTCCCCCTGACTCCAGAGCTGGATGCTCTATCCATTGCTCCACTTAGCTGCCCCACTTAAATGTATTCTCAATCTCAAAGATCTTACAACACCATAAATATATTTAAAATATGTATACACATGGATTATTATATAACACGTATTATGGATAACTATAGTATATATGCATATATGTGTTCATTTTATATATGTATGTGTGTGTTTATATAGGGATACAGAACTGACTCTCAGTTTAAGGAACTCCTGAGAAAGGAAACTGAGTTCACCAATGTAGGTCAATACTTTCTTTGCAATTTACAGAGAAGACACCTCTGTTCAGAGCAGTCCCATTAAACTCAAACTCTTCAATGCGACCAGGACCAGATGAAAATGTATTTGGGAATATTCAACAAAATAAACAAAAATAAAAAACAACATAGATAATGTCAATTTTTAGTTTTTCAAAATCAATTTTTAGTCTGCAGAAATTCATTTCTAGATGAGTTTGGCATGACTAATTAGGTGCTGAGAAGCTGAGTGTTTTACCACCGTCATATAGGAAATATGTATTAGAAGCAAGACTTGAACTGACCTGCTCAAAATCAAAGGACCATGAGTATCACATACACACACTGGTCCAGTGAGGTGGCTCCTCTGGGATATAGGGAAAGACATATGTAAATCCCTCCTGGGAATATCCAAGCAGATCTGGAAATCCTGTGCAGAAGGATAAAAAACACCTAGGAACTGAGAGGGAGAGAGACAGAGAGAGAGAGAGAGGGAGAGAGAGAGAGAGAGAGAGAGAGAGAGAGAGAGAGAGAGAGAGAGAGAGAGAGAGAGAGATACAGACACATAGAGAAAGAAATCAATCACTTCTCTGGATAGTGATATGGTCAGCCCATGAAGAAAGTCCAGGAAAAATAACTGAGGGGGGGGGGGGAAATCAGGAAATAAAGGAATATTTCCTTAAGAGGAAGAAAGAGAAAACTGAAAACAAAAAACAAAAAACTCATTCTGGCAAAAATGAACAAAAAGAAATCAGATTTATCAAAAGCTGAAGGAGATGGAGGTAAAATAGAAATATGAGATAATGGTCCAAAAGAAGGAGGTGGAGGCTGTCTATACAGAATAGATGTCTAACAGCAATGATGATGAAATTAGAGAAAAAGACTCAGAAACCAGATGTGGGACTGCTATAGCATTTGACAGGCAATTTGGGAAAGAGGTCAAATCTGGAACATTTCATTCCAAGTGTGAAAAGTTTTTAATTGCACTGTGGAAAACATTTTTAAAAGTCTTTCCTGGATCTGAACTAATACAGAGGTATAGCAGACAAAAGGAGAACTATTATATGCACATTTGACTCCAGTGGTGAGACATAAACTGTTTATTCTGTAGAGACTTTACACCATCAGCAGAAGAGCAATCTTAATGAGGAGCTGGTACCAGGATAGAATTAATTTTTAAAAGTTTAATTAATTTATTTTCAAATTACATGCAAAGATAGCTTTCAACATTCATCTTTTTTTGTAAGCTTTTAAGTTACACATTTTTCTGCCACCTTCCCTTTCCTTCTCCCTATGACTGCAAACAATTCAATATAGGCTGTACATTTAGAATTGCTTTAAACTGATTTCCATACTAGTTATGTTGTAAAAAGAAGAATTATAGAGAAGGAGAAAAAATCCATCGGAAAGAAAGAAAAGACATGATAGAAAAATTTTTTTTTTCAAAATGAATGGTCTACATTCAGAATCCATAGTTTCCTCTCTGGATATGGATGGCACATGTACATTATGTTTTCCTGGTTCAATTCACTTTACTCTGCATCAGTTCATGCAAGTCTTTTCACAAATACATCTTTTAGTTTGTCTGAGCTTTACATTGTTTTACTTCTTTTTTATCCCTTTAAAAATTATTTATTTTTCCATCTACATGTAAATCTCAACAATCATTTTTTGGTAAGAATTTGAGTTCCACATTTCTGTCTCTCCTCCCTCCTTTCCCTCCTCCCTATTCCTGACCCAAAACAATCTAATAAAAGTTATACATGTATAACCATGCTAAACATAAATCCATATTAATCATCTTGTGAAAGAAGACTCAAATTGAAATGGGAAAAAACATAAGAGAAAAAACATAATACATAAGACAATTAAAATTAAAGATGGCAAGCTTTGGTCTGCATTTAAACTCCATAGCTTCTTCTCTGGACATGAATTGTATTTTCTATCACAAGTCTTTAGAATTGTCTTTGATTATTTACTCTTGAAATGATCAAGTCTGTCATAGCTGATCATATCGTAGTGTTGCAGTTAATGTTTACAGTGTTCTGCTTCTGCTCACTTCACTCATCATCAGTTCATGCAAGTCTTTTCAGTCTATTTTGAAATCCTGTTCCTCATGCTTTCTTATAGAACAGTAATGTTCCATCACACTCATATATGCAGTTTGTTCAGCCATTCCCCAATTGATAGGCATTTCCTCAATCTCCAAATCTTTGTCACTACAGAAAAACTGCTATAAATGTTTTTGTACCTTTGAGTTTTTTTATCTTTAGCATTGGTATACCTGGTAGTGGTATTGCTGGAATGAAGGTATGCACAGTTTTATGAACCTTTGAGTATAGCTCTACATTGCTCTCTAGAAAGGTTGAATTAGTTCACAACTCTACCATCAATGCATTAGGGACCTAGTTTTCCCACATCTCCTCCAACATTGCTCATTTTCCATTTTTGTCATATTGGTCAATCTGACAAATATGTGGTACTGCAGAATTGTTTTAATCTGCATTTCTATAAATCAGTAATGAATTACAGCAATTTTCATAATACTTTAGATAGCTTTAATTTCTTCATTTGAGAACTGCCTTTTCATATCTTTTGATCATTTGCAAATTGAGGAATAACATTATATTATAATATAATTATAAATTTGACTCAGTTCTCTATATATTTTAGAAATAATTTCTTTATCAGAAACACTAGTTGTAAAAATTGTTTACCAGTTTAATGCTTTCCTTTTAATCTTTATTCCATTGATTTTATTTGTGCAAAATCTTTTAAATTCAATGTAATAAAACTCCATTTTGCATTTTAAAATGTTCTCTATCTCTTCTTTGGTCATAAACTGTTCCCCTTTCCTTAGATATGATAAATAAACTATTTCATATTCTCCCAATTGGCTTGTTATATCATCTTTTATGTCTAAATCCTGAACCCATTTTCATCTTATGTGAGATATTGGTCTCTTCCTAGTTTCTGTCATACTATATTCCAGTTTTCCCAGCAGTGAATTCTTATCCTAGAAGTTGAAATCAAAAAGCAGATTACTATAGCCATTTAATACGGTTTCTTTTGAACCTAATCTATTCTACTGATTCATCACTCTATTTCTTAGTCAGTACCAAACAGTCTTGTGACTCTTACTTTATAGTATAATTTTAGTTCTGGTATGACTAGGTCACCTTCCTTTGCATCATTTTTCATTATTTCCCTTGATATTCTTGATCTTTTGTTCTCAAATTAATTTTGTTGCTATTTTTCCTAGTTAATGTAGCATATTGTAGCAATAGAGTCACTATGCTGCATGATGGTACAGTTAGGTTGCACAGTGGATAGAGTGCCAGATCTGGAGTCAAGAAACCTTCACTTCCTGAGTTCAAATTTGGCCTCAGATAATTATTAGCTGTTTTATTTAGGCATGCTATTTAACCCTTTTGCCTCAGTTTCCTCATCTGTAAAATGAGCTGAAGAAAGCAATGACAAAAACCTATAGTATCTTTGTCAGGAGGACTCCAAATGGGATCATGAAGAGTAAGACATGACTGAAATGACTGAACAACAAAATTACTCCTTTTCTCTTCTAACCCATTCCTCATTTCTGGTTAACAATTGGCAGAAAAGAAATGAATATAATGACAAATTGTTACTACAAAATATTATATTACATGTCAAGTTCCTTAAAGGATCCTAGCCATGTCAGAATTCCAATAATGCCCACACATTGCTACCCTCAAGATAATGTCAAATAGGTTGAGTTGAGTCATACCTTAAGTCCTACCTTGGATCTAAATCAGCTCAAGATGGTCCAGCTTCCAAAGTGGTTCTTGGAATCTTTGTCTTCCTTCCATTGGAATTCATGGCAACAAGGGCAAAACAGGTAGAATGAAAAGGTTTTTTTTGTTGTTTTCTGTTTTTTTTTTTTTAGGTTTTTGCAAGGCAATGGGGTAAAGTAGCTCACCCAAGGCCACACAGCTAAGTAATTATTAAGTGTCTAAGGCTGGATTTGAACTCAGCTACAGGGCCAGTGCACTGCACCACCTAGCCACCCCTAAAGGGATTTTATTTGACCAGATTATCAGGGGTAGCTGGAATTTCAAGGATGCCTTGGTACCTTATGTGGGCCTCTCTACTTATTTTTTTAAATTTATTTATAAGGCGATGCCATTAAGTGACTTGCCCAAGGTCACACAGCTAGGTAATCATTAAGTATCTGAGGCTGGATTTGAACTCAGATCTTCCTGACTCCAAGACTGGTACTCTATCCACTGCACCACCTACCTGCCCCTCTCTGCATCTTTTTAAAAAATATAGATATCTTATTTGCTTGTTAATTATATATATATATATATATATATATATATATATATATATATATAATAGTAGTTTCTACTTATCATTTTTTGCAAAGTTTTGAATTCTACAGTTTTGTCCCCTTCCCTCCCTCCTTTCCCCACTCCCCTCACCAGTAGGTAGTCTGTTTCCATGTTATGCATATATCAAAATTGAATGTATTGAGAGCAAAAAACATGCCCTTAAGGAAGAAAGAAAATATTAGAGATAGCACAATGATGTAATACATAAGATAACTTTTTTAAAATATTGAAATATTGATATTAAATATTGTTGGTCTTCATTTAAACTCCACAGTTCTAAGTCTGGATACAGATGGTATTCTCTGTCACAGATCCCCTAAAATTGTCCCTGATTATTGCGCTGATGGAATGAGCAAGTCCATTAAGGTTGATCATCACCTCCATGTTGCTGTTAGGGTGTACAATGTTCTGGTTCTGCTCATCTCATTGAGCATAGATTCATGTAAGTTTTTTCCAGGCTTCTCTGAAATCCCATCCCTCCTGATTTCTAATAAAATAATAGTGTTCCATCACATACGTATATCACAATTTGTTTAGCCATTCCCCAATTGAAATCACCTCAATGTCTAATTCTTTGTCACTACAAATAGCCACTATGAATATTTTCATGCAAGTGATGTTTTTACCTTTTTTCATGATTTCTTCAGGATACAGACCCAGTGGTATTGTTGAATCAAAGAGTATTCATATTTTTATTGCCCTTTGGGCATAATTCCAAATTGCTCTCCAGAAAGGCTGGATCAGTTCACAGTTCCATTTACAATGCCTCAGTGGCCCAGATTTCCCACATCCCCTCCAACATATATCTTTCCTGGTCATATTGGCCAATATGAGAGGTATGAGGTGGTACTTCAGAGGTGCTTTAATTTGTATTTTTCTAATCAGTAATGATTTAGAGCAATTTTTCATATGACTATAGATTGATTCCTTCATCCGAAAATTGCCTTTACATGTCCTTTATCCATTTTTCAATTGGGGAATGGCTTGTTTTTTTTTATAAATTTGATTCAGTTCTCCATATGTTTTAGAAATGAGTCCTTTATCAGTAACACTTGCTGTATAATTTGTTTCCCACTTTTTTTATTTCTTCTGATATTAGAGTAGTTTTGTTTCTGTAAAAGTTTTTTTATTTAATGTATTCAAAATTATTCAATTTGATTTTTATAATATTCTCTATCTCTTCCTTAGCCATAAACTACTCCCCTTTCCATACATCTGACAGGTAAACTATTCCCTGTTATTCTAATTACCTTATAATATTGTCTTTTAAGTCTAAATCCAGCCTCGATTTTGATTTGTTAGTATAGAGTGTGAGATCTGGTGAGACATAGGTCTGATTCTAATTTCTGCCATACCATCTTCCAGTTTTCCCAGCAGTTTTTTATACAAAAGTGAGTTCTTATGCTAGGAGCTGAACTATGGGTATATCAAACAGCAGATTACTGGGGTCATTTTATGCTGTCACTCTTTTGCAACTAGTCTTTTCCACTGATCCACCACTCTTTTTCTTAGCCAGTACCAGACAGTTTTGATAACTGATGCTTTATAATATAATTTTAGATCTTCCAAGACTAAGTTACCTTTGTTTGCATTTTTCATTAAATTCCTTGATATTTTTGCCTTTTTTTTCTCCATATGAATTTAGTTACAATTTTTTTCCAGCTCACTAAAGTACTTTTTTGGAAGTTTGATTGCATGGCACTAAATAAGTAGTTTAATTTCAGTAGAATTGTGATTTTTGTTATATTACCTCGGCCTTTCCATGAGCAATTGATACTTGGCTAATTATTTAGAAATGATTTTATTTGTGTGAAAAGTGTTTTTGTAGCTGTTTTTATAGAGTTTCTGAGTCTGCCTTGGCAGGTAGACTTCCTAGTATGTTAGGTTGTCTGATGCTATTTTAAATGCAATTTTTCTTTCTAATTCTTGCTGCAAAGAGTGAGTTTTTTCTTCTTCCTTCCCAGTTATAACTCCTTCAATTTCTTTTTCTACTTCTCTTTTTGCTGCAGTTAACATGTCTAGTATGATATTGAAAGGTAGTGGCGATAATAGGCATGATTGTTTCATCCCTGATCTTATTGGGAATGCTTCTAGCTAATCCCCATTTAATATAATGCTTGCTGATGGTTTCAGATGATACTGCTTTTGATTCTAAGGAATAATCCATTTACTCCTATTCTTCTAGTCTTTTTAGTAGGAATGGATACTGTATTTTGTCAAAGGGTTTTTTAGCATCTATTGATATAATCATGATTTCTGTTAGGTTTGTTATTTATGTAGTCAATTATGCTGACAGTTTTCCTAATATTGAACCAACCCTGCATTCCTGGAATAAATCCTATTTGGTCATAGTGTGTTATCCTAGTGAAAGCTTTCTACAATCACTTTGCTAATATTTTATTTAAGATTTTTTCATCCATATTCATTAGGGAAATTGATCTATATTTTTCTTTCTCTGTTTTGACTCTTCCTGGTTTAGGTATCAGCACCATATTGGTGTCATAGAAGGAATTAGGCAGAGTTATATCTCCACTTATTTTTCCAAATAATTTATGTAGCATTGTAAACAATTGTTCCTTGAATATTTGATGGAATTCAATTGTGAATCCCTCTGAACCTAATCTGGACCCAAGATTTTTTCTTTGGGAGTTCATTGTTGACTTGTTAAATTTCTTTTTCTGAGATAGGGTTATTTAGATATTTAATTTCCTCTTCTTTTAACCTGGGCAATTTATATTTTTGTAAATATTTCTCCATTTCACCTAGGTTATCAAACTTATTGTCCTACAGATGGGCAACATAGTTCCAAATCATTACTTTGATTTCCTCTTCATTGGTGGTAAGTTCACCTTTTTTTTCATTTTTGATACTGGTAATTTGGTTTCCTTCTTTCTTTTTTCATTCAAATTAAGTAAAAAAAATTATTTATTTTATTGTTTTATTCATTAAATAAACTCTTGGTTTTGTTTATTAATTCAATAACTTTCTTGGTTTTGATTCTATTAATTTCTCCTTTAATTTCTAGAATCTAAATTTGGTATTTAATTTAATTTGTTCTTTCTCTAACTTTTTTAGTTTCATGCTCAGTTCATAGATTTCCTGTTTCTCTATTTTATTGATGTAAGCATTTAGAGATATACTTTATCCCCCAATGACTGCTTTAACTGTATCATGATAGTTTTGGGATGTTTTCTTGTTACTGTCATTGTCTTGCATGAAATCACTAATTCTTTCTATAATTTATTGGTTGATCCATTCATTCTTTAAAGTGAGGTTATTTAGTTTCCAATTCATCTTAGATTTGTCTCTCTATGGCCCATTATTACAAGTTATTTTTATTGCATCATGGTAGAAAATGATGCATTCAATATTTCTGCCTTTCTGCATTTGATTATGAGGGGTCTTTTTTGCCTTAATATGTGGTCAGTTTCTGTGTAGGTGCCATGTACTGCAGAAAAAAATGGTGTATTTCTTTCTATCCCCATTCAGTTTTCTTCACAGGTTTATTATGTTTAAGTTTTCTAATATTCCATTTACCTCTTTAACTTCCTTCTTATTTATTTTATGGTTAGATTTATCAAATTCTGAGAAAGTGAGTTGAGGTCTCCCATCAGTAAAGTTTTTCTGCCTATATCTTCCTGTAACTCATTTAGCTTCTCCTCTATGAATTTGGATGCTATTCCACTTGGTGCATATATATTTAGTATTGAAATTGAATCATTGTCTATGCTACCTTTTAGGAGGATATAGTTTCCTTCCTTATCTCTTTTAATGAGATCTATTTTTGCAATTGCTTTGTCTGAGATAAAGATTGCTCCTCTGCCTTTTTCAATTCAACTGAAGTATAATATATTCTGCTCAATCCTTTAACCTTTACTCTATGTGTTTCTTGTAATTAGCATATTGTAGAATTCTAGTTTTTAATCCACTCTGCTATCCACTTCTGTTTTATGAGAGAGTTCATCCCATTCACATTCAAAGTTATATTTACTAACTCTTTATTGCCTTCCAAGCTATCTTCCCTCCGTTTGTATTTACCCCTTTTCCTATTTCCCAGTATTTTGCTTCTGAATTCCACCTCCTGTGTATTTGCCCCCTTCTATCCAACTCCTCCCTTTTCTTTCCCCTTTCCCTTTGCACCTCCTTCCTTCCTTTCCTTCTGTCAGTCCCTCCTTTCCTACCCCTCTCCCTTTCCCTCTTAATACTTAAAAGGTAAGATAAGTTTCTATTTGCCTGTTTGTTTGTTTATTTTTTGTGGGTTTTTTGCAAGGCAATGGAGTTAAAAGACTTGCCCAAGGTCACACAGCTAGGTAATTATTAAGTATCTGAGATCAGATTTGAATTCAAGTCCTCCTGACTCCAAGGATGGTGCTCTATCCACCCATAAGATAAGTTTCTAAACTCAACTGAACATGTGTGCTGACCCCTCTTTGAGCCAAACATGATTTGAATAAAATTCAGACCATTCTCATCTCCTCCCTTCTTCTTCCTCTACCTCTTCTCCTTAAAGTATAAAATCCTTTCCCTTTGTGTTGACTGGTGGGACATCATGCAGGGTAGCAGGTTTGCTTCCCTGTTAATCTCAATTTCAAGATACTTTATTCCTCAACTATAACTTTGACTTATTTCAGGAGTTAAGGAGATAAAGGAAGAGGAGAAAGGAAAAAAGAAGATACTGTTTACCTACTGAATTTCACAATCCAGGAGGGGTAGAATCCAAAACTGCTCAGTATCTCTACAAACCTATGAATCTGCTGTGGCTAATAATGTTGACACTCCCAAGGAGATCTCAATTATGTTGACTCCAATGAGAAGTCTCTACCCAACTTTCTGTTCTCCATGGCCATAGCTGTTGTGCTTTGCTACCCTTTTCTACTCTTCTCTCATATCAAACTTTTCCAGACATTGCAACGTTCCTAATTTCCCAACTCATCCTCTTCCTCCAACAGTCATTATAGACAGCCTCCTCTCCCAGAGCACTAGGGCAGTGGATACTTATAGGAAGAGATATAAGACAACAAATTCTGCCAATATCCACCAAGAAGAAAATGTTTTCAGTATGTGTATGGCAATAAATCTATTAACTAAGAACTCCTCAAGCTAACTTGAAAGAAACCTCTCCAGAGACTTGGCAATAAGATGCTAACTAGTTTTAGCCAAAGAAGCTCATAAGCATCCATTAAATATGGAATGGGGAAGTCATAATTTGAAACCTAGAGTCTAATATCTGGGTTTGAATTTTACATCTGTTATTCAGAACCTCAGTTTCTCTTCTATAAAAGTGGTTATTTTTAATTGAATTACCAATCTCATGATATTGTGAGGAAAATTGTTTTGAAAAAACAAAGACACTATTTAAATGTGAGTTGTTATTTCTTTTAAGTAGTTCAGTGATGCCAAATCAGCAATGTTCAGGAAAGAAGGAAATGGCAAACCACTCCAATATCTTTTCCAAGAAAACTCCAAATAGGGCCACAAAGGAGCTAATAAAACTCAAAAACAACCCAACTGAAAGCAATATACAAGATATAATGAAGAGCATAGAGTGAAAATGTTAAATCTGTTTAGGAAAAAATTCCAATAGTTCAAATGAGACATAACAAGGGCTTGGACTAGAATTACTGTCATAGTGAGAGAATTGCTAGAAGAGTTGAATTGACAGGTCATGGTGATAAGTGGCATAGAAAGTTGATGAAGGAAGGCCATGGTTGAAGCAGTTCATTTTCTTGAGCAAGTAAATTTGTTCATGTTCTTAGATTTATAGGGACAACTGAATGATGCAGTGGATAGAACACCAACCCTGGAGGGCCTGAATTCAAATCTGGCCTCAGACATTTAATTACCTAGCTGTGTGACCTTGGGCAAGTCACTTAATCCCATTGTCTTGCAAAAAATGTTCTTAGATTTTCTATATTGTGATGAGAATATAACTTGAGTGGTG
Organism: Macrotis lagotis; assembly: GCF_037893015.1. NCBI lineage: Eukaryota > Metazoa > Chordata > Mammalia > Peramelemorphia > Peramelidae > Macrotis > Macrotis lagotis. Next base: position 513,322,318 of record NC_133658.1, on the reverse strand, counting down.
CTGCTAGAGCTTTTTTCCAGAGGGCCAAATTTTAAGAGGGTGTTGAATTTAGAAGGTTCTGATGGTCACTTACAGTTCTTCAGTAACATATCATTTAGCACTTAAGAAATAATGATTAGATAAATTAGTTAAATAGGAGGCATACATGCAGCATTTTTACTATGGTATTAAATTTAATATGCACTTTTTTAAAAAAAGCATGTTCTGTTATACATTTTTATGGTTTCTCATACATTTTCCTTTCTTTGTTCAGCATCATCTATAATTTTTATCATTATGTTTATATTGGAAAAGAAAAGAATTTTAAATAATTAAATAATGATTTTTTTTTTTTTGGTTTGTTTTTAATTTAAGGCAATAGGGTTAAGTGATTTGCCCAAGGTGAATAGCTAATCAATCATTAAGTGTCTGAGGCTTTATTTGAATTTAGGTACTCCTGACTCCTGGGCTGGTGCTCTATCCACTGCGCCACCTAGCTGCCCCACCTAACTACCCCTCAATAGTAATTTTAATAGACAACAGCCTGGAGTAATTATTTCCTTTCATGCCCCACTCCTTACCACCCTGCCAACTCTCTCAACTCAGGATTCAATTTGTGGTTCATGCCCTTTGCCTTAAGCACAAAAATTCTTATTTTGTAGAATTGCCTATGTCCCTACAAATAGATTTAAAATCAAGCAAAAAGACAAAACTCCAAACCCTCAATGACTTTTTGTTAACTGTTAGTATTTTTGCTTTCTTATGCTTATTCATGTCTCTTGGGGTGCTTTAAATATAGTTAGCCTAAAGCTGGGCAGGACAAGTACTGAGGGGCAAAAGGTTTCATTTTTCAAGACACTCTTAGTTTTACCAGAACACTGGCCTGATGAAACCATCATTGCTGCATAACTTAAAAAGCCTTTTCCACAAATGATTGAAACATTGTTCTTATTGCTCCCTGATTACTGCACATACCTTGTAGTCAGACACTGTACAGTACCCTAATACTCCTTGAGATGACCTGAAATATTCAGAAATGGATTAGAAAAACAGTGACAATATTTTCTTTCCTAATATCAATATCTTCCTTTCCTAATAAGAGATGCCATGGATTTATAATCTTCCCTGAGGAAAGTAAATTAATTTTCAGGGTTTTTTTTTATATTTCTAATGAGAAGCAAATAAAATAAATAATCCTTCCCAGTATCTTTGGAGATAATTGTCTGGAAAACTATTGGATAACAATTGTCAAGCTACTTAAGGTCATTTCCCTAGCACATTAGCAACATTGAGGCCTGCTTCTGAGTAACAGGAACATGCCCTTTAGTCAGGGATTAATTAAATACAAAAGTTAAAAGAGAAACAGATGAATACTTAGCTTACAGAAGTGTAAGAAGTATAGTCCATGTTAATGCTTCAGTTCATTTTCAAAGCTAGTTTTCTGATTACACTACTGGTGTAAAAAGTTCCAATCTTGATTAATAGATTTTAATATGAAAGAGAGTTTATTCTAATGGATTAGCCTTGCCCTCTAGGAAGCATGCTTTACACAATGAAAGAATTCATTCCTAAATCCTACTTCAAGTTCAAGGTCAAGGACAAATCCATCCTTACCTAAGATCCTGGAATTTTTGTGTACTTCCACAAATGATCCCCTATATCCCCTATTTAAAAATGTACTTCCTCACTTCCATCTAGTAGAAACATTTCTTTTTTTTATAGTAATTTTTTTCAATTATATGTAAGGACAATTTTTATCATTCATTTTTCAAAAATTTTAAGTTCCAAGTTAACTCTTTTCCTTCCTCACCCTACCTTCCCCCAGGACAGCTAGCAATTTAATATAAGTTATGTATATGCAATTATGAAAAACATATTTCCACATTAGTCCTGTTGTGAAAGAAGAAACAGGCCAAAAGAAAAGAACTACCCACACACACAAAAAAAATTTAAAGTGAAAATAGTATACTTTGTTCTGCATTCAGATTCCTTCAGTTCTGTCTTTGGAAGTAGAGAGCATTTTCCATCATGAGTCTTTGGAATCATCTTGTATTGCTGAGATGAACCAAGTCTATCTTAGTTGTAGAAATCTTTAGCATTACTGATAAGTTACTAAGGTCCTGAGTCAGGAGGGGAATTCTTCCTGACCTAATGGAATTCTTGAGGGTACCTCTCCACCCTTAACAAAGATGGCAAGGAATAGATCCTGAGTTGAGGGCAAGTCTCTTGATGGACAAGTAGAGATCCCACTTTCTGATTTATAAATCATATAAATATGCTTGTTCAAAATCTCTCTTTGGGTCCAGATCCTAACTGTGTCCTCTGCAAGGCCTAGAGAAATTAATAAACATGAATGTTAACTTCATTCAATTTATTTTTTTAAAGACCAAATTCTGGAGGCTAACATACGTTAACCTTATTTTGTTCCTTATTAATAAGAATAAACTCTGAAGTCTATCACATTAGTTTAATTCTGTTTGTTTTTTTTATTAACATGTCACTCCGTAAAGTTGTCAGTACCTGATATAGTTCCCAATAAAATATAAATTTCTCAAGGGCAAGAATGGTTAAATATTGCCTTTGCATACTCAGAACCCAGAAAAGTATTTGTCACAGGTTACTATTGTTCAGCTAAAACCAAATGCAAATTTTGTTTGCTTGTTTCTTTCTAATGATAAATGTTAATCTCTACAACTCTTGGTGATCCTGTTTTGGGGTTTTCTTTGCAAAGATATTAGAGTGGTTTATTATTTCCTTCTCCAGTTCATTTTACAGAAGAGGAAACTGAGGCAAACAGGGTTACATGATTTGCCCAGGGCACAGAACCAGTTAGTGAGTGAATCTGGATTTGAACTCAGATTTTCCTGACTCTAGACTTGGTATCCTATCCATTGCATCACCTAAGTCAACCAGTAGGAATCTAATAAGTTTGTTGATTTGAAATTTATTATTCTAGTAGTGACCAGTGTGACATTATAGTTCTAATCCAGTTATTCACTCAAAATGTTATAAATTAAATGTTCCATAAAGTGCACATTTACTAAATTTCTCCTTGGTTTCAATTTAAAGCAACCAGACTAGTGGAATATATATCTTATGGAAGGTAGATGACTTGCCTGCTTTTTTCCTCCTTGAAAGTCAGATCAGTTTATTCTGATTTGAGTAGTAACTTTAAAACTCTGTGACTATGAATCTAAGTCTTTCCAAAGAAATCCTTCATTTAGATTAAATTAGATTGCATTCAGTATTAGAATGCTGAGATTTAATGGACAATGCTAATAGTTCAGAATTGGTACCTAACCTAAAGCTCCATCCAATCATATCCATATTTTTCCTTTCAGATTTTAGGAATACTTAGGCAATAAGTAAAAAATATGCTAGCTCCTCCTACTCAACATCTTATTACTTTTAAATTTCCCCAGTTGCACATTTTCCTTCTGATGCAAATAGGTAGAACAATGTGTAGAATGCCAGATCTCCTTGGGGTCAGAAAGATGTGAAGACAGGAAGACACACTTCTTAGTTGCATGTTTCAGATTCCTTATCTGTAAACGGGATAATAATAGACCTGTATCTCAGGATTGTTAAAGATGGAATGAGATACTGCTTATAAAATTTTTCACAAACTTTGAAGGGTTATATAATAGCTGATCTGATGGTGATGATGTCATTCAACATCTAGGTTTAATTTAAGAAGGCCTTAACAATCATCTAGTTCAACAGCTCTTTTATTTTGCAGATAACATACCTAAGTCAGAGACTGTCATGCTTTATTGGAATTGAAAGTCATAGATTGTACCCATGTTCTGAATCCAAATCTTATGTTCTTTCTAGTATATTTTTAATGTAATCTGTTATTAGGGATAAAGCAATCATTAACTATTGACTATATGGCATTATAAATTTTTGTACAGGTTATTTATGTTTGTGAAGGAAAGAGAGGAATTCAAACTCAAATGTAATTCTTTCTGCCATTGATTCTGGGGTCAAATCTGACCACTGAGCACTATTAATATTATGAAGATAAAGTTGAACTAGTCCTCCTTTACTTTATAAAAAAGTAGAATAGCAGAGTCTCTACTGCCCTTAAAATACAATATTAAGATCCTTTTCTTTGAATTTGTGCCTGGCATATTGGTTTGGAGTTAGCAAAACAAATTCAATGAACAACATTTTAAAAATGAAGGCTTCCTGGAAGTTACAAGGTTTATAAAGATTTTTCGAAATACAAAGCTGATTAAGTAGACCGAATTCTTAATGTACAGTGCCTTCTGGCATGCTAGGAAGTCAGATAATTACCATCAAATTCTCCTCCATCATTGGTTGATGTAGACACAGTTTCCATCAGAGCATTGTTGTTTAGTTGTTTTTAATTGTATTTGACTATCTGTGACCTCTTTGGGTTTTCTTGGCAAAGATAATGGAATGGACTGCCATTTCCTTCTCTAGCTCATTTTAGCAAATAGGTATAAGTGATTTGCTTAAGGTCATACAGTTAGTAAGTTTCTGAGACTGGATTGAATTCACGCAATTGAGTCTTTATATCTCAAGGTCCAGTCTGAGTAGGAACTAAGATTGAAAGGATAGATCCAGGTACATTACTAGTAAGACTACGCCTGGTCTGCCATATTTCCATGTCATTATTCTTAGTGGTTATTCAAATTTTGATGGCCCATGCAATGGTGACTACTAATTAATTGATGAGTGACTCCAGTTATATATTTTTTTAAAAAACATTATTTATATTTCCAATTACATGGAAAGGTAGTTTTCAACAATCTTTTTTTTTTTACCAAGGTTTTGAGTTTCACAGTTTCCTCCCTCCCTTCCTTCCTCCCCTCTCCCCTTGACAAAGAGTAATCTAATATAGATTATGCCTGTATAATTACATTAAACATTATTTCCATATTAATCATGTTGTGAAAGAAGAATCAGAACAAAAAGGGAAAAATGTGAAGGAAAAACCAAAACAAATTTTAAAAATTAAAAATAGTAAGCTTTGATCTGTATTCAAACTCCATAATTCTTTCTCAGGATGTGAATGGTATTTTCTATCATAGGTCCTTCAGAATTGTTTTTGTTTACTGTATTAGTGAGAAGAACAAGTCTGTCATTGTTGATCATCCCCACAATTCTGCTGTTAATGCATACAATGATTTTCTGGTTCTGCTTAATGTTCATACAGAATCAGATAATGTAACTTTTTTCCAAACTTTTCTGGTCAGGTAATTCATGATTTCTTACAAAAAATAGTACTCCTTCATGTTCATTTACCACAACTTGTTCAATTATTCCCCAATTGATAGAGATTTCCAATTTTTTGTCAATAAAAAATTGCTATAAATAGTTCTGTATACATGTATTTTAACCCTTTCTTATGATCTCTTTAGGGATACAGACCTAGTAAAAATATTGCTGGATCAAAAAGTATGCACAGTTTAATTGGTTGTAGTTCCAAATTGCTCTCCAGAAAGGTTTGATCAATTTACAACTCAACCAACAATGCATTAGTAACCCAGTTTTCCCACATTTCCTCCAGAATTGATTGTTTTCCTTTTTTTGTTATATTGTTCAATCTGATAGGTGTGAGTTGGTTCTTCAGATCGGTTTTAATTCGCATTTCTCTAATCAATAATGATATAGAACATTTTATCATATGACTGTATATAGCATTAATTTCTTCATCATATTCTTTGACTACTTATTGATTGGGTAATGTCTTATATTTTAATAAATTTCACTCAGTTTTCTATATATTTAAAAATGAGTCCTTTATCAGAAATACTGACTGTAAAAAAGTGTTTCCCAACTTACTTCAAAATCTTTTTAATTTAATGTAATCAAAATTATCCATTTTGCATTTTATAATGTCCTCTATCTCTTGTTTGGTCATAAACTCTTCCCCTTTCCACAGTTCAGATAGATTACTTGTTTTTTTCTTGTTTTCCTAACTGGCTTATTTCTTAATCCTGTACCCATTTTGACTTTATCTTGGTATAAGGATGTGAGATGTTGGTCTATGTCTAGTTAATGCCATACTTTTTTCGAGTTTTTCCCAGCAGTTTTTGCCAAATAGTGAATTCCTATCCTAGAAGCTGAAGATTTTGTGTTTTTAAACAGTAGATGACTATAGTCACCTACTTTAACTTCCTTTATACCTAATCTATTTTACTAAATCACCACTCTATTTCTTAGCCAATATCAAACAATTTTGATGACTGCTGCTTTATAATATGATTTTAAATATAGCATTACTAGGACACCTTCCTTTACATTTTTTCATCAATTCTCTAGTTATTCTTGATCTATTGTTCTTCTATATGAATTTTGTTATGTTTTCTAATCAATAAAATAATTTTTGATACTTTGATATGGAGTTGAATAAGTTTATCAAGCAGAATTGTCATTTTTTATTATATTAGCTCAGCCTACCCATGAGCAATTGACATTTGTACAGTTATTTAGATCTGATTTTATTTGTGTGAAAAGTGTTTTGTAATTGCTGTCAAATAATTTCTGAGTTTGTCTTGGCAGGTAGTCCCCTAAGTACTTTTTGTTGTCTACAATTACTTTATTTTATTTTATTTTTTTTGGTATTTGAAAGGCAAATGGTGTTAAGTGGCTTGCCCAAGGCCACACAGCTAGGTAATTATTAAGTGTCTGAGACTGGATTTGAACCCAGGTACTCCTGACTCCAAGACTGGTGGTTTATCCACTACGCCATCTAGCCGCCCCTACAATTACTTTAAATGAAATTTTTCTCTTTATCACTTGTGGCTGTGCTTTATTGGTAATATAAAGAAATGCTTATGATTCATGAGAGTTTGTTTTATATCCTGCAACTTTGCTAAAGTTGTTCATTGTTTCAAGTAGATTTTTTAGTTGATTTTCTAGGATTTTATAAAGTATGTCATCATATCTTCTGCAAAGAGTGAGAGCTTTATTTCTTTTTTTGCCTATTCTAATTCCTTCAATTCTTTTTCTTCTCTTATTACTAAAGCTAATATTTCTAATACAATATTTAATAATAGTGGTGATATCGGGTCTCCTTATTTCACTCCCCCAGTCTTATTGGGAATTCTTCTAGCTTATCCCCATTACATAAAATGTTTGCTGATGTATTCAGATAGATACTACTTATCGTTTTAAGGAAAACCCTATTTCTTCTTATGCTTTCTAGAGTTTTTAATAGGAGTGGGCACTGTATCTTGTCAAAATCTTTTCAACATCTATTGAGATAATCATATGATTCTACTTAATGTTGCCATTGATATAGACAATTATGCTGATAGTTTTCTTAATAATGAACCTTCATTCCTAGTGTAAGTCCTACCTGATTATAATGTATTACCCGGTGCTAACTTTCTGTTACCTCTTTGCTAATATTATACTTAAAATTTTTGCAAGAATATTCATTAGGGGAATTGTTCTATAATTTTCTTTCTCTGTTTTGACTCTTTCTGGTTTAAGGGTCAGCACCATATTGGTGTAAAAAAGGAACTAGGCAGACTTCCACCTACTTTTTCAAACAATTTTAAAAAATTTGAATTATTTGTTCTTTCAATGTTTGTGAATCCATCTGACCCTGATGATTTTTTTTTAGGAAGCTCATTGTTGGTTTGTTCAATGATTTTTTCCTGAAATAAAGTTATTTAAGTGTTTTATTTCCTCTTCTGTTAGTCTCAGGAATTTATATCTTGTGCATATTCATCTATTTCTTTTAGATGATCAGGTTTATTGGCACACTATTAGACAAAATAGCTCTAAAATATTACTTTAATATGCTCTTCATTGATGGTGAATTCACCCTTTTCTATTTTGATACTTTTAATTTAATTTTCTTCTTTCCTTTTAAAATTGAATTAACTGAAGTTTATCCATTTTATTAGGTTTTTCATAAAATTAATGCTTAGCTTTATTTATTGGATCAATAATTTTCTTTCAACTTTTTAAACTTTTCCTTGTTTTTCAAAATTTCAAACCAGATATTAATTAGGAAATTTTGATTTGTTTTTTCTATATTTTAGGTATATGTTCAATTAATCATTCTCTTCTTTCTCTATTTTATTCATGTAAGCATTTAGAAAAACAAATTTCCTCTAATACTTACTTTGGCTCTACCCCTCAAGTTTTTGTATGTTGTATCATTATTGTTATTTTCTTGGATGGAATTATTAATTATTGCTCTGATTTGTCCTTTGTTCCACTCATTATTTAGATGATTGTTTCCTAATTAGGGACCTGTTTAGGTGCAGCTAGGTGGCACAGTGGCTAAATCATTGGCCTTGGAGTCAGGAGGGCAGAAGTTCAAATCTGGCCTAAGACACTTGACACTTACTTGCTATGTGACTTTGGGCAAGTCACTTAACCATGCTTGTCTTGCATTCCAGGTGATCTCTAGATGGTTTCAGATGAGTCTGGAGGAGCTCCTTACTCAAATCCAGTTCACGTGTTTATCATAACATCACCTCCCTAATGTCATAGTATTCTTCCAGAACCAAGAACAAAATATACAAATTTAATTTCCTATTAATTTGTAGTCTATCTTTCCATGGCCCTTTATTACACATGACTTTTATTGCATCATGATCTGAAAATGATTCATTTAATATTTCTACCTTTCTGCCTTTGTGAATTTTCTATGCCCTAATACAAGATCAATTTTATTTATTTATTTTATTTAGTCTAAGATATTATTTGAGTTTTACAATTTCCCCCCAATCTTACTTCTCTCCCTCCCCCATGGCAAACAATCTGTCAGTCTTTAATTTGTTTCCATGTAGTACATTGATCCAAATTGATTATGATGAGAGAGAAATCATATCCTTAAGGAAGAGACAAAAAGTCTAAGAGATAACAAGATCAGACAATAAGATATCTGTTTTTTCCTAAATTAAAGGGAATGATCCTTGAACTTTGTTCAAACTTGACATCTCCTTATCTGGATACAGATGGCACTCTCCTTTGCAGACAGCCCAAAATTGTTCTCCATTCTTGCACTGATGTAATGAGCAAATCCTTCAAGGTTGAAAATCACCCCATGTTGATGTTAGGGTGTACAGTGTCTTTCTGGTTCTTCCCATCTCACTCAGCATCAGTTCATGCAAATCCCTCCAGGCTTCCCTAAATTTCAATTCCTCCTGGATTCTAATAAAACAGTAGTGTTCCATGACATACATATACCACAGTTTGCCACAATAAAGCCATTCCCCAACTGAAGGACATTTACTGGATTTCCAATTCTTTGCCACCACAAACAGGGCTGCTATGAATATTTTTGTACAAGTGATATTTTAACCCTTTTTCATCATCTCGTCAGGGTATAGACCCAGTAGTAGTATTGCTAGGTCAAAGGGTATGCTCATTTTTGTTACCCTTTGGGCATAGTTCCAAATTTCTCTCCAGAAAGGTTGGATGAGTTCACAGCTCCACCAACAGTATAATAGTGTCCCAGATTTCCTACAACCCTTTCAACAAGGATAATTATCCTTTCTGGTCATATTGGCCAGTCTGAGAGGTGTGAGGTGGTCCCTCAGATAAGCTCTAATTTGCATTTCTCTAATAATTAAAGATTTAGAGCAATTTTTCATATGGCTATGGATTGCTTTCTTCTCCTCATCTGTAAATTGCCTTTTCATATCCTTTGACCCTTTGTTAATTGGGGAATGGCTTTTTGTTTTAAAAATATAACTCAGTTCTCTATATAGTTTAGAAATGAATCCTTTGTCAGAATCATTAGTTGTAAGATTGTTTCCCAATTTACTACATTTCTTTTGATCTTGGTTACAGTGGTTTTATCTTTGCAAAAACTTTTTAATTTAATGTAATCAAAATCATCTAGTTGGTTTTTGGTGATGTGGTCCACCTCTTGCTTAGTCATAAACTGCTCCCCTTTCCATAGATCTGACAGGTAAAGTAGTCCTTGATCTTCTAATTTGCTTATAGTATTGTTTTTTATGTCTAAATCCTGTAACCATTTGGATCTTATCTTGGTAAAGGGAGTTGGGTATGGGTCTGATCTAAGTTTCTTCCATGCTAACTTCCAGTTTTCCCAGCAGTTTTTATCAAAGAGAGAGTTTTATTCCAATAACTGGACTCTTTGGGGTTATCAAACAGCCGATTACTATAATCATCTCGTGCTTTTTCACCTAGTCGATTCCACTGGTCCACCACTCTATTTCTTAGCCAATACCAAACAGTTTTGATGACTGATGCTTTATAACATAATTTTAGATCAGGTAGGGCAAGGCTTCATTCTTTTGCACTTTTTTCATTAAGTTCCTAGAAATTCTTGACTTTTTATTTCTCCATATGAATTTATTTACAATTTTTTCTAATTCATTAAAGTAATTATTCAGAATTTTGATTGGTAGGGCACTAAACAGGTAGTTTAGTTTAGGTAGAATTGTCATTTTTATTATATTAGCTCTACCTATCCATGAGCAGTTGATATTTGCCCAGTTATTTAAATCTGATTTAATTGGTGTGAGAAGTGTTTTATAATTGTTTTCAAAATGTTTCTGAGTCTGTCATGGCAAATAGACCCCTAAGTATTTTATATTATCTGAGGTTACTTTGAATGGGATTTCTCTTTCTAGCTCTTCCTGCTGTATCTTGCTAGACATATATAGAGAAGTTGAGGATTCATGAAGGTTTATTTTAGAACCTGCAATTTTGCTAAAATTGTCAATTGTTTCCAGTAGTTTTTTGGATGATTTCTTGGCATTCTCTAGATAGACCATCATGTCATCTGCAAAAAAGTGCCAGTTTTGTCTCTTCCTTCTCAATTCTAATGCTTTCAATTTCTTTTTTTCTCTAATTTCTGAAGCTAACATTTCTAATAAGATACTGAATAGTAGTGGTAATGGGCAGCCTTGTTTCACTCTTGATCTTACTGGGAATGCCTTCAGCCTCTCCCCATTGATATAATACTTGTTGATGGTTTCAAATAGATACTGCTAATTATTCTAAGGAACAGTTCATTTATTCCTACACTCTCTAGTATTTTTTGTAGTAATGGATGCTGTATTTTGTCAAAAGAATTTTCAGCATCTATTGATATGATCATATAATTTCTGATAGGTTTGTTGGTAATATTACTGAGTATAGTAACAGTTTTCCTAATATTGAACCAACTGTGCATTCCTTGGATAAATCCTATTTGATCATAATGTATTATCCTGGTAATAACATGTTGTAGTTTTTTGCTAAGATTTTATTTAAGTTATTTGCATCTATATTCATCAGGGAGATAGGTCTATAATTTTCTTTCTCTATTTTAACTCTTCCTGGTTTAGTTATCAGCACCATATTGTTTTCATAGAAAAATTTATGCAGAGTTCCATCTTCCCCTATTTTTCCGAAGAGTTTATATAGAATTGAAACCAATTTTTCCTTAAATGTTTGGTAGAATTCACTTGTGAATACATCAGGCTCTGGAGATTTTTTCTTAGGGAGTTCAATGATTGCTTGTTGAATTTCTCTTTCTGAGATAGGGTTGTTTAAGTATTTAATCTCCTCTTCATTTAACCTGGGCAACTTATATTTTTGTAAATATTCATCCATTTCACTTAGATTATCAAATTTATTAGCATAGAGTTGGGCAAAATAATTTTGAATTATTACTTTAATTTCCTCCTCATTGGTGGTGAGTTCACCTTTTTCATTTATGATACTAGCAATTTGGTTTTCTTTTTTCTTTCTTTTTTTAAAATCAAATTGACCAGAGGTTTATCAATTTTATTGGTTTTTTCATAAGAGGTCTCAAGAATTTTAACTCTATTAGATAGAATGCACTTAGCTAGAAGTGATGGATACTCATAATTTTCTATGACTCAGATAGAATGATTTTAAAAACACTTTCTCCTTAAAAAGGGGGAGAGGAAGGAGATGGGAAGAGGGAGGGGATTGAATGGGATAAATTGCATTACATGAAGAGGTACAAAATACCTATAGCAATAGAGTGGAAGAAGGGAAGAGATGCAAAACACCTGAATCTTCTTCTCATCAGACTTGGATGAAGTCAACTTACAGAAATACTCAGTTAACTTAAAAACCATGTAAACGTTCAAGTATTAAAAGGGGAAAAGGGGAGGGGGGACAGAGAAAGGGAGGGGAGGGAGGAAAGGGGGAAATAACAAAAGGAAGGGAAGGGAAAAGGGAAAAAGGGAAATGGTAAAGAAAGGGGAGGAGGTGATATAGGAGAGCAAACACACTGATAGGTGTGGTATTCAGAAACAAAATACTGGGGAAAATACAAACAGAGGGAAGATACTATGGAGGGCAATAAAGAATTAGTAATCACAACTTTGAATCTGAATGGGATGAATTCTCCCTTAAAACATAAGTGAATAGCAGAGAGGATTAAAAACCAGAATCCTATAATATGCTGCTTACAAGAAACTCATTTGAAGCAGAGAGAAACATATAGAGCAAAGGTAAAAGGTTGGGGCAAAATATATTTTGCTTCAGATGAAGTAAAAAAAAGCAGTTGTAGTGAACCTTATCTTGGAAAAAGCAACAGAAAAATATATAGCATTAAAAGAGATAAGGAAGGAAACTTTATCCTCCTAAAAGGTACCATAGACAATAAAGTTATTTCAATAATGAATATATGTGCACCCAATGGGATAGCATCCAAATTCTTAGAGGATGGATAGGTAATGGATAGGTAATGAATGTCTATCAGTTTGGGCTAGCTATATTCTCTCTGTTAGAGTTACAATTCTCAAGAGTTATGAGAGTCTTTTTCCCCATGCTCGGTTATAGCTAGTTTCAACTTATTGGATAACAGTTTTTTTAATGCCCCCCCCCCCTTTTTCACCTTTTCAATTGTCTCTTGAACCTCCTGATTGATGCCCAAATTTTCTATTTAGCTCTGGTCTTTTCATCAGTAATTTTTGGAATTCTTCCATTTAATTAAATGTCCATCTTTTTCCCTGGAAGAGAAGGCTCAGCTTTGCAGGATAGTGAATTCTTGGCTGCATTCCAAGCTCCCCTTGCTCTTCAAAATATCTCACTCCAGGCTCTTCAATCCCTAATGTTAATGCTGCTAGGTCCTGTGTAATCCTTACTGTGGCTCCTTGATATTTTAATTGTTTCTTTCTGGCTACTTGCAAGATTTTCTTTTTTATCTGATAGTTCTGGAATTTGGCCACAATATTCCTTGGTGGAATTTTAGGATATTTTTCTTGAGGGGATGGATGTATTCTTTCAATAACTACTTTGCCCCCTGGTTCCATGATATCAGGGCAATTTTCCATCCCTAGATCCTGTACAGGCATTTTTTTCTCTTCAATATTTTCAGGAAATCCAATAATTGTCAGGTTGCCCCTCCTTGACTTATTCTCAAGGTCAGTGAGTTTGCTGATGAGGTAATTTACATTTTCTTCCATTTTTTCTATTTTTTAAATTTTATTTAACAGGCTCTTACTGTCTCATGACGTTATTAGTTTCTGTAGACTCCATTCTTTTTTTAGGGAGGAGTTTTCTTCATTAATCTATTGCAACTCTTTCTCAAATTGGTCAATTCTACTTTTGAAAGAGCTTTCCATTTGACTAATTGAGGCTTTGAGAGAATTATTTTATTTTTGCATTTGTCCAATTGAGGATCTGAGAGATTTATTCTCATTTTGTATTTGACCAATTGTACTTTGTAAGGATTTGTTTTCTTGTTGCAAGATATTAATTGTCTCTCCCAAATTTTCCTGTTGATTTTTTAAACTCCTTCCTTATTTCTTCAAGGAAGTCTTTCTGTGCTGAAGACCAGATTGTATTCTCCTCAGAGGGTCTAGGTCTCTCTGTTTTAGGGTATTTTCCTTCCAAGAATTTTTCTATGTATCCACCTTCTACTGACCTTTCTTCATTTGGCTAAGACCTTGAGTTGGGGAGGGGGTGGTTCACAGGGGATCCAGGGCTGATCTGCCCTCTGCACCCAGACTCACCCACCTGAACTCACCCAAAGCTGCAGAAGACAAATCCTGAGGTAGATGTTCTTTCTCCTGGCTTTTCTTTCTGGGTTTTGTGAGTCAGATTTCTGTTAAGAGGTTTGTTTAATGTTGTAGATTGGGTAAGATCAGGAGACTTTAAAACTGTGCCTGTCTTCTCTCTGCCATCTTGGCCAGAATGATTCTATTTTTTTTTTGATCATGGTTTTCAGGGAGTCTAATAATTACTTATTTTACTCTCCTGGATCTATTTTCCATATAATTTGCTTTTCCAGTGAGGTATTTGACATTTTCTCCTATTTTTTTCATTTTTTTTATTTTGCTTGAATGATTCTTGTTTTAAAAAAGATTTTGTTTATTTTGAGTTTCACAATTTTCCCCTAATCTTACTTCTCTCTGCCAACCCACACAGAAGACAATTTGCCAGTCTTTGCATTGTTTCCATGGTATACATTGGTCCAAATTGAATATGATGAGAGAGAAATCATTTCCCTAAGGAAGAAACATAAAGTAAAAAAGATAACAAGAACAGACAATAAGATATCAGTTTTTCACCTAAATTAAAGGTAATAGTCCTTGGTCTTTGTTGAAGTTCCTCAGTTCTTTCTCTTGATGCAGATGGTATTCTCCATCGTAGACAGTCCCAAATTGTCCCTGATTGTTGCACTGATGGAATGAGCAAGTCCATCAAGGATGATCATCACCTCCATATTATTGTTAGGGTGTAAAATGTTTTACTTGTTTTGTTCATCTACCTGACTGATTTTATTTTTTAGAAAAAATTTATTAAGAGTGACTTGTCAGAGTGGTGGACCAGTGGAATAGACTAGGTGTAAAAGCAGCAGATGATTATAATAATCTGCTGTTTGATAAACCCAAATAGTCTGGCCATTGGGATAAAAACTCCCTCTTTGATAAAAGTTGCTGGGAAAATTAGAAGTTAGTGTGGAAGAAACTTAGATTAGATCAACACCTCACACCCTTTACCAAGATAAGACCCAAATGGTTACAGGACATAGACATAAAAAATAATACTATAAGCAAATTAGAAGATCAAGGACTAGTCTACCTGTCAGATCTATAGAAAGGGGAACAGTTTATGACTAAGGAAGAGTTGGAGAATATCACCAAAAACCAATTAGATGATTTCGATTACATTAAATTAAAAAGCTTTTGCACAGATAAAACCAATGTAGCCAAGATCAAAAGAAATGTAGTAAATTGGGAAACAGTCTTTACAACTAATGATTCTGACAAAGCACTCATTTCTAAAATATACAGAGAACTGAGACATATTTTTAAAACAAAAATCCATTCCCCAATTGACAAATGGTCAAAGGATATGCAAAGGCAATTTAAAGATGAGGAGATCAAAGTAATCCATAGTCATATGAAAAATGTTCTAAATCATTAATTATTAGAGAAATGCAAATTAAAGCTTCTCTGAGGTACCACCTCACACTGCTCCGATTGGCCAGTATGACCAGGAAGGATAATGATCATTGTTGGAAGGGATGTGGGAAATCTGGGACACTATTACACTGTTGGTGGAGCTGTGAACTTATCCAACCCTTCTGGAGAGCTATTTGGAACTATGCCCAAAGGGCAACAAAAATGTGCATACCCTTTGACCCAGCAATACCACTATTGGGTCTATACCCTGAAGAGATGAGGAAAAAGGGTAAAAACATTACTTGTACAAAAATATTTATAGCAGCCCTGTTTGTGGTGGCAAAGAATTAGAAATCCAGTAAATGTCCTTCAATTGGGGAATGGCTTAGCATGGAATGCTATTGTTCTATTAGAAACCAGGAGGGATGGGATTTCAGGGAAACCTGGAGGGATTTGCATGAGCTGATGCTGAGTGAGATGAGCAGAACCAGAAAAACATTCTACACCCTAACAGAAACATGGGAGTGATGTTCAACCTGGAAGGACTTACTCATTCCATCAGTGCAACAATCGGGAACAATTTTGGGCTGTCTGCAAAGGAGAGTACCATCTGTATACAGATAAGGAGCTGCAGAGTTTGAACAAAGTGCAAAGACTATTCCCTTTAATTTAGAAAAAAAACAGATAGCTTATTGTCTGATCTTGTTACCTCTTAGACTTCTCTTCTCTTTAAGGATATGATTTCTCTTTCATCACACCCAATTTGGAACAAGGTATAACATGGAAACAAAGTAAAGACTGACAGAGTGCTTTCTGTGGGGGGGGGGGGGGAGGGGGGAGGGAAGCAAGATTGGGGGAAAAATGTAAAACTCAAATAATATCTTTAATAAAAATTTAAAAAAAAGAGCGACTTTTCCAAGGTCACCCAGCTAGGCAATTATTGTGTCTGAGTTCAAATCTGAACTCAGGTCCTCTTGACTCTAAGGCCAGTGCTCTGTCCACTACATGACCTAACTGCCTCTTGACTGATTCCTGTTGTCTTATAGAGTTATTAGCCTCTACTTGCCCAAGTCTAGTTTTCAATAAATTATTTCCTTCAGTCAGTTTTTGTATCTTCTTTTCCATTTGGTCATTCTATTTTTAAAGGACTTGCTATTTTTTTCCATTTACCTAATTGTATTTTTTGAAAAAATTATTTTCTTTTTGTATTTCCCCTATTCCATTTCTCAAGAAATTATTTTCTTGCCAAGATGGTAACAGAAGAGTCTCTCTTAGGTGCTCTCTAATAATATTTCAAAAATCTTACAATTATTACTCTAACTAAATTTTTGAGAGGCAAAACTCACAGAAAGATCCAGTGAGGCAAATCTCCACACCAAGGTAACCTGGAAAATAGTGGAAAGGCTTTGCTCCATGGGGTTAGAGGGGTGACCCCACCAGAGTGAAGAAACTTCAGCCTCCTGGAGGCAGCCCCAGGACTCCTGGGTGCCATGACTCACAGCAGCAGGGTCAGTTTCCTGATCTACACCCTGGGGAGCACCAGGCACAAATTGGAGGATCAGCAGAGTGGACTTCTGGCAGAGGGAGCACACTATGCCCAGGCTGTCAGGGCAGTTGCAGTAGTCAGCACAGTCAGCGCAGCAACTCTGGCTTCATGGCAGCCCAGATCCACGAAACAAAAGAAGGCATGGAGCCAACTGAGCCTTGAGTACTCAACCAACTGAAGCTAGGGAAATGGAGAGAGGCTTCCCAGGTTTGTCCTCTGTACCTGGAACAGGACTCTGGGGCTCTGACTACATTCAGATCCTGATTGCAATCTAGGCACCCCCACAGAACAGGCTGCCCTCCACTTCAGCCCTGTGGCAGAGGGGTGTGCTTGTGGTCATTCACAGACCAGGAGGGAAGTCAAATATTCACACACTGAGATCCTCATGGGGGTTATCCCAGAAAGCATCCCAAAACCAGGCACAGCCTGGAGAAATGAGTAAATAGAGAAAGGAGAGGAACACCATTGATAAATACATTCTTTAGCATCCCAAGAAGGATCAAAATATTCAATCTGAAGATGAGGAAGTACAAGATTCTGCATCTAAAGACTCCAAGAAAAATGGAAATTGGGCTCAGGCTATGGCAGAGCTCAAAAAGGATTTGAAAATCAAGTAAGGGAGATAGAAGAAAAATTGGGAAAAGAAATGAGAGAGATGCAAGAAATACATGAAAAAGAAGTCAGCAGCTTAGTCAAGGAGATCCAAAAAAAAAAATGCTGAAGAAAATAAAATGTTAAAAACCAGCATAGGTCAAATGTATAAAACAATCTCAGGGGTGGTATGTGGGCTTGGGGCCTCTTGGCCCCAGGGCTGGTGATCAGTCCACTGTGCCACTCAGCTACCCTACAGCATGTTTTAGAAGAGGGACACAGTGAAGAGAGAGAAAATATAGTATATGGTAATGGGGAAGTATGAATGGAGGGAGTTGCGATCAGCAACAGCAACGGTGGATAAATATGGAAGTAGTTTTTTGATGGACTTATCATAAAGAATGTGATCCACCTGAAACAGAGCTGGTGGTGTTGGAACACAGACTGAAGCACATTTTTTTCTCTTTCTTTTACTTTATTTCTCTTGAGGGTCTATATTTTTTGAGGGGAGGGGGTACTATGTTTACTCTTAAACAAGAAAATTTTAGTAATGTACAAAAAAATTAATTAATTAAAATTATTTTCTTCAGTCAATTTTTGTTCTTTCTTTTTCAAAATGTTTTAATTTCTTTCACATTTCTTTTCAAATTTTTTCCTACTAGATTTTAAAAATCTTTTTAGCTCTCTTACTTATGTCCTTCCGTGCTTCACATGTAGTACTATTTTTGTTATCCTCTTCTGGGATGGTGTTTTTGCCTGCCCATACCTTCAAAGTAGCTTTTTGTCAGCACTGCCTTTCTCTGGCTTTCCTTATTTATTTTGGACTTTTCTGTCCCAAGTTTCTTGTCTTGGGGAAGAGATTCCATTGTAGATCTTATACATACAGACACTAGCAGCTTGCTAACTGGGCTGAGGTCATGCAGAATCAGACCTTCAACTTTGAAAACACTAGCAATCTGCTCAATGGACAGGGTTCTTCTGCATTGAGAATGCTAGAGCCTTGTTCACTGAGCTAGGGTCTTCCATGTTGATAGTGCTAGTGGCTTGCTGAATGGACTTGGTTGTACAGACTAAACAGGGAGTCTGGAGTACCTGTGTTGGAGCGCTCCAGGCTGACCTGCTTTGCCATTGCTGTTGAACTAGAACTGACTGCCCCCCCCCCTGCACCCTGTCTGCCTTGGTTTCAGCTCCCTGTCGTGGGCTCTCCTCCCTGCCCCTGATAACTCTCCCCTTCTACCCAAGACAGACTTTGCTGGAAAAGTTTCCATTTTCTTCTTTTATGGGTTCTATCTAGTTTAGGGCATTAATTTTGAAAGACAATTGGTTTTAAATGACAAATGCAAATTTAGCTGTGACTAGAACAACAGGCACCACAAGATTGTCCCTGTTAATTAAGTTCCCCCTGTACCTGCGATTGGGGAAAGCAGGAATAACAACCTTGTAGAAGAGAAATTGGTTCCACATTCAGCTCCTTTAATGGCATTGTCCTGAACCCTGGCCTAAAAAATGACTATAAGTTTACAAATCCCCAATTTAGAGAATTAAGTCAAGGTGGGAAAACAATTAGGAATATTAAAGAGATTGGGTATCCCTTAGTTTTGATCCAGAAGGAGAGGAAGGGCCTGTTGGTGCAATTTTGGGAGAAGAGGTAGTAAATTTTATCATGCTCAAAGTGAAAAGTTTATTGACTTAGCATCTGTAGACACATTATGTGAAGTTGTCTCACCAATGTGAAGGAATAAGGGGATAGAGGAAAAGCTGGGAATGGAAGGTGATTGAGAGATCCACAGGTTTCCCAGGAATGGAGCTATTTGTATCCTTTCTACTGAATGGTAGGGTGGGTAGAATGCCTCCTCTGAAGTCAGGAGGAACTGAGTCCAAATCTAACCTCAGATACTTATTAGCTGTGTGACCTTAGGCAAGTCACTTAACCTGATTGCCTGACATCCAGGACCATCTCTAGTCATCATGATTCATATCTGACTACTGGACCCAGATGGCACTGGGGAAGAAAATGACACTGATGACTTAACACAGATTCCCCTCACTCAAATCCAATTCACATGCATATCATGGCATCACCTCCTTGATATTATGGTCTTCTTTGAGAACAAGGATAAATGTCATCAACCTGGGTTCACAGTCCTTAGGATACTTGTTATTTAGACCTCCTCTTGTTATCTGCTCAAGGAATTAATGGGTATTTGCAATGGGATTTAGATGGGATATTCTTGATAAGTTTCTTTAATCCCTCTTTTCTATTATTTCTTTCAGTGACCATTCAGTCATTCATTAAACATTTATTATATGGTTACTATGTACTATGTACCAGGCATTGTACATGTGAAGAAAACAAAAAATGGCAAAAATGATTCAATAAACATTTTTAAATGTCTCCAATGAGCATTGTAGGTCTCAACTAATGGAGAGAAAATAAATAAATTCTTAATATGCATAAAAATAGATGTAGAGATGTACATGGCAATCTTAGAGCATAAATATTAGTGTAATCTTAGAGGAGAAAGTCCTAGTGGGGGGACTGAGACTTAGAAGGACCTTCAGCAGAAGGTGGGATTTGAATTAAATCTTGGAAGAAGCCAAGGAAAGGGGGAAATTGGAATAAGAAGGGAGAGTTTTCTAGCTTTGGGACTTAGAGAATCCCAGGTGAAAATCCATAATTAGACAAGTGTCACTGGAGTGTATAGATTTCCCATTATGAAAATTTGACTTTACATAAAGAATTCTGAAAGAAATCTGCATTCAAAAAGCCACGTTTGTTAATTTTATCATGATACTGGCTTCTCTTTTTTTCCTTCTTCCTCCCTCTACTAGGAACTACATTTACCCATTCCCTCCAAAAAACATGAAAGAAAAAACCCTCCAAGTGAAAACAGAAGAGTAGAAGACCATCCAGCACTGAAAGAGGAGACTTGCATTGCTCCATCCACCCACCTTGCACCTTGCATGTCTGTCCTAGCCCCTATCTTCTAGTTTGTCTTCTCTCCATCCCTGATCTGGTATTACTGTCTATTCTAGAGTCTCCATGAATCTCTCATGCTCTTCCATCTGTTTCTTCTCCAAGGTTCCGGCCTCTACATACTCTTCTTCCTACTCTCCCTTCTCTGTCCCTGCTTCACTGTCCCTCACCTGCTATGTGTTACCTGGCCCCCTTTTCTGTATTCCACTTCCCTAACCAAATTTGCATCAAGTTAAAATAATTTTGCATAGATGTCTGTGGAATATCCACTTATGTAAAGCAAGATCTGACTATGTAGATTATAGAATATGGAAGGGATTAAATGTAAGAAGATGGGAAGGTTGGAAAAGGTCATATTATGAAGAATTTCAGAGAGAGGAATTCATTCATATCTGATGATGGAGTTAATAAGATGTTTCTAGAACTCACTGAATTAACATAATCAGACCAGGACTTCAGAAAAATCAGGTTTGTGGCTGAATTAGAGTGGAAAGGCTTTGGCAGAAAGAACAAGCTAAAAGCTGTTGTACTGTGTCCATTCTAGGGTGTTATCTCTATGAATGGAAGGAAGATGACTTATGAAAGAGATTTTTGTGAAGACAAATAACTGCAAGTTTTGGCAAAAGACAAGCTGTGTGGGATGAATCAGACTGAGGAGTAGAGGACTGTGAGCTCAGGGTAACCTCTTTGGAATTCCTAAGTCCATTAAATTTAATGTCATTTGCTCAATTATATTAAAGATTTAGGAGAGCATAATGGGTTTTTTGATGATAAGGAGCAAGATATTTCTTTAGCAGGGCACAGGGAAGAAGGAATATATTCAGTGCAGAAATATATAATTATAATACCATAATTTCCATAATAGCAAGTAGCCATTTAGCAAAAGGGAACAGTAAGAAAATTCAAGTAAGGGAATGAAACATGTAGAGAATTAAAGGAAAAACAATAAGGGATAAAGAAAACTAAATTAGTGTGAAATTAAATATAAGAGTATAATCAATGAAGTTCTTTAGTTTGTTCATAAGTTATATGCCCAAGTTGAGATGATCAACTTCCTAAAAGTCAATATTGGCATAACTGATGAAGAAAGGATTAAATTTACTTGCCTACTAAATTCAATGATAGACTTTATTATAGTTATAGGAGACAGAAAAATATTACTTCTTAATTCTTGCTTTTAAAAAATTAAAACCATAAGAACAAATGCCAATAAATCCTAAACAATAATAATCCTTCACAGATGATAACTTCCAGTAATAAAGTTTCTGAAACATTGACCCAGATGGAGACACTTTTACATAAATGGAAAAATAGTACAGAACTCTGGACCTGGTAGTGATCCAATAATCCAACTCAATATGATGAGTTAAGTTTCTTCTATGTGCTAAGGACTGGGGATAAAATGAATAAAAAGAAAAACCATCTCTACCCTCATGAAGTTTATAATCAAGTGGGGAGGGGGAAGAGACAATAGGAAAAAGGAGGTAGAAAAAGGTAGGAAGGACAGGAAGTACTCAAAAAACTTATTCAGTAGTGTTAACCTGGGGAAAAGCAGCAGGTGCAGAGTGAAGAGGTAATGGGAAGAAGGTTTTATAAGGTTTTTGTTATTATTATTGTGTCATTTTAGTGGTGACCCATGACTCTTTGTTATCCTGTTTTTTGGGTTTATTGGCAAAGATACTGGAGTGGTTTGTCATTTCCTTCTCTAGTGCATTTTACAGATGAGAAAACTGAGGCAAACAGGGTTAAGTGACTTGCCCAGAGTCACACAACTAATTAGTGTCTGAGGTCAGAATTCAGTAAGATAAATCTTCCTTAATCCTATGCCTGGTTAATCCTACCACTGTGCTACATTGTGGCTTTCTTAAGGCAGTAAGAGTAAGCCTCTTTTTTTTTTTTGTAATCAATAAGTATACAGAATCATCAATGCAGCACTTCTTGGCCTACTGGAGAGGGACCAGTCAAATCACCAGCACCAGAACTAATAGACATATGCTCTAATATTGACAGAAGCTACAAGTAAAGGTTTGATTTATTGTTTTATTGAGTGTCTAAATTAAGAAAGTAATGAAGAGCAAAATGAGCAAAACCAGAACATCGTATATACAGTAACAGCAATATTGTTTTAAAAACAAATTTGAGAGACTAAGTCATTTTGACTATTAGAAAATCCCAAATAAAGTGTAAAGGACATGAAGGAAAATGGTATCTTCATTCAGAGAAAGAATTGATATTTAAAAGCATGTGTAGAATGATTTTGTGTGTGTGCATATGTTTGCATGTGTGTGTGTGTGTGTGTGTGTGTGTGTGTCTAATGAAGTTATCTCTAGGGTAGGGGAAAGGGGGAAGAAAAAAGAAATCTATGTATAATTTTATTATATATTTAAAAGTAATAAAATACTTTCAGAATTTCAGGGAAGATGGCAAAGAGAAGACAGGCACTATGCTAAGGTGTCCTGGACTTCCTTCAGATACAATATGAAACAAATTTCTTAACAAAAATTTGATCGACAAAACCCAGAAAAAGAAGCTGGGAGAAGAATATCTACAAACAAGGTCTGTCTCTGGGGATCTTGGGTGAGCCAGAGACAGAGAGCCAAGAGCCTGCAGGGGTGGGGTGAGAGCTGGACTAACCTAAGATCAGCCTTGGAGGCATTGACTGTGGGAGCTGCAGTCCAAGAGTCAACTGGGGCATGGAGGCTTTGCAGGGCTAGAGGGCTAGTTCCAGTACAGAGAGTTACAGTGTGACAGGACATCTATCTGCTGGACTTGGCTAGTCTGGAGGACCTTGGGCTCCATACTTTTATTACAGTGTAGTACTTTTCCCAGAACAAACACAGTAACAGCCCACCCCCGCCTGCCCAGGATCAGGTGTGGGCAGCAGAGCTCCCTCAGCTGAATAGGGAGAGTAATTACCTTGAACAAGGACCCAGTCCACATTGTTCAAGAATAAAAGTATCCAGCAGTGCCCCACACCCCATCCCCTCCAACCCTAGGGAGAGAGCCTCAAATCAAGGTCACAGACTCTCCAGAGAAAGCAATCAGCAACCCCTACTGGCCTGCCCACTTGGAGTTACTTAATTCAGTGAAAAAAGCCTCTAGGGAATCTCAACACCAAACCTCTGTGAACCAGTTTCTCCTCCAACACAAGACCTTAGTAAAATGAAGAAAGGCCAGCAAAGGGGGGTGCCGAAAAAACTACCTAGAAGGTAAAGACCCTAACTCAGAGAGATGTAGAACTCCATAGAATATTACTTGGTCCCCAGCCCAGAAAGACTTCCTTGAAGAAATCAGTAAAGAGTTATAAAATTGGGGCAGCTAGGTGGCGTAGTGGATAAAGCACTGGCCTTGGAGTCAGGAGTACCTGGATTCAAATCCAGTCTCAGACACTTAATAATTACCTATCTGTGTGTCCTTGGGCAAGCCACTTAACCCCATTTGCCTTGCCAAGACCTAAAAAAAAGAGTTATAAAATCAATTGGAAAATTTAGGAAAAGAAACCCAAGAGAAAATTAATACCTTACAACAAGAAAATAAATCCTTGGAAAATACAATTGGACAAATGCAAAAAGAAAATAATTCTCTCAAAACTTCAATTAGTTAAATGCAAAAAGAAAACAATTCTCTCAAAACCTCAAATGGACAAATGGAAAACTTCTTCAAAAATGGAATTGACAGGAGGCCTAGGTGATGCAGTGGAAAGAGGACTGGTCCTGGAATCAGCAGTACCTGCATTCAAATCCAGTCTCAGACACTTGATAATTACTTAGCAGTGTGGTCTTGGGAAAGCCCACTTAACTCCATTTCCTTGTAAAACAAACTAAAAAATGAATAGAATTGACAAGTTGGAAAGTGAATTGCAAAAGGTAAATGAAGAAAATTTTTCTCTAAAAAAAAAGAATGGAGTCTGTGGAAACTAATGACTTCATGAGACAATTAGATTCTCTTATACAAAACCAGAAAATAAAAAAAAGAAGAAAATGTAAAATACCTCATCAGCAAAACCACTGATTTTGAGAACAGACCCAGGAAAGACAACCTAAGAAATATTAGGTATTTGGGGTGGCTAGGTGGGGCAGTGATAGAACACATCCCTCAGGAGTACCTGAGTTCAAATCTGGCATCAGACATTTAATAATTACCTGGCTGTAAGCCACTTAACCTCATTGCCTTGCAAAAAAAAAAACCTAAAAAAAGAATCATTGTGCTTCCTATAAATATTGAAGAGAAAAAAAACTTGAACATTATATTACAGGATTTAGTGATGGAAAATTGTCCTAACATCATGGAACCAGAGGGAAAAATAGCTATTGAATGAATTCATCAATTCCCTCCAGAAAGGGAACTCAAAATGAAAACACCAAGGAATATTGTGGCCAAATTCTAGAACTGACAGGTAAAAGAGAAAATCCTGCAAGTAGTCAGAAAGAATCAATTTAGATACCAAGGAGCCACAGTAAGGATTACACAGGAAATGACTGCACCAACATTAAGGGATCAAGGGGTTTGGAATAAAATATTCTGAAGAGCAAGGGAGATTGGAATGCAGTCAAGAATTCAGGGTCTGGGGAAACTGAGCCTTCTCTTCCGGGGGAAAAGATAGACATTTAATGAAATATGAGACTACCAACTTTTCCTGATGAAAAAATCAGAGCTAAATAGAAAATTTGGACTTCAAACATGAGACTCAAAAGACACATGAAAATGTAAAAAAGTGGGTAAAGAAAAAAAACTGTTATCCTCTAAGATAAAACTGGCTATATCACCACCTGGGAGAAAGATTCTCATAAACTCTCAAGAATTGTAACTCTATTAGAGAGAATATACTTAGCTAGAAATAATGGACACTCATGACTTAACTGTGATTCTGATACAATAATTTAAAAAAACATATCTCCTTACAAAAGGGGACAGTAAAGTGTTGGGAGGATGGAGGAGACTGAAAGAGGTAAATCACATTACATAAAGAGGTACAAAGGACCTATTGCAATAGAGGGGAAGAAGGGAGGAGGTGAGAACTGCATCAATCTTGCTCTCTTTACATTTGGCTTAAAACATACACACACTCAATTAAGTTAGGAAACTTATCTTACCTTTCAAGTATTAAAAGGAGAAATAGCGAGGGGGAGGAAAAGATGAACTAAAAATAGGAAAGGAAGTAAGAAGAGGCAAAGGGAAAGGGGAAAGAAAGGAAAGGGGGTTGGATATAAGGGGGGAAACTGAAGTTGGTGATATTTAGAAACAAAATACAGGGGAATATGGATAAAGTGAAAAAGAGGAAAAAATACAGAGGGAAGAAAGAATGGAGGGGAATAAAGAGTTAGTAATTATAACACTGAATGTGAGTGGGATGAACTCTCCCTTAAAATGCAAGTGCATAGCAGAGTGGTTTAAAAACTAGAATCCTACAATATGCTGCTTACAAGAAACTCATTTGAAGCAGAGAGATACATATAGAGTAAAGGCAGAAAGTTGGAGCAAAATACATTTGGTTCAGTTAAAGTGAAAACAGAAGGAGTAGAGATTCTTATCTCAGACAAAGCAGTTGCAAATATTGACCACATTAAAAGTGATAAGGAAGGAAAATA
This sequence comes from Macrotis lagotis, assembly GCF_037893015.1. Classification (NCBI taxonomy): domain Eukaryota; kingdom Metazoa; phylum Chordata; class Mammalia; order Peramelemorphia; family Peramelidae; genus Macrotis; species Macrotis lagotis. The sequence goes on along the minus strand of NC_133658.1, from coordinate 513,296,299 downwards.
TATCCTCCTAAAAGGTACCATAGACAATGAAGCAATTTCAGTAATAAATATGTATGCACCAAGTGGTATAACATCCAAATTCTTAGAGGATAAGTTGAGTGAGTTGGGGGAAGACAACAAGAGCAAAGCTCTACTTATGGGAGACCTCAAACTCCTTCTCTCAGATTTAGATAAATCTAACTATAAAATAAATAAGAAGGAAGTTAAGAAGGTAAATAGATTGCTATAAAACCTAGGCATGATAGACCTTTGGAGAAAATTGAATGGGGATAGAAAGGAATATAGTTTTTTTTTGCTGTAGTATATGGCACTTACAGAAAAATTGACCATGTACCAGGGCATAAAAACTTAATAATCAAATGAAAAAAGGCAGAAATAGTGAATACATCCTTCTGAGATCATAATGCAATAAAAATCATGTGCAATAATGGACCTTGGAGAGACAGACATAAAACTGATTGGAAACTAAATAACCTCATTTTAAAGAATGAATGGACCAAACAACAAATTATAGAAAGAATTAATGAATTCATCCTAGATAATGACAATAATAAAACAACATAACAAAACTTATGGGATACAGCCAAGGCAGTTGTCAGGGTATATATTATATCTTTAAATGCTTACATGAATAAAGAGGAAATCAACAAACTAAACATGCAACTAAAAAAATTAGAGAAAGAACAAATTAATAACCCCCAACTAAATATCAAATTAGAAATTCTAATAATTAATGAAATTAATAAAATTGAAAGCAAGAATACTATTGAACTAATAAATAAAATGAAGAGTTGATTCTATAAAAAAACAATAAAATTAATAAACCTCTGGTTAATTTGATTTAAATAAAGAAGGAAGAAAATCAAATTAACTGTATCGTAAGTGAAATAGGGGAGCTCATCACTAATGAGGAAGAAATTAAAGTAATATTTCAGAATTATTTTGCCCAACTCTATGTCAATGAATTTAGTAATCTAATTGAAATGGTTGGATATTTACAAATATATAAGTTGCCCAGGTTAAATGAAGAGGAGATGAAATATTTAAATAAACCTATATCAGAAAAAGAAATTCAGCAAGCCATTATTGAACTCCCTAAGAAAAAACTTCCGGAGCCAGATGGATTCATAAGTGAATTCCATCAAACATTTAAGGAATAATTGGTTCCAATTCTATATAAACTCTTTGGAAAAACAGGTGAAGACAGAACTCTGCCTAACTCTTTCTATGACACCAATATGATACTGATATCTAAACCAGGAAGAGTCAAAACAGTGAAAGAAAAGTATAGACCTATCTCCCTCTTCAATATAGATGCAAAAATTTTAAATAAAATCTTAGTAAAATGATTACAGCAAATTATCACTCGGATAATACACCATGACTAAGTAGGATTTATTCCAGGAATGCAGAGTTGGTTCATATTAAGAAAACTGTTAGTATAATTAATTATATCAATAAGAAACCTATCATAAATTATATGACTCTATCAATAGATGCTGAAAAAACCTTTGGCAAAATACAACACCCATTCTTACTGAAAACACTAGGGAGCATAGGTATAAATGGATTTTTTCCTTAGAATAATAAGCAATAACTATCTGAAACCATCAACAAGCATGTGCAATGGGGATAGGGGCAAAACAAGAATGCCCATTATCATCACTACTATTCAAAATTGTATTAGAAATGTTAGCTTTAGCATTAAGAGAAGAAAAAGAAATTGAAGGAATTAGAATTGGGAAGGAAGAGGCAAAACTCTCTTTGCAGATGACATGATGGTTTACCTAGAGAATCCCAAAAAATCATCTAAAACTATTAAAAACAATTAGCAAATTTAGCAAAGTTGTAGGATATAAAATAAACTCTCATAAGTCCTCAACATATCTATATATGACTACCAAGATATAGCAGACAGAGCTAGAAAGAGATATCCCATTCAAAGTCACTTCAGACAGTATAAAATACCTGGGAGTCTATTTGCCAAGACAGACTCAGAAACTTTTGGAAAACAATTGTAAAACACTTCTCACACAAATTAAATAAGATTTAAATAACTGGGCAAATATCAACTGCTCATGGATACATAGAGCTAATATAATTAAAATGACAATTTTACCTAAATTAAACTACTTATTTAGTGCCCTACCAATCAAAGTTCCCCAAAATTACTTTAATGAGTTGGAAAAAATATAAGTAAATTCATATGGAGAAGTAAAAAGTCAAGAATTTCCAGGGATTTAATGAAAAATTGTTCAGAAGAAGGCAGCATTGAAAGTGTCTGGTTTTGAAAAAAATAGAGTGGTGGATCAGTGGAATAGACTAGATGCAAAAGAGATAGCAGGAAATGATTATAGTAATCCTCTGTTTGATAAACCCCAAAAGTTCAACTTTGGGGATAAAAACTCTCTATCTGATAAAAAAAAACTCTTAGGAATATTGGAAATTAGTATGGCTGAAACTTGGATTAGAGCAATACCTCACAACCTTTACCATGATAAGATCAAAATGGACACAAGATTTATACATAAAAGACAATATTATAAGCAAACTAGGAAATCAAGGAATAGTTTACCTTTCAGATCTATGGAAAGGGAAGCAGTTTATGGCCAAGGAATAGCTAGGGATAATTATTAAAAACAAACTATATACTTTTGATTGTATTAAAATAAATTATTTTAGCAGCAACATTGTGAGTTGATCAACCATGATGAATGCAGCTGTTCTCAGCAGTTCATGCAGCTAGGAGAACCCTGGGAGACCAGCTATGGACAACGCTATCTTTGACAAACAAAAATCAAACAAAACCAAAAACCCTACAGAATATAAATGAACACTATATTGCTTTTTAAAAATTTCTCTTTTGTATTTCTTTCCTATCTCCCAGTTTTCTTTCTTTTCCCTTAACCCTAATTCCTCATACTGAAAATAACTAATCTGTAAATATGTTATACACAAATGTAAATGTACAATATTCACCTGACTTTTCCCTGCTAAGGGGAGGGAGGTTGGGAAGGGAGAGTAGAAGGAAATTACGTAATTTAAAAATATGCATATGCATGTGGATGAATATTGAAAAACTTTCATAACATGTAATTGGATAAATAAAAAAATTAATTAAAAAACCCCAAAAACCTATTTACCATCACAGCTCTAGGTCTATCCTAGCAGTTTTTCATTTCATAATTAGGCTTAAATCAATGGTTATTGACTCAGACAAACTGAGACCTGGAAAAGACCTTAGATTAAAAAGACCAAGGTCTCCACTGCATTCAGGATTATTTCCATTCATCCTGATCTATATCTTGCCACTGAACCCAGAGAGGTCTGGAGACTTTGTACAGTGCTCCCTCACTTAAATCCAATTCACTTGCATGTCTTTGCATTATATTCCCGATGCCAGGGTACTCTTAAAGAAGGACAAACAATTATAACAATAAACAGGAAGGGTAGAAGATAAAAATAGGTAAAAATCAGGATGGGTCCAGATTCACTAAAAGGAAAGTTGTTTCTAGACTGTTGCATATCTCTTTATCTTTGAAATCATAGTTGAATCATATGATCTCTTAAAGTCTCTGCCAAACTCTCAATTCTATGGTCTTGAAACAACATGGTGTTTCATTTTTATAATCATTAGCACTTTCTCACCTCATTCCCAAAAAGTTTTAGAAGTCACTGGAAAATAGCATTATTATATTTCTGAATATAAAATAGGAGCTTCCTGCCAGTTTTTCCACTTATTTGCAATTTCATTTTGTGTAATCCTTTCAACATCTTTGTAAAACATAAATGAATTTGTTAACTATATCCATGAGGATAGTTGGCAGGCAAATGAAGTTTTTAGTGAAGAGTAAAGTGCTAACTAATCAATATTAGCAGCACACTCCAACCTCCTTGGCTTCTTTAGTCTTACTTTTACAGGAAACTTTTCCTAATCCCTTTTAATTCTAGTACCTTCCTTCTCTTAATTACTTTCCTTCTTATAGCTTGTTTATGTAACTTGTCATATATTTGCTTTGCTTGTTCCATTAGATTGTAAGCTCCTTGAGGGTAGGGACTGCTTTTTGCATCTTTTTTTTTATTCAAAGAACGGACCATAGACCCTGGAACTTAAATGAATGACAAGGGTCATGAAGGTATTTTTCACTTAAAATTTAGCAATAAAGTATTAAATATTCATACCAAGCATTTAGATATGTGGAAAAGGTATAACACAATCTCTGTTTTCTCACTTAAATGAACCATTTAAAATCGGTGCAATATCTTTCTTCTATATTTCCTCATTTGCAAAATAAATGAATTGGCCTTTTTTTTGTAGAATAGTCACTTGCTTATAAACAACAATAGCAATGATATTAATGTTTTTAGTAGAATTTTGAGGTGTTATTCTTGAGAACAGAGTCCAAAAACTGAAATTAATTTAAAAAAAAAAAGAAAGTTATTTGGTAGTTTGGCCAAGAAGATAGAGTCAGAAGGGGAGTGGTACTCCTTGAAGAACCTAAAAGTTCTACATCCTAAAGGACTTTGAAAAAATTATCCACAACTAAATCACATGTATTTCAATTATGCAGTTTTGCTGAGAGGGCAACACAAGAGCCAGGAAGTTTGAGAAACATTATAAGTGCCTGTTGAACTGTTAGGTGGACCCATGGATAGAGTGCCCAGCATAGACTCAGAAAGACCTGAGTTTAAATCCAATCTGAGACACTTACTAGCTGTGTGACTATTGACAAATCACTTAAAATTGTCTGAGCTTCTTCATCTATAAAATGAACTAGCTGATAAGTGTGAGGTGGTATCTCAGAGTTGCTTTAATTTGATATCTCTAATCAAAAGTTATTTGGGGGTTTTTCATATGACTGTTTATAACTTTGATTTTTTTCAACTGAAATCTCTCTGTTCATATCCTTTACTTCATTTGGGGAATGACTTGTAGTCTTTTAAATTCAATTTAGTTCCCTATGTAGTTGAGAAATGAGGTCATTATCAAAAAAAATTACTCAGTTTCCTGCTTCACTTTTAATCTTGGATGCATTATTTTTGTTTATGCAAATCATTTTAGTTGATGAGCTCACTCTAAAATTATCAATTTTACATCCTTATAATGCTCTTGAGCTCTTCTTTGGTCAAAAATTCTTCTCTTCTCCATAGAACTGACAAGTAAAATATCCTTGCTTCAGGAATTTGCTTATGATTTCACCCTTTATGTCTAAATCACATTACTATTTTCACTTTATGTCAGTAGAAGATGTGGGATGTTGGTCATTATCTAGTTTCTGTCAAGATATTTTCCATTTTTTCTAGCATATTTTTGTTAAATAGTTTTGTCAAATAGTTTCCAAATCCTGGATCTTGGTTTCTCAAATCCTAGGTTACCATGTCATTTACAAGTGGTGTACTCAATCTATTGCTGATTCACCAGTCTTAGCCAGTACCAGATTTAATACAGTTTGAGATCTGGTACAACTAAATCACGTTCCCTCACATATTTTTCCCAGAGTAATAGAGGCTACTAAGTAAAAGCTGAAGGGAGAGAATCTGAAAGTGGTAATGGGGAACAAGGTGCATTCTGTCTCTTTTACCTTTATCAGTGAACTGTGAGGAATGAGTGAAGGCACAATCAGTACTGGAAAGATTGACCAGGAAGACTGTTTCATTTGGTATGACATAAGTTTCAGTAATATCTAGTAGATGGAGGTAGCTAGGTTGCACAGATAGAGCACTGGTCCTAGAGACAGGAGGGCTTGAGTTCAAATCCAGCCTCAGACACTTAATTATTACCTAACTGTATGACCTTGGACAAGTCACTTAACTCCATTGCCTTGGGGGGGGAAAGCTAGTAGATGGAAGGAGTGAGAGAGGAATAGAGTTAAGATTTAATCTTGGCTGTATTGTTTTGTTTATGCAAAACTTTTTAAATTGATGTAATCAAAATTACTCATTTTACATCCATAATGCTCTCTAGTTCTTCTTTGGTAATAACATTTATTGTCTTTGAAACAGGCATTCCAGAAGACACAGTGGAATAAATGATTAGAGTTAGGATGAAACTTTGGGGTGGGAAGATTGAGGGGTTTGGTAATAAGGAATTAGGTGATAGGAAGGAAGGAATGGGATTTGTATGATAATCTACAGGAATTTGGAGTCACTATTGATTTAAGAATGTATATTCTTATGTATAAGAAAGTTCATCTTTGAGTAGAGGGTGCTAATCTTATACCCTCAAAAGACAGGTAAGGTAAAACAGGAGATAGGAGGCCTAAAGTCTGTTCTTTGTACAGTAGATTCTCCAAATTCCAGTTGGGAGATTGAAAGAAGGGGACAAAAGCATAGTGTTGATATAGATGGAAGTGTTTGTTATGGGGTATATGGAAAATACTTATCTTGACCCTTAGGCAGCCTTTCCTCAGGGGATATACTGTACCTAAGAAGGAGAGAGAGAGAGAGAGAGAGAGAGAGAGAGAGAGAGAGAGAGAGAGAGAGAGAGAGACAGAGAGAGAGACAGAGAGAGACAGAGAGACAGAGAGACAGAGAGATACAGAGAGACAGAGAGACAAAGACAGAAAGGCAGAGAGAGATTGATTCCACCTGTCTTTGCCTAACTATTTTCCCCAGCACCTAGTATAGTTCAAAAACACATAATAAGCACTCAATAAATATTTGTTGCTTGTATGATTGATTTACACAATGAAAAATACTTATGTAATAAGAGCTATACTACTAATTTCACCTTGCTACTGCTCATATATTTTCCTTTCTTTCCCTAGATGTTAAGTTCTCTGAAGTTGTAAGGCTTTATCTGAAATTGAAAGGAAGAAAGGAATCAGATCTTTAGAACTGAGAAAAATTGTTACTGCAAAAGATTTTGAAGTAAAATTTATTGCTCTCAATATGGCAGTCAGGAGGATATAAGATTGATTAGGATGCAATATGGGACTGAAATTAATGAGTTAAGAGCATACGGGAAAAAAGGTTAGTCACTGAAGGACTTTAACCACCATAATCAGGAATTTGCAGTTAATCTGATAGAATCTGTACCTTCAGAAGCAATGTTATGACTTTAATAGAAAGTTATAGTTATCTATCCAGTTTAAAGGATTTCTCAATTTGTAACATGGGAACAGAAATTTTATAATTTGAATAGTCTATGTTTTGTGAGTAGTTTGGGAAGCAAAATGGAGACAAATATTGATTATTCTTTATCCTTTTAAATTGATTTCTTTGCACTTTTGTCAAAAGATGAGAAAGCAAATTCATATCTTCCTCTATAAAACATGAAGTAGATATGATTTCAAGCTAAAACTGCCATGACCAGACTTTGATTACTCAGAAACTAAATATCTATTATACACATTGCCAAGGCTCCATTTTAATCCTATACTAACATAGGAAGGTCCCTGATTTCCTCAGCATGGTGTGGGAATTCCCTCCATCAATGCTGATTGCAAAAAAAAAAACTACTATAACTTTGGAGAAAAGGCTTAGAAAATGATTACCTGATATAGAGTGACTTTTCTCAGTTCATATGGTTACTAAGATTCAGAGTCAGAATAAAGATGATCCTAAGTCCAAGGCAAGCACTTCATTCTCTATTTTCCAGTTCTTCCTCATTATTCCCAGAAAAAGAGGAAATGATGAAAGAAGAATAAAGAGGAAAGAAAGTTAAAATTCATAGCTAAATTTATACATATGAATCACTGTTTTATTTTAGTGTAATTTTAATTCCACCCTCCATATCTTTAGAAGGCTTTCATGGTTAGTTCTTAATTTCTTTTTAGGTTTTTGCAAGGCAAATGGGGTTAAGTAGCTTGCCCAAGCCACACAGCTAGGTAATTATTAAGTGTCTGAAGTCAGATTTGAACTCAGGTACTCCTGACTCCAGGATTGATGCTCTAACCACTGCACGACCTAGCCACCCCCACTGCACCACCTAGCCGCCCCTAAAATTTTTTAAAAATTATAAAATTTCCTGCCTCCTCCCCTTTTGAGACTGGTCTGTGTTCCTAATGTGCCACCTGCAACCTAATAGCTGTCTCAAGAAGATTTTTGACTGAAATCTCTATTTAAAGCTGACTTCAAAAAAAAATCTGACTTCCTAGTGGTTCTGTGTCTTCCAAAAGAGAATATATTCCACTTCTCATCTGAGTCATGACGATCTTTGGGATGGTAGAGAAGAGAGAAATCACATGAGATTCTCCCTAAGTTTCTTTTCATCTCTCAATATCCTCCTATGGTATACTTGGTTGTGATATCATTCAACCTCATTCAAATGTTATTGTGTATCATAGTCATTAATTCCCTAAATTTGTAAAAGGATGGACTTTTAAGCAAAAAGAAAGAAATGATTGGTACTGGTTGCATATGTAAAATATCTAGTCCATCTATCAAACAACAAACATTTATTAGATATTTCTTTGGAGTTGTAATCCTGAGAAATTGTCAAAAGATGAGAAAACAAACTCATATCTTCCTCTCCAAAAACATGAAGTGAATATGAACTCAGGCTAAAATTTTCTTTGTCTTCGATTATGCAGAAATTGATTATCTTTCGATTATGCAGAAATTGATTATCTACTTTGTAGATAGGCCAGGCTCCATTTCTACCCTACATTATGACTATACAAACACAAGAAAGACCCTGATTTCCTCTGCTTGGTGGTACTCTTGATGGCAAGCAACTACTATAATATAGGAGATCAATCTTAGGACATTGAGGATACAAATACAAACAAAACATGTCCTGCTGTCAATGAACTTATGGTTATAATAGTTATTTGAGAATAGACTGACTTTCTGGGACTGATAGTTCAAGACAACTTTCCCTCTTATCTCTGAGATAAGATTTGGATTCTTGTGATTTTTGAGACATGAATAGGATTTATAATTCTCCTGGGAATTTTTTAAATTAATTTTTTAAAGAGACAATCAGGGTTAAGTGACTTGCTCAGGGGCATACAGATAATAAGTGTCTAAGGTCAAATTTGAACCCTGGTCCTCCTGACTCCAGGACTGGTGCTCTCTCCATTGTGCTATTTAGCTGATCCTTAACTGGAAATTTTTTAAACAAGCAGACACTCTGTGAGATACTGGACAGAAAGGAAGGAACTGGGACAGCATGAAAAAGGAGGTTTCCTCAGCCCTGACCAGGTCTTAATGAGCTGAGCTGATGAGGGAAGGTAGCAGACAACGATGGGCAAAAATACAATCTTTCTGGGAGCTGCAGAAAAGAAGGGTGAGATCATGGATACCATCATGCTTAGGTTCACTGAAGCAGAGATTTTAGACTAGAGCTGTCACTGTAATGACTTCTTCAAGGACTGAAGGAAAATATCCTCTTTCCTTATCTTCTCCCCAGCCCACCCCCATGCCTGTCTAATAATAGACAACTTTATATACTTGTTTCTTGTTTAAAAGCTATGCTGCTACTTCTTTTCTGATATTTTTTTCTTTAAAAAATTCCATGGTTGTTCAGTAAGGTGCATTGAATGCCTATGTTTAGTCTGCTCTAAGAATGGAAGAAGATAGGGTTAGTGGGAAATGTGCACATTTTAACTGGAGCAGAAAGTTGAACCTTTGTCCAAATGTTAGGGGAACTGAACCATGATGATTTTGTTAATAACTTTTCATCTGATATGAATAGTATAAAACAGCAGAAAAAAGAACCATATGAAAGTGATAAGCACTATATTGTCTCTAGGCTAGAAGCAGACTAATTGTTATTAAGGGATAAGGCTATTATAGAAAGAATACTGTGGAATTTGTATAACAAGAATTTATAATGTGTCTAATCAGCATTTTAAGGTGACTTTTTCTTTCAGTTCTGTTCAGCATAGAGGACTGGGAGTAATCCACAGAGGTTTTGAGATTTGGTAAGGGGTGAGTGGCAACAGGATAAGGGACTTAGGGATTTGAAAGTAGAGGATCTACAGTTGAATTGTCTAACTGTAGGGTTAAAATTGGAAAAGAAGGAAAGTGAAGATAGAACTGGAGTGATGACTTATGAAATAACATTATTTTACACTGACATATACCTAATGAAAAAATGATATAGTCAAAATAATAGTTTATAGGAATAATTTTAAAAGTGGTCATGGTTTGCTGCCACCATAGGATCATGAGAATTAAAACTGGTGAAGATTGTTTCTCTTTCATTTACTCATTTATGTACTAGTAAATGAATAAAATAAGTGAGTAACAGTGATAAGAGGTGAGAGTATCTCTCAGATTAAAACTTGTGATGATAAGAAACATTTTACCATCCAAAGTGGTTCATTCTACTTTTTGACAGTTTTAATTTTTAGGGAGGTTTTTTTCTCTTCTGATATTGAGCTAAAATCCACCTCTTTCAAATCTCTATCCTTTTATCCTGGCTAAAAATCTCCCAGTTCATCACTCCTCCTATAGCATAATTCAGTCTCCTTACAATTTCAGTAAACCTCCTTTGAACATTCTACTATTCATCACTATCTACTTAAATCTAAATCACTTGCAAGTCATGACATTACCATCCTAATGTCATGGTGCTCTTTGAGAAGAAAGGACAAACAATAATAACAACAACAAATATATTAAGCAACCAGATTTGGTTTGTCCAGAGCAGAATATAGACTATAGAATGGGGGAACCATTTTAACAGGGGAATCACTTGATATTATCTATTTTTCATTTCATTGTGGTGTATGAATGTTTAGTGGATGGATAGATGGCAAGTTCTTCTCCCATGGATTATGTGTGAAGGTGAGGATCATGTGGCAAATTTTTGCCAACTACTTCATGAACATCTAATATTCTCATTCCAGTAACATGACTTATGCAGGGGTTGCTTCTATGTCCTACTTAAGCTCTTGTAGACAAGATATCTATTTTCTCAGTAGCATAGAACACAGGTTTCTTCTGTATCTGGATCAGGGTTATCAATTGCTTACAATAAAAGTATGAGGGTGGTGTGGTTGATTTATTAAACTACCCCATATAAGATAAATGATAAGATGCACAATCAATTTCATTTATAAGTCTTAGCTCAACTTGGAAATGGTGAATTCCATATGATGGAGAGAATTCATGCCAGCAGGAAGTCTGTTCTAATTGAATGAGGCATTTCTTTACACTATCTGAGTACTATATAAAAGAATTGAGTTAGCTTGAATCAGGAAATTCCAACAGTAGTGAACAGAGAGGGCATTCCAGTACATCCTCAAACCTCAACCACAGACCACTGAAGCAATATTTCTCTTCTTTAATGAAAAGAGAGGCATCTTGAAGAGCAACATCCAGTCTAGCGGAAGCCTCAAGAAAAGTTTGACTCTTTCCCCATCAAAGTTCCTATTTATCCAAAAACAGGGTTTCTTAACCTAGTATTCAAGGACTCTTGAATAGGTTGCAAGAAGTCTATAAATTTCAATGGGAAAAATTGAAACTATATTTTTATTTTCACTAATCTTTGTCTTAAATTTATAATTTACTCCAATTATTATAAAAATTTTTGAGAAAGGATTCATAGGCTTCACCAGTCTCATCACCAAAGTTTAAAAATAAAAGCTGCTGCTATAATATAATCTGCTCTTTTGTTACTGAACAATTACCAATAAATCAAATTGTGCTTCAACTCCAAAGAGGTCACAAATAGAGAAAAATATCAATATAAAATTAGACAGAGTTCATCCTCTGACTAAATGTTAGTAATTTTCTAACAAGAACTAGAAATTATTGTACTTTTTAATCTACAAAATAAACTCCCTAATGTTGAAGAGAAGGGTACCATGTGCACCTTGGGAGTCATTTTATATCCTTCTAAGCTTAAAAATGGGCTTATTATTATTTTACTTATTTAAGAAGATTTTTTTCCAAAAATTGTTTTTCAAAAAAAATTCTCTCCTCTCCTTCCTATCTATTTGAGTTAACAAGAAAAACAAAATGGGATGCTATATAAGAAAAGAACTACTTGGAAAATGGCAGGACCAAGAAATTTAGTTTCATCCATAGCTCTTTTGTTGTAAAGATTCAATTCAGAAAAAATGCTCTTTGAGGAATCAAGTGGGAAGCCTGTGCCAAGACAATCAGTGAGTCCTTGAGCTCTTTGCTGGGTTGCATGGATACAGTTCCATAAAGTAGCTCCTAAATGGATGCTGAATTGATTACAAGTGCTGTGCCATAATGAGATTGTGGTTCCCTTTGTCCTTTCTAATTCTGGAGGGTAGTATATAGATATCCTTGGTCCTTGTTACCCTGGTCTTTAATTAATACACATGATTTAGAGTTGCTGACATTTGTCTTTTGAATTCTGGAATTGCCCCCTCTTCTGTGACTATCTTCATAGGATGTTATCTTTCCTGTCTAGACTTTATACTGAATCTGAGGGGTAGGAATAGTGTTGAAATCTGGGTTCGACATGATTTTTACCTGTGAGTTATAAGCACTTTGTTGACAAAATCAATATGAAAGGTAAGTGACTGATGAACTCTTATGATTTCATTTATTCAGTCTGTACAATAGACTCTTTTTTTCCTCTGACTTCATGGAAAAATTGAAGAGAGTGACATATCTTGGTGTTTCTTTTAGAGAAATCTGATCAGTATAAGCCTTCAGGTGGATACATTCCATAAAAAGGATAACAATCTCCAATTACAGTTAGGATCATCCATGACTAGATTTAAATTCTGCTATTATATCACCTTGATGAGGAAAAAAAGTTGGAGAAATTGCTTGTTTTCTCAGATGCACAGTATCTTAAAAAAAATACTGTTGCTGAAAAATTGTAGATCACCAGTTCTTGGAAAGTAACTTTGGGAGTTCAAAATTGGAATTTGAATACTTATTTGATTCTCAACTTAATGTTGTGGTGAATTCTCTGAAAGAATTCAAGAATACAAAAGTGTATTTTTATAAACAGAAGAGCTAACAATTACTTAGATTCTGCCCTGTGGCAGAATCCCTGTGACTTTCTCTTGACCCATGAGTTCTTGGCTGCCATCACTATTTCATGAAGTGACCTTAGCCAGGTAGCTCATTTTACTCCAAAGTTCAACTCATTCTCTGTCCTACTCTGCACTCTCCAGGAAATGCTTTGCCCACCTTATTTTAAATCCTCCTAAGTTCTGTTCTCCTGAGGTGAGTCTCTTCCCCTACTCACCACCTTTTCAACTCACATTTTGTCTTTTCTATTAGAATGAAAATTCCTTGAAAGGACAGTCTTGTTTTCATATTTCCAATGCTTAACACAGAGTCTAACAAATAATTATAAATAAATATTCTATCTCTCTCTCCATGTATCTATCATCTATCTATTTACTAAGGTTAAGTGGTATAGTGGATAGAGCACCAACCCAGGAGTTAGGAGGACCTGAGTTCAAATCCAGTCTCAGACACTTACTAGCTGTGTATCCTTGGGCAAGTCATTTAATCCTGATTGCCTCACGTTCAGGACCATCTCCAGTCATCCTGATTCATATCTGGCCACTGGATGCAGATGACTCTTGAAGAGAATGTAAGACTTAGCACAGCTCCCCCTCACTCAAATCCAATTCACTTGTTGGTATCACTTCTCTGGTGACATGGTCTTCTTTCAGAACTAAGGACAGGGATCATCATTTACTAAGGAGACTCTTTCTTTATTTTAATTCCCAGGAAATCCAAAAGAACTCTGAATAAAATGATTATCAATATTTAATGATTTGAGGTGATTCAGAGTTCCCCCTTTTTCTAATTTTGAAGACCTCAATCTCTAAAGATTGAGTTAACCTTTGGCCCTACCCAGGCTTTTGTTGTTATTGTTGTTGTTTGTTTTTGCAAGGCAATGGGGTTAAGTGACTTGCCTAAGGTCACATGGCTGGGTAATCATCAAGTATCTGTTTGAACTCAGCTCCTCCTGATTCCAGGGTCAGTGCCCTAACTACTGCACCACCTAGCCGCCCTGACCCTACCCAGTCTTACAAGAAATCTCTAGTCTAAGGTGAATTCCATTCAATCAAACTTAGGTAGAGACTTTTGTTTAAATTGCCTAAGACTGGGGGTGACCTGGATACAGAGAAAATCTCTCTATTGAAAGGTGACTACTTGGAGTCACTTTCAGTCCCTCATTATGATATTCATTCCCTCAATAATTCTTAGTCAAGCAGGGTTGAATAGCACCTTGGGGGAACAACTACTCTTAGAAGGGTATATAAACTATGAGCCTGCCACCATGGTTGCCTATGGTCAAAGAGAGACGACCAAAATGATCATCCTTTCTTAATAAATTTTCTGGTTTTATTAATAAAATGTAAATGACATAGAAATTATGTCTCTTGAACCTTTTTAATTGCCATAGCTCTGATGTTCTAAAGTCTAAACGTTGAATTTTGAAGAGTTAAAATAGGGACTTTGAGAATAAGCTGTTGAAGGGAGGCATTATTTTCTGAAATGTTCATAATTTTACTCTATGGAGCAATTTTTTGATTGGGAATTATTTTGTGTTACTGCTGCATTTTGACAGACTGATAGGATTCTCTCTTATAAATTCCTATTCTAGTGCTTCTTAATTATGACAAACATATCCATGAAGGCCATGTTAGGAAATGTCAGCATTTAGTCAGTCCTTTCAAGCAGGAAAGGCTTCAAATATGAGTCCAGTGATAGAGTCTGTATCTGTCATATGAGCAGTGCCTAAATAAATTTAGAGGGAATTATCACTAAATTGATCATGTGGTGATGGAAGTTTATGAACATCTCCTCATAAAGACTATCCATCAAGACAAAGAAAAGTTGAAATCTGCATTAATGCAGGGGGGATACCACACCAGTGAAACTATAGATACTTGCTGTATTGAGGAAAGAATCTAGACTGGAAGGAAAGGAAGGATGTCCTTACTCTCTGCCTAAAAAGGGGTTATCTAACTTAGTGTTCACAAAATACTCAAAACTATCCTCATATCTCAAACCATATGCATTGTGCCAGTGAACTACAAGTAAAAAAGTCATCCATATAATTTCTCCAATTTTACCTATAATCTCTTCACCACTGTAGATCACAACTTCATGAGTATCATCAAAAAGTTCACCATCTGACCTCTTACCTTTTGCTGATAAATACTCCATACTTAGATAGGCTTGCCATTAACCTCAAGCAATTGGTCTGTCCCTATTCTCTACTAGATAACTTTGTAGCTTGGTAGGGTTTTTCTGAGCTCTTCAATTATCAGTCACCTCATGAGAAGGATGCTAGTAAAGGGCAAAGGAATTCAGGTACACGTAAATGCATGAACTTTCAAATTGCTGAAAACTCACAAAATTTTGGGGGGCAAGAAGGAGAGTAGAAAAGTCATATTTCTGGAAGGAAAAGACAAATTCTCTGTGTATGCAATGATTTTCCCTAAAGGAAAACCCAAAATGTCATTCCTGCCAGAAAAGCATGAAGGATAAGACATATCATTCAGAAAGAGATGAGCCTTTGGTTTTGGGACATAGGACAAGCTTCTTTTATTGATTCATCATGAGTATTGAAGATCTATAGTACTGCTTTCTTTTCCAAATTCAGTTTCTTGTCACATACACCTTTCTTTGCTACAATTCAGACCATCAATGGTTGAAATTGAGAAGCAAATGCAATGGGCAGGGCATGTCCACATAAAATTATTTTGTAATAAGTTGAATGGAGCTAAATTGACTCTATGCAAGTGAGAACCATGAAACAGTAATTCTACTTGGCAGTATTTCAGTTGGTGACAAAGCTCCTGAAATATAAACAGCAAGTCTCTTATTATATTGTTAAAAAGACACAACAGTAGGTAAACTTGGCAGTTCATATATTGAATGAAATGCATATTCAAATCTATATTGGACTTTACATTCATCTTGAGACTGCAATCTTTTCCCATTTCTCTTTGTCAACAATTTTGGAAATGTTATGCTAAAAATAACAGGCTTTTAATGTGGGTTACAGGTTACTAAAATGAAAGTTGCTATAGAAACAGTGGATGTAGTTCAGAAAATCAAAATGCAGGGACAAATGGCATTTGTGAGTAACTGTGAATAAACACCCCTTACCCCCACCTCAAATCAATAGGGATCTTCTATGTCATGTTTCAAAACTGGAGATGTCATGTTTTATATTAGGCAATGTCATAGTTTGCATGATGATAGAAAGACAGAAAGAGAGAAGAAAAGAAAAGAAAGATGTAAGGAAGGAGATTTTAGTCTATATGTGATCTTTTTCAAGATCAGACCTATAATATTGTTGACAGGAGGAACTTCCAGTGAAGAAACTCTTTCAGCTAATTCAATTAGCATGACTTTTACAATTTGGAAGTCTTAGTGTACTATCTGGAACAGAGAGGATAATTGACCTACCAGTGGCAAAACAGGCAGGCTATGTCTGGAGCAGGATTTTTTCTCAAGCCACTCTGATTCTGCGTCCAGGCTTTTGTTTCTTTTTGGATTTTAGTGAAATTTCTGAGAGGGATTTTTCAGGAAGCAGATAAAGTAAACATGGCTGCCTTTTTGAGTTTCAACAGTTTATATCTGTTGTGCTGCTCATGTCACCTAATGGTAGATACAGTGATGAATAAGTTAAGGTCCCTGTCTTCATGGAATTGATATCTAATTAGAGATAAAAACCCAAATGGTTCTATGATCCCATCCATTTGGATAGTCCCTTCAAAAATACAGAGCAACTCATCTAGATCTACCCAATCTGTGTGATTCTTATGTTGAATAAACTATTTTAAAGTAAGATAATTCTGTAGATACAATATTTATTAAGCCAGGTATTTTCCTAAGGCATAAAAATAGTAAAGGAAGTCAATCTTTCTCCTCAAGGAGTTTATATTCCATTAAGGGAAGATAACACTAACTAGGGGAAAGGATGCTGAGGAGCAGTAGAAAAGATCCACCCATTGTCAGGGATGGATCTGAGAGTAAAGTGAGCAAGGTGTGAGAACATCATAATTTCAAGATGGTATTTAATTTTTAGGTCTTTGCAAGGCAAATGGGGTTAAGTGGTTTGCCCAAGGCCACACAGTTAGGTAATTAGGAAGTGTCTGAGCTCAGATTTGAACCCAGGTACTCCTGACTCCAGGGCCGGTGCTCTATCCACTGTGCAACCTAGCTGCCCCCAAGATGGTATTTTTTAACAGAAACTTACCAATCAGAATTCTACAAGGTGGATGCAACTTAACCTTAGGAAGATATTAGTGGAGCTATTGAACTCTTCCTGTTATCCCTTTTCTTCACTATATGACCACCCATTTGTTTTTGTTTTTCCCCAGAGGTAATTGAGAATAAGTGACTTTCTTAGGGTTACACAGTTAATGAGTGTCTGAGATTGGTTTTGAACTTGGGACACCCTGACTCTAGGACTGTTACTCTGTCTACTGCACCATGTAGTTGTCCTCATTTTCTTTTTGTATTTTACTTTTCCTTGATGGCATATTTTATTTATGGAGTATTATTCATTGAATGAAGATATATGCCACTGCTGCCTGCCTCTGAGAGGTAAATACTGTGGAATAGTATTGGTTTTGGAGATCAGGAGACTTCAGAAACTTCTATCTGGAGTAGGAGATATTTAACTATATCTCCTGTTAGTTAGGTCTACCCTATAAGCTGATTTGGATCATTATCCCTGGTTTGGCAAGCATGACCAGTGTTAGGTAATGGGGGGTTGTTCACTTCACAGGCAAAGGATCATCATATTTTTCCTAATTTAAAGATGGGGATAAAGTTGCGTCATTGGTTACTGTTCCTTAGCAGCCACCTCTGAATGAAACTGGAGATCTAGTTGACCATTTTTCTACTAAAGAGAAACAGAAAACATTTTTTCACATTAGTTGCTCACCCATCCTACTTTTTTCAGACTAAGATCCCAAAACATTTTTCCGTCACTGGAAATGTGTAAGTTGACTTTTGCTCTCCAGATTACAATTTGTGGTGTCAAATCCACTGCCCTAGGAGAGAGACAGAAACAAAGAGACAGAGAAAGGAAAGAAACAGACAGGAAGAGGGGGAGTGGGGGGGAGAGAGAAAGATAGAGTGAAGAGTAAGGGTGGGGGGAGAGAGAAAAAGGTGAGAGAGGAGAGACAGAGACAGAGACAGAGCAAGACACTAATCCCTTTAAAAAACAATGCATTGTCAGCAAGTCATTTCCAGGACTAATGTTGTTCAGTTTTTGTTTGGTTGTTTTGATTTGGATCCCCTGTGGAGTAGTTCTGCCTTTTGCTTTTCCTAGCTTCCCAATTTCAATTTGTTCTGTTCACCAGATCATAAAAATTTTAGCAACTAAGTACACATGGTCCTAAATGAAACAATTACATTGACACTGCTTGGACCCAAATGATTTCTCCAAAGAGGTTATATAAGGCTTTAACTAGGCAGGGTTTCTTTCCCTCATAAGTCTGTATAAACTTTTCCTCTGAGAAAACTCAAAATAATTGTGATAAAAGCTCCTTTGGAGTTCCATGAGTTGCATTGGGACTCCTCTTTTTTCCCATCCTGTCTCTCCAACAACTGCCTCCTTCCATATCAGAGCAGTAATGGGAACAAATGGGAATTCTTCTAGAGAATGCATTGTATAAGTTAATAGGATCAGATTTCACCACTTTCTTGCCTAAACATAATTTTCCCCAAAATGAAGGAAATGGTTCTGTGAAAAAATGGAAGTAAGATGGATGATTAACAACAATAACAAATAAATAAACACAAATTATACCTTATCAAAACCAATGTTTGACAAGGGATGAAAAAGTTTGCAAATGCATATGGGAAATGTAATTCATCCTCTTTCTATATAGGAGCATTTCCGACATGCAAAGATTGCAATCATATCTGCTCTGTTTCAAGATGAACATCCTCAATTCCCTAAACTATTCTTCATATGACAATGATTTCCAGACCTCTCACCATCATGTTGCTTGTCTCAATGTGCTCCAGTTTGTTGTTGTTGCTGTTCAAATGTAATGCCCCAAATCCCCCAGATATGGCCATATTAGAGAGAGAACAGCAGACCAATGAACTGCTTTCATCAGTAGCCTTTACGAGAAAATATAAACTTCTCTGTTTAGCATTTAAAAACCTATGCCATCAGATGCAAACTCATTACGCCAGCCTAGACATGACTCATCTTCCTGCATTCTGCCATTCAAATAATGTTGCCTTTACTCTGTTCCTTATGCAGGATGCTTCATCTCCTCTTTCAGTGACTTTGAGTTGACCATCTTGCATGCCAATAATATATTCTTTCTTCACTTCAGTCTCATAGAATATCTTCCTTCCTGTAAGAAACAAGTGACTTAAGCACCATCATCTACATTAAGCTCTTCCTAATCTTTACAACAATTGCTCTCTCTCTCTCTCCAAAACAGTTGTGCATTTGACCTCTTTATATACTTACATTTATTTAATTTATATTTATATTTATAAGTAATTAACTACAGTATTGGACTTAGAAATTAGGAAATTCCAGTGTTTCCTCAAATACTTTCCAATTGGGAGTCCCTGGACAAGTCACTTATCTCGCTCAATCTTAGTTTCCCCTATATTATTATTATTATTATTATTATTATTATTATTAATATATTATCCCCCACTTCACAGGGGTTGCAATGCTAATCAAATGATATTATATATGTATATATATATATTACTTATAAATAGTAAAAAATTAATTGGGCACAATTACAAAGCACTTCACATTCAAATAAAGTCAGATCTAAACAAGTGGAAAAATGTAAATTGTTCATAGTTAGGCAGAGCTAATATAACAAGAAGGACAAGTTAAATTGCTTATTCAGTGCCATACCAATCAAACTACCAAATAATTATTTTATGAGTTAGAAAACATTGTAACAAAATTCACCTGGAGCAACAGGTCAAGAATATCAAAGGAACTGATGACAAAAATATAACAGAAGGTAGCCTAACTTTACCAGATCAAAAACTATACTATAAAATGGCAGTCATCAAAACTGCCTGGTTCTGGTTAAGAAATAGACTAAAAGGTCAATGGATTAGGATAGATTCAAAAGAAACAGTAGTATCCAACTACAGTAATCTACTGTTTGACAAACCCAAAGACATTAGCTTCTGGGATAAGAGTGCATTATTTGGTAAAAATAGTTGGGAAAACTGGAAAATAGTATGGCAAAAACTAGGCCCACACCTCACATCCTATAGCAAAATAAGGTCAAAATAGGTACAGGATTTAGACATGAAGTGTGACACTGTAGATAAATTAATATACCAAGAAATACTCTATCTCTCAGATCTATGGAAAGGGGAGAAATTTATGATGAGGTAAGAAATTGAGTACATTATAAATTGTCAAATGGATGATTTTGACTATGTTAAATTAAAAAAAAATTTGCACTAATAAAATCAATGCTGCCAAAATTCTAAGGGAAACAGAAAGCTGGGAAACAATTTTCACAACTAAGTTTCATTTCTAAAATATATAGAGAATTGCATCAAATTTATAAGGTTACAAGTCATTCCCCAAATGAGAAATGGTCAAAGGATATGACAGTTTTCAAAATGAAGAAATTAAAGCTACATATAATTATATGGAAAAATACTCCAAATAATTATTGAGTAGAGAAAAACAAGTTAAAACAACTATGAGATATCACCCCACACCTTTCAGATTGGCAAAGATGAGATAAAGAGAAAATGTTGGGAGAGATTGTGGGAGGATTGGAACATTAATGGTGGAGTTGCAAATGAATTCAACCATTCTGGAGAACAATATGGAACTATCCCCAAAGAACAATAAAACTGTTCATACCCTTTGACCCAGCAATTCCAACAGCACTAGACCTATATCCAAAAGAAATCATAAAAAATGGGAAAAATCCTACATATTCTAAAATATTTATAGTAGCACTTTTTTGTAGTGGCAAAGAATTGGAAATTAAGTGAATGCTGATCAGTTGAGGAATGGTTGAAGGAGCTATGGAATATAAATGTTGCAGAATACTTATTGTTCAATAAGAAATCTTAAATAGTTGGGCTCCATTGAAGTATGGAATGACTTACAGGATCTGATGCTGAGCACAGGGAGCAGAACCAAGAGAATATTGTACACATTAACAACAACATTGTGAGTTGATCAACCTTGTTGTATGCAGCTTTCTCAACAGTTCAGAGAGCTAGGACAACCCTATTAGACCAGCTATGGACAATGCTATTCCCATCCAGAGGAAGAAAACAAAACAAAACAAAACACCCTTTAGAATCTAATGAACACTACATTCACTTTTAAAAAAAATTTCTCTTATGTATTTCTTTCCCTTAATCCTAATTCCTCATACTGAAAAAGACTAATCTTCAAATATGTTTAACACAAACATGTACATACAATCCTCACCTGACTCTTCAGCACTGCAGGGAGGTGGGTGAGAAGGAAGGCTGGAAGGAAACTATGTAACTTAAATATATGGATATTCATGCAGATGAATGTTGGAAAACTTTTATAACATGTATCTTGAAAAAATAAAATATCAGTTAAAAAATAAATTGGACAGGGTGTGGCTAGGTGGCATAGTGGATAAAACACCAGCCCTGGAGTCAGGAGTACCTGGGTTCAAATCTGGTCTCAGACACTTAATAATTACCTAGCTGTGTGGCCTTAGGCAACCCACTTAACCCTGTTTGCCTTACAAAAATCTATAAATAAATAAATAAATAAATAAATAAATTGGACAGCTAGTGGATAGTGGATGGAAGACTCAGCTTGGATACAGGAAGAGAAATCTTCAAATAAAATTTCATACATTTAATTGTGTTATCCTTATCAAGTCACAACACTGTGGTCCTCAGTTTCCTCATCTGTAAAATGAGTAGAAGATGAAAACCTCAAATGGAATAAAAGAAAGTTAAATATTACCAAAAACACTTGAACAAAAAAAGCTAGCCATTATTATGGCAATTATAATTATAGATGTAATTTTTATCTCCTATACTTCTTATAGGTGGGGGTTATTCACTTCTTTGTATCTGTATCCTCCATGACTAGCAAAACGTAGCACCTAGTATATGCTTAATAAACACTAATTAATTGATTATTTGAATGGTATCTGAGATTGTGAAATATAAATTGGGTTCTTATGATGCATCTGAAAGTATAACAAATGGCTATCTGATGGAAAAAAGTGTGCTCAAATTTAAAAGGATTAATATATTTTCTAAGAAGTAGTCTAGATAAAGCAATATTTTGTATTTGTTTTGTATATTTAAAATCTAACAATAATCTTCAGATTATCTTGCACAATATTTCATTTTTGTTGTATTTGTCCCTTATTAGAATGTAAGTCATTTCATGGCAGAGACATTTTCTTCCCACTTTTTTTATCCCCAGTGTTTAATAAAGAACTTTCATATATTAAATATTTAATAAGTGCATGACCTCATTTGTCAAATAAGAACAATATCATTTATCCTGCAGTGTTTTTGTGAGGATCAAATGTTATAATGAATGCAAATTGCTTGTAAAACTCAAAGCAACTAAATTTTGATTATTGTTATTGTTATTACTATTGATTTAAATTCCCTATGCTACTTTTTCTGCTCTCTCCCTTATGTCTTTGATTCTTATACTTATCAATGTGCATCTTGTCAATCCTATTCTCCTCACCCATCTAACATCCTAGAATATATGAGTATATACCAGTTAAAAACAGAGGAAATCTGTCCTAGAAGTGACACATTTTTAAAGTAATTAAGAGAGATTTTCTCAAGCTATCTAATGAAAATGGAAATACCAAAGATATAGTGAAAAAATTCAGACTGCATTTATTTAATAAGTAGGGCAGCTAGGTGGCACAGTTGATAAAGTTGTTGGGCCTAGAATCAGAAAGACCTGAGTCCAAATCTTTCCTTAGGCTCCTCCTATCTGTGTGACCCTGGGCAAGTCATTTAATCCTGCTTGCTTCAGTTTCCTCATCTGTAAAATGAGCTGGAGAAGGACTTATTAAACCACTCTGGTATTTTTGTGAAGAAAATCCCAGACAGGGTTATGAAAAGTTGGATACAACTGAAAAAACTACTAAACAACAACTAAAAAGATATGACCACCTATCAGCCTACTTTTCCATGTATCAAGAAGCTTTTAAGAGAAATTTTAGGAGCAATACACCTTCTAATCAAATGAATTAGGTTTTTTGGGAATTCCACAGGAAATAATTGAAAAGGGAAATTATTATATTCTCATATTATTTCTTACATTAATAGCAATTGCCCTCCACATGACAGAACTAATACAACCTAATGAGTCTTGTTGAGGGATATTATTTGGAGAGGACTGAAGACAGAATATGTTTCTTAGGACTGCGTCATGATTGAGTCACCACTTCTTATTTGTGCTGCACAGAAGTTTGAAGTCTTAGATAATGAAGAGAATGAGTGGGAGTGCTTCCCAAAAGTCTAGAGGTTAAAACATCAATGATTATGTAACAACACCACAGTTATTCTTCTAGGTATTTGGGCAGGGACTTAAATTTGTGGTCAATGGTAGCCCCAGACAGCTATTGACAGTTGTAGCATCAACAATAGGAATCTACTTTTCCTTAAATAGAAAAGGTCCCTTCTCTTTATATGTATTTATTAACTTGTAGGGAACTAGATTCTCAGAGAGAAAGATTTTGTGAGAGCCCATTATAAGGCTTTAATTTTCATTATTTATTGTATGAAAATATGTATATGCTACATGTACATTCTCTAGCAAATCATCAAATAGATTACATTTACAAAGGAAGCCTTTACAAAAATTCTAATGCATCCTTATATAAATCACACACAAAGGCTTTTAAAAACCCTAACAGCACTGGTCAGTTGAGTCTCCAGACTACCTCTTCCCTTAGGATTCTAGGGATGGTCATTAGGAGTTGGGAAGTTCTCTCTATTATAACTTTCAACTTATATCACCAGACCAGTGGCAGATATTGTTTTCCTCATATCAGTCAATAAATGCTCCGATATCAATCTAATTAATTAACTTTTACAAAGGGATATTTACTAAGCAGAAGCACAAACCAAAGTACAAAAAAGTTTCCCCAATTGGGGCAGACATTCTGTTTTATACTTAAGTCCCAAAGGAATGTAGATTCAAAATGGCTGCTACAAAATATTCTCCCAATGAAGTTTACTTCTAATTATGAATTTGAATTAAGGATTAAAGGAGAAACATATGCTCATTTTGTAATTCAAAGAAACATCTCCATAACTTCTCCTTCGCCTTTTCCCCTTTCCACCTCTCTTTTTTATTTTTCCCCATTAGAATTTAATCTGCTTAAGGGCAGGGTCTGTTTTACTTGATCCCTTTAACTTGCTTGCCCACAATGGCTTAGTAGAGTTAGTAGAGTTCCTAATGTTTGTCCTTCATTTTTGAAGACCACAAAATCAGGGAGGTGATGTCATGGCAAGCACATGAATTGGATTTGAGTGAAGGGGACTGTGCTAAGTCACCAGACTCACTTTCTCCTCCAGAGCCATCTGAGTGCAGTGTCCAAATATGAATAAGGGTGACTGGAAATGGCCCTGGATGTGAGGCAGAGATAAGTGACTTGTCCAAGGTCATACAGCTAGAGAGTCAAGTGTCTGAATTCAGATTTGAACTCTCATCCTCTTGATTCTCAGGCCAGTGCTTTTTATGCCACTTATCTGCCCTAAGAGACAGAGTGAACACATAATAAATGCTTTCTTTATTGGTCTGTCTGTTCATTTATGTAGTCATCCAGACAACCAGCCATCATCCATCCATCCATTCATCCATCTATCCATCCATTCATCCATCCATCCATCCATCATCCATCCCTCCATCTACCCATCCATCCATTCACCCATTCATCTATCAATCTGTAGGAAGTATCCAGCCCCACTGCTTCAGTGAGAAGCTGAATAGAAAAAAGACATAGGCAGGTGGGAACTGTCCAAAGAGGCAGAATATTTAAAGATAAAAACAGCAAAGGGTATATAAGCAAAAATGCAAGTTTGTGAGAATTGTACCTTTTTATCTGGTCACAGACCTCTGAGCACTATTTCCCATGTCTTGTGTATAGGTTTTGCTTTGTCTAACTCGGTACTGGTCTCTGCACCAGGCAACTTATCTTCCCAAGTCTTAGTAGCTGTAGCATAGTACTTGAATACTCCTTCCATTCTCAGGGTTCATGGAGAACTGTTACAGAGCAATCTTTGAGCATGATTCCCACAAGAGCAGGTACTAGTTAAAGTATTTCGTAGATCTCATATTCACACTCTGCCCCAGTTCTCTACATCAATCTCTCTCTTTATCTCTCTATCTTTCTATCTTTTACTCTATATCTATTGATCTATTTTATCTATCTAATTATGGAAGGGACCCAATCCAAAATCCAAAATAACAAGGGATTTCCTATACATGGTAGGGTCCTCCAGATGCTTCTGTTTCTAGATGATAGTGTATAGATTTCACAAAGTCTCAGTATATTCTCAAAGCTCACAAATGAAATCCATAATCTGAGTAAATATGTGAGTCTTGGTATTCATGCAGGAAAAAAAATAAGTGAATGAGCAACACTTATTGTCCAACACTATAATATGTCATTGACATTGAATGACTAATGTCTGTCTTCTCTGATCTCCCACAATTCCAAAAGATTTACTTTATCTCAGCCTGATAACCTTCCTATCTCTTTCCACTTCCACTCCAAATCCAAAACTCAGTGGATTAATTACTATATTCTTACCACAATACGTCCTATCTATCCTAATATTGTTGAACTCCCAACTGCCATTGATCAAACGCAATTATTATTTGATTCCCATCCTCCCATCCTTTTCAACCCAATACCTTATCCACAAAGTCCCATACTAAAACTACCCACTTCTTATACTGTGTTCCTTGGAATGCTTATTCTATAAGCAACATGCTTGCTTTCATCTTAAACCTTTTCTTTTCCTGTTTCCTCCATCTTCCTTCAGTCACTGAAATTTGGCTTCCTATTGATGACACAGTTTTCCTTGCTACCCTTTGCAATTCTGGTCACTCATATTCCACAATTCATGGGTCAATGTGGGAGAGTGCTTCCCATAGACATTTCTAGACTCTCCATAAACCATCATCACTCAGTTGCTTCTCCTTTCAATTTTATTAGATTGATAATTGTCACCCTATCCATACTTTTGCCTACTGTGATATATTCCTTCTGTCTTCAAGCTTAGTTTATGGCTATTGGTCATTCTTTCTTCTGCAAAGGAGTCTTGAATAAACATATTGAAACTCCCTTAGACACTTTAATCTACTAATTTCTCAATTTACTCATGCCCTACTCCTCTACTTCACTTCAGTTATCCAGAGAAATGGTCTTATCTACCTTGATGCTGCAATCCACTTTCCAGGTTCCATTTCCAGGTTCATGGAGTCTGAAATTTCTTATAATTGCTTTTTCACTTCATATCTTTTTCTGCCTTGCATCCACTAACTCTATACTTCACCCATATCATTGCTCCTAATCCATCCCCCTCTCAGCTATTTCCCAGGTTATTATACCTGTACTAGCTATACTTTCTTACCTTCTCTACATTTACCCCTTGGTAAACTAATTCATGTCTATACTTTTGTCTTAAATTGCTTGCCCCATTATTCTATTACCAATCTTGCCCTGCCAAGTCTTAGCTTTGGCTGTCTTCCACCAGAACTATATCTCTTCCTACTCATATATTGCTGAACAAGGTTGCAGAAAAATCACAACATCTTGCCAAATCCATTGCAAGTTTATGTTAAATAATTTCAAATATGCCTTCATTGTAACATAGCAATTTATACCTTTTAATCAGTTCATTATTTTATGGTCCCTAGTTTGCAGAACGAGCTTAATTAATGTTGTCTTAATTGGTATTGACCTAATTCACAACAGCTTTTCCATTTATTTTTAATCCTCTCAGACTTCTCAAGGCTCCCAACTTATCCTCTTAACTTTTGCTTCATATTTCAATGGGCAAGTAACTTAAATTCTGTTTGCCTTGGAGGCAGCTAGATAGCCCAGGGGATTGGAACACTAGGTCTGGAGTGAGGAAGACCTGAGATCAAATCTAACTTCAGCTACTTTCTAACTGTGTAAACTTGAGCAAGTCACTTAACTTTGTTTATCTCAGTTTCCCCATCTAAAAAATGAACTGAAGAAGGAAATGGCAAACCTCCCCAGTATCTTTGCCAAAGAAAACCCCAGGTGAGATCATGAAGAGTCACTGTAATGTTAACAACTGAGAAACCAAAAAACTACAGAGAACCAGTCTTATTTTATTATATCCCTATTCAATAAACTCCCACAATCCCTGATATTTCTGGGATCAAATTAAAGGAAAAAAAATCTCTTTTTGACTTTAAAATCCATTATAGGGGTGGCTATGTGGCGCAGTGGATAGAGTACCGGCCCTGGAGTCAGGAGTACCTGGGTTCAAATCCAGCCTCAGACACTTAATAATTACCTAGCTGTGTGGCCTTGGGCAAACCACTTCACCCCATTGCCTTGTAAAAAGTTAGAAAAAAAAGATTTAAAAAATCCTTTATAGCTTGACTTTCTGCCTTTCCAATTCTTTTATACCTTATTCTTCTCCATGGTTTTTGTGATCCAATAACACTGAAAGCTTTACTACTGCTCTCATAAAACACTCCATCTTCCAACTCTATAATTTCATTGACTTTACCCCAATTCTGAAACTTTATCTTCACATTCTGACTTTACTGGATTCCTTTAAGTCTCGGCTAAAATCCCAAAGTCTGCAAGAAGCCTTTCTCATTCCTACTTAACCATTAGTGCCTTCCCTCTGAAATTATCATCTTATATGTAATCTTCCTTATATTAGTTGTTTGCATGCTGTCACTTTCATTAGACTGCGAGGTACTTGAGAAGAGGGACTGTTTTTTGCCTTTATTTGTATCCTAAGTGCTTAGCATAGTGTTTCTTATGTAACAGGAGTTTAATAAATGGTTGTTGACTTGATCTGTTGAATTATAGAACTTTTCTTTCTCTTTCTATTTGCAGAGACAGATGAGTTCACATGAATACATGTATTGATTCTACAAATGGTCAATGAATTGGGTCTAAGTGAATGGAAGAAGTAGAGGTTGAATTGTGTATCATACAATTCAAAGTTCTTGATTATTTTTCAGTTAAATACAAGAAAATCATTATAAACAAGAACCTAACCATTTGCAAAGACAAGTAAAAGAGGAATACATATAAATAAATCTATTTAAATTTAAAAATAATATGATTATACTCATTTACATGAAATTTTTCACTTATCTGTGCCCACTTCTGAATTCTCTTCTGTTTTCTTCTCTTTATTTCGAAAATATTTCATGAAGATCACTTTAAAAAATTTTTTGCATCAATATTACTTCCTCCTCAGTTTCTTACCTTCCTAAATAAACACTCTCCCTTTTATAATATTAAGAAGTATAAAGCAAAGTAAATTTTTGTTGTTTTGGTTATGATTGAAAATATATGTTCCATTTTCTCTTTATAGTCCATCACCTCTATATCAAGGAGTGGGCATATATGTTTCATTATCAGTTTTATGGGGTGGTGACTAATAATTGCATTGATGAGAATCCTTAAATCTTTCAAAAATATTTTTAAGATGATTAATTTATAAATATTCTACTTCTTCTGACTTTGCATTGGATCAGTTCTTATAGTCTCAAATTTCCTTAAACCTATTCCATTATTTAATCAATATTAATTCTACAGCATTTATACACAATAATTTGGGCAGCCATTTTCTATTTGATCCCTCACCATTTTAAAAAACAATTAGGAGGGGCAGCTAGGTGATGCAGTGGATAGAGCACTGGTCCTGGAGTCAGTAGTACCTGAGTTCAAATCTACCCTCAGACACTTAATAATTACCTAGCTGTGTGGTCTTTGGCAAGCCACTTAACTCCATTGCCTTGCAAAAGCTAAAAAAAGAAAAAAAAACAAAGAAACAAACAAAAAAGCAATTAGCAATCTTTTTTAAAATTATTTATGTTTTCGTATTCATTGAACACTAACTCATATTTATATAGCAAAATTCTTTTTTAAAATATTATTTCATTTGATATGCTAACAAATAACTACAATTTGATAATAATTGTAAATCATTTTGAAATATGTAATATTTTGCATAAGATATAATTACATGTGATATGTGTAGAATAATTAAATCATAATGCTATTGTGTTCAGCTGTTTCTGAATCCAGTATCTCTAATGTGTTTCACAGAGAATAATTCTTTCTTAATAGCCTGCATTGGGGCAGCTGAGTGGCACAGTGGATAAAGTGCTAACCTTGGAGTCAGGAGGATCTGAGTTCAAATTCGACATTAGACACTTGGTACTAGCTTTTGTGATCTTGGGCAAGCCTCTTAATCCCATTGCCCAATCAAAGAAAAAGAAAATAAAATGGAATTGTCATGATTACTTCTTTTTAGTACAATTTGAACTCTAACACTGCTAGACCCCTTTTCGTCTTACTTTTTCTTCATTATTTCCTTGAAATTTCCAATCTTTTTTCCCCTCCAGATGAACTTCATTAAAATGTTGTTATAAAAATTAACTTATTAAAGTTTTATTGCTATGTACTGAATACATTAATTAATGTTGGTAGCATTGTTCTATTATCATAAGCGATTATTTTCTTTCAATTATTCCAGTTTTCCTTTATTTCTCTTTCTTTAAAAAATATTTTTCATGGTTTTTATTGATAATTTATTTGATTTTTCTAATTACATGTTATTAGAGTTTTGCAACATTCATCAAGTTGCATATTTTTAATTTATGCAATTTTCTTCCACCCTCTCTTCCCACCCTCTCCCCTCAACAAAAAAAAGTTATTAGTCTATTCTATATGTACACATGTACATTTAGGTTTTACATGTTTACATATTAAGTCATTTTGTATATGGGAAATCAGGAGTAAAGGAAATGAAAGAAGAACCATGGAAAAAATAAGAAAAATTTTAAAAGAGTGAACATAGTGTGCATTTAGATTGTGTGTGTGTGTGTGTATGTGTGTGTTTTCCTCTGGATGTGAATGGCAATGTCCATAACAAGTCTCTCAGGGTTGTCTTAGATCTCTGAACTGCTGAAAGGAGCTGTATCTGTCATAGTTGATCAACTTAAAATGTTGTTGGTAATGTATACAATGTTCTCTTGGTTTGGCTCCCTTTGCTCAGCATCAGTTCATGTAATTCATTCCATACTTCTCTAGAGTATGCCATTCCTGGTTTCTTATAGAACAATAGTACTTGTTCTATATACTATATAACATTCATATTCCACAACTTGTTTAGCCATTCCCCTATTGATGAGCATCTCTTCAATTTCCAATTCTTTGCAACTACAAAAATAGCTGTTATAAATATTTTTGAACATGTGGAACTTTTCCTATCTTTTATGATTTCTTCTGAATATAGGCCTTGAATTGGTATTGCTGGATCAACATGTATGATCAGTTTTATTGCTCCTTGGGCATAGTTCCAGATTGCTCACAAGAATGGTTGAATTGGTTCACAACTCTACCAACAATGCATTAATGTCCCAATTCTTCCACAATCGTTTTCCCTTTTTGTCATAGTAATCAATCTGATAGTTGGGAGGTATTACCTCAAAGTTTGCTTCCCAGCCTTCTGTTTTCCCTCTAATCTTTGCTTTTCAATTTAAAACAGCCCAAATTATCCATTTTGCAATATATAATGTACTCTCTTTCCTGTGTGTTCATAAACTTCTCCCCTTTCTATAGAGATGACAGAGTATTTCTTGTTAATTGATCTCTGGTATTTGTGTCTGAATTCTGTACCCATATTGACCTTATTTTGGTAAAGGATGAGATGTGGATCTATGCCTAGTATTTGCCATACTATTTTCCAATTTTCCACTAGTTTTTCATCAAATAGTGAGTTCTTACATCAGAAGCTAATGACTTTGGGTTTCTCGAACAATAGATTAGTATAGTCATTTGTTATTTATTATTTTGGTACCTATTCTAATCTACTGGTTCATTATTCTATTTCTTAACCAATTCCAGTTAGTTTTTTGCTCTTTGTTTTTTTAGTTTTTGCAAGGCAGTGGGGTTAAAGTGGCTTGCCCAAGGCCATACAGTTAGGTATTTATAATGTGTCTGAGGTCGGATTTGAACTCAGGCACTCCTGACTCCAGGGCTAGTGCTCTATCCACTGAGCCAGCTAGCCGCCCCTCCCATTAGTTTTGATGACTGCCACTTTACAGTATAGTTTCAGATCTGGCACAGATAGGCCACCTTGCTTTACATTATTTTAATCAGTTCCCTTGGTATTCTTGACCTTTTGTTGCTGTTCCAGATTAATTTTGCTACTATTTTTTCTAGCTTTGTAAAATAGTTACTTGGTAGATTTTTTGGCATAACACTGAATAAATAAGTTAATTTGAGTAAAATTATCATTTCTATTACATTAGCTTGATCTAACTTTGAACAATTGACATTTTTCCAATTGTTTTTATTTGAATTTGTTTGTGAGGGAAAGTACTTTGTAATTGTGGTCCTACAATTCCTGGGTTTATCTTGAAAAATAGATTTCCAAGTATTTTATGTTGTCTACAATGGAATTTCTCTTTCTATCCTTTGTCTTTGGGCTTTGCTGTTCACATATAGAAATGCTATTTTTTTTGAGAATTTATTCTATATCTTCCTGCTTTGTTGAAGTTGTTAACTGTTTCAAATAGTTTTTAGTTGATTTTCTAAGGTTTTCTAAGTATACCATCATATCATTTGCAAAGAGAGAAAGTTTTGTTTCCTCATTGCCAATTCTCATTCCTTCAATTTCCTTTTCTCCTCTTATTTCCAATGCTAACACTTCTAAACACTATATTGAATAGTAATTGTGATAATGGGAATCCTTGTTTCACCCCTTATATTATTGGAAATGCTCCCAATTTATCCAATTACATATAATTAATTTTTGGTTTATCTCTGGCCCTTTTGGTTTTATCTCTGGCCCTCTGGACCTAGTTAAAGATAATTTTTATTGCATCATGATATGAAAAGCATCCATTTGTTATTTCTACTTTTCTGCATTTGGTTGCAAAGTTTTTAATATACTAGAACACTGTCAGGTGCCATGTACTGCAGAGAAAACAATAACATTCTCTTCTATCCCTATTCAGTTTTCTCCAGAGGTCTATCTTCAGCAATTTCTAAGATTTTGTTCACCTTTTCAACCTCCTTCTTATTTATTTTGTGGTTTCTATATTTCTTTGACTGTATTGTAGTAACATTCATTTCTTATATGTTTTATGGCAAATTTGCTCCCCTCCCAGATATTTCACATGTATAAAAGTAGTTTTGAATTCCTCTTTTCCTCTCTTTCTTTTGGTCTTTTTTGGTAATATATAGAAAGACTAATAATGGTAATTATTTTATAACTTGCTCCTAGTCTAAAGTCATTTAAGTCACTAAGTTTTAAATTAAATCATTTGGGTAAATGCACCATATACTATCTGCAAGAAGCTATAATTTAGTTTCTTCTTTATCTTTATTCATTCCCTCATATAGTGTTGCTATTGTAATTGATATTATTTACAGAACAATAATAAATGACAGTAAGGACATAGTGCATCTTCATTTTGCCCTTGTCTTTATTGAAAGAACCTCTATGTAGCTCCTTTTCTTAATTTTAGATGTTTTTTAATAACCTTTTTATGAAAAGTCTATTAAGCTCTCTGATTTTTTAGTTGAGTTATTATTTTTGTTTCCTGGATTTTTTCTTTACTACAAGAGATAGATGTATTTTTCAAAAGTTCTTCCTAAAGAAATTGATATAAAGGGAAACAGAGAAGCTACATTGTGCAATGGAATGACTATAGAGAAGTTTCTGTTTCTTAGTTTTGTATTGATTCGAATATAACAAGAGATTCTCAACTATATTAGGATCATTGTCTATTTATCATTGCAATCTGATTAAATTAGGATCTTGGATAATAAGCCATTTACTGCATATGTAGTGTATGCATGTTTGTAGATTTACACATATATCTCTGTGTGTAAATATGCATGTACACATGTATATACATATTTTTATATATCATAATTTCCTCATCCACAGTTCCTTTAAGTCTCAAATGTGGTATACTAGATAAATAATAGACTTCCAGTCCTAGAATACTGGCTTCAAATACAGTTTTTGAGAAATACTGGTTGAGAGATCCAGGACAAGTAGTTTAACCTTTCAGTGCTAGGTGTGAATTATAGAAAACTATGTATTTCAGAGAGAATTCTGACGTGTATTAGTAGTGGCTAAAAGAGTTTTATCATCTTGGATGTTCTGATACCAATGAAAACATAGGTTTAGTCCATATAGATAATAAAATTTTTCTTCTTATTTCTTTTAACCATAGCTATCTTTATTGTTGTCTTCTCTGAGATGATTGCTAACCTTTTACTTTTTTATATAATACATTTATTGAACTATAATAAATTCTTCTCTAGTCTCTAATTTTAATACTTTATGAATTTTTATGTTCCAAATATACTTCTCAATCATATTTTATTATTGGATTCTACTTTCTAATCCAATCTACTATCACCTCCATTTTATGAGTTATTTATTCCCATTTGCAGGATTATTTGCTATATATTTTCTTCTATGTCTATGTGCTAAGAGGAAGCTTGATTAACACTAGTCATTCATACTTGAAAATAGTCTTTTTTCTGCCCCTCATTTTGTTGGAAGCCTTGGCTCAGATGCCTTTTGCCCACACTTTCTCTCAGTTTTATCCCTCACTCCTTTAAATAAAAATATTTATTTAAGACAGTTGGGTTAAAAGTCACACAGCTAGGTAATTATTAAGTATCTAAGCTCAGATTTGAACTCAGGTACTCCTGACTTCAAGGCTGGTGCTATATTCACTGCCCTTTTATTCCCCCTTTATGATTAACCATATAAAGGTGAAGTTTCCTTTTCTTGCAGTTATTCCCATGACTTGATTAACAGCTTCTGGGAAACCAAAATATTTGGGTTCTGGGGGGAATATGGTTGCAGAGCTGAGTAGCATAGTCCATCAAATTAGAGGTTAGCTTTGCCCTACTTTCAAAGCCTTGTCACCAAATATTGCTGATGATTTATACCATCATGAGACAGGTTAGATCATCACTATAAAATTAGTATACTGACAATTAGACCATTGATAAACAGATTTAGCTTAACCCTACTGGTGAAAAATTATCTCCATAAAAAATCACCATACTGATGACTAATGATTTAAACCATTGAGTGACAGTTAATCTTTACTGTAAATGTAGCAAAACTGTCACCAAAATTCATATTGTCTCTGTCCAACATTACTGCAACACAGTGGTGCCTTGATTATAAAACACAGAGCATATCTAAATGGCCAAAGCCTCCCATTTTATCTATACCTTCACCAATAGTCCTGTTTCTTATACTTACAGGACACAGGGTACAGACAGTTCTGGAAGAGGCAGTGAGAAGAATGTTTTCATACAATATTTCCCTCACTTTAATTAATATAATGTCCATGTTAGGTCATCATTCAGTGATGTCATGGCCTTCTTTGATTACGTACAACAATCGATCATTTATACAAAATGATACATGATCCCCCTTTGTTGTTCCTTACATAATGCTTTCTTATTTCCCTTTATTTTCTTTCCTTTCTAAAAAACCAACAAAATTTAGTAAATATGTACTAAGATCTTTATTTAAACACTCCTCTATCAAAGATAAATGTTGGGGCGGCTAGGCTAGGTGGCGTAGTGGATAAAGCACCGGCCTTGGAGTCAGGAGTACCTGGGTTCAAATCCAGTCTCAGACACTTAATAATTACCTAGCTCTGTGGCCTTGGGCAAGCCACTTCACCCCATTTGCCTTGCAAAAAAAAAAACCTAAAAAAAGATAAATGTCAAGACTCCCAATTCTTCTAATAAATTGCAAGTAGATCTTTATTGTTTAGTGCTTTCAATTGTTCAGAAGTTTGGGGTTTTTTTTTTGAGATTTCTTTTGTTTTTGTGTGTATATTTAGACATTTCTGCTCAGTTCTAGCCTTTTGTCAGTAATTCTTGAAAGTACTCATATCAAAAATTTGTGTTTTCTCTATACATCATGCTTAATCTTTGTTTATAACTCTTTAGTGTTTTTTTGCCTTTGAAGATAACATATTCCAAGACTTCTCTTCTTTTAAGTAGGTTCTGTGTTTAGTCTTCTATGATTCTAACATTCTTTGGTACTTGAACTCTTTCTATTAATTATTAGTTGCAGGATTGTGGTGTTTTTTTTTTCCTTTAACTTGAAAAAGTTACAAGTATGATGACACTAGGTCAGAAACCATATTGTGGAAAATTTCTAACATTTAGTGAAAAGTTTGACTCTGCCCTCATCTAATTTTTTTTATCTTTAGTTAAACACTGGCCTCTTTATGTTTAAGACAAAAATCAGAATTCAGCAAGATTTACATAAAAAGAAATAAATAGAAAAAATTACAATTTCCATTGCTGAACAGGACTAGAGAAGTCACAGAAAGAACAGACTTTTTTTTCTAAGTTTAGTCTTTAAAAGATGATTCTAATCAAGAAGCTTTAGTTTAAATAGTATACTCAGAGATGCCAAGAGAAGACTAAAAACTATTCTCTTGCTTTTACTTCTCTTCTCTAGATTTTCTCTATTCATTTTTTTTCTTTTGGTTTCTAGCTTCTCATTTTTATTCTTTTTCACAATTGCTCCTGTGCTATCAATTCCTTAGTTTTTATAATAAAATACCTTTAAGTCTCTACCCAAAAGCTGTGGTAATATTACATTAATAATCAATTGTTAAACTATGATTCTTTTTTTAACCCTTTATTTCTTCATTCAGGGACAGTCATCTAAGAAGGTAGATCATCAATCATATCTGAAGAACATGATTTTTAGAAGACAGTCCTAATTTTTGGGATACATGTTCCTTGATCTTGGACAAGACATCAACCAACTAGAAGACTTTCTTCTGTTGGAAGTGTAATCAGAATCTAATATAGGTGACTTCCTGCCCTAAAGCAATAAGAACAAGTCCTTGTACTATATTGGAATTTAGGGTGACCCAGCTCATGAAGGAGAAAACAGAACAGAGTGTTCTGGATAGAGATGGATACTTCTGTTCAGATTACTGGAGGTGGCTACTTATCCTGATCAAGCCATATTCTCAGCAGGAGGAACTGAAGACTTTTTACCTACCTCCTTTTTTAAATGCCCCAACCCCTTATCAATTATTTACTAATCAAAGTTAATTTTCAACTGTCAGGAGTATCCTCTTTTTCAATGGTACTTACTTTCCAATGGTACTTCCAAATGGTAAGTAGTATCTCTATGATTTTGTCTTTGAATATCTAGAGAAATGATCATCAAATTATTGATCATTTGATAGTCTAATTAATAAATTGATCATAAATTACCTAGAAACACTTTCTCAGATTTTTAATTCATCATACTGTCAACTGCTCTTGTGATATACTCAAATTGAAGATCTTGAAAACCTCAGTAGTTAACATTAAGGTTTTTCCACAGGATCTGTTCATGTATACAATGTATTATCAGCTCTGTTTTACAAATGTGGAAACTGTGACTGTGAGATAAGAGGTAACTTGTCCTGAATCAATAAACTAATAAATACCAGAATCAGATTTTCAAATCAGATCAAATGACTCAGGAAGGGCAGTGTTTAAATCCTACCTTAGACACTTATAAGTTGGATGAACCTGGGAAAATCATTTAATTTCACAGAACCTTGGTAAACCATTTGTGAAAATGAGAGTTTTGGACAAGATAACTTTGAAATTTCCCTCTAACCATAAGCCCACTACTATATGAATACTTATGAAAGTCTAATATAAATGATGACCACATGTGTTGAATCAATGATTTAATGAGTAAATGAATTTTTCTTTCCTTAAATATCAAAAGAACCTTTTTAGTGTTTGTAGATTTTGAGACTAGAGAAGGAAGGGAGGGAGACAAAACACACTTTTCCATATATTTTTCCTATCCATTATATTAGAGATATTTATTAGACAGTTAGATTCCATAATAGATAGAGTCATGGACTTGGAGTTAGGAAGACCTCAGTTTGAATCTTATCTCTGTCATTTATTAAGGACCCTGAGGAAAAGCATTTAATCTCTGTTAGCTTCAAATTCCTCATCTCTAAAATGGGGATAATGATAGCATATTCCTCACAGGGTTGTTGTGATGATCAAATGAGATAATATCTGTAAAGTATTATTATATTATTGCTATTATACATTATATATCATTATGTTACAGAAGGGAAAGAAGAACAGAGATGTGTATGATATGCCTGTTTTTGTATTTGACTAATCATGATGTTGATGAGGGCATGATGAGCTGCAAATATCAGAACATAAACCATATTTCTATAATTGATCTATCATCTTTTTTCCTTGTTTTTTAAGAAGTGACACACATAAATTTAATACCATGATCTTCGGAAAGAGTAGACTATGAGCAATCTTAGAGAAACAGTGATTTTTCCTCAGAGACTACTCATTTCTAATTATTTTCATTAGATGCCATAGATGCCCATGGCTGCTACAGACTCCAGACTGACCATTTTAAAAATCCTTCTACATATTGTGGAGTTTTATTTTAAAAGAAAGATTTCTTGCTCCAGTCAGTCTCTTGAGGAACCTAGACACTTAATTTTAAATTGTGTCAAGATATAAACTCAGTCAACCAATCTGGAGGCAGCAGCATCAATTTAAGATTATCTTCAAGCAATTAAGTGCTCATTGGAATAAGTCTAAGCAAATATCACCACTCCCAGCTTTTTCACTTTCAGCTATAGCTTAAAATTCTATTCCTCAATGTATAGGCTTTGGGGTAAAAAAAAAAAAAAAAACCTCCCTGTAATCCTTTAGCAATTAGATGTGAACAAAGTACTTGTCCACTCTTATAAATAAATCTTTCCTAGTAAGGTAAACAAATATGCAGAAGTATCAAGTTGCTTGACATTTTGTGAATGTTAGCAAATACACAGATTATTCATTCCTTATTGTTTTCCTTCCTTAAACCACAACCAGTTCACCTCTTTTTTTATACTAGTCATGCAAATTTTAGGTTGCCCATTAGGCTACTCTTTATAAATAATTCTTCATTGGTAATATGACCTAGTCTATTTATGTTTGAATCAATTACAATGTTGATTCCTCAGGGATTATTGTATTCTATATCTTTTAGGATAGTAACTAGAATAGTATTAATTAGATGTGCAATACCTAGAAAATTATTGATGGCTAAAAAAAAAGATGGAAGTTTGTTTCAGGTAGAACTTTACAATCATTTAATGTACTGCAATTTCCCAAGACCCGTCCAGTTCTCTAGCTCCATTCCATTTATAGTATTTGGTGATGCTGTACATTCTGTTGGAATAACTTGTAAGTTGCTTATTAAAGTGCTTGTTATAGCCAGAAAAATAGCCAGTCATCATCCACTCAGGTTTTCTTGTGCAGCTGGTATTTCAATATAATAAATTTCCTTTTGAATCCTATATATTTCAGTTTATGCATTTAAAAACAGTATTCTGAGAAGTAGGTCTGTAGGCTTTACCAGATTGCTGAAGGGGTCAGTGATCCAAAAAAGGTTAAGAAACTCTGGTCTCTATGGAATCTCTATCATATAGACTCTTTACTGAACATTCTTCAAGATAATGGCAGAAAACCAAAACAAAACCCATTGTTAAAAATAAATCACCTTGTTTTATGCTTGATAAAAATAATTACAGGAATACTGAAAAAAGTTACAATTTTTTCTTTCAAAGAATATTTTGTGATCTCAATATTTATATGGTTGATAATTTTAATTCAATATGTATTAATCACCCACTGTGTGTAAGATGCTACTGAGAGAGGTAATGGAAGAGTTTTTACCCTAAAAGAGTTTATAGTGGGATGGAGGAGGGATATGAAATATAATTTACCAAATATAATTTGAATCTGAATATAATGAGGGCAAAAGAAAGACAAAAAAATTTGCTCAAATATAATTTTAAGAAGAGATTTGGGGGTTTTTAAATCATAGTGATGAAAATCTGAAAATGACTTATCTGCATTTATCGATTACATATATTTTTAGATTCACAAAGCTATAGTATAACCAATAACCAAACCTCATTAAATCTACCCCATTATTCAGGCTAAATCAAGTTGTGGGTAAAAGACAGGACTCAAACCTAGGGAGTTAGGGAATGTCTAGCCCAAATATGTGAAGACATCCCCGCCCCCGTGCCTACATTTTCCCCATCCCACCCCAAGGGAAAGGATGATTGCAAACAATTTGTTCCAATAGATATTGTAAGTGGTTGAAGCAGGTGCAATGAAGCACTTAGAACTTGGGCAGACACCAAAGACATCAAGGTAATCTATTGTATCAGAGATCAGGATCAGTTATCTTACTTTTGTCCTGTCATTGGACAATAATTCTGGAAAAGATAATGAGACTAATGACTTTTGTTGAACTCCACCTTACTTAAATCCAATTCACATGCAAGTTAAGAAATCATCTCCTGGGGCTACTAGGTGGCTTTGGAGACTGCTGGTTTCACTTAAATGAAAATAATAATATTGATATCATTCTGTTCTTTCTTTTATATGTCAATTCTTGGTCATTATACCAAGTTGAGTTAATATTTAGAAAATAGTCTATAATTTCCTGATGTGAGTACTAATACCATCTTCTACTTTTTCATTCATTATGCCAGTATGGCAGAAACTGAAAGGAGACACATAGGATTTATTTAGCATTTTAATTTGTTCACTAGTTTCTCACTAAGTAGCAAGTCTATTAGTGATGAGATTTTCTATAACTAGCTGGGTCCATCCTTGAAAAGCAGAACAAGACTATTGCTGAAAATGTTCTCCATGCCTTTATAGCTTAATAAAAACGTACTCTCCACTTGCTTAACCTTTAAGATTAGACAACTCTTTGTCATGATGAAATATCAAAATAATACTTCAAGAACATCTTGAACCAGTTGTTAGAATTTTGTTTTTTTGTTTTTTCTATAGAAATTTGTTTTCCTTTCCTATATGGTGTGTTATACACTTTTGTATCTTTCAAAATCAGTTAGGTAATAGAAATTCACAATACATGAAAATTCATTTGAGATACAACTGAGTATTTGAATCTCCATTCTAACATTTTTCATTTGTGTGACTGTAAGAAAACTACTTTGATTTCATTAAATGTAAATTTTCTGTGAAATGGTCATCACAATTTTTACATAACCATCTGCTTCATAAGTTTATAAGAAGAAAATGTTTTTTGTTATAAAGCACTAAATAAATGTAGATTATTCTATCCCCTCATTCATTCACTGAATTGTTGACTGAGCTGTATCATCATTTTTTTCCCCTCGTGTATTATTGCTGACTTCCCTGATACTAGATACTCTGGGAACATTTCCGCAATCTCTCTTCTTTTTCCCTTTTCCATATCCCCCTTACCATTGCTTTCTCATTTGTACCACTATGTCATTCTCATCAGTTTGTCTATTAATTGTATAGCTTTATCATGTTTGTCTTCCTCCTTTGAACTTGAAGTATTCTCTTTGTACCACTTCAATGTAGTTCTCATGTTCTGTTTTTGTTAGAATTACTTGTTTATTTGTCTCCCCATACTAGATTGCAAGTTCCATGAATTCAAGGACTCTGCCTTATTTACCTTTTGCAGTTATTTCAGAAACTAGCATAATGCTCTGCATATTTTAGGCTCTTTATAAGACTTTGTGGAATTAAGCTGCATTAAGTTGGAAAGTTAAAGTGATAACAAAATTTGTTCTCTTTCTTTTGATACCTACTCTTCTAAATGGTTGTAAGATATAATACCATCTTGAAAAACAAAAAGGCACAGTAATTTGGAAGTTTTGGCTTCTGTTTTAATATTTCACATATTTACTAAGATTTAGTTCCCCCCAGAACATTTTTTCCTTATATACCTACAGCTAAACCATTGATCCAAATTCAAGTTCTAGCTCACCTGAACTCTTATGACATTGTCCTAGTCAACCACTTCAGTCTTCTGCGACTCTTATTGATCACCTTTTCATTTGGTAAGTTTAACAAGATTTATCAAACAACTCACTCATTTTTTTTATTAGATATCAATTAAAGTAGATTTGTATTTTATATTTTCCACAAAATCTGTTTTCAATATCTCATAAGTATTTAAAGATGATCCTGAGTCCTTGAAGAGAATTCCGGAAGAATCTCATTTGAATAGATTCTAGTGAGTAGGAAAGTTTTTGAGTATCAGCTTGGTAATATACATTTTCCAAACACAGAATGGCTGAGTTCAGAGAAATTCATCACTAAGTTGGTTCAAGAGGGATGAACTTTTTGACTATTGTAAATCTTTAAGAGCTAGAGGAGTTACAACTTGCATTAGTGAATGGAGTATCCATATTATCCTGTTCCTAGTTTTCTGGACTATAGAGAACTAAAACTGATTGAATGTCTGCCTTAAGTCTAGTACTAAAAAAAGTAAATTCTTGGGAGCAGGAGTCACCGGGCTTCTTAAAGAGAAGATCAAAAGCTCCCATGTTTGAAGGTAATGAGATTGAGCCCATCAGTGACCACTGAATTTCTATATTTCTGGCTCAGGTAAGATTGGAAGACATAACCCAAAATAAGCTTTTAAAATTTTAAAGTACTAAATATACGCAAAGGATTAAACTTTTTATTTTTGTAAGAGTAATAATAATAATAGGGACAGAACCAAGATGGCAGCATGAAGGCACCAACTCCTGGGAACTCCTTCCCCTCGAAACTCCAAAAGCCATCAAATTTTGAGTCTGGTCAAAATTTAGAGGGGCAGAACCCACAGAAAGATTGAGTGATACATTTTCCTAGTCCAAGATAACTTAGAAGTTCTGTGGGAAAGGTGTGTTTCACCAGGACCGAGAGTTGGAAAAAACCTTGGTCACAGCACAGCCCAAGAACAGCTTGAAGGGGTGGGGAGAGAATTCTGCTACACCAGGATGAGTGTGGAGTGAGGGAGCACCAGCTGTAGAACCTGCAGCTAGAATTCAGAGAAACCAGCCTGCACCTCCAGAGCACAGCCCACAGATAAGTGAGTCAGGGGAGACTGCAGAAATTTCTCTGCTCTCCCTGGGGGCAGGACTCTGCTGTTTGACCACACTAGGATCCAGGTTGCAGTTTGGGCTTGCATGCTAAGATAGCAGAGCAGGATTCCTCCTTACAGCTCCAGGACAAAGGGAAGTGCTGTGGTCATCTACATATCAAAGCACAGGCAAGAGAGTATAAGGAGGTGAGTATATTCCTTGGAGGAATAAAGGTCCCAATTGTGTGTCCCAAAAAACCCCTCAAAGCCTTGGAAGTGCTGTAAATTAGTCTTGGGCTGAGGAAATGAGTAAACAACAGAAAAAGAAGAACCTGACCATAGAGAATTACTTTAGTCCCATGGAAGATCAAAACACATACTCAAATGACAACAAAATCAGAGTTTCCATATCCAAAACCTCCAAGAGAAATAGAAAATGGACTCAAACTATGGATGAACTCAAAAAAGACTTTGAAAAGAAATTAAGGGAGGTGGAGGGAAAATGGGGGAGGGAGAAAATGAGAGCAATGCAGAAAAATCATGAAAACCAAATCAACAGCTTGGTGAAAGAAATACAAAAAAAATACTCAAGAAAATAATATGTTAAAAACTAGTCTAGGCCTAATGGAAAAGGCAAAACAAAAAAGTAAATGAAGAGAAGAATGCCTTAAAAAGCAGAATTAGCCAGCTGGAAAAGGAGATTAAAAAGCTCTCTGAATAAAATAACTCCTTCAAATGCAGAATGGATCTGAAGGAAGCTGATGACTTGACAAATGAACTCCCCAATCAAAGAGAAAATTCTAAAAGCTGCCAGAAACCAATAATTCAACTACTGAGGATCCAGTAAGGATACACAGGATCTGGTAGCATCTACATTAAGGGCTCATTGGAATTAGAATGATATTCCAGAATGCAAAAGATCTTGGTTTACAACCAACAATCAACTACCCAGCAAAACTGAATGTCCTCTTTCAGGAGAAAAGATTGATTTTCAGTGAAACAGGGGACTTTCAGACTTTCCTATTGAAACAACCAGAATTAGATATAAAATTTGATCTCCAAGTATGGGACTCTGGTTAACCATAGAGAGGGTGGATGAAAAGGATCAACTATGAGGAACTTAATGATATTGAATTGTTTGTATTCCTGCATGGGAAGAAGATATTTGTAACTCATATGAACTTTCTCATTTATAAGAGTGTTAGAAGGAGCATATATAGACAGGGCACAGGAAGGAATGGAATATCTCTCTCACTATTCTTGAGGTTTCTCATCTTCTTGGGGGGAAGGGGGATTAATGTTTACTCTTACAGCAAAATTATTGTAATAATAGTAATAATAAATTAAATTTCATTTCCAAAATAATAATAATAATAATAATAATAATAATAATAATAGTGGCCTAATCATACCAATTTGAAACTATTATAATGCAGCAGTCATCAGAATTGTTTGGCACTGGCTAAGAAATATAGTGGTGCATTACTGGAATAAATTAAGTACAAAAGGAACAGTAGTAAATACAATAATAATTTACTATTTGATAAACCCAAAGACTCTATCCAACTTCTGGGATAAGAACTCACTATTTGACAAAAACTGCTGGGAAAACTAGAAAACAGTATGGCAAAAATTAAGCATAGACCAACATCTCACCCCCCCCCCCACAAAATAAGGTCAAAATAGATACATGATTTAAACATTAAAAAGTGATACCATAAGTCAAAGAGGAGAAAAGGAATAGTTTATGGGTAGGGTTGGCTTATAACCAAACAAATGATAGAGAACATTAAAAAATGCAAAATGAATGATCTTGATTATATGAAATTAAAAAGGGTTTGCACAAATAAAACCGATGCAAGCTTATCAAAAGGAGCACAGAAAACTGGGAAATAATTTTACAGTTAGTGTTTTTTCCAATAATGACTCATTTTAAAAATATTTGAGAACTGAGTCAAATTTATAAGAATACAAGTCATTCCCCATTCAATAAATGATCAAAGGACATGAAGGGAGGTTTTCAGATGAAGAAATCAAGGCTATCTCTATATGCTCCTATTTATTATTGATTAGAGAAATGTAAATTAAAACAACTCTGAGATACCACTTCACACCTATCATATGGACTAATATGACAAAAACTGAAAAACGATAAATGTTGGAAGGAATGTCAGAAAACTGGGAGACTAATGTTCTGTTGGTGGAGTTTTGAACTGATCCAGCCATTCTGGAGAGCAAATTGAAACTGTACTCAAAGGGTATATAAAACTGCAAATTCTTTGATCTGGCAAACTCTTTGATCCAAAACCCAGGTTTGTACTCCAAAGAGATCATTTAAAAAGGGGAAAAGAGCCACATGTTCAAAATATTTATTTTAACTCTTTTTGTAGTGGCAAAGAGTTGGAAATTGAGAGGATGCTCATCAATTGGAAAATGGCTGAACAAATTGTGGTATATGAATGTGATGGATGTGAATATCCAACGTGTAAGAGATCATGAGCAAGTGGATTTCAGAAAAACCTGGGAAGACTTAGATAAACTGACTGAGAGAAGTGAGCAGAACCAGGAGAAAATTTCACACATTAATAGTCATATAAAGATAGCTTCAACATTCATTTCTTGTAAGATTTTGAGTTCTAGTTTTCTACCTTCTTCCTTTCCCTCCCCCCTCCTCTAGTTAGTGAATAATTTGAAATGTGTTATACACTCATGTTAAACCTATTTCCATATTAGTCATGTTGTAAAAGAAGAATCAGAACAAGAGGCAAAAGCTATGAGTAAGAAAAAATAAAACAAGCTCTAAGTGAAAATAGTATGGTTTAGTCTTCATTCATATTCCTTAGCTCTTTCTCTGAATGTGGATGGCATTTTCCATCACAAGTCTTTTAGGATTGTCTTTGATC
Organism: Macrotis lagotis; assembly: GCF_037893015.1. Taxonomy (NCBI): domain Eukaryota; kingdom Metazoa; phylum Chordata; class Mammalia; order Peramelemorphia; family Peramelidae; genus Macrotis; species Macrotis lagotis. The sequence goes on along the minus strand of NC_133658.1, from coordinate 513,251,315 downwards.
ATTGTATTGGTGAGAAGAGCTAAGTCTATCATGGTTGATCAACAACTGGAATTCATTCATCTATTATTCATCAGAGAATGACTAGGTAGCAGAAGCCTAGAAATGAAATAGTGTAGAATGCAGCTCATCAGATTATATTAGTTCTTAATTCCACAGAGAGAGCAGCACAGATGATGTCAGTAGCACCTCTTCAAGGAAGTAGAAAGTGACTGTTTCAAAGGTTGAGAAATTTTCTGATGTTCAGAGGGACTTGTAAATTGGAGGAGTTTTGATTAATTACGCTATAGTTTGTCATAAGCATCTTAGAAGTTGGAAGAAGAGCAGAATGCTATTGCTATAATTTTATCATGAGCAAGACAAATGCAAAATCTGGAAAAATAAAATTTAGAAATGGGAAATTGTTTTTCTGATGCAACTTTCTATTTCTTTCAAATCTCTACCAAAACCATGATCTGAAGTCCTAGTATGTCTATTAAGTTCTGGGGTTCTTAATAATAATAATAATAATAATAATAATAATAATAATAATAATAAAATAGTCACCTAAAAAGTGATTTGAGAATTATTTACTTCCAGTGGACCTGAAAAAATCTTGTCCCCAAAATGAAAATGATAACCTCTGATAAATATATTGATATAGTAAAAACAGAATTATTTCAGAATTATGGAAATTTCTTAGAGCTACTTAAAGCTGAAAGGTTGGAGCATAGCTTGACACATCCCACCATTCAAATAATTCTAAGAAATTATTCAAGAGAGCTAGACATAAATATGCTTCAATAATCTGAGAACTCATATGATTTTAAATTCACCTCTGTGAAAACTCATGGACTTTATTAATTTTTAATTGATATTTTATTTTTGTAATTATATACTATGGGTTTTTTTCAACATTCATCCACTTACACATTTATAAGTTAACAAATTTTTCTACTACCCTCCCATTTGTACCTCCCTCTCCTCAGTGGCAAACAGTATGGTAAAAATTATGCATAAACTTTTGTGTTTAACATATTTACATATTTGAGTATGAAGACTTAGGACTAAGGGAAAAGAAAGAAAATCATGGAGTAGGAAGGAAAAAATGAGAAGTTTTTAAAAAGCGAATATAGCATCTATTCTGTGGTTTTGTTTTTTCCCCCTCTGAATATGGATGGCATTCTCCATAGCTGGTCTCCCATTTTATTTCCATTATGGAGCTATACTAGAGCTCTAAACTGCTGAGAGGAGCTACATCCATCATCCTTGATCAGCTCTCATTGTTGTTGTTCATGTGTACAATATTCTCTTGGTTCTGTTCCCCTCACAGCATCAATTCATGTAATTTTTTCCATGCTTCTCTAAAGGCTGAAGATTCATGTTTTCTTATACAACAATAGTATTCCATAACATTCATATACCTGAACTTCTTCAGCTATTTCCCAATTGATGGATATCCCCTGTATTTCCAATTTTTTGACACCACCAAAAGAGCTGCTATAAATAGACTTGATTATTTGGAACTTTTTCCATTTTTTATGATTTCTTCTGGATATAGACCTGGATAAAAATTTGGTCACAGCTCCAGATTGCTCTTCAGAATGGTTTCATTAGTTCACAACTCCACCAGTAGTGCATTAATGTCCCAATCTTCCCATAGCCTCTCCAACAATGAGCACTTTAACTTTTGTCGTCTTAGCCTTTTAAATCACAGCAACAATGATAGCTGTGAGATGATATCTCATAGTTGTTTTAATTTACATTTCCCTAATCAATAATGATTTGGAGCATCTTTTCTTATGAATACATATATGTATATGTAATTTCTTCATTTGAAAACTGCCTGTTAATATCTTTTGATAATTTGTCAATTGAAACCCTTTGACTTAGACTTATAAAAACAGACTTCATGCAAGGAATGCTTAAAACAGCTTATGTGACAAAAGTATGATTTCATGATGAAGAACTTAAAGAATATATATATTAAAATATTGCAAACTCATTGCTAGACTGCAGAAAAACAAAAGAGGGACTATTAAAACTTTTCAATGATGTAAAAAGTAGTTGAGTTTATTATACAAATTAATAAAATTAATTATTAAAATTATAATGTATGTAAATATATATTTATAAAGATTTTATTATTTCACTGGATCACTGATATGTATCAATGATCTCTTTAGTGTACCAATCTCAACCAATTCATACCTCAGGAATTTATTACTGTATTACATTAAGCAAGTCACTTGATTTCTCCAAACTTCACTTTTATTCTTTAAAATAAATTTGAGCAATTTAAAAAAATATATAATGGTGCAAAGATAAAAAGATACATCACTGTATTATTTTGATTCCTTTCAAGATGGTAGTGGTATCTATTGAATATTTCATACAGAAAAGAGGAAGGGTTAGAGTATTTGCTTGTATTTATTAGAGAAAGGGAAATGGTGTCATTCATTTTAGATGAATTTTAGCAAGTTAGGAAAAGTTACTATCTATCTTTTCAACATACCCTATTTACTCATGAATTTATTTCCATTATTTAATCTTTAATTTGTACTGTTGCTTTTTTAAAAGTGCATCTTAGAAGACAAACCCATACCTCATTTTTATCATATTAATATTTTCCTTGACTCTTTGGAACAGGTCTACTCTTTCTGCTCAACCAATTATGTGAAGAGAACATATCTAACACACTGAACAACTAGTCAGCAATATTTCTATTCTTGTAGAATTCCTTATGCCATGTAATTTTAAAAAAATATCTTTTCCTTTACCTTCCCACTACTTCCAAACCCCTTCTCTGGGGAAATAATTTATCTGTTTCAGTTAAAGAATTCCAGTAGCTCAATTCTGCTATCTGTCATTTCATAACCATCAGAAATGACAATAAAATAGAAAATAGAATCACATCTTTCTTATCAATGTCTATAATAAAATTATGTTTCCCCCCTAATGTTGGGGTGTCATCTGGAATTAAAATGAATGAGAAAAATAACAGGTCAACCAAAAAACTCCAACACATCTGAAATTATACGTTAATCTCAACAAAGAAGGCAAGGAAGCTATGTTTTCACATGTCTTCTCTGGGGCTAAAATTGATTTTATATAATTCAGTTTTCTCTTATCCTTTCCAATTATATTTTTATTATAATATACTTCATATTGAATGACTCTGTTTCTCTATTTTTTCCTGTAACTAGAACCCATTGTTATTGAATGCTCTCCTCATTTATGAAGATCAATGCTTTACATCTGCATGAACGATAGGATGAAGTTTGTGAGAGCCAGAAAGAAAACATTTCTACAGTCTCTTGTATTTTTTCCTTCTGTCTTTTCAGAGACTTCTGGCTTTCAGTTTTGAGAAAGAAAATGCACAGCACTAACATTTTCAAGTTTATAAGTAGAGAAAAGATTGCTGAGAAGAATATGACTTAAGAAAAGTGGGTAATCTTTCTGCCATATCCCTCTCTTCAGCTTGCTCACTAGAGACTTTGAAAATTTCCCTTTGAGTGAGATCTGAGATGTTCTCTTGGTTGATCTACATTATCTTGCTCTCAATGGGAGAACTTCCTTTTTTATTGTCCTGAATACATTTTCATATTATAATTTATCTCATCTCTGTTTTGTTGTTGACTTGGATGGCTAAAGAGTTTTCTTTGCTCTTTATTATATATATTCATAGTAGAATTGGTATTTGGTGAGAAGTGAAACCTAGGATATAGAGCTTGATATCTCATTTGTTTTCACCCATCATTGGCTAATGTAACAGGAAAGGAAAATGATAAAATGTTGGAAAGGATATGGAAAAACTGAGACCCTAATACAGCATTGTGAACTGATCCTACCATTCTGGAGAGCAATTTAGAACTATTCCCAGAGGGCTATAATATTGTGTATGCCCCTTGATACAGCAATACCACTACTAGATCTCTATACCAAACAGAAAAAGAATGCCTATTTGTACAAGGGCATTTATAGCATCTTTTTTTCATGATGGCTAAGAATTGAAAATTGAAGGGATGCCCATCAATTGGGAATGGCTAAGGAAAGTCTACATGATTGCAGTGGAATATTATTGTTCTATAAGAGCAAGATAGTTTCAGAAAAAACCTCTAAAGACTTAACATGAACTGATGCAGAGTGAAGTGAACAAAACCAAGGAAACACTGGTTAAAGTAACAACAATACTATAGGATGAGTAACTGTGAATGACTTAGCTATTCTTACTAATACAATGATCCAAAAACAGTTGTGAAGATCTTATAGAAAAAGTTATCTTCTTCTTGAGAAAGAACTGATGGTCTCTGAAAACAGAATAAAGCATATTTTTCTCTTTCTCTTTTTCTTTCTTCCTCCTTCCTGTCCTCTCACCCTCCCACCTTTCTGCTTTCTTTCTTCCCTTTCCTTTCCTTTCTTTTCCTTTCCTGTCTTCTACTTCCTTCTCCTTCCTTCCTTCCTTCCTTCCTTCCTTCCTTCCTTCCTTCCTTCCTTCCTTCCTTCCTTCCTTCTTTCCTTCCTTCCTCCCTCCCTTTTTTCCTCCCTCCCTTCCTTTCTTCCTTCCTCCCTTTCTCTCCTTCTCTTCTCTCTCTCTCTCTCTCTCTCTCTCTCTCTCTCTCTCCCCTTCCTTCTTATAGCTTCCACAAAATGTCTAATATGGAAATGGTTTACATTATTGCATATGTATATACTATATAAGATTACTTACTGTCTCAGGGATGATGGAGAGAGGGAGAGAAGGAAAGAATTTGGAACTGAATTTTGTTAAAAAGAAAGAGCAATAAGGAATTTAAACTGGACTTTAAAACAAATAATATTTAATGGATTAAACATATAACTCTATTCCCTTCTTTCTTAGAAAAGCAGCCTTCTTCCTCTAATTTCCTATTTTCCATCCTGACAAGAATTAAATCACCCTTGGAGAAGAGTCAAGAAATTAACTCATTGAAATAACCACCTACATGTGGAGGCACAGTATTGCTACAGTTTTTCATCATTTCTCACAGTACAGAAATATTCCATTACAAGTATTTATCATTTGTTTGTCCATTCCCCAGTCAATAAGCAGAAAGTGTTATTATTTTTGCATATGTGGGATCAGTTTTTTAATATCATTGTCTTTCTTGTGGTATGTACATATATATATGAAACATACAATATTTATTAATACCTTAGTTATCTTAGCATGATTCTTTTATTGTCCAGAATGATTATATCAATTCACATGTCCATTAGCAGTGAATTACCATTACTACATTTGTACCACCACTTCAACATTAACTTACTCCATCTTGTAACATCTTTGTCAGTCATCTGGGTGTGTGCACATTACTTTGTTTGCATTTTTCTCATCATGAGAAATCTGAAATAGTTTCATATATGTACCAGTAGTCTGCATTTCTTCTTCAGGAAACCTTTCAAATAAATTAAACTCATATTTTGGGGGTTGGTTTTTGATACTATAGATTTCTGCTTATTGTCTAAAGAGATTAAAAATAAGATAACTAATATTAATATTTGGTATGATTTTTAATATTCAGATTCTCAGCAACTGTTGTCAAAATTTTTAACTATTTAGTATATTACTAATTTCAATTATCTCTGATTCTCTCTTTTGTGGTCTGCTCCACTACTTGTCTTATTTTTAACCAGTACTAAATAGTTTTGATGATTACTGCAGACTCAAAGAATCTGAGATTAGGACACGCTTTTCCTCATCTTTCCTTCTTTTTACTATTTCCCGAGACTTTAGATACCACATTCCTCCAAAATAAATTTATTTTATTTGGTCCTATAAAATATCTCCAAGTACTTTGATTCACATAGCACTAAATCCACAGATCAATTTAGGAAGCACTGTCATTTTTAATTTATATTAGCACAATCCAACTTTGACTGCTTAATATCCCTTCAGTTATAAAAGTTGCTTTCCATTTCTTCTCTTTATTTCTTCAAGGAATATTTTGCAATTGAATCTATAGAAGTGCTTGAATGGTCTAGATTGACATCCAATTTTTCTTTTCATTTTGTAGTGTTTTGAATGGAATTTATGTTTTTATTATTTCTTCCTAAATTTTGTTAATGGAGACTTCTGGTCAAGATGGCAGAGAGAAGACAGGCAGAGTTCTAAAGTCTCCTGATCTCTCCCCATGTATGATAGGAAACAAACCTCTTAACAGAAATCTCATCCAAAAAAAAAAAAACACAGAAAAGCGAGGAGAAAGACCATCTACCTCAGGATTTTTTTTTTTCTGAGGTCCTGAGCTAAGGGACAAGGCCTCAATCAAGGCCACAGACACTCCAGAGAAAGCAACAACACCGCCTACTGGCCAGCCAGAGAAATTACACTCAGTAAGCAAATCTAGCACCCCTAACTGGCTAGCTGGAGACATTGCACTCATTGAGGAAAGTCTAGGGATCCCAACACCTAAATTTTGTTAATGCTGTATAAAATGTATTTGTCTACCCTCAGTCTTGTTTTGGGGGGTCTAATTTAAAATAATTAATTTCTTTTCCTTAATTTACTTCATTTTCTATTTGTTTCCTCCCTTTTTCTCTCTTCTATATCCCCTCTTGGCCAAATGGTTAGTTTAAAATTTTCCCTCCCAATCTTCCCTTCAAATTTTTTTGATTATTTTTCTTTTTCCTATGCTGTTTTTCTTTTCATTATTTCTCTTCCATTCTATATTCTATTTTTCAATGTTAACTTCTGATTCCTGGGGTATACTCTTATTTATTTCATGTTTCTTATGTGGTTAAAATTTCTCAAGTATAAAATCTGAGTTACCCACTTTAATCAGTATCTCTGTTTTCCCCTTCATATATTTTGCCCTCTCTGTTGTGGCTCACTATTTGAAATATCAGTTTATGTGGGAAGTAAGAGTAGAAACTACAGTGGACAAAAGCAGTGCTGCATAATAGTTAATTACCTTGCAACAAATAATTTGACCCAATCCAACCTTCATCATTGGACAGTTAGATAACGCAATCCTTAGAATTTCAGAACTCGAGTCAGTAAAACTCATCTTCCTGAGTTCAAATCTGGCTTCAGACATTTACTAACTCTGTTATCTTGGGCAAGTCACTTAATCCTCTTTACCTCAGTTCATTCTCTGGGAGAGGAAGGTCAGCATAGTAGAGGAATATTCTAGAATGGTAAAGTCAAAAGGCATGTGGAAATAGCAGGGTTGATTTTCAGCTACTGGTTCTAGTCTTCCAATCACTTAGCAGATGGCAAGGTTTTTTGATTGATTGCAGATGCAGAATGGGTTTGGAGGTGCCTTCAAAAAAGCATTAGTTATCCCCAGATTCTTTTTCTTTGACCTCTGTTCTAGGTTGGACTCCCTCCTTGACAGCAGTTTGGGGGAGACACTTCTCATAACTACAGAGGATGACCTATGGCCATATGAAAACAAGCCTTGGATCTCTACTTTGGCATCTGTTTTTGTTTCTAGAGAAAGTCACTAGAAGTTATGATTGTATGAGCCCTGAAAGGTCAGAACAATAAACCAATCATGAATCCAAGATTCTAGTTCATGATGCATTTTGCAACCAAGCCAGCCTGAAGCATCTAGGAATACAATATGATCTTTGAGATCCAGAGTAGCAGGAGTTGGGACCAGACTTACCTGGTAGAGATGTCAGATTTGAATATAAATTTGTTGGGTCTAATTCTATGAAGAAATGATGCGGTGTATGGGGGGAGACAGCTAAGTGGCACAATGGATAGAGCACCAACCCTGGAATCAGGAGGACCTGAGTTCAAATCTGTCCTCAGACACTTAATTGCCTAGCTGTGTGACCATGGGCAAGTCACTCTTAACCACATTGCCTTAAATAAAATTTAAAAAAAAAAAAAAGAAGAAATGGTGCTTTGTGTCCACTCTTCCCAGACACTGAGGTGGTAAAGGGAAGAATTTTCTCAGAGACATTGAGAGAAAATGTTTGTACTTTTGTTCTTGCTATATATTTGAAGTAAACATCCCTTTTTAAAAATTGATACTGTTTAAATGGAAAAGTTGACCTAGTCCCTACTGACCAATGAGGTAACACACCTGAAATACACAATGAAGAAGAGATACCCCACCATGATCAGGGATACCTAAATAGCCCTGAAGGGGAGATGTAGCCACACATATTCTGGCATAGTAAACCAAGGGCACATTAATCTACATTTGTTTTGCTATATCACTTACTTTCTTACCTTTTACCTTTTGCTTCTGGGATACTAGGTTGCCTCAGGACTTAGCTCCAGATAGATTTCTCTCTTCTTTCCATTTAGCCTAGCAGGAACTGCCTAGCCTAAACCCCATCCTGATTTTTCCCTTTTTTAGGAGCAATATAAATACTTGCCATCACTTGTGATTATAGAGGATGAAGATGTAGAGTACTGTAGAGGATGAAGTGATGATGGGCTCTGACTTTATCTTTCATGCAGCCTATACTTGTGTGCTGGCATTTGGAGGGTAGGGGAGATTGCATGATAGATGCCTTCAGGATTAAAGTTTTCCAGTGTGATTCTATGAACATTTTATCTTGTTAAGGGTTCTTAATTTTTCTCCTGTGGATCTACCTGTAATTACTCAATCTGGTATATAAGCTTCTTTTTAATTTTTTTTTTTTTTCCTGAAGGGTTGGAGAATTGAAATGATTTGGTTAAATTGACTAATTTGCCAGGATGTAGTAGGATGCCTGAAGATTATCTTTTGATTATGGAGTAGGTGATCTATATTGATAGAGGGAGTTTTCTAACCAGAGGATCCCCAAACAAGTGAAATTCCTTTATCCTGTAACAATACAGTAGGGGCAGCTGGTGATGAAGTGGACAGAGCACTGGATGGGGAGTCAGGAAGATGAGTTCAAAAACATCCTCAGATGCTTCCTAGCTGTGTGACCCTGGGCAGGTCCCTTAACCTTTATCTGCCTCAGTTATGAATTAGGCTTATAATATAAATGTAGTACATACCTTTCATGGTTGTAATGAGGAACAAATGAGAGGATATTCGGAAAGAGTTTGCATAGTGCCTGGCCCAGAGTACATGTTTAATTATTACATATTTCTTTCTTCCTTCAACAAATGAATTTCATTTCTCTGCCTGTAAACAGAATATAGAGTTTTTACTTTTCCTTCCTTTACTATAGAACAAGAAATTTTAAGGCAAGGATGACATCTTATATTTTCATGTATCGAAAACAGAACTTGATCCATGTATAAGGAATTAATATTTATTGAATTAAAAATGATAGTGACTATTATATAAATCTTGATACTAATTATGAGGAAAAATCTATAGATTTAATGATTCCAGATGCTATATCTTTGCTGCATCTATGCCTGTGAAGTAGTGATATTTCCATTCTCTCTCTCTCTCTCTCTTTCTTTCTCTCTCTCTCTCTCTCTCTCTCTCTCTCTCTCTCTCTCTCTCTCTCTCTCTCTCTCTCTCTCTCTCTCCACTGTGCCAACTAGCCACCGCAGGAGACCTGGACTCTTTTTTTTAAGTTAATTTTTTTCTTTAAGTTTTATTAATATCTTTTGTTTTAACATCAGCCACTTTGCAATATTCCTCTCCCCATCCTCCAATCACAGTGAGACTTCCCATGTAACAAGTTAAGCAAAACCAATAGAGGTACATCTTCCACGCCATTTTATGCAACAGTCATACACAAAGTACTCTAATTCAAGGAAAGAAGAGAAAAAAGCATTATGGCTTGTTCAATATTGCTTTATAAAAATGAGCTATTTAAGATTCTTAGTTTTTTATGTAATTTGTATATTTGTAGGATAATTATTTTAAAAACTGAATTTAGGATCTTAATTTGATTGAAAATCTACAAATTCTCTCATGATTTACAATCATTTAGCCACTGCTCTGCTTAGCTGCCAATCTCTTATCTCTCTCCTCAGCAATTGTAAGACGGATACCCTTTCCTCTGGGAAGAGAGATCCAAGGCTTATTACCTTTGCCAATAACAAAAATGTTTGAAAGCCTAGTGACAAAACTATTGCCATTGGCATTTTTACATGAACAACATCAAAAGAGCCAGGATGTTTCTCCCTATTTGTAATCACACCAATTCGAACCAAGTTGGCTCCACCAGTCACCATACATAGGTTTCCAGTATCAAACTTAATGAAATCAGTGATTTTGCCAGCTTCTAAATCAATCTGAACTGTATCATTCACTTTGATAAGGGGACCTGGATAATGGATAGTACGGGCATCATGGATCACCAGATGGGGAATACACTTTGTACCCACAAAGATTTTTCTCATTTTGCATAACTTATATTTAGCCTCCTCAGCTGTGATACGATGAACAGCAAAGCATCTCTTTGTGTCATATACCAAACGGAAATGTTCCCTTGTCTTCTCAATGCTAATGACATCCATAAAACCAGCAGGATATGTGATATCAGTGCGGACCTTGTCATCAATCATGATGAATCACTGCATGCAGATCTTCTTTACTTCATCTCCAGTAAGGGCATACTTGAGCCTGTTTCTCAGAAAGATGATGAGGGGGAGACATTCTCTCAACTTGTGGGGACCTGTAGATGGTCTTGGAGCAAATACTCCTGTTAACTTATCCAGCATCCAGTGCTTTGGAGCTGCTACACGTTTTAGATGTTTCTTGGGACCACGAGCCATGGGTACACTAAATCTGGGATAAAGCAGGAAGTTTACTCGACTGCAGGTAGGGTCGGGGATTACTTAATGTCTTTGTTTGGCCACGTCACTTTAACCCTCTGGGCCTCGGCGTCTTTTCCAGAAGCACGACCGGCTGGTCCCAGGGCCGCACAGCCTAAGTTAATTTTTATTAAAGATATTATTTGAGTTTTACAATTTTCCCCTCTATCTTGCTTCCCCCCCCACAGAAAGCACTCTGTCAGTCTTTACTTTGTTTCCATGTTGTACCTTGATCCAAATTGGGTGTGATGAGAGAGAAATCATATCCTTAAAGAAGAGAAGAGAAGTCTAAGAGGTGACAAGATCAAACAATAAGATACCTTTTTTTTCTAAATTAAAGGGAATAGTCCATGAACTTTGTTCAAACTCCACAGTTCCTTATCTAGATACAGCTGGCACTCTCCTTTGCAGACAGCCCAAAATTGTTCCTGATTGTTGCACTGATGGAATGGGCAAGTCCATCAAGGTTGAACATCACTCCCATGTTGCTGTTAGGGTATACAGTGTTTTTCTGGTTCTGCTCATCTCATTCAGCATCAGTTCATGCAAATTCCTCCAGGTTTCCCTGAAATCCAGTCCCTCCTGGTTTCTAATAGAACAATAGTGTTCCATGACATACATATACCACAGTTTGCTAAGCCATTCCCCAATTAAAGGACATTTACTTGATTTCCAATTCTTTGCCACCACAAACAGGGCTGCTATAAATATTTTTATACAAGTAATGTTTTTATCCTTTTTATCATCTCTTCAGGGTATAGACCCAGTAGTGGTATTGCTGGGTCAGAGGGTATGCACATTTTTGTTGCCCTTTGTGCATAGTTCCAAATAGCTCTACAGAAGGGTTGGATGAGTTTACAGCTCCACCAACAGTGTAATAGTGTCCCAGATTTCCCACAACCTTTCCAACAATGATCATTATCCTTCCTGGTCATACTGGCCAATCTGAGCAGTGTGAGGTGGTACCTCAGAGAAGCTTTAATTTGCATTTCTCTAATAATTAATAATTTAGAACATTTTTTCATATGGCTATGGATTGCTTTGATCTCCTCATCTGTAAATTGCCTTTGCATATCCTTTGACAAACTGTCAATTGGAGAATGACTTTTTGTTTTAAAAATATGACTCAGTTCTCTGTATATTTTAGAAATGAGTGCTTTGTCAGAATCATTAGTTGTAAAGATTGTTTTCCAATTTACTACATTTCTTTTGATCTTGGTTACATTGGTTTTATCTGTGCAAAAGCTTTTTAATTTAATGTAATTGAAATCATCTAATTGATTTTTGGTGATGTTCTCCAACTCTTCCTTAGTCATAAACTGTTCCCCTTTCCATAGATCTGACAGGTAAACTAATCCTTGGTCTTCTAATTTACTTATAGTATTGTCTTGTATGTCTAAGTCCTGTAACCATTTGGATCTTATCTTGGTAAAGGGTATGAGGTGTTGGTCTAATCTAAGTTTCTTCCATACTAAATTCCAATTATCCCAGCAGTTTTTATCAAAGAGGGAGTTTTTATCCCAATGGCTGGACTCTTTGGGTTTATCAAACAGCAGATTACTGTAATCATCTCCTGCTTTTATACCTAGTCTATTCCACTGGTCCACCACTCTATTTCTTAGCCAATACCAAACAATTTTGATGACTGATGCTTTATAATATAATTTTAGATCAGGTAGGGCTAAGCCACCTTCTTTTGCACTTTTTTTCATTAAGCTCCTAGCAATTCTTGACTTTTTTATTTCTCCATATGAATTTACTTACAATTTTTTCTAACATAGTAAAGTAATTTTTTGGAATTTTGATTGGTAGGGCACTAAACAGTTTAGTTTTGGTAGAATTGTCATTTTTATTATATTAGCTCTACCTATCCATGAGCAGTTGATATTTGCCCAGTTATTTAAATCTGATTTAATTTTTGTGAGAAGTGTTTTATAATTGTTTTCAAAAAGATTCTGAGTTTGTCTTGGCAAATAGACTCTCAAGTATTTTATATTGTCTGAGGTTACTTTGAATGGGATTTCTCTTTCTAGCTCTTCCTGCTGTACCTTGCTAGACATATATAGAAAAGTTGAGGATTTATGAGGGTTTATTTTATAACTGCAACTTTGCTAAAATTGCTAATTGTTTCCAGGAGTTTTTTGGATGATTTCTTGGGATTCTCTAGGTAAACCATCATGCCATCTGCAAAGAGTGAGAGTTTTGTCTCTTCCTTCCCAATTCTAATTCCTTCAACTTCTTTTTCTTCTCTAATTGCTGATGCTAACATTTCTAATACAATCTTGAATAGTAGTGGTGATAATGGGCACCCTTGTTTCACCCCTGATCTTATTGGGAATGCCTCTTGCCTCTCCCCATTGACTACAATGCTTGTTGATGGTTTCAGATAGATACTGCTAATTATTTTAAGGAACAGTCCATTTATTCCTACACTCTCTAGTGTTTTTAATAGGAATGGATGCTGTATTTTGTCAAAAGCTTTTTCAGCATCTATTGATATGATCATATGATTTCTGATGGGTTTGTTGTTGATATAATTGAGTATACTAACAGTTTTCCTAATATTGAACCAACCCTGCATTCCTGGAATAAATCCTACTTGATCATAATGTATTATCCTAGTGATGACTTGTTGTAATCGTTTTGCTAAGATTTTATTTAGGATTTTTGCATCTATATTCATCAGGGAAATAGGTCTATAATTTTCTTTCTCTGTTTTGACTCTTCCTGGTTTAGGTAACAGTACCATATTGGTTTCAGAGAGAGACCTGGACTCTTAACAGAACTCAAGTGTCCTGAACTAGGTCTTAGAAGCAAAGTGCTTATCTCTGGTTTCTATCACTGCCTTTTGAATTCCATCTAAGCTTCCAGCTTGTTTTGGTAGATAGGACAACCTAGTGCAGGGACTGGAGTCACCTCCAAGGGTTCAAATCCAACCACAGACACTTACTAGCTGGTGTGACCCTGGGTAAGTCACTTACCCCTGTTTGCTTCAGTTTCTTCATCTGTAAAATGAGCTGGAGAAAGAAATGTCAAATCACTCCGGTATCTTTGCCAAGAAAACCCCAAATAAGGTCATGAAGAGTCAGAATAGAATGTTTTAGCAAAACTGTTATTTGTTATTACTCCAGAATACTCTGTGCTTTCCTGTCTCTCCACATTTTCTGAAGACAATCTCTTTAACCTATTTGGCTATCTCCTCCTGGTACAGGACTACTTATCCTTTCAAATTTAATTAATATTTTTTTAATCCAAGAAAACTCTCATCCCCTTCGACAGCACGGATCTTACTCGTCTCTGAAACCCCATAGACCGTGTTTGTATTTCCTTTTGTGGCTCTTTTGTTATAATTCAGACCCCATATTTTAACACCTTGTTCACTTCTTTTACTCCTTTTACTATACAACAAAAAAATCTGAAAGCAAGGATGACCTCTTATATTTTCATGTATCCCATGCAGAACTTGATGCATGTATAAGCAATTAATATTTGTTTAATTAAAAATGATAGTGGCTATTTTATAAATCTTGATACCTCTTATGAGGAAAAACCTATAGATTTAATAACTCCAGATGCTATAGCTTTGCTGTAGCTATGCATATGAAGTAGTGACATTAATTTCCACAGGAAACTTTTGAAAAACAGAATCAGGTTGCAGCTAAATTGGATAGAGCATTGAATCTGGAGTCATGAAGACCTGAGTTCAAATTCAGCTTCAGACAGTTGCTAGCTATGTGACCCTGGGTAAGTCATAGTTTGCCTCAGTTTTCTCATTTAAAATGGGAATAATTGTATTGCTTACCTCCCAAGGTCATTTATAAGATAAATAAGATATTTATAAAGTACCTATAAACCTCAAATTCTATAAAAATTATTGTTATTATTATTAAGTGTATGCATTTGTTAATGTGTTTTTTAATATTCATTGACATGAAATCTAAGAACCTTGGTTCAAGTCTTGGCTCCATTCAAACCCTGGGTGAAATTAGACAGGTCATGTAATATCTCTAGATCTGTTTCCTTTTTTCAAATAAAGGGAGCTAAACTAGATGACCTTTAATGTTTCTTCAAGTTTTTTTTTTTGTTTTTGCAAGGCAATGTGATTAAGTGACTTACCCAAGATCACACAGGTAAGTTATTATTAAGTGTCTGAGGCTAGATTTGAACTCAGATCCTCCTGACTCCAGGGCCAGTGCTCTATCCAATGGGCCTGGTCTCTATCCACTGTGCTGCCTAACTGCCCCATCCTTCAAGTTTTAAATTTGTAATTCAGCAATCAATGACATATATTAATCATAGAACTGTGGAATCATAGACCTATTGAGCTGGAAAGAACTTCCAAATTCTGTTGTGGTTCAGTTATTTCCTTTCAACATTTTTTTAAATTAAGAAAACTGATTTATAAGTAACCTTCAACAATTTTCTGTCTCAACATTATGTATTTAATTGATGATAATGCAATTATATACCCTACTCTCAAAGAAGGTATTAGGTCAAAGGTACATGCAGAAATAATTAGGATGCAGAGAGTATTGTAATGTATGCAAATATAAGACACAGGGAAAAATCCCAAAACATTAGAAGCAAACTGATGAGGGGAAAAAAATCACTTTCCGCATGGCAGAAGTGTTATTGTTGAAGTATTTTCTTCCTCATTGGAATCTGACCCTTTTTTTCATCTTTAATGGTTCTCACAGTGCTTCCCACTTATCTTAGTAAGTACTTTTTGATTGGTGCATTTTAAAGGAAGGTTTCAAAGTTGTAGATGGGGGGATCAGAATCCATTCCACATATGGGGTCTAACACAGTCCCTAGAATGCTAAGATGCTTTCTTAAGATACTCTGTCATCAAAAAATTAACCTGAACTGGATAGATAATAATAGCTGTGCTCTAGAAGCTTTCTTTTTGGCTATAGTTCCCATTGACTTGTGACTTCACACAAAAATTGATCCAGGAGACAGGAACACAAACCCATTATTCTTGTCTTCAAAAAACGTTTCTAACTATTGACACTGTATTAGGGTCATATGAACTTGGAACTTGATACACATTTTCCCCACTCTAAGATGATATATTTTCTACTCCTATCAAGACTTGCTCTTAGTTTAAAATTCTAACAAAATTCTTTATTGACAAAATAAGTCTGTTGCCCACAATTGACAGTCTCTCAATATCTGTGAGGACTTGATTGCAATTGGAAAGGTCATTCTAACCTGGTACTACTTCCCATTCCATTAATTACCTATCATGCACGAGTTAATGGTTGGTACTCTGAACACTGTCTGATGTTTCCATATCCTAAAGAAGGAAGAAAAGGAAAAAAAAGTTCCTTTTCCCTTTTCATGTTAACCAACCTCACACCAGATATTTGATCTGCCCTAAATCTTTGCCCTAGCAGTAGTTTGTTGTGCTTATTTTTGCAATTGTTTTCATCCATGCTTTTGATACTCAAGTTAACTCAGATATGGAAAAAGAAGTCAAAGACAGTGATGCAGTTTTCTAAATCTCACTTGTGATGATGGCATATGATACTTCACAAGGTTAATATTCATAAGAAATTTGTAACTAACTTTCTCTATTCTTAAGAAATTTATGTCCCCAAACAGAAAATGTTGACTTTGTGACCATAGTATTGATCTCTAATAACTAACCTCTTTGTAACAAAGGTTCTTGAACCAAGGTCCTGAAGGGGAGATTCAAAGTTTGGGAAGATCCTGGAATGACTGATAAGGCAAAAAGATTCTGTGTTTGGGAGAAGCCATCTCTCTTGGCAAATATTCCTGGACAAACCTCCTAGTGACTGTGTATGATATACAACCCCTAATGCTAAAGTCTGCGTTAAAGGTCACACATTTCCTTTGATGAACAAGTCAGAGTAGCTTTTCAGATCCTTTCTTCTGATAGATATGTATTAAAAAATTCTGTTTCCAAGTCAAATCTTTGGGGATTTGGCTTTCCAGCTAGACCCCACACACATAGCTGTATAATCAGTGAACTTAAAGAAATATACACATATATTATATATATATATATGTATATGTATATATGTTAACCTAGTTTTATTTTGCTCTTTCTTAAGGCCAAACTCTGGAGGTTAATGTTCATCCTTTATTAGGACTAATTCTGAAGGTAAACAAATATTTAATCATTATTATTTTTGAGACCAAACCTCAGTGAGGACCCCGCCTCAATAGACACCAAGACTTCAACCTAAATAATAAAAGCATTTACATTTCCAGTAAATAGTTTGATTTGTATTTTGTGAGATACTGAGTACGTAATGGTAGGAATTGAATGCTGAGAAAAGGAAAATAGAAATCAACAGTTCTCTTGCAGAAACTGTAGAAGAGTTTCATAGAATGAATGTAATGAGGACCTTAGGCATTCTCACCCAATTATCATCTTATTGTTGAGATAACTGAAACCCAGAAAGATAAATCTATTTGTATATGATCATATTGGCCCTAAGGAAGAGGGCCTGTGTTTGAGATGTATTTAGCTTGACATAATATAAATAGAATTTGGCAATTAGTTGGGAAATTGGTCCAGTTTTATTCCTCTTTATCTGTTTCTCAAGGTCCTTCAAATTTGACTTCCTAGGTGTTATGTATTTGGAAAGGAGATGCCTCTGTTGAATTGTCATTCATTTTCTTTAAAGAATATAAATTATAATATTTTACTTAATAAACAACAGGAAGTTACAGTAAAGATAGATTGAGGGTAGAAGTTTATAAATGGAAAAGTTCTTCCTTTCCTGTGACAAATGTTCCTTTCAATTTCCTGAAGTACTTAATTTGCAAACCCTGTGTGCCTGTTTTTTTCACAAATGGCACAAATCCAGAGAGCTACTCCTGAAAAGCACACCAGAGAAATTTGTAATAGATCATTATCAAAATACCCATTCCATTTAGCCAAAAAAAGATTCTCAACATTACAGTTTCTCTTTTATAACTATCTGGTTCACAACAGGAGGTGAAACCTGGGAATATTATGATATTTTGATTCACTAAAGATAAAAAGATTTCCAAAGACCATTTGAACTCATAGAAAATTGTATTCATTTACATTCTGCAAATATTGTATTTCTGGAAAAACTAAGACTATTATATTTGTTCAATTTCATTTTCTTTACAAGAGGGGGTATCTATGTTAAGTGCTGACTTTTGCCATTCTTTTGTTGTAATCCTCCCTAATTAATAAGGGATTCTGGGGTGGGAAGAGGAGAAGAGAGAAGAAAATAGGCTTCTTAGATAGTGTTTTGATGATATTTGGCCATTTATGTTTAAACCAAATGTTCAATTCAGTTTCAGCAGTAATTCATCTTATAAATCAATTTGACCAACTATCTGGCTCTAAAATCAATTACATTAAATCAGGAGTTGTGTTTACAGCTAATATACCAAAGGAGTATACTTACACAGCAATGACCTTTCTAGCTGGCATAAGCAGCTTGTCATTGCTTGGCTCTATTTCTCCCTACAATGCTTAGACAATTACATTCAAGTTAGTTATTACATACATTAAAGAAGGCTGAGGTGTCAATCCTTGTACTCCTTTAAAGAATAAATCCTGTTAGAACAACAGAATTATTCTTCATAGCATATCTCTTTTACTTCTAATGGTGCAGCTGAGTTGCTTTTCAAATAGGGAAATTTTCATGATCCAAGAAAAGTTGTTAAAGAGTTAATATAAAAATTAAGGATTAAAAAATAAATGTATTTAGCCAAATGTGATGGAATATCCATTTCACATTTGGTTTATGGTGGACTGGAGAACCTGGATGGTTATCAATTCCTGATAACCTGAAGCTAAGAACTTTAGGCCCTTCATGCTTACAAGATTAGCAATTGAGAATTTTTAGAGAAACTCACTATGATCATTTCAATTACTGGCTCAAATTCAGGAGAATACATTCTTGCTTCAGATCTTTTATCAGCTGGATGCACCAATGTCTTTCTATTGTCCAAACTTAGTTCAGCAACTATTTTATAGTAACTCACTGATGTCAGAAATTCACAGAATTGCAACATATTACTGAATCATAGAATTTTATACTTCAGAAGGACATCTTCTGAACCCAAACACAAAAGGAAATCCCACTATAACAGAGTTTCTTCTTGAAAGTCTTAATGGAGGAGTAGGCCACCACCTCTTGAGGTAACCCTTTCCAACCTGGGCAATTCTAATTAGCAGTGAATAAAGAATTGGAAAGACCTGCATTCAAATCCAGTTTGACTTAATTAGCTGTGTGACCCTGATCAAGCTACTTATTTTCTTCTGCTTGAGTTTCCTCATTTGAAAAATAACAATAATCTTACCTCCCAGTATGATGGGGATAAAATGTAGACATAGCCTTAAATCATTCTGTAAACGTAAACAAGTGGTATACGTTCTGAGAGCAGCACTCCAGTTGAGTACTGACAAGGGCAAAATATAGTGAGACTATGGACTCCCTATTCCTATAAATTATGTCCCACTTAATGCAGTCTTGAATAATGTATGCTTTTTGGACTAACTATATTACTGATACAGAGTTTTCAGTTCAC